>NC_087369.1:128065987-128690987 GCF_030014295.1 Loxodonta africana
GGTGAAGGTGGGGAGGGATGGAGCAAAGGATTTTTGCTCTTTATTATAAGCTTTTATGTACTATTTGATTTTTTTAACCAGGTGCATGTGTCATTTTGATAAAAATTAAGTCAATTTCTCTCGCCCTTATTAGTCTCTACTTAAGCATCATTTGTATCCTTCATTATACTTGCCACAATTTGTAATTATTTGAGCTATGTATGTGGTGGTTACAGCAATGCGTTATGGGTTTATGTGGTGATTTGTTCAACATCTTTCTTCCCATTAGATTGTAAGCTCAATGAGGGCAAGAACAGAGTCTATCTTTTTCACCCCTCTACATATATGAATGGGTTGGGGCCAGGAACCAGGATCACACCATGCATATCACCCTGGGAATGCCACATTTAAAGGCCTCTCCAACCTTCCTCTGTTGAGATGGAGAGTGTTCTGTCTTAGATAGGTAGTGTCCTTCAGAGGGGTAAGAGTGTGAATGAGTATGACAGGAGAAAGGAACTGAAGCCAAACAGAATCCGAGAAAGGGCTCAAAACCTCCCGTGGTTGAGGTGTGAGCTGTGGCAAATCAAGTATGTGTTAATCCCTCCGACATTTGTATCCACGTGAAATTCTCTAAAAAGAACATTAAGGAGTGCCTTGAAGGAGAAAAGAAATTCTAAATGGGCAGCATGCAGGAAATGTAAGGAAGGGGGAGGAGTAGAGGCACCTCTTGTAGTTGTTATTGTTGGGTACTGTACCTCTTAGCCTGAGTGATATGAGTCTCCAGCTTTTTTTCTTTTTCTTTGTTTAATTTTTATTGTGCTTTAAGTGAAAGTTTACAAATCAAGTCAGTCTCTCATACAAAAATTTATATATACCATGCTATGTACTCCTAGTTGCTTTCCCCCAATGAGACAGCACACTCCTTCTCTCCACCCTGTATTCTCTGTGTGCATTCAGCCAGCTTCTTTCTGTCCCCCTCTTCCTTCTCAACTCCCCTCCAGACAGGAGCTGCCCACATAGTCTCATGTGTCTACTTGAGCCAAGAAGCTCATTCCTCAACAGTATCATTTTCTGTCTTATAGTCCAGTCCAAACCCAGTCTCCAGCTTTTTTAATCTCAAGTGGAGAAACAGCCTCTCCTCAGTCTCCCTGGGCAGAGGCAGGTCCAATAGATGCAGTTGATTTTGTGGTCCTTCATGGACAACTTTGAAGAGTTTGGAAACTGCTTGGTGACTAAGGTGTAGATTATCTTGGGGTCAGAACAAGAGGACCTGGAGCAGGGAGCAAGGGAGGAGGGCTGTCATATCTTATAAAGCTTCCAACCAAACAACGAACCCATTGCCATCGGGTCGATTCCAACTCACCGCAACCCTATAGGACAGAGCAGAACTGCCCCATAGTGTGCCCAAGGAGCGGCTGTTAGATTCGAACTGCCGACCTTTCGGTTAGCAGCCGTAACTCTTAACCACTGCACCACCAGGGCTCCTCTTAAGGAGCTACTTTCCTAAAAACCTTGGAGATGTTGGGGTGAATAGTATGAGTAGACCTGTTTAATTTCTGCTTAGCCAGGGAAAGGTGTTCTGTGAGGCTTCTCTTACTGGCCACAGCCTCATACTCCTAGCCCTTGGAGAATCATGGAGAGGGAGATTCCAAGATTCAGACAACCCGTTGGAACCTCTTTGGGTTGGCTCTGGTCCCCTGAAGAAAGCTTTCTTCTCATGAGGGGAATCCAAAGGAGAGGAGCAGAAAAAGGTCAAGGAGGAATTATGAGCGGTGATGCTCTAGAAGGTAGGTGGATAGCTAGATGACTCACAGGGACAAGGTCCCTGCTTAGCAGGCCCAGAAACCTAGCACTGTTCCTCTCTCTGGCCAGGAAGGCAATGAATGATTTCAGCTTTGTCTACTCTGTGGGGCCCCTGGAACATCCCTCTGGCCAGATTTCCAGAGCTGGGTGAGTTATCAATAGGCCCTGCAATCACTCAGAATCTTTCTGGAGTGAATAAATTGACAACAAGGGTTTATTTGATCCATATCGAATGACTGCTACATGAAGCTCAATCTTTGGCTCCTCCTCAGGAGACTTCCAGGTAAACTGAAAAAAGCCAGGAGCTGCTGGGCCAACTGCCAGATTCATTCAGGTTAGGGAAAGGTTGGGAGTGGCAAGAAGAGAAATGATCACTGAGGCATGTTTCTCAGGGCCTAGGGCAAAGGCAGGACGTGCTGTTCCTGCCCTTACAGCGATTGACAAAGCTGGTGGTGGCACACAACTTGCTGGTGGGCTGGCAGTTCATGCTATCTTCACTGCCACCCCCAGTGGCTTGGGGGCACAATTAGCCTCAGCCCTTAGAACACAGCTCTCCTAGATGCCTTGGCCCTCATGCACTCAAAGAGCAGCAGTAACTACTTCACCACAGACAATGAGGAGTCTCAAAGTTGGACATCATTAGTATGTGCAATTGATTCAGAGCCTATCTTTGGTTCCTGCCTAAATTCCTAACTGGTTTCATCCCAGCTCCTACACTTGGCTCCTCTTCTGAGTTGATCACAAAGACCCAAATGGAACTCTGCATCCTATATATTCGTCCTCTCCTGTCTTTGGAGGCAGTAGACAGTCGTGGGTAAGAGCACAAGCTCTGCCAGGGTTTGTAGCCCAATTCTGCCATTTGCCAGCTATGCAGCTTTGCAGTTTACTTAACATTTTTGTGCCAGTTTTTCATCTCTAAAATGAAAGTGACAATAATATTTAACTCAGAGTTTTTGTGAGGATTAAATAAGATATGGAATAGGCCTGGCATCTCTTTAGGGTTCGCTGTTGTTGTGTGCCATCGAGTCAATTCTGACTCATAGCAACCCTGTAGGACAGCGTAGAGCTGCCCCATAGGGTTTCCTAGGCTGTAATCTTTACAGAAGCAGATCTCCAGGTCTTTTCTCCAGCAGAGCAGCTGGTGCGTTCAAACCACTGACCTTTCAGTTAGCAGCAGAGTGCTTAACCGTTTTGCCAAGTATTTTTAGTGTTAGCTGTTATTAATTGGAATGAAATGTCCTTTTTTTCTCTTGCACTCCCCTGCTTCTCTAGTTTCAGATACTTGCTCTTCCTCTCCCCCATCTAATTTTGCCCAACCTTCTCCAAACAGTGCAAGCTTTTCGGTGGTAAATTTTCTTCAGGAAGGGATTTCCCTTTGATCCTTTCCATCTTCTATATACCTTTACCCCAGGTAATCATTGGCTACCAGAATTGGAAAGGCCTTTTATAAATCATCTGGTCTAACTTGTTCTTTTCCCAGGCTGTAGAAACCTGGATCCAGAGAGGTAAAGTGACTTAAGAAAGATCATGCTGAACTGGAATCTCAATCTACCCCTGAGATATTAACAATGTCAGACGCCAAGGTCTACCACATTTAATTCCAGTAAATTCAACACATACCTGGTAAGGATATACTCGTATGTGTGTGTGTGTATGACAGTAGGCTAAATGCTGAGAGAGATACAAAGATGAATGATTTAAAGTCACTTGTCCTACTTGAAAGTTGTATCACAGGAGATTGTAAAGCACTGTATAACTTGGGGGGGGGGCTCTCTACACCTTTGTTTTATATATAGATAACCAAACCAGTTAAGTCCAACTCATAGTTACCCCATGTGTGTCAGAGTAGAACTGTGTTCCACAGTGCTTTCAATGGCTGATTTTTCAGAAATAGATTGCCAGACTTTTCTTTCAAGGTACCTCTGGGTAGTCTCGAACCTCCAACTTTTTGGTTAGCAACCAGGCACATTAACCGTTTGTACTACCCAGGGATTTAAGATATATGAATGTTATTGTTAAGTGCCGTGGAGTCAGTTCCAACTCACAGTGACCCTATGTACAACAGAACAAAACACTGCCCAGTCCTGCGCCATCCTCACAACCCTTGCTATGTTTGAGCCCGTTATTGCAACCACTGTGTCAATCCATCTCATTGAGGGTCTTCCTCTTTTTTGCTGACGCTCTACTTTACCAAGCATGATGTCCTTCTCCAAGAACTGATCCTTCCTGATAACATGTCCAAAGTACATGAGATGAAGTCTAACCATCTTCGCATCTTAAGGCGCATTCTGGCTGTACCTCTTTCAAGACAGATTTGTTCGTTCTTCTGGCAGTCCATAGTATATTCAGTATTATTCATCACCGACCATAATACAAAGGCATCAATTCTTCTCTGGTTTTCGTTATTCATTGTCCAGCTTTTGCGTGCATATGAGGTGATTGAACATACCATGGTTTGGATCAGGCGCACCTTAGTCCTCAAAGTGACATCTTTGCTTTTTAACACTTTAAAGAGGTCTTTTGCAGCAGATTTGCCCAATGCAATAATACATCGTTTTCATTTCTTGCCTACTGCTTCCATGGGCATTGACTGCAGATCCAAATAAAATGAAATCCTTGACAACTTCAAACTTTTCTCCGTTTATCATGATGTTGCTTATTGGTCCAGTTGTGAAGGTTTTTGTTTTCTTTATGTTGAGGTGTAATCCATACCGAAAGCTAAAGTCTTTGATCTTCATCAGTAAGTGCTTCAAGTCCTCTTCACTTTCAGCAAGCAAGGTTGTGTCACCTGCATAATGCGAGGGGGCAAAAATATAGATATAGTTTTATGTGTATATAATTTTTTTATACCTATAGCTTTGCATATGAAGTGTTATATTTGTGTATGTGTATATTTATACACACACACACACATATATATATATATATATATATATATATATATATATATATATCTGAAATTAGTCACTTGAAGCATTTAGTGACCACCCCCCTTCCCAGACATACAGTGCCTAGTGCCTCTGTGCTAGCCTGGAGTACAGCAGGCATATCTGTGCTAAATGATGGGGTTTATATTTGCTCATAAATAGAGCTACAGTGTAATTGGTCTTGAGGACAGGTCCCTCTGGCCCTGAGAGTTGCCAGCAGATATTCATTCTAAAAACAGATAAAAAAAAAACAAGCCCCACTATTCCTGAAAAAAAAAAAAGAAAATTCTTGGTGGGTGGTAAATAAAGGAAAATTAAGACAAGGTAGTGGGAGGTTTCTTTGAGACCTGAAAGGCAGAAACCTACTGACTACTCAAGGAAAGTTCAGCATGGACCAGAGGTAGAAGATGTTCCTAGACAAAGAACAAACTTTTTTTTCTGAGAGCTGGATAATGGCCAGGAATAGATTGGGGTGAATAATAATGCAGAATCAGGAATCCTTGAGCAAAACAAAACTAGACTCAAGGTCTTCACTGTAAAGATGACAGGTAGAGCTTGTTTGTTCCCTGGAAAGTCTTTATGTGTGGAGAGGAGTGGTACTAGTTGCTTATGGCTTACCATGAGGAGGCTTCCGGCAGATTAGAAGGTGCCATGCTCTTGAGGCTGTGTTCCCAGGAAAGAGGCCCAAGCTGCTGAGTGGGAGAGTTTGGTACCAGTTTCCTTCACTTCAGTAAATTAGCAGCACCCCAAGGCTATCTCGTCCCACTGAAAACCTTCTTCGGGTCAGGCATGACTGATTCCCTCTTGCAACCTGAGACTGACTCTGAAATCCCTTCCAAACAAATACTAACTAGGATACTGTGAGATTATAGGTCTTAACCCTTTGGTCAACTTCCATGAATAGCACAGAAGTGGATCTCATTTGAATGGATGAAAGGGGAAAGAAGGGAAGGGAAAGGCAAAGACCACAGTTCATTAAACAAATTTTGGCATGCAAACATTAGAAAACTCTCCTCCCTTCTCTTCAACTTTGGTCGTATCTCTATGGTTACTTTTGTGTCCTTAACTTACTGGCCTTCTCAGCAGCTTTGAACACAGTCGACCATTCCTCCTTCCTGAGATACTCTCCTTTCTAGGCTCTCATGATACCACACTTTCCTGGCTTGCCTCCTACCTTGTGCTTTCTCAGTCTGCTTTGCGGACTCTTTTTCCTCTACTCAACTTTTAAATGTTTGAGATGCTTTAGGGCTCAACTCTAAACCATTTTCTCACTCTCTTTCAAGATGATTCCATCCAGTTCCACAGCTTTAAATAACACTAAAAAGATTAACACTCTCAAATTTATCTCTCTAGCCCTCACCTCCTCTTTGAGCTCCAAGTTCATGGCATCATAGCACAGAGTCTAGAGTCAGACTGCCTGAGTTTGAATCCTGTCTCCACCACTTACTATGTGACCTTAAGCAAGTTGTTTAGTCTTTTTTGCCTCAGTTTCTTTTTCTGTAAAGTGGGATAATAATAATGCCTGACTGCACAGAGTTATCATGAGGATTAATTCAGCTAATACATGTTAAGCATTTGGAACATTATTTGACATTTAATAAATATGAATACCACCACCTGTTTGCCAGTTTTTCATACTGTGGTGGCCTGCGTGTTGCTACGATGCTGCCACTTACTAGCTGCTGACCTTAGACAAGTTATTTCTCCTCTCTGTGCTTCAGTTTCCCCATGTGTAATAATGGATGAAAGCACTCACCTTGTAGATTTGTTATGAGGATTTAATGAGATCTTTGATGTAACACGCTCAGTACAATGTCTGGTACCTGGTAAAGCCTCAGTAAATATTACCTCTTGCTCCCCAGCCAACCAATGGTGTGGGCCAGCTAGTCCCCACCGACTTTCTGTCCTTGGCAAGATTAAAGAGATTTACTAGGTCAGGCTGAAGTAGTTGTACTTGAATAACTTCTCCAACTCAGAAGCCATCAAGGCCCATGAGTGGGTAAGCGACTGAAAGTGGTGCATCCTAGAACAGAGAAAGTTTTTTTTCTTTCCTGAGGAACCCACTGCCACCCTTTGGGCCCCAGAAAATGCATTTCTGCCTATCTCAGAACAACCACTTTGCCCCAGCTTCCAGCTACTCAGGGTCCAGGGACACTGAGGTCCATCTCAGAGCATCTTGCCAGGCAATCAAGATTTTTTTTAATTAATAAAAAGGACATTTGCAGATTTTTTTGGGGGGGTGGAGATCAAGTTTAATCTCAGAGAACAGGAAGTGAAACGACAACTGTCTAGTTTAATACCGGACAGCAAGCAAAGAGAAGAGGGAGGGTCGTATGAAAGACAAACTCCTTGCACTTCCCAGTTTTTTCTTGGCTGCCTCTGGATTGATTAATTTCAGAGAAAGTGAAGAGGGTCCAAGGAAGAACCATCAAAACGATTAATAAAAGAAAGAAGCTGCTGAATGGTGATTGGCGCTTGCAGTGAAGGACAGGAAAAAGGGGTGGGGAGGAAGAAGGCCCTGAGGTTGAAAACAAAGCATCCACCAGAGACTTTGGAGCCTCAGGAGAGGAAGAGACAGATATCCTGGGCCCAGCTCCCTCCACAGAGCACCCTCCTCACAGGCCCAGCATTGGGCCAGGCACACTGGGCCACCAAAGGAAGAATAAGGCTTGGCCTATGCCCACAAAGATAGGAAGACAGAGATGTGCCCACAAAAGGACAAATTACAATCCAATCCAAGAATACAAGCGCTGCGACAAGGCTTTTGCTCTCTGATATGTGCCAAATGCCTGGTGCGGTGAGAAGTGCTCAGCATTCCTAGGAAGAGGAGGCCTTCACAGGTGTTGGGGCTGGATCCTAGTGGAAGGGACACGGTGTGGCTAGGCAGAGAAGAGACAGAGAGTGATACAGGCCCCAGGAAACAGCCAGGCCAAAGATGTGAGAGGCAGGATATAGGCAGGAAAGAGTGAGGAGCCACACCCGGCTGGAGTGACCAGTTCTCAGAAGGGAGAAGGACACTAGCTAAGGACTTTGGATTTTATGCTACAGGTTGTCAGAGGCCACCGAAGGCTTCTGAGCAGGAAAGTGTCATGGCACCAGCCATGCTTTGCAAGGCAGATTGATCTGTCTCAGAATTGTGGATTGGAGGCAGAGGTAGGGAGACCGGGCAGAAGACTACAGTACTGAAGAAATCTCCTGTAGTTGTCACCATGGAAAATGTGCTCAAGAGCTAACAAGGGCCAAGTCTCAATTGACAAAGCCAGCTGGGGTCCGGTTGTCTTTCCAAAAGGTGTTGTCTTGGTTCCACATCCTGAAACCACAGCCTCTGTTCCCCCAGGCCCACTAAGTCCATGAAGCTGGTCACCATTCAAAGCACATCTCAGCAAGCTTAGGCCTGTACCAAGGACAGATTTCTGGGCAGATGATATCTCTGTTATAAATAGAGAATTTGACTCCAGGTGGGAAATTCAATTTGTGGGAGCAGATGAAATCTTCTAAAACTAAGATCTGATTTCCCGAGCAAATGTCCTTTGGTCTTAATGAATGAGAGAAGGAGATAAGGAAAGAAGAAGCTATAATTAGGCCTTCCTCCTAAATAAGAGGCTACTTGGATTATCAGAGAAGTGCCTGCAGTGTCTTAACGAATGCTTCCCATTTATGAGACTTGGCTTTTGAGGCAAAGAATGCCATTAAATATCGATGCATCACTTAAGGAATGGTGGCAAAGTACTTTTCAGCTCTTGTTATTCATTAACCATCCCCATCTCCCACCTGCTCTTCCCCTGCTTCCTTCACACCTACCCTGCCACGAGACTGGCAACTGGCAAGGCTTATGCAGTTTGAAAAGATGGGAACTTGTAGGCAGAAAGGTTAATCAATTGACTCCAGGTCAGACACAGCAAGTTACTGACAGTCCAGTGGTGAGGATGTGCTAGTCAGGTCTTTCTCGTGGGTATGGCTTGGGCCCACTGAGACCTACAAACCAACATCCTATTTTGTTTTCAAAGTTGGATTTTTTTCTTCACTCTCTGGTGAATGGCAGCCAAGAGGAACAGAAAACGGGGCTCAGAATAGACAGAGTGAAGAAAAGAGATATTACTGACAGCCAATAAAAGTGAATGGGGAAAGCTGGGCCTTATCACTCCAGACCTGGTATTTCTGAGCCCTGTGCTTTGTTCAGAGTCCCTGGGTGGTACAAATGGTTAATGCGCTGTGCTCAGCTACTAACCAAAAAGGTTGGTAGTTCGAGTTTACTCAGAGGTGCCTTGGAAGAAATGCCTGGTGATTTGCTTCTCCAAAATTGAAAATCCTATGGAACACACTTCTACTCTGAGACACACGAGGAATTGAAATTGACTTGAGGGCAACTGGTTTTTGGTGCCCTGCTCAAGTGGAATAGCCAGCTGCATGGAAAAGAGTGAGGAACACTGCATCCAAAAATCAGTTGCTTCCTACCTGTGTGACCTTGGAGAGCCATTTAACTTCTCTGAGCCTCAATTTCCTCATTTAGAAAATAGGGATTATATCTGTTCTACTTACCTTACGGTGTTATTGTGAAGATCATATAAGAGTAAACTGTAAAGCTCTGTGCACATGTAAGGGATTATCTGAGGGTGAACCAGGAAAGGCACCCCCCCACACCCTCAAACTCCTCAGCCACTTGCTGCCATGTCAGACATTCCCGCTATTAATCTACTCTTTGGAGAAAGACAGCGAAAGCTTTTGACAAAATGCAAACTGCGAGGAGTTTAACTCAATGACTAGCACTCAATGACTAGTACTCCCTAGCACATTAACAAGGAGCCCTGGTGGCACAGCAGCTAAGCACTCAGCTGTTAACTAAAAGGTTGGCAGTTTGAACCCACCAGCCGCTCAGAGGGAGAAAGAAGTGGCAATCTGCTTCTGTAAATGTTACAGTCTTGGAAGCCTTATGGGACAGTTCTGCTCTGTCCTACAAGGTCATAATGAGTCAGAATTTAGTCAACGGCAACGGGTTTGGTTTTTTGGTTGTTTTGTTTGTTTAGCACATTAGCAGGTATTCATTTATTAGATTGGCAGGGACCCCCAGGAATTTTGGGGAAAATGGATTTAAACATCTTTTCTTCTCTAGTCTTTCAAGGAGTATTTGTCTCTGTGTGGTGTTTTCTTTCCAAAAAGCTGTAAATGCCTCATCCTTCTTTAAGTCTGCATCCCCGTGAAAAGCACTGGGCAAATGTTAGATTCATTTTCATGTTTTTTTCCCCCCAGGGGGGACCTTAGGCACAGAGAGGTTAAATAAAGTCCATGACCACAGAGTGGCCTAACAAGGATCTGGAACTTGGCAGAGGGACCCAGTTCTCTGCTCACCAGCCTGCACAGTTCCCATCCAACCAGTTTCTCCTTTCCAAATTTCACCCCACCCCCAGCCCTACCCAAACTGAGGTAAGTAAGGGTGGCCAGGTGCCTGGCTCCTGGCAGCAGTGTCCCAAGCACACGTCTGGACTCCCTCATGGGGAATAGCTGTACTGGTGGCAATGGCAGCAGCAAGCGCTTGGCAACTGACAGGCTCTGTCAGCCTCAGTTTAAATTGGTGTTTTGCTTCCTAACTCCAGGAAGGCAAACATGCCTAAGATGCCAGCAGGGGGTAGAGAAGGAAGACATACAAGGAAGCAATGGGCAATTCCCCAGAGTCTGTCAATTCAGCTTCCACTCCAAGGCTTTCCTGAGCCACTGGCCCTCTCTCTGGGTGGCTCCCTGTATATAAGGAACAGGCAGCAGCAGCCCTCTTGAAGCTCTCTAAAGAGTGACGAAGAAAAAAAAAACAAAAGAAAGAAAAGAGAAAAAGGAAGCTCTGGAGCAAGGCCAGAGCAATGCAAAACTGAAGGGGAGAGTGCCCCACCAAATCCTGTCCCAGCCTTCGGTCCCCCCTCTTTTGGCCCTATCCTCCAAACTCTCCAGAGAACCATTCTTCTCAGGTCTGCTTTGTCTGCATTTTGATGCTGGCTCTAACAAGGGGGCCTGTAAAATGCAAAGTCCAAGGAGCTGGGGCAGAGGTGTAGGGAGGAGGAGTTGTTGTTGTTAGGTGCCTTCCAGTTGGTTCCCACTCATAGGTCGCTACCCTTTGTACAGCAGAACATAACACTGCCTGGTCCTGTGCCATCCTCACAATCATTGCTATTTTTGAGCACATTGTTGTAGCCACTGTGTCAATCCATCTCGTTGAGGGTCTTCCTCTTTTTCACTGATCCTCTACTTTACCAAGCATGGTGTCCTTCTGCGGGGACTGGTCCCTCCTGATAACATGTCCAAAGTAGACTTTGTCTCACCATTCTCACTTCTAACGAGCATTCTGGCTGTACTTCTTCCAAGACAGATTTGTTCCTTCTTCTGGCAGTCCATGGTATATTCAATATTCTTTGTCAATGCCATAATTCATTGTCCAGCATGCATATGAGGCTATTGAAAATGCCATGGCTTGGGTCAAGCTCACCTTAGTCCTCAAACTAATGTCTTTGCTTTTTAACACTTTTAAAGAGGTCTTTTGCAGCAGATTTACCCAACACAATATGTCATTTGGTTTCTTAATCACTGCTTCCATGGCCATTGATCGTGGATCCAAGTAAAATGAAATCCGTGACAACTTCAATCTTTTCTCCATTTATCATGATGTTGCTTATTGGTCCAGTTGTGAGGATTTTTGTTTTCTTTATGTTGAGGCATAATCCATACTGAAGGCTGTGGTCTTTGATTTTCATCAGTAAGTGCTTCAAGTCCTCTTCGCTTTCAGCAAGGAAGTTTGGTTGTGTCATCTGCATAGCCCAGGTTGTCAATGAGTTTTCCTCAATCCTGATGCCGAAGTCTTCTTCATATAGTCCAGCTTCTGGGGGAGAGGGGGTAGAAGGGGGCATTTTCCCTGAGTGCAAGTCCAAGGCGGCACCAGATGAGGCCCGCCAGCAAATCACCTCCTCCTCTTCACCACCCCCCCCACTAGGCTGACAGGGCCTCATTCCTCCCCCCAACCCCCACAAAATTAGAGATTGCCCCTGGGCACTCATTACCCTCCGTATGCCTCTGGGCTGGGGTGGAACCTAGAAATCAGCTTTTCACAGCTGCCCAGGTGATTCTGATGCAGCTGGGT
Organism: Loxodonta africana; assembly: GCF_030014295.1. Classification (NCBI taxonomy): domain Eukaryota; kingdom Metazoa; phylum Chordata; class Mammalia; order Proboscidea; family Elephantidae; genus Loxodonta; species Loxodonta africana. The sequence goes on from NC_087369.1 coordinate 128,077,814, forward strand.
CAAGGACCATAGTTGGAGAAATGCTGCTGTAGACCTCCTCCACCCCACCCCACCACACCCCAAGAAAATATCCTTGGTCAGTGTCTCATCCGCTCACAGCTCTGCACTCCAAGAGGTGACAGGCAATCTGATAGATTTATTCAGCTGAGTGCATTAATGGGCGCTAATGACTTAATGTGCTGTCCATTCCAGATAACATGTGCAATTTACCAGGACCTTCTGGAGACTGGGCCTTAACCCAAAGGAGAATTTTCAACACACACAGCTGTGGGGCTGGTGAATTTGAGTAACGGGCAGGTTCACATCACATCGAGTAAGTGGCTGTCTGTGCCCTCTAGGACCTAGGGGTGCAGCTGGTTCTGTGGTGAGTCCTGCGGGGAAATAGAGCCTGACAAGGAGACAGGCTCCTCCCCCGCGCACACATATCTCCACACCATAACATTCCGAACTATTCTATTCATTCTTTCTGTTTGCCACTGTCTTCAAAAGAGAGAGTGGGTCAAAAGGTAAGCAGGCCTGGGAAAATGCACCCCTTCCTCAGATGGAGTCTCTACACCCCATTTGGTGTACACATAGCCATGGAATAAGCTACAGTGAGTCTTTCTGGAGCTTCAGTTTAGCAAGGAGGTTAGAGATATGCAGTACTTTCATGTTAAATCAAACACCAGTGTATCATGGGGTACAATGTGGAAACTCACATGCATTTCCAAAATAAAATGTGAGACATCAAAGGAATTTTACACTTTTGGCCACTTTGGCCTTCACCTCCAGATTTTCACTTTATTCTGTTGTTGGGGATTCTGTGATTAAAAAAAAAAAAAGTTATGTTTACCTAAACATAGACTAGTTCATCAGATTATCTAAGACCAGGACAAGGGGTGGAAACCCTGCAGCTGCTAACCAAAAGGTCGACAGTTTGAATCCCCCAGCCGCTCCTTGGAAACCATATGGGGCAGTTCTACTCTGTCCTATAGGGTCGCTAAAAAAAAAAAAATGGACAAGGAATGGAAAAATGTTGATGGGAAGCAGGGATTGCATTCGGGAAACACCCCGAGCCCGAGCAGCTGCCTAAGGAAGGCCACCAAAAATGAGGATCTAGGGAAAGGGAGGCTTATTGAGGGGAGGCATGTCTGTGTGCTGCTGAAAGGAAATCAATCGTGTTAACATAGTATTAGGTAAGTGAAATGGGCAGAAGCAAGGCAGGCTAAGGAACTGAAACAGGCAGCTTGCTCAGCAACACCAAAGAAGCCGGGACTTTATCAATGCAAATAATCTCCCCTTGACTCCCCAAACCACAGAGAGTAGGAGCCAGGGGTTGAGTGACCCCATTCTGGTCACAGGGGCACCACTGTAAGATGAATCCCAGTTCTGACCTAAGGATCCCCCTCCCATGGCTGGGCATTTCCCCAAGGTGTGTGTGTGTGTGTGTGTGTGTGTGTGTGTAGGGTAGATATAGACAAGAAAATGGGGAGCTAGCTGGAACCCATGGAACTAGCAGGCCACGGGTCCTGCTCAGCAGCTGCATTTCAGGGGAGAAGGCAGCAGCAGCTGAGGCCAGTGAAACGGTTGGCAGGCAGTTTGCAGCTCATCAGCCAGGAGTTGTTCTGTGGCTGGCCCTTCAGTGTCTCCCAGCCCACACCGGGTAGGCAGGCTCAGCTAGCACACAAAGGGCCACTGAAAAGCCCTCTTAGCATAATTGCCCAGCCTTTTATCCTCCCTCTTCCCAGTGACAAATTCTTTGAAATGGCCCTTTTTTTTAGATCTGTTTTTCCCTGTCACCCAGCTTTCCTGATAGCCCCCAGTTTCCCTATTAGCTCTGGAGGTTCAGCTTCCTTTTTTCCACACCGCTCTGCCCCACTCTGTCCAGAACTCCAGGGCCCTGATTGGTCCCAGATGCTTTTTAGGGTGAGATATGAAGGGCAGGGGGAGCTGAAAAATTGTAAAATGGGTTCCTCCATAATCTTTTGGGTTACATCCTCCCTTCTACCTTCCTGGGCCTGTCCAATCACATGGGGGGCCCTTTGCTGCCTTAGGCAGATGCACTTCATACCCTGGCCATTTCTGACACCTTGTTCTTCATGCATTCATCTTTTCCTGGGTGATAATGGGTGGGTCCACCACCCATCTGTCAGTTTGCCATACTGTATGTATGTGTGGGGTGGGGTAGATATAGACAGGACTTGCATGTTGCTATGATGCTGGAAGCTATGCCACTGTTATTTCAAATTCTAGCAGGGTCACCCATGGTGGATTTCAGCAAAGCTTCCAGACTAAGACTAGGAAGAAAAGCCTGGTGATCTACTTCCAAAAATTAACTATGTATCCTTAAAAAAACCCTATGGATCACAACAGAGTATCATCTGATATAGTGCAGGAAGATGAGCCCCTTAGGTTGGAAGGTACTACACAATAGCCAACCTGGAGTTAGAAAACCGAAAGGGAAGAAAACGCTGAGAATTTCTCAAGCTGAAAGGACTAAAGAAAAAATTCAAGCCTCAGATTGCAATATTGAAGAATTCTATGGGCAAAATACTGAACAAGGCATTAACCATCAAAAGAAGATGAAAGGAATATACAGTCACTGTACGAAAAAGAATACGTCAATGTCCAACCATTTCAGGAGGTAGCATATGATCAAGAACCAAAAGAAGTCCAAGCTACACTGAAGGCATTGGCAAAAAACAAAGATCCAGGAATTGACGGAATACCAATTGAGATGTTTCAACAAATGGATGCAATGCTGGAAGCGCTCACTTGTCTATGCAAAGAAATTTGGAAGACAGCTACCTGACCGATCAACTGTAAGAGATCCATATTTGTGCCTTCCAAATAAAGGTGATACAACGGGATGCGGAAATTAGCAAACAATATCATTAATATCACATGCAAGTAAAATTTTGCTGAAGATCGTTCAAAAATGGTTGCAGCAAGCAAGGGCGGGGGTTTGGGGACCATGGTTTAAGGGGACTTCTAAGTCAATTGGCAAAATAATTCTATTATGAAAACATTCTGCATCCCACTTTGAAATGTGGCATCTGGGGTCTTAAATGCTAACAAGCGGCCATCTAAGATGCATCAATTGGTCTCAACCCACCTGGATCAAAGGAGAATGAAGAACACCAAGGTCACATGATAACTAAGAGCCCAAGAGACAGAAAGGGCCACATGAACCAGAGACCTACATCATCCTGAGACCAGAAGAACTAGTTGGTGCCCGGCCACAACCAATGACTGCCCTGACAGGGAACACAACAGAGAACCCCTGAGGGAGCAGGAGATCAGTGGGATGCAGACCCCAAATTCTCATAAAAAGACCATAGTTAAATGGTCTGACTGAGACTAGAGGAATCCTGGCGGTCACGGTCCCCAAACCTTCTGTTGGCCCTGGACAGGAACCATTCCCGAAGACAACTCATCAGACATGAAAGGGACTGGACAGTGGGTAGGAGAGAGATGCTGATGAAGAGTGAGCTATTTATATCAGGTGGACACTTGAGACTGTGTTGGCATCCCCTGTCTGGAGGGGGGATGGGAGGATAGAGAGAGTTGGAAGCTGACAAAATTGTCACAAAAGGAGAGACTGGAAGGGCTGACTCATTAGGGGGAGAGCAAGTGGGAGTACGGAGTAAGGTGTATATAAACTTATATGTGACAGTCTGACTTGATTTGTAAACGTTCACTTGACGCTCAATAAAAGTTAATAAAAAAAAATGGTTGCAGCAGCACATCAACAGAGAACTGCCAGAAATTCAAACCAGATTCAGAAGAGGACGTGGAAAGAGATATCATTACTGCTGTCAGATGGGTCTTGGATGAAAGTGGTTAATACCAGAAAGATGTTTACCTGTGTTTTATTGACTATGCAAAGGCATTTGACTGTGTGGATCATAATAAATTATAGACAACATTGCCAAGAATGAATGGGTATCCCAGAACACTTAATTGTGTTCATGTGGTCATCCAAACAGAACAAGGGAATACTGCATGGTTTAAAATCAGGAAAGGTATGTTATCAGGGTTGTATCCTTTCACTTTACTTATTCAATCTGTATGCTGAGCAAATAATCTGAGAAGCTGGACTATGTGAAGAAGACCGGGGCATCAGAATTGGTGGAAGACTCATTAACAACCTGCGATATGCAGATGACACAACCTCACTTGCTGAAAGTGAACAGGACTTGAAGCACTTACTGATGACGATCAGAGACCACAACCTTCAGTGTGGATTATGTCTCCACATAAAGAAAACAAAAATCCTCACAACAGGACCAATAAGCAACATGATGATAAATGGAGAAAAGATTGAAGTTGTCAAGGATTTAATTTTACTTGGATCCACAATCAACACCATGGGAGCAACAATCAAGAAATCAAACGATGTATTATTGTATTGGGCAAATCTGCTGCAAAAGACCTATTTCAAGTGTAAAAAGCAAAGATGTCATCTTGAGGACTAAGATGCGCTTGACCCAAGCCATGATATTTTCAATCGCCTCATATGCATGCAAAAGCTGGACATGAATAATAAAAAAAGAGAGAGAGAAAAAAAGCTGGGCAACGAATAACGAAAACCAGAGAAGAATTGATGCCTTTGAATTATGGTGTTGGCAAAGAATATTGAATATACCGTGGACTGCCAGAAGAATGAACAAATCTGTCTTCGAAGAAGTACAGCCAGAATGCTCCTTAGAAGCGAGGATGGTGAAATTTTGTCTCATGTACTTCGGACATGTTATCAGCAGAGATCAGTCCCCGGAGAAGGACAGCGTGCTTGGTAAGGTAGAGGGTCACCAAAAAAGAGGAAGGCCCTCAATGAGATAGATTGACACAGTGGCTGCAGCAGTGCTCAGTGATTGTGAGGATGGCACAGGACCACCAGGCAGTGTTTCGTTTTGTTGTACATAGGGTTGCTATGAGTCGGAACTGACTCAACGGCAGTTAACAACGACAACACAATAGCTGTAACAATGCACTCAAACATACCAACGATCATGAAGTTGACACAGGACCAGGCCTGTGTACATAGGGTCGCCATGTTCTGTTATACGTAGGGTGGCCGTGAGTTGGGCTCGACTCAAAGGCAACTAACAGCAACAGCGAATGGATGGGTTGCCCCAGTCTCTAGAGGCAGGCAGTTTAGTAACGTTGTGGAAGAGACTAGGAGCCTGTCTCTGTAAGCCCAGTCGAAGGCTTAGAGTCACAGCCTTTTTTTGGAGACACTACCATGCCTATAAGGAGCCTTGGTGGTACAAGGGTTAAGTGCCTGGCTATTAATCAAAAGGTTGCTGGTTCAAATCTACCCAGCAGCTCTGTGGGAGAAAGACCTGCTGATCTGCTCCCATAAAGATTACAGCTTAGAAAGCCTTATGGAGCAGTTCTACCCTGTCACATTGGATTGCTAGGAGTCGAAATCAACTCAACAACACCCGAAAACAACCACTCTTGTAGTCAAATAGGCATAGGTACAAATCCTGGATTAGGCCCTGCTAGTTGTGTGATCGTGTGGAAATTAGTTGGCCTCTCTGAGCTTTAGTTTTCTTTAAAATAGGAATAATCATAGCACCTACCCTCTTGGGTTTGTTGTGAGAATTAAATGTGATAATGCATGTAAAATGGTATCACAGTAACTGGCCCACAATAAGCACTCAATAAAAATTAATAATATTACTATTAATTGTCATTATGTGGGTTAAGATCCAGCCTCCAGTATTACTGCTACATGAGTCTTGGCTTCCTCCTCTGTAAAATGAGGATGATTATGTCATCTAAGTAAGAGGATTGTGGTGATCACAAAATGAGTTAATGCATGCAAAGCTCTCAGAGCTGACCAGAGGTCCTACCAAGGTAGTAGAATTAATTGTATCCTCTGGGATGAAGAATGGTCCTCCTTTTCCTAGGAGCCTTAGCTGAGCGCCCAGCTCACAGTGAGTGAGTGATAGATCGATAAATGGTAGTCAGTATTACTGTTATTACTGGCCACCAAGAGACTCTCTGTCCCTTTACCCCTGAATTCTCAGTTAATGGTGAGTTGGTTACTTGGTTGTTAAGTGCTCATTACAGACCAAGGTGCCAGTGAAGCTGGGCCACCTCTATCCCCTCTCGGTGTGCAGGGGAGAAAAATAGTGCCACTTATTAGCTTCGTCTCAACGTATTGATTTCAATAGGAAATAAACTTCTGGCTGGAACATCTTCATTTGTCATCCAATTGTCATGAGAGTTGAAGAGACTAAACTCTTGCCCCAAGGGAATTCTCCTCAGCAAATTTCAGTGAGAGGGTTCTAGTTTTACACACAAGTGTTTAGTCTGATGCATTCGCCCATAAGGTTAAGAATGTTGAGGAATGCACATCGTGCCCTCTCTGCACCCTGCCTCCTGCTCTCCTTCCTCCCTCATTTCTGATGGGCCTGAGGAATGTGCACGGCATCTCAAACAACAAAACCAAAAACCTACCTACGTGATTCTCTGGGGCAGGGTGAGGCGGGGAGTCCTTGTCTTTGGAAGTGAAACCAGCCAACGTGCACACAGGCTTGAGAACTCACTTTGACCAAGAATGAGAAGTGGTGCAAATGCTATGTTACCTCAAACTGGAAGTAAGCAGAATATAGTGCAAAACCGAAAGCCTTTTAGTCGATGACGGTGAAACCAATTGGTTTTGAGAAAGAATGGCAGCTACCATTTACTGAGATCTTTGACAGGCATCATCTCATTTAGAATTCCCAATAACGCCATGAGGTAGGTGCTGCCATCACCTCCATCCCACAGATAACGCTCAGAGAGGTTAAGTGACCTACATAAGATCACACCACTAGGAAGAAGCAGATTCCAAAAGCTGTGCACTTAATCACTATTCTAAACTGGTCAGTGCCTCACTGTTCACCCAGAAGCCCTCATATACGTATTGTCCAGTGACACACTCACCTCCGATACCCTCTCCCCCTTCACCACCCATTCCTTACTTTTGTTTACTGCACAGCAGATTGACTGGAGCTGGGACATATGCTCTGAATGAGCCCAGCAAGCAGCAGAGAAGAGCTCATCAGAATCGTAAAATGTACTTGTTTTAGTTATTAACCTATGAGTTTTATTTTTAAGAACTGCTACAAATCAACTTGTTGGCATCTGTGTTATAATAATAAAAATGACCGTCTGCCTGGAATGACCTCTGAACTAGAATGAACTGGATGAGAATCAGGGAACCCTATAGGAGAACCCACCCCCTGAGACACCACCTTAAGAAAACCAGCCAGGGACTGTCTGGCTCCAAATAGCATTATTCATACTGGACAGCTGGTTCCCGGCTCCCTCCCCAGTCCCTGGAGACAGGAGGCCAACTCTTCCCTGCTTCTCTTCACCTCTCTCCTTTGGAAGGATTAGAAATCAAGTCTGAGTCATTTCTCTGGCTAGACTTCTTTCGATTTTGTTAGTGTGTGTGTGTGTGTGTGTGTGCACGCTAGCTCAGTGTGTCTGTGGGCCTCCATGTGATTCTGAGTGTGTCCCTGTGTGTGTTGCATTCTTCAGAGCATCTTCTGTGTGTGGGTCTTGCTGGGGATGCTGCGTGTTTCTCTCTCTGTGTGTCTTTACTTCCACTCACCATCCGTTTTTAATAATTCCAGCAGCTTGTTTTCCTAGCCCAGGCTACCCCCATCCAGATACAGGGAATTACCATCCTTCTTCTCAAGGTAGGAAGTGCCATGATGGAAGCAAAAAGTGTGCTTAGTGGACTGATGGCCAAATCTGCTAGTCAGTTACTCCACTGCTGCTCCCAGCTGCAGGGAGCCACAGGGCCCTGTGCCTGGAGCTTGTCTGTGTGTCCTGGAAAATCCACACAGCTTACAAAACCATCTTCTTGCCCTATAATTGCCCCATCCGTAGCCATCCATCTTCTGGGGCTTTAACCAAATGCTTACATACAGCTGGGGGTGAGGAAAAGATCCCAACTGGAATGGGTCTCCTTTTCCCAAAAGCCTCCCATCTAGAGTTCAGGAAATTGAGGTGGGCTTTTTACCTTAGAACTACTGAGGCCTAAATGTGCCAGTGTTAGCTGTCTCTCCAAGGTGCCTCTGGCACTCTGAAATTCACCATGTATTTGGCATCATCAGAGGTTCTTAAACTCCCTGGATTCCTCTTGCTTCTCTCTTCCCTGGCCTCAACCTGGCTTTCCCAGACCCATTGTCCAGCTTCCTAGTCACTCTCAGTGCCCACTGAGGCTGCCCTTTTGTGGAGAGTGCGAATGGGCTTTCTTCCTGGTCCCCAAAACTCCTCCAAAGGGTTGTGGAGCCAGATGGGAGACCAAGAGCCTCACTTGAATCTCAGCTCCTTACATGCTTAGTATTCACTGCATGTCTTTGAAAAATGCCCAGAGATCATTCATCAGGCACTGTGCTGTGTGCCTAGCTGCTCTCCTTCAGAATGTGTCTGTGTGTCCAGGACCCTCCCTTCATCTGCTGGTGAACACACACACACACACACACACACACACGCACATCTTTATCTCCTTCCCTTCTCATCAAACCAACCATCAAGCCAACTGCACTCTCTAAGCAGACCTCTGCCAGCTGACAGATCACTGCCCTCCTTAGGTGGGCTCACCAGGCTGGACTTGGGCTCCCAGCAGCTCACAGTCCAGTGCTGGGGCTAGGTGCTGCGAACTGGAGCCTGGGCTGAAACCCAAGGTGCCTTGGCAGTGGTGACCAGGAGGGGAGCTGCAGGAAGGGCATCCCCAACAGAAGGCGAGCAAACAAGGGGCGAGGGGGCGCTCGGAGAGGCAAGGTCAGGGGCTAAGGAATAGGGTGCCCAGAATCAAACATTCCCGTTGTCCCCTCTTCTCTGCAGTTCACTCTCCCTCGCCCCTTTCCCGGGTTCACTTTGGAAATTAGCTTGCCCTCTGAGCTGTCAGCAGTTCCTGGCAAAGCCCAGCTGGAACGGTCAGGTTCAAGAAGTGAGGCAGCGCCTGGCTGGGTGGCTGGGTTGCTGGGTTGTGTCTTGGGAGATTCTTTCCCCAATAGTCAATTTTGTGCTTATTTTTAGTTGCGACCCGAGCCGGGAGCTGTGCCTTTAAGCCGCTTTCCCATTCGGGGAAACCGACGCCAGCATTTGAGGGTCGGGAGGCGCCGGCGAGGCCCCACATTCTGCACTCCCCTCTTTCCTCCCCCTCCTTTCCACCTCCCCCCGCCGCTTCTCCCCTCCCCTCCTCGGCCGTCCAGCCGCCTCGCCGCCATCCGTCACCTCGCCGCCTGCCGCACTCCTGGAGCGAGAGAGCGACGAGCGAGCCACGGCGATGGTGCCGCCCGCGGCGCAGCCATGGAGCCCGCCCGAGGAGCCCGCGCGCGCCGCTGCCAGCCTACCCGCAGCCCGCCGCCTGCGCTCCAGCTCCCCGCGTCCCGGGCCAGCTGCTGTCGCCCCGCCAACCTCTGCTTGCCCTGCCACCCGGCGCCACTGAACCCCACGCCCGTACCGGGCTCCGGGGCACGGGCTCCCTAGTCCCGCCGCCGCCGCCTCCGCCGCCGCGCCGCCGAGGAGGAGGAAGAGGAGGAGGAGGAAGGTAAGGCGCGCTGCCTTCAGGGGGGCGCGTCCGCAGTCTTAGCCTGGCCAGGGGTGGGTCGCCGCGGGAGCGTGCCACTCCGGACAGGCTAAGGGGTGACAGGCGCTTGGGCGCCCCCGGGAGCCGGGGGCAGGGCGGGGGGCGCCAGCACCTGGCCGCCCGGAGTTTGGGCGGGCGGGCGAGGGGAGCGGCCGGCTGCGTGCCCGCTAGCCCAGTGCATCGCAGGCTTGGCGGGCTCGCCTCGACCGCCGGGGGTGCAGGGTCAGTAGCCGAGCGCCGGGGAGTGCAGCGCGTTCATTATGGAGCCTTTGTGTGCGCGCCGGGGCTGTGGGCACAGTTGGAAGAGCTGGCGAGACGCGGGGCCTGACTGCTGGGAGGTGGCCACTTAGCCGGGGTCCCCGGCGAAGCCCGAGCCCCAAGACTGCCAGAAACAGCTGTCTGAACCATGTGCGTGGTTCTTGGGGCTATGTTCACACGCGGACACGGACACACACACAACTGCACCATATAGTCAGCGCTCAGCCACACAGTCACCCCCATCTAAAGAGGAAACACACAGAGCTACATTTGCCCCCTCCCACCAGGATGAAAATAAAGCAGTCACCCATATATATATATATATATATATATATGTACAGCTACCTTCCCCACCCACCCACCCAGTGCCACTAAAGCATGTATACACACACACACACACACACTCACTCCCCTACTCCTCAGCCTGATGCTTTGGGGCTTGGAGAGTGTGTATGTGTGTGTTGTCTCCGAGTGTCCCTGAAAAAACTACACATTAACTGCACATTACTGCAGATCCAGTACCTGCAAACACACACACTGCCAACACCTCCCCCCCCCCCCCCCCCCCCCCCCCCCCCCCGCCAAGCTACTGTAGACATCTTCATCAGGGCTCTTAACAACTCCATTCTGGCAAAAAGCGAGCCCAACTCTTGTAGTCGTGACCACCTGCACCCCCCCCCCACACACACACCGATACACCCATACACGCACTGAAACCACTGCAGGGGCAAAGGCTTGACACTCTCCCCCAGAAGCAGGTGTCTCCCCCACCCTTGCAGCTCCCACCAAAGAGCCCTTGGTTACAGTGAATGCTGAATCCTGCCAGACCCACCCCTCCCCTTGGCATCTTGGTCCAGCTGCAGAGCCCTGGAGTCCACCGGGTGGTCTCAGCATCCTGCAGCCCTGGAGGGGGACGGGCAGTCTCTGGACTCCTGCGATTGGAGAAACTGCTAAGAGAGCAAGGCTCCCTTGGGGCACCTTTCTTGGGGTGGAGAGTGGGGGACTCTACACTGACTTAGAGTGAAGCCCCAAGCGAGTTTTCCCAGCTGGAAGGCCGGGATAAATGGTGCGCACCTTGGCCTAGAGAACCCCGGGTGGTGTGACAATTCAGCCACGGGTCCCTCAGCTAGGAGACCCTGCTCTCCCTCCCCTTCCCTGCCCACTAAGCCCACTGCAGGAGAGGCAGGGGAACGCAGTTCCCAGTTTCCTGGGGGTTGAGAGAGGCTTCCCAGGAAGCCTGTGCTATTTCCACTGAGCAAAGGACTCTCAGCTCTCCCCTGGGAGACCTCAACAAGACTTGGCCATGCCTGAGCAGACATGCCTGCTTCTACCCAATTTTGTGGCTTTTTTTTTTTCATGTGAAAGGAGCAATTCAACCTCAGCAGCTTGACAGGAGGGTACCACTGAGGTGAAATAAGACATAATGTGTGTGTGGAGGGGGAAGCAGAGTTGGGGGAGCAAGGATTAGTGGGTTTGACAGATTTAAGCAGAGATGCGGAGTCAGACTGTGTAGCCCTTGGTAAAATCGTGACAGAGCTGGTTTCGACGTCAGAACCCCTTCCCTGCTCCTGTCTGCACCCCTCCCGTTGGCTGCTCAAGGCTTCTCTCTGTCCCCTCCCCCACCCCCTTAGACCGTTTAGGCGGGGCTTTGCTCTTTGCTTGGTCTAATCTGATGACAGAATCCTTGCCAGACCAAGGTGTTAATAGCTGATAAAGGTTTACTGCCTACACCTCTCAGGTAATATTTGCATTTTTAAAGGATGCAGAGGAATAGTTTTGTTGGTGGGGCTTTCAGGCACCTGTGGCAGGACCCAGGTGGGAGCAGATGTGGACTGCGTTGTCTGTCTACTGTCTACGTCTGGCCTCGAGTTATGCGTGATATGTATGTGGGAGTTGGGGTGCGGGAAGGTGGGGTATAATTACAGAGGGCTTTGAGAGAGAAGGTTTAAATTTATTTAAGAGGCAATTGGGAGCTACTGCAGGATTCTGAGAAGGGAGAGGATATGATCCAAGCAGGAGAGTAACACTCATTGCTGCATGTGAAGGGATCCTCCTTTCTCTCCCACTGACACCCACCCAACACAAACACACACACACATACAGTTGCCTTGAAAATGTGGGCTGACACAGCCACCAGAGAGAGGAGGCCAGCCAGCAGAGTATGGTGGATGCCCCAGGCTCCTGGCTCTGATCATCTTCCAGATAGGAGGACTCCTGCAGAGTGGCCAGGCCAGCGACCCGAAGCCATCAAGTGCCCCCACAAACACAAGCTAGTGATGCTGTGACTTCAGACAGTGCAGAGGGGGCTGGGGACTCCTCGGACGCAGGAGACCCCATTTTGAGTGAGCCAGGGGACCTCTTTCTCTAATGAATAGCACAGTCCAAGGGTCTTGGGAAGTGAGCTGTGTGGCCTGATTGGGGGATCCTGCCACAACAAGATCTTTTGGGAGCAGGAGTAAATTTTAAAAAGTGCAGCAGAAAAGCCCTGGGGTTGCTGAAAGCAGCAGCAAGCTGGGCAAGGTGCTGCGGGATGAGGCAGCCACCGTCCTGGGGTTTAGGGGTGGGTACAAGGGGTTTAGAGTGAGATGGGCTGAGGAGAGACATTGATCCAGCACTGCCCCAATGCGGTAGTCCCCACTTCAGGCCTTGGAAGGAACATGGGTAGATGCAGGGCAAGGAAAGCAAGTCTGGACCCACCCACCCCCATTCCACATAAATGGGTGGGCTTCATGGCCAGCATTAAACCATGCACCCTGAGAGGGCAGCACTAATGCAGTAGAAGGATCCCTGTTCTTTTGGAGCCTCTAAACCAGCAGAAGCCATAATAGATACACACACACACAAATCACACACGGTACATGTACACACACACACACTCACACATGGAACACATTGTAGAAGATAAGGCTCCTGCAGACAAGCTTGGCTTCGGGGACTCATGCCTTCACGGAGGTCCTAGCAGTCACTCTGAGGTGGGGCTGGGATAGTACCTATTGACACTGGGTGAAGACCATTAGCTTGGACTGACCCCTAGAAGGAAGCCACACCCAAGTCAGCTTCAGTTTATGGGCCATCCTTTAGGCCATTGACATTTGCAGCATAAAACTGTTCTGGCGCTTCTCTCCAGGACTTCTGTTTTCCTTCTTACCTTACGTTCAAAAGAAAAAACAATCTCATGCATTATTGGCAGCCAAAATGAAGGACTCAAAATGGACTGGACCTTGCAGCTCTGAGAAGTCGAGGGTTAGAGGCAGAGGAGGGAGCCCAGGTGGTGCAATGGTTAAGCAAGCGCTGGGCTGCTAACCAGAAAGGTCAGCAATTCGAACCCACCAGCCACTCTGTGGGAGAAAGGTGTGGCAGTCTGCTCTGTAAAAATTACAGCCTTGGAAACCCTGTGGGGGCAGTTCTACTCTGTCCTGTAGGGTTGCTTTGAATGGGAATCGCCTGGATGGCACACAACAATGGAGGTAGAAGGGTGGGGTAGGGAGCAAGGGGATGGAAACAAACCGTCTTCCCTCCTTTCTAGTTCTCCCTCAGCTAAGCTGGTAAGGAAAGACAAGGCTCTTGGGGCTCTATATTATTTGATGTGACAGGCAGCTACCCTTTTTCTGAGACCAGGGAACTATTCTTACAACAGAATAGAAAATTAACAGCCCAGTGGTGAGGTGCCCCGAGTGGTCAGAAAATGAACCTGGAAATCAAAGTGTGTGTGTATATGGATTGAGTGCATGCCTGTATACTGTATATATGTAGGAGCAAATGCACCTGTGTGTATGCGTGTGCGTGTGTGTTTGTGTTCATGAAGCATTAACAGCTTTCTCTGTATGTGTGCCACAGCTAACGACCTTTTTCTGAGCCTGATCCTCACTTCAGCATTGGCCACACTGCTACTCATCTCTTGCTTTATAAGAGCTCTTTGCCTTGTTGTACTGTTTGGGTCTGCTTCCACCCCAGTGGCCCCTCCTTTTTTATCTTTCTGGTTAGGTCCTTTTCTTAACCCTCAAATTTGGGTGTTCTTCAGCTTCTCTTGCTTTCCACTTTCTGTGTTGACAAGGACATGCTGCCAAGTCAGGGCTTTCCCTCTTACCTCTGTACTAGCCATTCCCACTTTTCTAGCCTAAGCTTAACCCCTGTCCTGAGGTTCAGCCCTGTATTTCCAGCTACTTGATAGTCTGACATCTCAGACTCAACATTCACAAACTCATCTTGTTATTGCTCAAAAATGACTTGCTCTTTTGACCTCTCTGCTACCACAAGCCTTCTCATCTCTGATTTCACCCTAGTCTACCTCATCCCTGCCACTGGCTCATGTCTAATTCACTGTTCTAGCCACTAGGTGCTTTCCTTTCCAGTTCATAATACAACACCTGTCAGATAAATATTTCTAAATACCCTTTACTCATGACACTTCTGATCAACATTGTTGGGTAATATCTGATTGCCTGTGGGATCAATTTTAGCTGCCTTAGCCTGACGTTCAAGGCCCTTCTTAAGTGGGCCTAGCCCAGTGTATTCTTCTAACCTTATTTCTCACTCTTTGTCTGCATCAGTGAGTCTCAAATATTAGTGTCTCTCAAAACCACTTAGGTGAGTTCATTAAAATGCCGATTTCTGGGTCCCACCCCCTTGAGCTTCTGATTCAGTAGGTCTGGAGCTGGAGTCCAGGAATATGCATGTTAACAAGCTCCCCCAAGTGATCCAGATGTACTCGGTTTACTTGAGAAACATATCCCTACATGGACCCTTTACTCCAGCCAAATTTCTTTCCCCAGGAGCCCCTAAACATGTCTTTTGTTCTTTTTTTTTATCTGTACTTTTAGTCATGGCCTTCCACTTTCCCCTCTCTGCCTGTGCTCCTCTCCTATCCAATATGACTATACCTATCCTTCACCTGTAGATCAAATTCACCTACTCCTGGAAGTCTTTTCTGATCATTCTAGACTGAAGCGATCTCTCTCCCGCCCCTGAATTCTTCCTTCACTTAGAGTCTCTAAAGTGCATTTGGCAAATACATCACTGTGACACCCCCTGTTATAGCTTGAATCATTAATTCATATATTCTTCACATACAAATATAACTTCCCATGTGTGTATGTCTTATCTACATTATAAGTTTAGTGAAAGGGGAAACCCTGTTTTTCATCTCTTTTTTATCCCCACAGCACACAATGCCTTACACATAGTAGGTGCGCAACAAGCATTTGTTGAGTTGGATTGAATACTTGTTGGTTACATATCAGACAGGGATTCTATCGCATGTCCCCCTAAACATCAGTTCAGTAAATATTTATTGAGCACCTATTATGTGCAAGGCACTGTGCTAGTTGCTGTGGAGAATATAAAGATGAAGGAGGCCCCTTGCCTTCCCAGGGCTCAAACTCTGGTCATGTAGAGCGACACGTACACAGATAAGGGCAAGGGGCATGTCTTTGTCATCTTTTTATTTACAGTGCCTACTACATAAGAGGGACTTAATAAATATTTTTGAGTGAACAAATGAATGAGTAAAGTGAATGGATGAAGTCCAGACAGGAATAAATTGAATAAGTACACAGGGTAGCAGTACCATAGAGAAATGGGCTAGGAGTGGAAGATAAGGTAGACTGGGGTATAATGGATGACTCTTGTTTTTATTTTTTGTTATGAACATCTCCATCCTCGAAAACATAGATAAAATAGTGTGATAACCCCAGTATACCCATTATTCACATTAAGCAATTATCAAGATTTTGCCATCATTTGCTTCACCTATCCCTTTTTCTTTTTGTTTGCTAAAGCATTTTAAAGCAAATTCTAAACATCAACCATATACTTTCATCCCTAGTACTTCTCTGTGCATCCCTAAGAAATGGATATTTTCTCATGTAACCATAGTACCATAACACATCTAACAAAGATAACAATAATTATTTTGTATTATCTACTACCCAGTCCACAATCAAATGCCTTCACTTGTCTCAAAAAATGTTTTACAGTTGGCTTATTTGAGTCATAAAAGTCCAAAAAAGCTCCATACATTACATTTCTTTGTTATATCTCTTATGTCTCAATGCCCCCCTCTTTTTTTCTCCTGCCACTGACTTGTTAGAGAAATCAAGTCCATTGTTCTGTACAATGTCTCACATTCTAATTTGTCTTTTAATTCCTCTTATTGCCATTTAGCTTGTACCTCTATCCCCTGTGTTTTCTGTAACTGAAAGTTAGCTCTGGGCGTGATTAGATTCAGGCTCATTTTTCTCGTTTTCTTCTTTTTTCCCCCCTTTGGCAGATTGATTAAAAGGGGGTGACCCGGGAGGCATAAAGACAAATTAGGAGGCTGTTACAATAGATGGAAGGAGATAGAAAGAAGGAGATGGATGGATAAATTTTGGAGGCAGAAGAAACCTGATTTATCTACCAATTGGATGAGTGAGGTGACGAAGGAGGAAGAGTCAAAGATGATTCTGAAGCTTTGAAGCTGTGTAACAGGGAAGGTAATGATGTCATCGTATGTGATGGATGGGTTTTTAATGAGAGCAGTAGAAATCATGGTTAGATTAAAGGAGGGGCTTTCTCACAATAATAAGCCAACCGCTCTGCTTCTTTCAGATAACACTATCTTTCCCAGAAAAAAAAATTTTATTAGTGATTCGTATAGAAATTTGGCCCTCAGGAAAAGATTCAGAAAGGGACTCCTTATTTTTGTTAACTGCCAAGTAATTAAATTTCCAGCCCCAGAGCCTTGGGAGGAGGAATAGTATGTATGCTTACGGATAGAGAGAAGGGAATGTCTTAGCTGATATCACTCTTGCAGACCAGCCTACTGTTTCATGTCATCATGTGTATATGAGTCACTAGCCTTGGGGGGAAAACTGGAGGATGCAGGAGATTGGGATTTCTGTAGACTTCCTTGAAGTCCCCTAAAATCTCCATCCTGCACCCACTTCTCCATCAAATATGGAGCCTGAGGCCTCCTAAGGCCCTCAGTGGATCACTGCAACATGATCCTGCCAACGTCAAAGATTGCCCAGCAGCCCTGGGATATTCACTGGACTCTGAGAAAGCCTGAAGATTGTTAGTTGCCTCAGTGAGAACTTGTTTAAACTGTTGAATCAGATCAGGTAAGAACTACTCTCAGCTCCATACTATTGTATCCTCATTCATAAAACCTCTCCGTCTACCTTCCCCCAGCTCATCTTTCTTCCTGCTTTCTCTTCTGCTCCTCCCGCCCTCCTCTGTCTCTTCCAGCATACATTTATACTCTCGAGTTAATCAAACACTGGCCCCTGCAGCCCATTGTGTCTCAGATTGATCACTTAAGCAGCATTATTGATTGCCTGGAAGGCCTTAGGAGGTGGGAGTGTACTGAAAGCTAGAGATCTCACAGCAGATTGGCTGGCTAGGCCTCTCTGGGCAGTCTCAGCTCCTCTGCTGCCTGGAACCAGGGCTTTGAACCGGTTCTCCCAGTTCGAACCCCTGCTGAGAATTTGCGGTTCCACCCCTGGACATACTGAATCAGAATCTACATTTTAACAAGATCCTCCCGGTGATTCTTATGTATAATAAATTTGGAGAAGCACTACTCTACTACTGGTTCTCAGAATTGGACCCTAACCAGCAGCATTAACATCACCTGAGAACTTGTTAGAAATGCAAATTCTCAACAGGGGTCCAAACCTGAAGGAATGTCCCTTGAGAAAGGGGAGAGCCACAAAGAGCCTTTTTGGAGTTAAAGCAAGGGAAAAAGAGTCTATTGAGCACTCCTGGGAATAGCCCTATGCCAATGTTATGGTGAGAAGGGGCACTCAAAGGCCCTGCTCTTTAGAAATTCACAACTTTCAAGAGAAATAACACTTATTCATATGAAACGACTAAGAATAATACCGGATGGAAAACAATTACATACCACATTATTTGCTCTAAATGGGAAGTACCACAGGGATTCAGGGCACAGAGATAGTGAGCAGTGTGGGCCGGAGTGGAGGGAGAAGGCTTCCAAGAAGAGATTGAACTTAGGTTTTGAATAATGTGTGAAAGTTTTACATTGTTGGCTAGAAAAAGAGCAGGCTTCCAAGGGGAGGGCATAGTGTAGGGGCAAGCCTGGAGGTGGAGATGGTCAGGGTGTGAACAAGGAAGAGTGAAAAGAATGTCTGACCAGAGCAGAGATTGGGTATGGAGGTGCAGTGGGAAAAAAATGCTTGGCTCTACGTAAAGGATACCCAGATTTGGAGGGCCTTCGGTGTCAGGATGAGGAATTTGGTTTTGGGGAGACCCTGGAGGGCTTTTGGATACTTATGCACAGTGTTTTAGGATGGATAGCCATGCAATCAAGCCCTGGTGGTGCAGTGATTAAGAGCTTGGCTGCTAACGAAAAGGTCGGCAGTTTGAATCCACCAGCCATTCCTTGGAAACCCTATGGGGCAGTTCTACTCGGTGACTAGAGGGTAGCTATGAGTTGGAATCGACTAGATGACAACAGGTAAGGTAAGTAAGTAAGCCATGCAACAGGACGTAGAATTGATTGGAGTAATGAGAAACTTGACAGCAGCTTGTAAGGTACTGTAGCAACCAAGTGAGAGGGGATTAAGGCCCAGTCCATGGTGGTGGCAGTGGGCGTAGAAAGGAGGGGACAAATCCAGAAGGTACTTCAGGCAGTGGTGGCTGGTAAACCACTGAGTAGAATCTCTTGGATTGTTTTTTGTTTCATTTGCTCACTTCTCTTGGCCTCAGTTCTTACACATTCTTTGTCCTGTGCCATCAGGGCCTTTAGGTGGCAGAATTTAACTGAAGTTAAGATGACAATGGGTTAATCAGTTACCCATCCCAAGTAAAGCAAATTTGCACAGGGGCCCTCAATGCCATAACCTGAAAGACTGAGCAATGGGGAATCTGGCAGCAGAATCTGAGATGACAGCTGAGCTGGGGTGCTGAGCACTATATCCCCAAATAGGGAGGCTAGAGGCAAGGGCTGCCTGTGTCTGGTCTGTTTCAAATCCCAAGACTCTGAGAGCTGCTGAGAGTGAGGAGGCTCCTTTCAACTTCCCTAGCAGAATCAGTTTGAAAACTCCTCTGTGCACTTGGGAATTGTCCCAGTGGAGGTCACACCTGTGCCTGGGCATGACAAGATATACCACAGCACTTTCCTGCCAGCTGAAGCCCTGGCATTACAGCTGGTGTGAGAGAGATAAGTGAGGAGTCCACAGGTGGGTGGGTGGGTGACAGTAGAGGCCTCTGCTGTCCCTCCCCTCCCAGCGCTAGGCAGATGCCTGAACTAAGTCCCCTGTTCCTGGGTTGGAGGGGAATAGAGAGCTGCAGATAAAGGAATATTCATGAGATTTTAGCCCCCTTTATTGGTTCTCCTTGTAGGAAGGTATGATGCCTTCCAAAGATGAATGAGTGGAGAGTAAATCTGCCCAGACTGTGGGCTGTTAACCACCAAGGGAAGCTCTGCTCTGGGGGCAGGACCACCCAGTCAAACAGGCCTCTCTGCTTCTGATCCAAACCCACTGGGAAAACAGAGGAACAGATGGCTAGACTGGTGGATGAACACACACACACACAGGCTCGCACGCACGCACACACACACACACTCTGCATAGTCTGTCAACCAGCAGTCTCCAGCATTCTCCTGATGAAGATTTCTGTTCAGTCTTCTGGTCGCTGATTTGAGGTAGGGGTAGGTTGGGATGAAGATTGCTGAGATGTGGGCAGGTACTGAGAATGGAAGATGCGTATGGAGTGGGGGATTAGGAGCAGGGAATGCAAGTCACTGACTAGGGTGGCTGCCATATTTACTACTTTTGGAATGGAAAATCCCATTGAATTTAGAAAGAAGAGGGCACAGTGGCAACAACTGGCTTAGGAATTAACCAGGTAAGTCTCAGGATCTATCAATTTGGAAACCCTGTTGCAATCTGTGCTCACTGTTTCTCTCCCAAGCTTTGTCTTTGATCTATACATTTTTCCCTTCAGTAGTTGTCTTTATTTCTTCCCACTTCTAACGGGCAGACCCAAGCAAGTCAGTGACAGATGCTTTCCCAGTTGATACTAGAGGAAATTAAGGCACCCAGATTGTTTTTACGGGGACCTACCTCAGGTTCTGTATCAAGATGGCCAGAAGCCTGGATCTTGCGTTTGTGGGCTGGGACTCTGAAAACCAGCCCACTCACAGGGCTGGGAAGGGCTCTGTGTGTCGTACTGGCTCTGTTGCCACCATCAGTGGAATCAGAGAATGCAGATATGATTAATAAAGCGAGTGTTGTTCCATATTCATCTCATCACCTACATTCGAGCTGTAATCTTTCTAATATGTAGGGAAATCACTCACTGACAGAGCAAAGGGAGGTGGATCTTTAAACAGACCCACCAGCCTGCTGCTGCCACACAATTTAGAGTCTGTCACCTGCAAAGTCCAAATCAGAATTGGCTGTTGGGCCAGCTTTTATTCCTCCTTTAGAGGTTTCCACACTCACTCTGAATACAGCTTTTACTGCTTTGGAATTCTGGGTGATTGCTGGACATGATAAAGCCTGACCTTTAACCTGAGCTCTGGTTGCGTTTCATTATTACCTTTAAGGACATTTTCTCTGTGGAGTTTATCATCACTTTAAATTCACCACAGCTAAAACCAAACTCAGGATCTCCTCTCCTCCTTTACCTTCCATGCTATTCCCCGTCCCCCGCCCCCTCCTCTGTATCTCTGTCTCTATCAATAACACCATCACTCTTTCAAAAGCCCAAGCACTGTGCCTTGGAATCAATCACCCTTCTCCCCACTCCAGTCAGTCACCACTATGTCTTGGCAATTCATCTCTCACCAGTGCCTCAGGAATCCATCCCTATGTCACCGTTCCCACTTCTACTACCACAGCCCAAGCTTTCATTACTTCATGCCTAGAGTACTGCAGCAGCCTCCTAACCGGCCTCTCCATCCCCGCCAAGTGATCTCTCAACGCTGCTGCCAAAGGAATGTTCTTAAAAAATCTTTCATCATGTCACTTCCCTGCTCAAGAGCCTGTAATAGCTCCCTTTTGCTTATGGTATCAAATTGAAACTCCTCTTCCTGGTAGTTGATGATGGTCTTCCCTTCCACAACAGCTGGGCTTCAACTTATTTTATATGAATTATATATATAAATTATAGAGCCCTGGTGGTGTAGTGGTTAAGAGCTCTGTCGCTAACCAAAAGATCAGCAGTTCAAATTCACCAGCCACTCCTTGGAAACCCTATGGGACAGTTCTACTCTGTCCCGTAGGGTCACTATGAGTTGAAATTTTCTTGACAACAAGGGGTTTGGTTTTTTTATGCATGTGTGTGTATATATGTATGTATATAAAATATATATATATATATATATATATATATATATATATATATATATATATATATATATATATATGTTCCACTTCTTCCTGGCCCCCAAGCTTCACTAGTCTTTTGACTCTCCCTGCCCCGCTATGCCCCACTCAGTGCTCACTTCATCTTCATGATGTTCCCCCAGTCCCAACCCCCTTTTCTCCACCTCTGCCAATCCTTCCATCCTCTAACAAATAATCTCCAGCCCAGGCTCCTCTGTGAAGCCTTTCTAGATTATTCTGGCCCTGTTGGCCTCTTTTCTTTTTCAGAATTTTAACTTTTCCCTAATTATAAAAGTAATACCTGGAGGCGGGGCCAAGGTGGCTGACTAGGTAGACGCTACCTCCGATCCCTCTTGCAACAAAGACTCGGAAAAACAAGTGAATCGATCACATATGTGACAATCTACGAACCCTGATCATCAAACACAGATCTAAAGAGTTGACCTGAGTGACAGGTGAGCGAAAAGTGGCGCCCTGAACCAGCGACTGCTTCTGGAACCCGCGACCCACTCCACAGCCTTGAGCCCTCGCGGTTCCCCAGTGCCGAGTGGCAGGGCTGAAGGCTGCTTGCTGAGGCAGGGCAGGCACGGGACACAGCCCTGACCCCTAGCACCCTGGGGTAACCTCCATAGAGACTCAGCCAGCGCAAGCAGGCTGCACACTAATGGGGCTAACGAGAGAATGAGTGAGCAACCACAGGGAAGCAGCGACTGTTTTTGGAGCCTGGAGCCAGCGTCCCAGTCAGAAAACCTTGGTGCCGGGCTTTGGACTGTGCACAGCGGAGCTGAGCACAGCATCCTGAGACGGCACAAACACGGGACGCAGCCCTAGCTCCCTGAAGTGACCTCCGGGGAAGCCCAGCCAGCGCATGCAGGCAGCGCAGTGACGCAGCTGACAGGAGGAGAAGTTACCAGGAGGCAGCGACTGGTTTTGGAGCCGGGAGTGCAGCATCCCAGCCGGGGAACTGTGGCGCTGGAATTTGGACTGGGACCGGAGGAACTGACCACGGCTTCTGAGACAGCACATGCACGGGTCGCGGGCCAGACCCCTGGGGGCAATCTCGACCCAGCCAACACACACAGGCTACCCGCCCCTTGAGAATCTCAGATAAAACAGTCCTCACCAAGCAAGATAAGTAACTTTGTCTATATTCCTGGGTGCTACTCTCTCTTATCTGATCCCTCCCCTCCCCTTCCCAGGTGGCTTCATTAACATTGGAATTTCCTGGGCCAGAGAGTGAAGTGCTCTGTGTTTTTTTTTTTTTGTTTGTTTGTTGGTTTTGTCTTTTCCTAACCCATTCTCCTGGCCTGAGAGAAGCAGCTACAAAAAACCCAGGGACCAAAAATCCTTCCCTGACTTCCCGAAATTGGACTAAAAATACAGAACCAGCTCCATCCAAGCATATGAGACCCACAGTCTTGGGCTTTCATCCCTACAGGTAACAAGGTGGCTATTATAATGCAAAGGCAGTTCTGATAGTGATCTGACTGTAATTGTTTTAACGGATTACTGGAAAGACAAGTTCCCCAGGTCTGATAGCTCTACCTATTAAACACAGCCAGGAACTGAGGGCTGAAGCTCCACCCAAACCACCTAACCTCCTGCCACAGGGGTCTGAGGATAGTGACATCTACCAATCTGTAGAGGTACATGCATTGGGTGACTAAGGTACAGCTGCAGAGCCCACCCACCAAAGTGCTTTAGGAATATAGACACACCTACCCCACTGGCACTTGGGGGAAGCCTGTCAGCATCCTGCCCCCTCCCTGGGAATGTGACCCCCTGCTGCTACTACAATCTGATGCACACAACTATCACCACTACCCCTCTAAGTGAATAGGTGACAGTCTACCTCACACACTTGCTGACCCAAAATCAGATTCTACTAAAGAATAGTGAATGGACTCTTAAGCTTATATTTCTGGTAACGGCCCAAACCAGCTGGTAAGAGGACATAAGTGATTCAAAGGCTACAACAATCAAGACAGCACAATCTAGTAGCCCATCTACATATATTGAAACAAAACAAGATAAGACTCAGTGACCAAATATAAAATAAATCATTACGATATCTTATAGATGGCTCGGAGACAGCAGTCGATATCAAATCACATAAAGAAGCAGACCATGATTGCTTCTACAACACCCCAAATTAAAGAATCAAAATCTTTCCCGAATGAAGATACAATCCTGGAATTGCCAGATGCAGAATATAAAAAACTAATTTACAGAATGCTTCAAGACATCAGGGATGACCTCAAAAATGAAATAAGGCAATCTACAGAAAAAGCCAAGGAACACACTGGTAAAGCAGTTGAAGAAATAAAAAAGATTATTCAAGAACATAGTGGAAAAATTAATAAGCTACATGAATCCATAGAGAGACAGCATTCAGAAGTCCAAAAGATTAACAGTAAAATTACAGAATTAGACAACGCAATAGGAAGTCAGAGGATCAGAATCGCGGAATTGGAATGCAGAGTCAGGCAGTTGGAGGATAAAGTAATTGACACCAATATAGTCGAAGAAAAATCAGATAAAAGAATTTTAAAAAATGAAGAAACCCTAAGAATCATGTGGGACTCTATCAAGAAGAGTATACTTGCGTGCGATTGGAGTTCCAGAACAAGGAGGGATAACAGAAAATACACAGAGAATAGTTGAAGATCTGTTGGCAGAAAACTTCCCTGACATCAAGAAAGACGAAAGGATATCTATCCAAGATGCTCATCGAACCCCATATAAGATTGATCCAAAAAGAAAATCACTAAGACATATTATCATCAAACTTGCCAAAACCGAAGATAAAGAGAAAATTTTAAAAGCAGCCAGGGAGAAAAGAAAGGTCTCCTACAAAGGAGAACCAATAAGAATAAGTTCACACTACTCAGCAGAAACCATGCAGTCAAGAAGAAAATGGGATGAAATATATAGAGCACTGAAGGAGAAAAACTGCCAGCCAAGGATCATTTATCCAGCAAAACTCTCTCTCAAATATGAAGGCGAAATTAAAACATTTACAGATAAACACAAGCTTTAGAGAATTTGCAAAAACCAAACCAAAGCCACAAGAAATACTAAAGGAAATTGTTTGGTCAGAAAATCAATAACATCAGATAACAACACAACACAAGCTCACAGAACAGAACATCCTGATATCAACTCAAATAAGGAAATCACAAAAACAAATTAAGATTAATTTTAAAAAGAAAAAAATGCTCAAAACAGGGAATCATTGAAGTCATTATGTAAAAGATCACAATAATCAAAAAGAGTGAGTAAATACAGGAGGCATAGAACTGCCATATGGAAAGGAAAACGAGGTGATATAGGACAAGTTAGACTTTTACCTAGAAAAATAGGGGTAAATATTAAGGTAACCACAAAGAGGTCTAACAATTCCATAACTCAAAATAAAAACCAAGAAAAACATAACGACTCAGCAAACGTAAATTAGACTACTATGAAAATGAGGAACACAATTTACAAAGAAAAACGTCTCAGCACAAAAAAGTAAATGGAAAAATGAAATTGTCAACAACACACACAAAAAGGCATCAAAATGACAGCACTAAACACATACTTATCTATAATTACACTGAATGTAAATGGACTAAGTGCATCAATAAAGAGACAGAGAGTCTCAGACTGGATAAAGAAACACGATCCGTCTATATTCTGCCTACAAGAGACACACCTTAGACTTAGAGACACAAACTAAAACTCAACGGATGGAAAAAATATATCAAGCAAAGAACAATCAAAAAAGAGCAGGAGTAGCAATATTAATTTCTGAGAAAATAGACTTTAAAGTTAAATCCACCACAAAAGATAAAGTAGGATACTACATAATGATTAAAGGGAAAATTGATCAGGAAGACATAACCATATTAAATATATATGCACCCAATGACAGGGCTGCAAGATACATAAAACAAACTTTAACAGAACTGAAAAATGAGATAGACACCTCCACAATTATAGTAGGAGACTTCAACACACCACTTCCGGAGAAGGATAGGACTTCCAGTAAGAAGCTCAACAGAGACACGGAAGACCTAATTGCTACAATCAACCAACTTGACCTCATA
The DNA here is from genome assembly GCF_030014295.1 of Loxodonta africana. Taxonomy (NCBI): domain Eukaryota; kingdom Metazoa; phylum Chordata; class Mammalia; order Proboscidea; family Elephantidae; genus Loxodonta; species Loxodonta africana. The sequence goes on from NC_087369.1 coordinate 128,103,079, forward strand.
GACCTATACAGAACACTCCACCCAACAGCTGCAAAGTATACTTTTTTTTCTAGTGCACATGGAACATTCTCTAGAATAGATCACATACTAGGTCATAAAACAAACCTTTGCAGAATCCAAAACACTGAAATATTACAAAGCATCTTCTCAGACCACAAGGCCATAAAAGTGGAAATCAATAACAGAAAAATCAGGGAAAATAAATCAAATACTTAGAAACTGAATGATACCGTGCTCAAAAAAGATGGGGTTATAGAAGACATTAAGGAGACAATAAAGAAATTCATAGAATGCAACGAGAATGAAAACACTTCCTATCAAAACCTCTGGGACACAACAAAAGCAGTGCTCAGAGGTCAATTTATATCAATAAATGCACACATACAAAAAGAAGAAAGAGCCAAAATCAGAGAACTGTCCCTACAACTTGAACAAATAGAAAGTGAGCAACAAAAGAATGCATCAGGAACCAGAAGAAAACAAATAATACAAATTGGAGCTGAACTAAATGAAATAGAGAACAGAAAAACAATTGAAAGAGTTAACAAAGCCAAAAGCTGGTTCTTTGAAAAAATTAACAAAATTGATAAACTATTGGCCAGACTGACTAAAGCAATACAGGAAAGGAAACAAATAACCCAAATAAGAGACGAGATGGGCCACATCACAACAGACCCAACTGAAATTAAAAGAATCATATCAGATTATTACGAGAAATTGTACTCTAACAAATTTGCAAACCTAGAAGAAATGGATGAATTCCTAGAAAAACACTACCTACCTAAACTAACACAATCAGAAGTAGAACAACTAAATAGCCCCATAACAAAAAAAGAGATTGAAACGGTAATCAAAAAACTCCCAACAAAAAAAAGCCCTGGCCCGGAGGGCTTCACTGCAGAGTTCTACCAAACTTTCAGAGGAGAGTTAATACCACTACTACTAAAGATATTTCAAAGCTTAGAAAATGATGGAATACTACCAAACTCATTTTATGAAGCCACCATATCCCTGTTACCAAAACCAGGTAAAGACACCACAAAAAAAGAAAATTACAGACCTATATCCCTCATGAACATAGATGCAAAAATCCTCAACAAAATTCTAGCCAATAGAATTCAACAACATATCAAAAAATAGTCCACCACGACCAAGTGGGATTTATACCAGGTATGCCTCTTTTTTCATGCAAGGTTGGTTTAATATTAGAAAAACCGTTAATGTAATCCACCATATAAATAAAACAAAAGACAAAAACCATATGATCTTATCAATTGATGCAGAAAAGGCATTTGACAAAGTCCAACACCCATTCATGATAAAAAAAAACTCTCAGCAAAATAGGAATTGAAGGAAAATTCCTCAACATGATAAAGGGTATCTATTTTATACAAAGCCAACAGCCAACATCATTCTAAATGGAGAGAACCTGAAAGCATTTCCCTTGAGAACGGGAACCAGACAAGGATGCCCTTTATCACCGTTCTTATTCAACATTGTGCTAGAGGTCCTAGCCAGAGCAATTAGGCTAGACAAAGAAATAAAGGGCATCCGGATTGGCAAGGAAGAAGTAAAATTATCTCTATTTCTAGATGACATGACCTTATACACAGAAAACCCTACGGAATCCTCCAGAAAACTACTGAAACTAATAGAAGAGTTCGGCAGAGTCTCAGGTTACAAGATAAACATGAGAGATCACTTGGATTCCTCTACATCAACAAAAAGAACATCGAAGAGGAAATCACCAAATCAATACCATTCACAGTAGCCCCCAAGAAGATAAAATACTTAGGAATAAATCTTACCAAAGTTGTAAAAGACCTATATAAAGAAAACTACAAAGTACTAGTGCAAGAAACTAAAAAGGACCTATATAAGTGGAAAAACGTATCTTGCTCATGGATAGGAAGACTTAACACAGTAAAAATGTCTATTCTACCAAAAGCCATCTATACATACAATGCACTTCCGATCCAAATTCCAATGACATTTTTTAATGTGATGGAGAAACAAATCACCAACTTCATATGGAAGCGAAAGAAGCCCCGGATAAGTAAAGCATTACTGAAAAAGAAGAAGAAAGTGGGAGGCCTCACTCTACCTGATTTTAGAATGTATTACACAGCCACAGTAGTCAAAATAGCCTGGTATTGGTACAACAACAGGCACATAGACCAATGGAACAGAATTGAGAACCCAGATATAAATCCATCCACATATGAGCAGCTGATATTTGACAAAGGCCCAGTGTCAGCTAATTGGGGAAAAGATAGTCTTTTTAAGAAATGGTGCTGGCATAACTGGATATCCATTTGCAAAAAAATGAAACAGGACCCATACCTCACACCATGCACAAAAGCTAACTCCAAGTGGATCAAAGAACTAAACATAAAGATTAAAACGATAAAGATCATGGAAGAAAAAATAGGGACAACGTTAGGAGCCCTAATACAAGGCATAAACAGAATACAAAACATTACTAAAAATGATAAAGAGAAACCAGATAACTGGGAGCTCCTAAAAATCAAACACCTATGCCCATCTAAAGACTTCACCAAAAGAGTAAAAAGACCACCTACAGATTGGGAAAAAATTTTCAGCTATGACATCTCTGACCAGCACCTGATCTCTAAAATCTATATGATTCTGTTAAAACTCAACCACAAAAAGACAAACAACCCAATCAAAAAGTGGGCAAAGGATATGAACACACACTTCACTAAAGAAGATATTCAGGCAGCTAACAGACACATGAGAAAATGCTCTCGATCATTAACCATTAGAGAAATGCAAATCAAAACTACGATGAGATTCCATCTCACTCCAACAAGGCTGGCATTAATCCAAAAAACACAAAATAATAAGTGTTGGAGGGGCTGCGGAGAGATTGGAACTCTTATACACTGCTGGTGGGAATGTCAAATGGTACAACCACTTTGGAAATCTATCTGGCATTTTCTTAAAAAGTTAGAAATAGAACTACCATACAACCTAGAAATCCCACTCCTCGGAATATACCCTAGAGAAATAAGAGCCTTTACTGGAACAGATATATGCACACCCATGTTTATTGCAGCACTGTTTACAATAGCAAAAAGCTGGAAGCAACCAAGGTGTCCATCAATAGATGAATGGTTAAATAAATTATGGTACATTCACACAATGGAATACTATGCATCGATAAAGAACAGTGAGGAGTCTGTGAAACATTTCATAACATGGAGGAACCTGGAAGGCATTATGCTGAGTGAAATTAGTCAGATGCAAAAGGACAAATACTGTATAAGACCACTATTATAAGTTCTTGAGAAATAGGATAAACTGAGAAGAACACATTCTTTTGTGGTTACGAGAGGGGGGAGGGAGGGAGGGTGGGAGAGGGTTATTTACTGATTAGTTAGTAGATAAGGACTACTTTAGGTGAAGGGAAGGACAATACTCAGTACAGGGAAGGTCAGCTCAACTGGACTGGACCAAAAGCAAAGAAGTTTCCGGGATAAACTGAATGCTTCAAAGGTCAGCGGAGCAAGGGCAAGGGCTTTGGGGACTATGGCTTAAGGGGACTTCTAAGTCAATTGGCATAATAAACTCTATTATGAAAACGTTCTGCATCCCACTTTGAAATGTGGCGTCTGGGGTCTTAAAAGCTAACAGGCGGCCATCTAAGATGCATCAATTGGTCTCAACCCACCTGGATCAAAGGAGAATGAAGAACACCAAGGTCACACGATAACTATGAGCCCAAGAGACAGAAAGGGCCACATGAACTAGAGACTTACATCATCCTGAGACCAGAAGAACTAGATGGTGCCCGGCCACAACCGATGACTGCCCTGACAGGGAGCACAACAGAGAACTCCTGAGGGAGCAGGAGAACAGTGGGATGCAGACCCCAAATTCTCACAAAAAGACCAGACTTAATGGTCTGACTGAGACTAGAAGAATCCCGGCGGTCAGGGTCCCCAAACCTTCTGTTGGCCCAGGACAGGAACCATTCCTGAAGACTACTCATCAGACATGAAAGGGACTGGACAGTGGGTAGGAGAGAGATGCTGATGAAGAGTGAGCTACTTGTATCAGGTGGACACTTGAGACTGTATTGGCATCTCCTGTCTGGAGGGGAGATGGGAGGGTAGAGAGGGTTAGAAACTGGCAGAACGGTCACGAAAGGAGAGACTGGAAGAAGGGAGCGGGCTGACTCATTAGGGGGAGAGTAAATGGGAGTATGTAGTAAGGTGTATATAAGCTTATATGTGACAGACTGACTTGATTTGTAAACCTTCACTTAAAGCACAGTAAAAATTATTAAAAAAAAGTAATACCTGTGTATAGTAGAAACCTTTGAGACTACAGAAAAATAAAGAGAAAAGGAACGAAGTCACCTACAATTCTGCCTCTTCATATTTGGAATCCGAATAGTCTTTTGACCACAGCTCAGCACTTGAGCACACCGTCTGGTATTGCTCCTACTTCCTGTGTGTTCATCTTTCTCCTCAGCTAGGGAGCGAGCTCCTCAGATGCCTCCTTCATCCTTGAGTCCTCCAGGGCAGTGCCGGACACATCCTAGGGGCTCAACAAACACTTGTTAGTAGTAGATGGAGGGAGAGATGAGTTGTACACCATCTAGTCTATACTCACCCCCCCCCACCCCCCATTGCTGAAGGGAGAAGGGTACGCGCTTGGCTTCATGCCCCATTCAACCAAGGCTCTATTACTTCCTCTTCCAGGTGAGAAATTCACCTGGGGAGAGGGGAATGCACACTGAGAGACAGTTGAGAGTTCAGGGTACATAAAACTAGTTGCTGTTGTCAATTCCAACTCATGGTGACCACATGTGTGTCAGAGTAGAACTATGTTCCATGGGGTTTTCAATGGCTGATTTTTCAGAAGGAGATTGCTAGGCCTTTCTTTTGAGACACTTCTGGGTGGGCTTGAACCTCCAACCTTTTGGTTAGCAGCTGAGCATGTTAACCATTAGCATCACCCGGGGACGACTCAGGGTACATAACATCCTGGAAATCTGCTGCCTCTGATGACACACACCCCCACCCCTTAGAAAGCACTTGGCTTTGAAGGTGAGAGTTTTAATTCACCCTTATGGCCAGAATAAGCTTTTCCTAGTATGTTGGCATTAACTGCTCAAGAATCAACAATTGCACCTTTTGCCCATCATATCAAATCAAAATCTCTCATCATGGCTTTCAAGGACTTCTGCCATCTGCCAGTTCACCTTCCCTCTCTTTCCCATCTCGCTCAGGTATTTCTTATGGCTTCCCTAATTAACCTCTTCACTTTAACCAAGCCAGCCAGTGTGCCATTTCCTCCAAAACTGCCTTCCAGAGTTACACACAACCTGCCATCTCCCCCTACCTCAACCCTAGACCCAGCTTAACCTAGTCTCTCTACCTTAAATATTGCCCCTGTTTCTTTCCACCACTGAGATTCATGTCCTCCATCAACCTGTTCTGCCATTGACCTCAGACTCAGTGTACAATCTTCTGGGTACTTGTGCAATCATTTTGTATTAAAATATTAATATGTACTTGTTATTAGATTATTATATCAAAGTGTTCTCCAGCTATTTCCTATCTGAGTTCTATAAACAGTATTAGGCAGAGTGTGTACTCTGGAATCAGCCTTACCACTTACTGTACCTCATGGCTTCGACGACATACATTTTAATATTTCTGAGACTGAAATGTTTCTTACAATCCATGTTTCATCTTAGTTTAATTGGTAGCATGAAAATGTTGTCTCTTACAATTGATAGTCTTAGAGTCAGTGAAATGCAGTAGTACTAAGTGACTTAACCTCTCTGAAGTCCAGTGCCTTTTTCTGCAAAATACCTACATTGAAGGGTTGTTTTTGGGAAGATTCAAAGATAATATTTATAAAGCACTTGGAACCCTGGTGGCTCAGTGGGTAAGAGCTTGGCTGCTAACCAAATGGTCTGCAGTTCGAATCCACCAGCTGCTCTTTGCACAGGGACTGACACTTAGGTGGAGGTTCAAAAAATGTTTGCCATGATAATTCCCCAACTACATAAACTATAAACCCCTCAAGGACAGGGACTTGTTTTTTCCTCTTCTAGCAAATGTGAAGGGTGGGAAAAGATTCCCTTTCTAAAAATATCACCTTTACTAGTCTGCCAAACAGCTAAAATTTCAACATTAATCACTCCTTTGAGTTAAGGCATTATCTCCAGAAGACCTCTGTTAAAATGCAAATATGTCACTTGGGAAGGTAACACATTAATTCATTAGCATTCATGATCCCATTAGTGCAGATTAGTTTCTCAAATTAACTAGCTGGCGCCAAGCAAACTCTGAAAACATTGGTAAGGGGGCTGGTAAGATATTATGATTTAAGGTGGGAGGGTGGAGCAAGGGGGGCAGATGGTCCAGAGCTTGGGGCCACCTCTGATTTGCTCTTGCCTTTTGGGGTTGGTTTGTCCCTAGGATTGTGACTCTGATCTGCATTAAATTAGGAGGGATCTCAGTGACAGACAAAAACATGTGGGTGGGAGGAAGTTTGAAGTTGTAAGGGACGACTTAAACCCTGGTGGCGTAGTGGTTAAGCACTACAGCTGCTAACCAAAGGGTTGGCAGTTTGAATCTGCCAGGCACTCCTTGGAAACTCTATGGGGCAGTTCTACTCTGTCCTGTAGAGTCGCTAGGAGTCGGAATCGACTCGACGGCACTGGGTTTGGTTTTTTTTGGAAGGGACAACTTAGGTGACATCTAGTTCACTCCTCCCCTCAAAATTTTAACTTTCATCAGCAGGGCATTTAATGTCTCCTAAGGTTTTTTTTTAAGGTAGCTGTAGCCCGAACTCTATGGGGCAGCTCTACTCTGTCCTATAGGGTCGCTATGAGTTGGAATAGATTAGAGGGCACTGGGTTTGGTTGTTTTTTTTTAAGGTAGCCCAGTAAACCTTGGTGGCGTAGTGGTTAAGTGCTACAGCTGCTAACCAAAAGGTCGCCAGTTCAAATCAACCAGGTACTCCTTGGAAACTCTACCGGGCAGTTCTCCTCTGTCCTGTGAGTTGGAATCGACTTGACGGCAGTGGGTTTGGTTTTTTTTGGTTTTAAGGTAGCCCATTGCATTGTTGAACAACTCTAGAAAAATTTTTATATTGAGCTCGATGCCATCTTCCAGTAATTTCTTCTCTCCTTCTTCCTCTTGGAATATCTGAATATAGCTATCATGTTCCCCTAAGTCTTTTGACTTTTATTTTATTATTTTGGCTAAATCTACCCGATTTGCTCAATGATTTTTTCTTTTTTTTGGTGATATGGTTCACAGAGCTTCTTAACCTGGAGGTTCATGAACCACCTGAAATTGTATGCAAAACATTGGTTATCTATACATAGGGTTCATAGCTTTCAACAGTGGTCCAGGGCCTAGAAAAGCCCTTAGCCTATTGACCTTACAGCATCTTAGTCGCTTTGCTCTGGCAACCCTCCCATTTGTGAAGATGTCCCTTAGGGGTCCTGTCCAGAACTGAACACAGTACTCCTGGGGTGCTCTGACCAACACAGAGTACGGGATGCGGTACTTTTATTAACAGCCTGGTATTGCATGTTCTCACCTTTGGAGAGCTCTCAGTTTAATGGATGAGAACATCTTGTTCTCAAGTAGCTGACTCTTGCCAGGACAAAGTCACCTTGTTCAAAAAGGCAGCTTGCTGCCTGCCCCATTCAGCTCACCAGGTTGAAGATAATCTTGGCCTTTTTGAGGTAAGCTAGTTAGTGGTGGTCCCTTGTGGGGACCTGTCTGATCAGATCATTTAGCAGGCTAGCAGAGGAGCTAGAGTGTGACGCAAGTTCTCTCTAGTGCCCTTATTTTCCCAATTATGTGCACTGTACAGAAGTTACTGATTCCCACACATGTATGAGAGAACCAAGAGAGAGGACTGATGCTTACAGCTAGCCTTTCTTGGGACAGTAGGCCCAGAGGTCTTTAGAGGATGGAGTTTGGGGGACTGCTGGTAGCAGTGGAGAACAAGGTTATAAATATCAAATGCTTCCGGAAGAACTAGCTATCAAACATGAGTATGTCAACATGAGAAACAGACATATATTGGGGAGACAGGCTCCCCTATGTTTCCTCCACACCAGTCCCTCAGACACACCACCAAAGGGCTAAGTATTAAAGGGACTTGGGATGGCATGGAGTAGGAGGAGGCCAACTGGTAAGTAACAACTGTCTATACCATGTGACATGAGACAACCATACCACCAGGGTTCTCTGGTCAGAAACATCTCGTGGCCTGGTGGTTGATCCCGTCTAACTATCACTGCCTTCCCTAACTGTAAGAGTGTCTGACTTTCCCTTCATTACAGTCACTCTTTTAGGTTTAGGCATTATGGACTGTTGTGAAAATGTAACTGTATTATCTCAGAGGGGAAATGTTGTTGTGTGCCACCAAGTGGATTCCAAAGCACAGTGAAACTATAGGACAGAGTAGAATTGCCCCATAGGGTTTCCAAGGCTGTAATCATTACGAAAGCAGACTGCCACATCTTTCTCCTGCAGAGAGGCTGGTGGGTTTGAACCGCCAGCCTTTCAGTTACCAACCAAGTGCTTAAGCACTGCACCAACAGGGCTCCTTGAGAGGGGAAACACATTCAGTAAAACACTAGTCCTGCAAGCTCCCAAGCACGCACACACACACACACACAGGTTTCTGTGGCCACATAAGTTTGGGTAGTGCTGTATCCTCCTCTTAATGCCTCACAATGCGTATTAGCATATTAAAGGCTCTGAGAAGTCTTGCACTAAAGAAACCTCCTAATTAAGGCTTCCAATATGTATTTTGACCACAGATCATCTCCCTCTTTTCCTCCTCAAATAAAACCTATTAGCCACACAGCTTTGGAGAATGCAGCTTTCGGCCAAGAGTTGATGCACCCAGGGTTCTGCAGAAATGGGACAGGGACAGATGATTTTATTGTGGGGAGACTGTCCAGGACTCTTGGGACAGGGAGAAAGCACTGGGAGCCTGGGAGAGGGGGACTTCAAAATGGAGATGAAAACAAGACAGAGGATGCCAGAGACTAGCTCCCCTTACCTCACAGTTTTGCCACTAGCCAGCCCTGCTAGATGCCATGTTCTCGGCTCTGAGCCAACATTGAGCAGAATGGAGCAACTTTGGCCAGGCCAGGACCCTCCAGGGCCATTTGTGGTCATTGGCTTCTCAGCTGGGGCCTTTCCACTTTCATTCCCTTCCTGCTGCTCTCCATTTCCCTCCCCAAGCCTCTGGTGCATTTTCAATTTCTCAGTCTACTAGTTGATCCATTTCATTGGGGTCTTGCGGATCTCGTTCTTTCTTCTTCCTTTCAGTGGGGCAGAGGAGGCTTTTGAGTTTTGGGCTGCTAAAGGGAGGAATGAGAGGATAGGGCAGGGAAGAAACCCACACGGCCCCTTCTAGAGGACGTGCAACAAGCCTGTATTTTTCCTGGACCTTCAGAGTAGAACTGGGCCTTTCTACTATAGATACCTCTGGAGGCAAAGAAAACTCCCACCTTTTGCCGAAGAATCTAGGAGGAGTTGAGTATCAGGAAGGCCAGGGGATGCCCTCTGGGAATCAGAGGGATATGAGGCTGAAGGAGTCCAGCTGATATCTGCTGAAATTGGCTGAGGTTGGAGACACGTATGAGAGAGTGTGTGCGTATATACACATTCCAAGTGTGAAGGTAAATTTACAGGCTATTGAATCATTTCTGACTGAGGAGGCCTAGGGGATACCCGGGCCATTGCAAGGGTATATCGGGTCACAGCAGTGACTTGTCACTAGGGAGAAGGGGGTAAAATCTATGAAGTGCAATAGTCCTTTGATCATCAGTGAAACAGATGAGCCATGGGAAGATGGAACAGGTTTGTTTTCTTCCATGCAGGGTGCAAGAGGGTGAGTGTGTGCATGTGAGTGCACATGCATGCATGGTTGCCTCTGAGGACTGACCCTGCAAAAGGCCTCTTAGTGGATTCATTTGCACTTCCACCACCTCCCCCACTGCCCACAGCTGGGAAGGGCTTGCTGGTACTGATAATCCCCCTAGGATCTGATCTCACCTTGTCTAAATGTCTCTATTGCCAGTGACTCAACCTCCTCGCTAGGCAGTTTATTCAACTACCTAAATGCATTAAGGTTAGGAAACGGGGTTTTTTTCTCTCTCACTAAATTCTTTTCTATTTTTAGATATGGAGAGCCCAAGCTTTCTCTGTCCGTTCACTCTCCCATGCCAGGTCACTGAGGCCTGCAGTAGTAGTCCACGTTCCTACTTACACACAGGCTCCCAGAGGTGTCTTTACAGCCTCCAAATGTCCTGACTACCTAGCAGCTTCAATATCAAATGCCCTCTCTTGCTCCAGAACCAAGATTTTCTTTTCTTTGACATATATGGGCTTCAGCTTTTGCCTGTCAGACAGCTTTTACCTTCCATCTTCCCTTTTGACCTCTCTGTACCTTCTGCCCCACAAAGACTCTCTCCACTCCCCCAAAACTGCAGAAAACCTACCAAATTCCCCACTCCCACCTCAGATCTCCCCGGATCACCCTTTTGGAAAGTTCAAGGCTAGAACTTTGTGCAGTAAAGGAGCCCACACTGCCTCTTCCCCTTGCCCTGGTAGCCCGGTAGGGAAAGGTAAACCAGTTGTTGTCCAGTTGATTTTGATTTGTGGTGACCTGTGTCAGAGTAGAATTGTGCTCCATAGGGTTTTCAATGGCTGGTATCACAGAAGTAGATCACCAGTCCTTTCTTTCTAGGGGCCTCTGGGTAGAGTGATTTAACAGCCAACTGTGTTAACCATTTGCACCACCCAGCGACTCCTTAGGCAGGGTAGTGTGGTTAGATGGATGAAGAAACTTTAGATGTCCCCAAAATTTTATTCCACAAGCATGTTCCCCAGATTTACTTGTATCCATTGCTATGCTGCATGCCATAGAAAATCAAAGACTATAACATGGGCTTTGCCCTTAGGAAATGTGTTCTCTACCTAGGGAAAAATAATTAAAAAAAAATTTTCAGGAGAAACTTTTTTTTATTCAACCAATAGGTATTTATTGAATACCTCCTATGTGTCAGTCATACTTGGGTGGTACAAATGGTTAAGTGCTTGGCTGCTAACCAGAAGGTGAGAGGTTAGAGCCTACCAAGACTTGCCTCAGAAGAAAGCCCTCGCAATCTACTTCCAAAAATCAGCCACTGAAAACCCTGTGGAGGGCAGTTCTACTCTGTATACATGGGCCCACCATGAGTTGAAATCACCTCCACAGCAACTGGTGATCTACGTGCCAAGCCATGTTCTAGGCGCTCGGGAGAAAGTGGCGAACAAGACAGACAGCACCCCTGCACTCGTGGAGCATATATTTCAATAGGAATGCATGTTTAAAGAGTAAACAAATAAATATACATTACTTGTATTGATGAGTGCTAGGAAGGACAGAAACAAGGGGCTGTGGTGGAGAGTAACAGAGAGCTACTTCAGCTAGGGCAGTCAGGAGAGGCTTCTCTGAGGAGGTAACATTTGAGGCAAGAATTGAATGGCCTGAGAGCAATCCACACTGTGTGGCTCAGAGTGGCATCAGATTTCAGAGACAGAGAAATCATGTGGGCAAAAGGAACTGGGGGAAGGCTTTCAGGAGGAGTGGGGTTGGGCTGGGTCAAGTGCACGGAACAGATCTTTGACCATGACCTTTGCAACACAGGCTTCTCTTTGGCAAAACTGAGAGCTACACCCCCACTTGGGTAAATGATTCATAGTCTATCCCATGGAATCTGAGATGACCACTGTAAGGGGACGGGTCTTCAGGATTACTCCAGATGCTCTGATTATAAAACCCTTTTGTATTTCACACCTATTAGTTTTCAAGAAACATTGAGGCTTTCAAAAAAAATGTTGCCAGTCGAGTTGATTCCAACTCTTTCCAGGTGAGATAAAATCAGGACGCTAGCTTATGGGTGGGGGGAATTCAGGGGACTAATGTGGCTACAAGTAGAAGTTATGTGGTGGAGAATAGAGAAGGATATGTAGGGTGGGGCCAGTTATGATCAGGGTCATGAAGAGGACTTTGGACTTGATCCAGTAGGCAGTGGGAAGCTGTTGTTGGTTTTTGAGCAAGGAAATGAATGGATGAAAGAAGGAAAGAAAGGAAAGGTCCTGGTGTTTTGGTAACTAGAATACCTGTTGCCCAATACATATGGGTTCCCCTAGAGTAACAGCCTTTCCTAGTTCAAACCCAAGCTCTGCCACTTCTAGACTCTGAACCTGGACAAGTAACTTAACTCCTCTGTGCCTCAGTTTCCTCCTCTGTAGAATAGAAGTAATAATATAGTACCTATCTTTTGGGGATACTGTGAGGATTAAATGAGTTAATAATTGTGAAGTGCTTGGAACAGTGCCTGATATTAGTACTCAGTAAACTTTAGCTGTTCTGGTATGAGGGGATACAGTCTGGATACTTCCATGAACCTTGGATTCTTTGGGTGGCCGTTTGATCAGCTGAAGAGTATAAGAAGCTGTGAGCATTGCCTGGGCTCAGTACCCAGTGTTTACAAAGTAAGTGTGGGCCTTCTGCCCCAACAATCTTTTCCATTAGCCTTCCACCAGCATCTGAAATCCCCACTGTTCTTTAGTGGCGATCTGGAGACTCAATAATTTTTAACTTAATTAAGGTATCCTCTTAGCTGGCATTAAAAAAACATTGATCATTAGGTCATCTGCCATTGTCATCCTTAGATGGGAGGTTAGAGTGGAGCTTTGAGGGAATGGGACACAGGATGGTTATATTAGTTATCTATTGCTGTGGAACAAATTATCCCAAAACGTAGCCATTTAAAACAACAAACATTTATCATCTCACAGTTTCTGTGGGTCAGGGATCTGGGCACAGCTTAGTTGGGGGATTTGGCTCAAGGTCTCTCAAAAGGTTGAAGTCAAATTGTCAGTCAGGGCTGTGATATCTGAGGACTCAACTGGGGCTGAAAGATCTGCCTCCAAGCTCACTCATGTGATCATTGGCGGGCTTCAGTTCCTCACAGGCTGTAGGACTGAGGGTTTCAGTTCCTTGCCATACCACGTGGACTTCTCCATTAGGCTGCTCAGAACACGGCAGTTTGATTCTTCTAGCATGATTGATCCAAGACAGACAGACAGAGGAAGCCCAAGGCAGAAGCCGCAGTTTTTTTTTTATAACCTAATATGCACACGAAAGCTGGACAATGAATAAGAAAGACCGAAGAAGAATCAATGCCTTTGAATTATGATGTTGGCAAAGAATATCGAATATACCACGGACTGCCAGAAGAACGAACAAGCCTGTCTTGGAAGAAGTACAGCCAGAGTGCTCCTTGGAAGTGAGGATGGCAAGACTGCATCTCAAGTACTTTGGACGTATTATCAGGAGGGATCAGTCCCTGCAGAAGGACATCATGCTTGGTAAGGTAGAGGGTCAGTGAAAAAGAGGAAGACCCCAGACGAGATGGATTTACACAGTGGCAGCAACGATGGGCTCAAACATAGGAACGATTGTGAGAATGGCACAGGACCGAGCAAAGCTTGGTTCTGTCGTTTATAGGGTCGCTATGAGTCTGAACTGACTCAACGACACCTAACAACAACAATCTCAGAAGTTGTATCCCATCACTTCTGCCATAGTCTATTAATTAGAAGTGAGTCACTAGGTCCAGCCCACACTCAAGGAGAGGAGATTACATAAGGGTGTGAATACCAAGGGTCTGAGGTGCGGGCCACTTTAGAGGCTGCATGCCACAGATGGATAAGTATTGATGGAAGGAAGTAAAAAGACCAAGAACAGGCCCTAGTGAGGTGCAAAATTGGAATCCCCTGGCTAATTGAGGGTCAGAATAGATAATTACTGGGCAAAGATGCTGGGTACCAGAAGGTCAAAGAGAGGAACCATAAGGAGGGATGAATGGTACCTGTGAGGTCTTTGACCCACATCTGGAGTTGCCAAATGACCTGGGACCTTCGGATCCAGGCCCAAATTTGGGCAGAGATATTGGGCAGAGATTCTTCAGGCCCAGCCAGCCTTAGCCTCACCTCCGCTTGCCCACAAGGCACAGCCTGATGGGCGTGGCCAAGGAAAGAGGAGGGAGCTGGGTAGAAGCCCAGGAAGCCCAGTGGCAGCAGAAGCAGGAGAGGGGAATGCAGGTTCAGCAACTGCATTTGTTTGCAGTTGGGAAAGTTGTTAATTTTAGCTTCACACAAGGGGCTGAAGCAGGAGGGTTTGTCATTTCTGCTGAGCTAGCCCTTGGCTGCCTCCCACAGGCCACTGCCGCCGTGTCAGCTCCGAGCCGCTGTTTGCAGGGTAGTAAGTTTGTCTAATAGTAAAGAAAGGCTACGTGGGCTTCTTTGGGCCTGATGGGTCTGAGATATCAGTCCTGCGTACCCATCCTGGCTCTACCACTTGCTGGTTTTGTGACCTAGGGCAAGTCGCTTTACCTCTCATTGCTTCTGTTTCCTCCTCTGCAAAATGGAGATAAATTCTACCTCGTTTACAGGATTGGTGTTAGGAGTCAGTGAGCTCATGTAGGTAAAGCACCAATAAATGGTAGCTGCTATTACTTAAATACCCAGCTCTGACCCAGGAGATTTGGCCCACATGAGGCCTGTCTCTTTCAGCACAGGACCAATCAGAAAACCTCTCTGAGTGTAAGCGTCTTCTTTTGCTGAGGGCTTTACGTGGGTTAGACCCTAGAATGATCTCCAGTTTACATGAGAAGAAACTGAGGCTCAGAGAGGTCAAGTGACTTGCTTAGGGACACACAGCTAAAAATGAGTGCTAGAGCCAGATCTGTCGTGGTCCAAAATCTGCCCGTTTTCTATCCCACCCTAAAGTTGGTTGGCCCTGAACATGACTTCAAGAGGTGAAGGGAGTAGACAGCAGTGACAGGCTGGCTACAGGGGCAGAAAGAAGTCTTCGGTCCAGATCATACAACCTCTTGTAGCCCCACAAATTTGGCTCTTCAGTGAAGTTCCTACTCCAATCCACATGGCTGACTCAGGAGTAGAGGCTCTAATTTGTGTACCGACAGCCTCCCACCTCACCCCCAACACAACACACACTTTTCTACCAAATGGCCAATTTCATTTTGAAACACATTTCTGAAACCAAGAAACAGGGAAGCAGGTGTGGGTGTATTTGAGGACCTGTTCAAAATGCTAAACTCAGAGAGCATGCAGTCATCCTCTTCAGAGATGCAGGTACCCTCTCCTCATTACCAAGGGAAACCCCAGTCCCCGCAACAGGGAGGAAGGGAAACTGTGCTGGCCACAACTTGCCCTGGTCTTGCAACTTCAGGAAGACTTGCCCTCTCCTTTATCTAAATATCTGCAGAGAAGTAGAGCTCAAAACCCTTGGAGTTGGAGGTAGGAGATTAGAAATAGAGAAGATTCCAGAATTGAGGTTTAGTCTAGAGAAAGGGAGGCTAAAACCGAAACCAAACCTGTTGCTATCGAGTCAGTTCCAACTCATGGCAACCCCATGTGTTACAGAGTAGAACTGCTCCATAGGGTTTTCTTGGCTATAATCCTTACAGAAGCAGGTTGCCAGGCCTTTCTTCCATGGTGTCACTGGGTGGGTTTAAACAGACAACCTTTAGGTTAGTAGTCAAGCACAAATCATTTGCACCACCCAGGGACCTAGAAGGAGACTAGGTGAGAAATATGTACGTCTGGGAGGTCAAAAGAGGATCAAGAAGAAAAAAAACAGGGATTGAGAGAAAAGATGGGGAAAGGGAAGAAGAAATCAAGGAAGAGAGAAGTTTGAGAGACAAGAAGGGGTAGGGAGAAGATGAGGAGGGCAAACTCATGGAGCAAAATGTAGAGAAATACTTTAACGGTGGCCTCCAGAATTTTCATAAAGGAAGAACTTAGGGGCAACAATCTCATTGGTAGGGGGCTTAGGAAGCTGCCTTTGCACATGGTTTTTACCTGGGTTGTGTATTTACTGAGGGTAGCTTTCAGGAGGGCAGGAGATTGTTAGAGATTAACGGGGAAAGGTTGCTTCCTCCCCAAGCTACCTCTTGGTACCGTTGCCACTAATGAACAACAGTTATAAAGTGCCTACAGTGTCCCAGAGAAGATGAGTTTAAAGGAAATCAGACAACGAGAAGTAAAGAAAAGGGGAAAAAAGCAAAAGCGTTGAAGGCTGCAACAGGTTAAACTGTCCTCAAGGGGAATGGGGTTTAGGGGTGGTGATGGAGGCTTTATGCTCCAAGGAGGACAAAGTGACTAAATGAAGGCCTGGTATGGGAGAGTCCAAAAAGAGTATTCCAGAATCTTTTAGAGAACTATCAGGCCTACCTCCACCAAGAGCGGGGTTAATTCTGAATTCAGAGTAGAGCACGTGGAATGTGTCTGAATGTGTGTGTATGTGTTCACAGAGAGAAACATTTTCTTTCTTGATATACAGATGCATTACATATTCATGGATAGCCCATATTGTGTGTGTGTGTGTGTGTGTGTGTTCACAGAGAGAAACATTTTCTCTCTTGGTACACAGATACATTACATATTCATGGATAACCCATATTGTGTGTGTGTGTGTGTGTGTCTGTGTGTGTGTGAGAGAGAGAGAGCACGAGCAAGAGAGCGATTATGCTCTCTGTACGGTATCTGGGTGCCAGTGGGTCTTCACATGGCCTTGAAGTCTACCTTAACCCCAGCTCTCTTCCCTCCCCAAGCTAACTTCAAGTCTCTGCTCTGTTGAAGAGTGGCCCTGGGTGGAAATGTGTTTTTGTTTTCTGCGGTTCCTTTTTCCTCTGTACCAACCTTAGCCTGAGCTGCTATTTCCTCAACAACATCCAAACGGGGAAGCAATCATTGGTTTGAGAAGAATCTCCGAGCCAATGAAATGTCAGCTCAGCTATTGTTTCCAGATGCCTAAAACAGAATTATCCATAGATGGAGTGAAACCTCTGTTGACCAGAATTTTGGGCAATGGACAGATAATAACACAGTTTTCGGACTAATCGAGGGTTTTAATTTCATTTCATTGAAATTATCTCTAAAGTACAAGGCCTCTTTGCTGCCTTAGAAAGTAAGGCCCAGTGAAATGGATTCTGTCTTTGATGACTAAAGACCATGCTTTGTAAATAGCCCTAATGTTTAGGGTCATAAGAAGATAATAGGATATCGCAACTGGAACACTGAATTTTAGGACTCAGAGGATGTGGGCTCCATTTCCACTGCAGCCACCTACTAGCTGTGTGACTTTGGGCAGTGGCTTGTCCTTTCTGAGTCTCGATTTCCTCATCTGTAAAATAGAGTGGTGACAGTTTTATAAGATGGAGAAAGTATAAGTGAAAATGTGTACCTGGAAATAACTTAACTTTAATTATTTCCTCTTTCATTATGCTTGTTTTATTATCCTTTGCCTCTTTCTCTAAATGCTGAGTGAAGAAAAAAATGTATATGATCAGTTGATGGATCAGATAAACTGATGGCTGAAAGTTAAGCATTTGTCCTACTTCCTCAAGAGGATGTTAACCCCTGAGGACATATCGTGTCCAGTCCAAACCATTCAAGTGCCTTAGCTACAAATTTTAGTAGCAAGCATCTCCCCGATGCTTAGTCATGTTTGATAATGGTGCCAGTGTTATTATGCCTTTGTCACTCTACCACTGGGCCAGGCTGCAGATGCAGGCATGATCCTTGGTTTCAGACTTCTGGACTAGCACAGTGCCTGGCATTCAGTAAATGGTAGCCGCTGTTCCTGATATCATTATTCTTTAGAAGCTAAGGAGTCCTGGTGGCGTAATGGTTAGTCCTGGTGGCATAATGGAAAGGTTGATGGTTCGAACCCACCAGCTGCTTTGCAGGAGAAAAGACCTGGCCATCTGCTCCCATAAAGATTACAGCCTTGGAAACCCTATGGGGCAGTTCTACTCTGTCACATGGGGTTGCTGTGAGTCAGAATTGAGTAGATAGCACACAGCAACAACACCCAGAAGCTAAGGAAGACAGTAGAAATGAACACAAGATTTTCAATTCCATTGTGATGGCTGGAGTTATATGTAGAATCATGGTGATGGGAATATTAAAGCTGGAATAGACCTTACAGGTGAGGACACTGAAGCCTTTTCTTTCTGGTTGCATCAAGCTGACTCTGATTCATGGCGACCCCATGTGTCAGAGTAGAACTCTGCTCCATAGGGTTTTCAACGGCTGATTTTTCGGAAGTAGATTGCCAGACCTTTCTTCCAAGGCACCTCTGGATGGACTCAAACATCCAGCCTTTTGATTAGCAGTTGAATGACTTAACCGTTTGCTACCCAAGGACTCCGCACTAAGGCCAGATCATCCTAAATCAAGCAGTATGCAAGAGGCAAGTCTAACCACTCTCTATTCTGAGCAGATAGGGGAAAAGGAGGCAGAGAGGAAAAAGCAGAAGTTTGCTGTCTCTGCTAGTCCTCTTCTTCAGCGCTTCTCCATCTACCTATTAGCTGGTGTTACTTCACCTGGTTAGGGTGAGGATTGAGATAGAGGCGGGACTGGCCTCCGGAGTAGGACTCCAGGCCCAAGAGACTTGAAAGAGCTTGGGGCCTTGACAGAGGAGAGCAGACATGAGTGGGGCACAAAAACTAGAAGGACAAACAGAGGGCATCTAGCTAGCGACTGGGCAGGGAGGTGGTAGTGGTGGCACATGTGTCTCTCCTTAAAGACAAGCAGGCTATTTCCCGATTTTGCCCGAACATACTGGAGGTATTTAGGGTGCTGGCCTTGCCCCAGGGAATCCCTTTAGGGCCCCAGGAAAGAAGAGCCAGCTGGGTGCTCCAGGGCTGTTGGCACCTGCATGGCTTTTTGATTCTGCAGGCTGAGCTGGTGGGGGCTGGGAAGCACCTACTGCAGAAAGAGCTGTGGAGGGAGAGGCCAGGCAACTGGCTCACCCGGGATAGGACTGTCATATAGAAATATTCCCATCTGGATAGTTCTAGAGAAGCAAGTCTGGGTAATGATAAACTATGAATTTTATGCATGAGCTGAACATTGAAAAACTTCAGCCCCAAGCTCCCGGCTAGCATCTGAGCCAAATCCCACTCGCACAGCATTTAATCAGCTTCCTGACAGATCCCAGTAAAAGGGAGATGAATTTACGAGATTGATTAGCTAATACCCAAGTGTTATGCTTACTCCGTGATCCAAGAGCACCAGGCTGGTGCCTCCAGACGTTCTGATGCTCTGATTCTGCAGCTGCTGCAATGGCAGGTGTGCCTGGGGGTACACCCTGTGGAGGGGAAACTGAGCTGAGCTGTTCCTGCTCTCAGGCTCCCTCCCCAGCCTAGGATGCCTCTCAACCTAGGATGCATCTGGGCCTTGGGAAAGAGTTATTCTCATCATTGCCCTCCACCCGCTATTATGGTCTCAGCCAGTTCATTGCTCGTCTCCACCTCATACCAGGGATGCCTTTTCCTTGTCTCTGCCTTCAAGACCCACCTGCAGCCTCACCTCCTCCAGGAAGCCTCCCTGGCTATAGAAGCCTTCAATGTGCTTTCCCTTCTCCCGACTCTAAAGAATCAGTATTGTCTGAATCACAGATAATCATAGACCATGCTTAGAGCTACGCAAAATTTAGCTAGGTCCATCCAGCCACGTTTGTAAACGGTAGATTTATTTAACTACAAAAGTAATACATGCTCATTATAACAAGTCAAAAAAGACAGAAAAGTTTAAAGAAAAAGTTAATCTCCCTCTCACGCCCCTCTAATCCCATCCCCTCTGAAAACCAATGTTAAGAGTCTCTGTCTGAGGGAGCTCTGGTGGCACAGTGGTTAAGTGCTCAGGTGCTAACTGAAAGGTTGGTGGTTCATAGTCCACCAGCCACTCCACGGGAGAAAGCTGTGGCAGTCTGCTTCCATAGAGATTACCGCCTTGGAAACCCTTTGGGCCAGTTCTACTCTGTCCTAGAGGGCCACTATGAGTTGGAATTGACTCAGTGGCAACGGGTTTTTTTGGTTTTAAGCTCTGTCTCTCTGTGCTCGCACATACATATATGCATATACCTATAGACACAGCCCCATCATTTTACCACTAAGGAAACTGAGGCCCAGAGAGGTGAGGTGAGTTTTCTAAGGTCACACAGCTGGTTAGTGGCAGAGCTGGGAGTAGAACCCAGGTGTCCTGGCTCCCAGTTTCTGGCCAATGCTGTTGTGATTTGGTTGCCTCCTATGAGAGTCTTGTCTCCCTGAATGAATTGAAAACTCAACTGAGGGTAAAAAAAGAAAGAAAAAAAAAAAAACCATGTGTTCTCTCTTGCGTTTCCCACAACAGCTAGCATAGTTTTGAGCATCTGGTCCAGGGTGTTTACTAAATGTTTGTCTCCTCATTTTAAATCCTTTCTGAAACAAGACACAGTATAAATAAAGAAAAAGAAAATGTTTGACTCAGTGCCTGGTTTAGCTTGACTGTAGAGCCGAACCATGCAATCGTACAGAAATTGATTGTTAAGATGGCTGAGGAAAAAGCAGACAAAAACTCAAGCGATTGGTTACTTTGTACAGGTACATGGAGGCAGAGACAAATACAGAGACTAAGGAGCTCAAATATTGGAGGGGCTTGTGCTCCCTGCCAAACTAACAGAGAGGGGAACGTGGCTTGGGGGTAGAATGGGGACAGTTGTGGGGGTGGGGGCTCCTCACACTCCAGTAAGTTTTTCAGCACCTGTCACTCCCCTGTGCCAGTGGCCAAGTTGGCTTGCTGCATGAAGTCCCCTTTGGCTCCTTTCATGTGTTTCCCCCCTAGAGAACCTGCTTAATGGCCTTTATATTACTTTGTGGCAGGGCTTTGAACCAGTTCATTCTTGTTTGTACCTCTGCTGAGAATTTGCATTCCTAACAAGTTTCCTGCTGAGAATTTGCATTTCTACCCCAGATATACTGAATCAGAACCTACATTTTAACAAGATCCCTAGGTGATTCTTATGTATGACTTCCCCCGAGGACTCCTTAGAAATGCAAATTCTCAGCAGGGGTTCAACAAAGCTGTTTGAAGCCCTGCTTTTTGAAGCCACAGTGATGAGATTGGTATGGATTCATCTGATGCTTTTGTTTATTGCCGATCAACCCTGCTGGTAGAGGAGGCTTGGCTGGTGTTAAGGCCTTTGCTTCCATCTAGAGGGATTGTCTCCTTGTCTTATGGAGCTGGGGAGGAGTGGAGAGGGACCCTCTGGCTACATCAGCTGATCTGGAAGCAGAGCCCTTTGGAAAAATCATAAACATTAATGGAATTTTAGAGCTGTAACAAACTCTAGAGGTCCTCTAACAAGATTATGAATGCTTCACATTCATATAGCACATCATAGTTTATGAAATGACTACATGTGACTCCTTGCCCTCATTTTAAATGTAGAAACCTTTGCTTATTTAAGAAGACCTTACAACTGGACAGTGGATTGTTGTTAATTTTCTCAGGTGTGAGAATGACATTGTGATTATGTAGGAGAATGTTCTAATTTTTAGGAGATAAATGATGAAGTATTTAGGGTTGAAGTGTCACAATGGTTGAAATTTTAAAATGGTACAGTGTTTTCTCTATATGTATACACAGCGAGATAGTTAAAGCAAAAAAGGCAAAATGTTAATAACTGTTGAGTCTAGGCAATGGATGCAGAGGTGATTATTGTATTGTTCTCAAGGCTACTTTAGCAGCTTTGTGTATTTGAAAATGTTCCTAATAAAAAGTAGAGGATGAAAAGAAACTCGTAACGTGACCAGGCTTATGGATAAATGGACACATGGTTATTTGTCACAGCCAAAGATTGTATCAAAGATGAGTCAGGGGTCCCAAGAGCACATGGAAGATTGGAACAGAGTGATGGAGAGGAGGCAATGAATGGGTTGCCATGTGGTTGGGTGGAGTTGGTCAGTTAACAGGTAAGATGGCAGAGTTGAGCCAGGTGCATACTCTGCCTGTTACTTGGCGTCAGTGATTACATGACAGGTACTTAGGATGCAATATAATACAGCTCATAGTTGGGGATATTGCAAGGCTTCTGAGTTACTCAGAGGCTGCCTGTTCAGTTTCTGCCTCACATCTCCTATGGGCCACGGTGATGCTTCAGAGTTCTCATGATTGAATGAAGCCAAGAAGTAGAAGTTGCTGGAACTCTCATCAGTTTATTTGGTTAGCTTTGTGGCACCCAACTTCACTCTTGAAATCCCACCAAACTGTACAACCTCTAGGCAAGGGGTCAGAAGGGCTCTCTGAAAGGCGATCCATAAGGGCTCGAGGACCCAAGGTATGGTGAGAGGAGCTGTCAAAAGGGAAGGCCTGTGACTCAGTCACCCAGCCCTACCTTTGTGGGTTCTGTTGGCGATTTGAGCCTTTGTTGATGAGAGGGATGGGGAGGATCTGGCTCAGTGCGGGGGCCTCCCAGATGTTCTTACCTAGAGTATGAAGGTGCCATCCATCTCACTGCTGGCAGGGCCTGAGGGCTCAGTTTAGAACTCAACAAACAGAGCCTAATGGTTGGGGTCTGGCCCTCCAGCCACATGAAACCCTATAGTTTGTAGGGATCAATTTTTCCCTGCTGTTGCTTTGTAAGACCTGCCCAGCTTCAGCCCCACCATGGCCTCCTTCATCCCTCCTCAGCAGGCAGAAGGGCTTTAGAAACACCCCCTCCCCCCACACTTCCCACCCCAAGTGCACAAGGGAAAGGGACAGGGATTTAATTTGCATGTTCTCTTGGCCAGCATTTGCTTGGTGTCTGCATTAATCACTGTAAAGGATAAATGCCACCAAGAGGATGGAGCAAGCCAGAGAGAGCAAGCAAGCTTGAACAAGCAGTGGGGCCTACTGGGAGGGGAGGAATCTGGTCTGGAAAAGAGGTGGCCAGTAAGAGTCCTTCGTGAGCTCTCACTTCCATCTCCTGAATCTCTGGAGCCTCACTCTCTTGAAAATTAGATCTCCTTCCAAGTCATCTTTGGTAGCCATGTTCCAAAAGAATTGAGTCTGGGTCTAAACAAAATCAGGCTATGAGCAAGGACTGATGCAATATAGTCCTAACAGAGGAATGCAGGTGGGAGATTGAATAGAATAGCTCAATTACCTTTGTGATTTTTCAAATAAGAAAACTGAGACTCAGTGAGGGGAAAGGGCTTACCCAAGGTCACCCAGCTAATTAGTCTAGGTAGCAGAGCCCCTGAGAGCAGCCCTGGTGGCGCAGTTGGTTAAGTGCTCACCGAAAGGTCAGCAGTTTGAACCCACCAGCCACTCTGCAGGAGAAAGATGTGGCAGTCTGCTTTTGTAAAGATTATGATCTTGGAATGGAGCAGTTCTACTCTGTCCTGTAAGGTCCATGTAAGTCGGAATTGACTTGATAGCAACAAATACATGTAGGAGTTGTTGTTAGGTGCCATTGAGTCAGTTCCGACTCATAGGGACCCTATATGACAGAGTAGAACTGCCCCAAGGAGCTTCCAAGGACCACCTGGTAGATTTGAACTGCTGACCTTTCGGTTAGCAGCCGAGCTCTTAACCACTACATCACCAGAGCTCCACAAGTATGGGTAGAGCCCCTGAATCCTAGTGCAGTCTTTTTTGTAAATCGCAATGCATGTTGTGCTGGCAAGCAAAAACCCCAAGAGCCAAGAGTTCTTTTTCTCTCAAACATCTTTGCAAGGTGGCACTGACTAAAACCCAGTCTTGTCAAAGACCTCCCTTTCCTCCCTCCCTGTCTGACCACAGCAAGGTGGCCGTACTCCAGAATCAGGCCAAGCTCCAGTAGGTCTTGTTCTCTCTCCAGCCCACTCCCCCTCCCTCTCCTTTGTCAGCCAGAGTTTACTGGAAAGGCCATTCTGAAATGAAGATAATGTCAGTGAAGTGCTCGTTAGTAGGTAGCCGCTGGCTAACTACAGACTTGATCATCTTCTTCGGCCTCCATTGGAGACCAGACCTGGCTGAACTCCTCTTACTTGTGACCCTGAGCAAAAGGGTCACCAGGTTCTGCCCTGGGGCCCATCTTTTAGCTGCCCCACATTCCAGGGCCACAAGATCCTCTGTTGGGTTGCTGAAGCAGAGGAGCCAGAGAGCAAACCTTGGGGCAGGTGTAGTATAACCAGGTGCCGTAGAGGCAATTCTGACTCATGGTGACCACATGTGTGTCAGAGTAGAACTGTGCCTCGTAGGGTTTTGAATGACTAATTTCACAGAAATAGATCACCAAGCCTTTTTTCCAAGGCACCTCTGGGTAGACTCAAACCTCCAAATTACTATTTGTACCACTCGGGCACTCCTCAGAGTAGTGTATATGTATTTGTGTGTATATCATATATGTATATAGGACAAAGTAGAACTGTCCCATAGGGTTTCCAAGGCTGTAATCTTTGTGGAAGCAGACTGCCACATCTTTTCTCCCATGGAGCAGCTGGTGGGTTTGAACTGTAGATCTTTTAGTTAGCAGCCGAATGCTTAACCACTGTGCAGCCTGGCTCCTTCAGAGTAGTGTAGGCTTTTCAAAGTCACAGAACCTCAGAACAAGAACCAACCTTAATCTGTCCCCATTGTACACATAGGGAAACTGAGGATCACTATCGTAATAGCATAGCTTAGCTTTCGTTTTGGAGCAAAGCATGAGCTTGCTTGAACAGGAGTATCAATACTATTGGGCAGGGCAGTTAAGTGGGGGCTGTTGGGGAGAGGAGCCCAAGGGAGAGGTTGGAGGATGCAAAAGACATATGTATTACTTTCACGATAGACTAAAATGCAAACAAATGAAATGGGGACAATCCCTACCCATAAGCCCAGCCCTTTCCATGCTTCTGAACCAATGATGACAGGATCCAGGCAAGGCTTCAGCAGCTCATTCTCCCTGAGCCTCAATTATGGAAGAGGAGAGAAGTTATTTGCTGCAGTCAGGGTTACTACGTATAGTTGTGCAGGTTGTAAACTCCGTAAAGGTACTTGGCCAAGAGTTAAGACAAGTAAGGGCAGAAATCCAGCCCAAACCATGTGTCCTCGTACAGGGCTGAGTCTACCTGGGTGAAGGGGTACATCCCATCATCCCTGTTCATGGGGCTATTTCCTCCCAGAGGGCATAGCTTTTTCTAATTACGCAAAGGCACTGAATGGACTACTTCTGGCTCTGGCTGCCACCAGCCATGGGCTCCAGTGCTTTGTGGCAAACCATCCCTAGGCTCCTAAGTTTCCCACGAGGCTCTCCCCATTCCTGTGTACCCCCTGCTCCTAGGCCTAGGCTTTTTGCTCTTGCCAACCACCCTCTGAGCGCAAGGGCAAAAATTCAGTGAGGCAACCCTCTTGGGGCCTGAGGCCCCACCTCCATGATGACGCCCAGATTTCTGAGCTCTCCTAGTCCTGGATTTTCTGCCTCTGTGCTTGGCCCACCTGTTTGGCTCTGCTGTCACATCTGAGTTGTCCATTCCCTTCCTGGTAGTCTGGTGCCATGACTCTGACTGCTGTGTCCCCTGTTTTCTGTGCCCTGCCCTCCTAGCTACCCATCTATGGTGAGCTGTCAAAGCTACAACTTATCCCTTAGGCCTGTGTGGCCTTAATGAGGGCAAGAGGGATCAGGGAAAGAGGGCAATTCTTAACCCCTTGCCTGCCTATCTGGATGGAGGCCTCCCACTGGGGCTTTTTACTGCAAAAGAACATACATACAGGGTGGGCTGGGAGGACAATAGTAGCAGAGGACTCTCAGTTGGAGAGTGTTGTCATTTCTACACAGTGCTGTGTCAAGACCCCAGCTGACACCCAACCCATCCTTCCTTGGCTTCAGGGTAGTAGGGGCTGTGGAAACCTGTGTGATGTGAGGTGGTAGGGGGCAGGTTGTTCCTTGGGCTCAGAATAGCTTCTTCTGGCTATGTGCCAAGACCCCCACCTTGCCAGCATAGGCCCAAGGCTTCCAAGTGAGCTCACTAGACTCTCCCAGAGGTGAGGGGGTTATGATGCCAGATGGGTCTGAAGCAAACTGCCCAACAGAGCACTGCTGGGGAAGAAAGGGGCCTCTGGTCAGGACCAGCACTGGGCCAGGCAGGGAGGAGGCAATAGCAAGGGAGCTTCACTTCCTAAACCTCTTCACTCTGAAGAGAGGCCAGCGTCTTCTCAGCTGAGCCCCTTCAATTGAGGACTAGCAAAAGCCCTTGAATAAAGAAGAATGTGAGTGCAACAGCTAAGCATTCCCCCTCTCCACCTCCTTCCTCCTCCCCAAATCCCAGAGCTGGAAGGAGCCAGACTGTGGAAGAAGGGGCGGGGAAAGAAAGCAGAGGGCCTGCCATCAGTCTCCTGCCCTGACAAGCTGCGTCATCGCTGGCTCCAGCTGGCTCCCCTGGGGCAAGGGGGAGGGGAGCTTGGAGTGGGTCCTGGCCAGGAGGAGCAGGGGAAAAGAGGGACACGTGGCAGTCCAGGCACTGGGTCTTAGAGCCAGGACCGGGCCGGGGCCAGGGAAGAAGGCTGGGATGCCCATGCGGGGGCGGCCAAGCACAGACGGAGTAACAAAGGATCCTCTGGGGAGTGTGCAGACCAGGGCAACTCCAACTCTGAATGGATACTGGACAGGCAGCCAAGCTTTGTAGTGTCCAGCAGTGTCTCTCTGCTGCCTCTCAGGGGAATGGAAGCTGCTGGTTTTCCCAGTGCCCAGTACTCTTCACCTGCAGGACTTCTAATGGTTCAGTCAGCCAGAGGATACAATGAGCTAATTGTGAAGAGTGAAGATCTGGCCATGCCAAAATATGAGAGCTATATAAAGAGTGAACCCCAGATTCGGTTTGCTCTCAGTCAGAAATGTCTGCTTCCTGGTTCTTCTGAACTCTCTTGGAAAGAACCATATGCCCTGGAAGAATGTTCCAATTTAGTCACACCAGTGGGCTAAGCCAACCAAGTAATTTGGCGAGGGAGGAGGAAAGGGGAAGGCACTCAGGAATGGGACTGAACTTCTTGTGCACGGAGCTTGGGTTCCCCTACTGGTGAGGCAGTTCTTCAGGAATCTGGTGCAGGACTGTGTGGGTCTTTGCAGGGGCCCCACTACAAGAACTCAGTCGGGATTTTTTTTCTGGGGGAAAGATGGGGTGGGGCAGGGGGAAATGTTGAGGCAGAGGAGAGAGTTCCTAAGCAAGTATCTCCCAGCTACTAAGAAGGATCCTGGGCCAAACTAAATCTTGTTCAGATGTAGCGGATGTTTAAATTTTGTTGAGTAATGTTAGAAAATATGTGGGCTTCTTCCTGCGATTAAATGGTTTACTAGATTTTTAAAAGCACCTTGGTTCTCTGTTCAATAAGAATCTGAGTTCTGTGGAAGATTAAGCAAATGAATGGGTTTCATTTTTATTTCAAATTTCCAGTCTGCTCAATTCCAGCTCCCGCCCCTGAGTAAGTTTGCATAGGGGTTGTGGCCACCAGCTGGTTGCCTCTAAAGCCTTAGGCTCTTTGGAGCCTTACCTTTATCTCACCCCCCTTAAAGGTAGATGGGGGCGGGTAGGGAAAAGAGAACTGTTCCTTCTTGTTTCTGTCTTGGTTAGTGGTTTTCCCAAAGAAGAGCACTCATTTGTCACATTTAGCCTCAGGAGGTGTGACAGGATGATCCATCCCTCTGGCCTGGGCCTATAAAAACTAGGGAATTGGCACCTGCAATCTGCCATTCTGTGCCTTTGCCTTCTCTGGCTGCAGCTAAACTGCTGCTGAAATGCTGACTCCTGCCTTGTCCATGATGGAGTGAGCTTTTAACAGGGTAGCTTGGCCTGTGAGGCGTATTTTATTCAGGGCTGCATAAAAGGCTGGAGGGGTAAAGAGCTAGAAGGGACTATGGAGTAGTGGGGATAAAGAAACTCATGGCTGAATGCTAGAAGAGCCTCATGGGGCTGGGGCCAATGACTCCTGAAGAATGGTCCCAGCTGTTCCAGATATTGCTCAGATGTGGCTATCCACAGAGTTCACAACTGCTGGTTTACTTGACCCAAAACTACCCCATGAAGCCATCATTAAACTAAACAACAGTTTAGCTCAATTAATATAGAATGTGTGCCTTGAGCATTGCAGGCTTATAAAAAAGTATCTATATGAGTTCAAATTGACAACAGTTAATCTAAAGCACAGATGAAAACTTAATTTTTAGAGGCAAAGAGTCTAAATAAATGGTGATGAAACAATATGAGTACAGATAGTGAGAATGGTGACACAGTGTGAAGTATATAACCAATGTCATTGTACATGTAGAAATTGTGAATGGATATATGTTTTGTCGTATGTATTGCCACCAAAAATTTAAAAAACGGAACTGAATAGATGTTCCACTTACATCTTTTCATGTCAACCAGAATGTGGAACCTTAGCCTCTTCCTTAAATAAAAAAAAAAAAAAAAACCACCCTTGCCATCAAGTTGATTCCAACTCATAGCGACACTACAGAACAGAGTAGAACTGCCTCATGGTTAAGAGCACGGCTGCTAACCAAAATGTCGGCGGTTCGAATCCACCAACCACTCCTCGGAAATCCTGTGGGGCAGTTCTACTCTGTTCTATAGGGTCGCTATGAGTCGGAATAGACTCAACAGCAACGGGTTTGGTTTAATCTTTTCAGAAGCAGACTGCCACATCTTTTTTCCACAGAGCAGCTCGTGAGTTCGACCTGCCAGCCATTCAGTTAGCAGCCAAGCTCCTAACCACTCTTCCTTAATCCCACCCAAATAACCATTCACCCAAGAAAATGCATCAAAGGCTTTAGGGAAACAGAAAGATTTACCTCACAGCAGCACAAACAACTTAAAATGTAAGATTAGGAATCCCTGTATCTAAGAAGACCTTTGGTCATTTTTTCAGTCAGGCTGCAGCCTCCATCATGTTTGTCAGTCCCCTTCCTCCTCCATCCACTCCTTTCTTCTCTGCTTTCCCACAGCCCCAAAGTCCTGTTCACTTTTACCACACAGTGTTAAGCTCTCTCCTCAGTTGCCTTGGCTCCTGCCTACTCAAGCCATCAAGGCAGGCAGCTTATCAAAATCTTTTCCTATTGACAGTCCTGGTTCCCTCCCTAAGAGGAATTCTGGTGCCAGATAGTGAGGCAATCACATTTTCACCTCAGTTCCACATGGTCTTGACAAGGACCCTGAATTGCCTCATTTTTTTTATATGTCCACTGACTCCGAAAACCATCACAGTCGCATGCTCTGCTATTTCCACCTAGAGAAGCAGGGTCCAGATCTTGCAGGGGAGGCCCAAAGTTGGCACAGCATTTGGAGAGTGACTGCCTGTGTATCCAGTTGAGGGAGTCTTTGTGTACTTGTGGGTGTCTATTCCTTATGGCTAATATTCAAATTTGGTCCATTTGCAGACTGACAAGACTTTCCCAAGTGCAGAGAAAAATGTTCTTGATTCATGACCTAAAAATAAATAAATAAAGATATTGTTACTACAAAAAATACTCTGAGATGAAAAAGTGACATTTTATTTGATGAATATTTCTCATGTGCCTTTATATACCAGCCGCTGGGCTAGGTGCTTTGGATTTGATGGTGACCCAGATCAGCACGCCCGGTACTTACAGTCTAGTGGGTTTTATTTCTTTCTTGAACTTCTATTCTTGAGCTAAAAGGCACTATTTGTAAAACAAAACACTTTAAGCTCTGAATCAAGAATCACTGTTGTTGTTAGGTGCCTTAGAGTTAGTTTCGACTCATAGCGACCCTATGTACAACAGAACAAAACACAGCCTGGTCCTGCACCATCCTCACAATTGTTGTTATGTTTGAGCCCGTTGCTGCAGCCACTGTGTCAATCCATCTTGTTGAGGGTCTTCCTCTTTTTCGCTGACCCTCTACCAAGCAAGATGTCTTTCTCCAGGGATTGATCCCTACTGATAACATGTCCAAAGTGTGTGAGACATAGTCTTGCCATCCTTGCTTCTAAGGAGCATTCTGGCTGTACTCCTTCCAAGACAGATTTGTACTGAAAATTCTCCTCAGCGAACAGGTATGCTTCTGTATTTGAGCCTGAACACATTATTTCCATGTGTTTGTGAAAAAGTATGTGATGTGTACGTAAGCCTGTTATGGGCCTGTGCATGATTGTCCAACTGGATTGTGAAGGCACCTTTACCCCTGAAACTGTCCTTCCCAAATCTCTCTTAAGTTCTTGGTTGCTGGATCCCTAGCTAGCTAACAGCTATCAAGTGTTTACAACGAGCTGGGCACTGGGCTTGCTACTTTATATGCGTCATCTCGTTTCATCCTCACAGCAATGACGTAGGAAGTATTATCATCCCCATTTTACAATTGGGGAAATGCATCATCTACTATTAGGTATCTGAGTCAGAATTCAAACCCAGGACTATCTCTGACCCCAGAGCCTTTCAAAGCACATAGCCTCTTTGTCTTAATTATCTAGTGCTCTTATAACAGAAATTCCACAAGTGGGTGGTTTTAATGAACAGAAATTTATTTTCTCACTGTTTAGGAGGCTACAGTCTGAATTCAGGGTGCTGGCTCTAGGGGAAGGCTTTCTTTCTCTGTCGGCTCTGGGGGAAGGTCCTTGTGTCTTTTCAGCCTCTGTTCCTCTGTTCCTTGGCGTTCTTCATGTGGCGTGGCATCTATCTTAATCCCGTCTATGCTTCCTTGCTTCTGTGCCTGATCTGCTCTTTTATATCTCAAAAGTGATTGGTTTAAGCCACACCCTACATGATATGGCCTCATGAACATAACAAAGAAAACCTATTCCCAAATGTGATTAAACGTCCACAGGTATAGTGATTAAGGTTTACAACATACATTTTGGGGGGCTCAATCCATAAGACTCCTGATACCAACCTCCAAAGCAGAGCAGAGGGAAAGCAAACTCCCTCATCATCAGTAACAATCTATCATCACTGTCCTCGTGGTGGTGGTTGTTATTGCCATCATATCAGCTACCGTTTGTCAGGCACTTTCTTTGTGCCAAGCATCACACTAAAATGCTCTTAATAATAATAAGAATACTATGAATAGCAGCTAACATTTACTGAGGTCGTAAGTGTCAGGCATTATCCTAAACCTTTTACAAGAATTACCCTAATAATTCCTCACCATATCGCTATGAGATAGATACTATTCTTAGCCCTATTTTAGAGAAGGAGGGAAGTGAGGTTTAAACAAGTTAAGTAACTTACCCCATGATCTCACAGCTAGTGAGTAGCAGAGCTGGAGTGTGTCCCATGTTCCTCTGACTCCAGAACCGTAACTCCTATGCAGTACTGCCTCCCGTATCAGGGGTCCTGCCTGCAGAGATGGTTCCATCTCTCCCTTTTTCCCATTTTGGGAGTACTGGCTTCTGATCATTGGAGAGCTCTCTTGGACCCATCTGCTGACTGGGCTAGAAGGCTGGAATGGTGGGCCACCACGGTGTGAGCAACTGCCCCCTGCATGAACTGACAGCCCAGCCCCGTTCCATCTGGCAGCCAATGCCATGAGAATAAGAAATCTGACCCAGAGAGCACTCCCTGGCCAAACAATTTGTACAGCAGAACTTCAGGAAATTACAGCATCTGAGACTTGTATAGGCAGAGGCCAGGCAAACAAGATGACTGTTCATGTTTTTTTCCTCCTCATTCTATAAGCTAGGACTGTATAGAGTATATATTTTCTTCATTATACTTCCAGGACACCCTGCCCACTGGCATGTCTTGCCAATGATGCCTCCTGCCTCTTCCTCATACCGGCTAACCCGAGTCCCTTACCTCCTGTCTAGTGTCGGTGTCATTTGCTCATCAACTCATTTCATTCCTCTTGCAAAAATGCCAGTTCCTCTCTGCTCCAAATTGCTCCACTTTTCCCTGCTTTTATTTCGCCTCAAACTACATTAAGCTTGTAAAGCCCTTTGGAAAGTTGTGAGTATGGCACAATGGTAAATAGAGTTTTATGGTATTTTACTGTCATCGAGCTTGAAAACCAATGGCAGTTCACAGCCCTGGCATACCTGTGTCTCTGAGGGGCTATTAACTAGCTGTAGCTGAGGCCTATGGCCATGGCCCAAAATGTACACTTTGCAGATGATGTGCACTCACTCCAGGTAGAGTAGTATCAGCTCGAGTGGCATTTCCCAAATTGGCTCCCATGGTACCCTGATTGTGAGGGATTAATAGATACTATTTTATTTTTTTATTTTATGGGGGAGAAAAGTTTCTGGATACAAATGAGTTTGGTAAATGCTGGGTTAAACAAGCTCAACTTTACTACAGGATTTTGTAGAGCCCTTAGTATGCTAATGAGAATCATGAATCTCTGAGAGAGGCCATTTAGAGCCTTGTTACTCAAAGTGTGGTCTGAAGACCAACAGCATCAGCATCACCTGGAAGCTCCATAGAAATGCAGAATCTCAGGCCCTACCCCAGACCTGCCAAGTCAGAATAGACACCGTAACAGGCACCATCAGTTTATTTGTATGCACAGTAAATTTTGAGAAGCACTGATTTAGAGTATGCAGCACTTCTCAACTTTTTTTTGTCCGTGGAACCCCTTTGTAAAGCCTCTTGTGGGACTAGCGTTCCAAAATGATACATACTTTGGAGAAATACTGAGGCTAGAGAGCCCTGCACAGGAATTTCTCATTGTACAGAGACTCCATAGAGAAAGCCATTAGCCAATCCAGCATTTAGATATTGATGAACTGATGCATTATACATTACTCAAAGACTCACTGCATAGAGGTTTCAAGTCTTCTGAACCCTGTTTTACCAGAAAGTCCCCCTCCCTCACCCACCTCCATTAACTCATTTACTGGGGCATCTTTAAGCAGAGTCATGGCTGTACTTCTTGATGTCTTTTCTGGCCCAGATCAATCTGTTTGTTTCTTAAACCCAGCAGCTTCTCCAGAGTACTAGAGCTCAGGATCCAAGTGTGCAAAGAAAGTTGCGTGGTCCTCTGCTGTAGAACATTATAAAGGCAATTTTATAGAAGCTGGGCAACTTTTCAGTCCAGTGTGTTCTGTTCAGTTAAGCTGTCGTTGTTTTTCTTTTAGGCCTTTAAGCTATTGTGCCAAACATCAAAATAACACTAGGTATTTTGTATTCAGATCTTGCAACTCATTTGGGGACATTGTTAATATTTTACAAGAAAATTCTCATTTTTCCATTCACATTTGTGATTTTCAAGTGTGTTGCTGCATTGCATTCATAAATATGATTTTTATTAAGCCTCAGGGCCCCATTTTTTCCCTCAGAGAAATACATCTCCAAATTTATGTTAGAAATAAAATGAAAAATAGGCTTAAAAAAATATGTGAAAATTTGATTTGCACAAAACTTGTCCAGGATACAATCATTCTGTAAAGCAAGGTGCTGCTATGCCCAAGCTTTGGTTAGGACATGGGCAAAGCTCTTAGCAAAGTTTCTCAGGGGTTGTCACCCAGCACCTTCTCAGTGGCCACTTTCTGTGGCTAGTTAGGGTTGTCTGCTCAGAATACGGGAAGAGGAGGTGACATGAGCAGGAAAACGGTGCCTAGAGATGTGTGAAAGTGAGGAAGAAATATACTATTAGGCCTCCAGGCTTGGAGGGCCTGCCAACCCTAGAGATTGCGCACTGTGGGTTTGGTACAGTGATTCTGACCTCTCCCACACTTCCATCAGAGCAGAAGCAACAGGGTAAAGACAGGAGAGGCTACGGAAGCAACACATCACACAGGTTCGGGAGATCCAAGGCTTCATTCAAATCTCCCAAGTGCTCGCTGTTGCTGGAAATGCTACTTGTTCAGCGCCCTATCAGCTTAAAGCTAAATGTGAACCCACCTGGAAAAGGTAACCATTGATGCCAAGGGTTCCTAACCTTTCTATGTATGAAGACCCAGTTTTAATGTGGAAAAATGTAGGACACTCCCACAATAGTGATTCTACAGACAATCCACAAGTGCTGTATTCAAGAATTTTTCTTTCAAAAAACCCATGGGTCTTTTCAGGGGTCTCAAGGCACACAGATTGTTCTCTGTAATTTATAGCTGGGTGTGAATGAATAATAGCAACTACCATTTCTTGGGCACATACTATGCCCAGGCACTGGGCTCAGCATTCTACATGTATTATCTCATGTACTCCTCTTAATACCTTATTATCTCCATTTTATAGATATGGAAATTGAGGCTCAGAGAAGTAGATAACTTACCTAAAGAAAGTCACACAGCTGGTAAGAAGTGAAGCCAGGAGGCAAGCCCAGATCTGTGGGACTGCCAAGTCTGTGCTCTTTATTCCTCAGGCTGAAAGACTGGCTTTGACGGGAGAAAGCACTATAAAGCCCCCAAATTCTGAGGGGGTAAATGGGCTCCTGTGGAGGCAAAAGGAAGGACTAGGGGGTTAAGGATTGGCAGACAAGTGTATTTGCCCCATAATTTTGCCTAGGGCCCACGCTGCAAGCAAGCTGAGGTTAAGGTGACCTTCATAGCCCACTTGGAGATCTAATGACAGAGCCCACTCCTGAATCCACTTCTACACACACGGTTGTCCACATACATTGTCACAGACAGACTGTTCCAGCAACGCTGCCCTCCTTCATAGTCCTTGGTCATTCCAGGCACACGCCAACTCTGGATCTTTGCATTTGCTGTTCCTTGTGCCTGCAAACCTCTTTCCCCCACCTATCTACAATGACTCACCCTCTCTCTTCTTCAGGCCTTTGCTCAGTTGTCACCCTCTCAGTGAGGCCTTCCCCGACCATTCTATTTAAAGTTGTAGCCCCTCATCCCAGAACTTGTATCCCCTTTCCTTGCTTAATTTTTCTCCAAATCACTCATCGTTACCCAAAATACCATATAATTTTAGCTTTTTTTTTGTTTATTATCTGTGTATTCTCACGAGAATGCAAGCTTCGCAAGAACAGGGATTTTTAACTTTTTTTTTTTAATTTTGTTGTGCTTTAGGTGAAAGTTTACAGCACAAATTAGTTTCTCATTCAAAAATTTATACACAAATTATTTTGTGACATTGGTTGCAATCCCCACAATGTGTCAGCACTCTCCCCCTTTCCCTTTCCACCTCAGGTTCCCCATGTCCATTCCTTCAGTTTTCCTATCTCTTCCTGCCTTCCCATCTTTGCTTTTGGGCAGGTGTTGCCCATTTGGTCTCCTATTCTTGATTGAACTAAGAAGCACGTTCCTCATGTGTGCTATTGTTTGTTTTATAGTCTGTCTAATCTTTGGCTGAAAGGTCGACTTCGGGAACGGCTTCATTTCTGAGTTAGCAGAGTGTCCAAGGACCATAGTCTTGGGGCTTCCTCCAGTCTCTGTCAGACCAGTAAGTCTGGTCTTTTTTTGTGAATTTGAATTTTGCTCTATATTATTGTCCCGCTCTGTCTGGGACCCTCTATTGTGATCCCTGTCAGAGCCATGGTGGTGTTAGCCAGGCACTGTCTAGTTCTTCTGGGCTCAGGCTGGTGGAGGCTGTGCTTCATGTGGTGCATTGGTCCTTTGAACTAATTGTTTCCTTGTGTCTTTGGTTTTCTTCATTCTCCTTTGCTCCGGACAGGATGAGACCAATGGATGTATCTTAGATGGCCGCTTACAAGCTTTTAACACCCCAGACGCTACTCACTGAAGTGAGACGTAGAACATTTCATTTATGAACTGTTTTATGCCACTTGACCTAGATGTCCCCCAAGACCATGGTCCCCAGCCCTCAGCTCCAGTAACTTGGTCCCTCAAGGTGTTTGGATGTGTCTAGGAAGCTTCAATGACTTTGCCTTGGTCAAGTTGTGCTGACTTCCCCAATATTGTATGTTTTCTTTCCCTTCACCAAAGTTAACACTTGTCTACTATCTAGTTAGTGATTTCCTCTCCCCACCCCTCCCTACATAACCATCAAATATTGCTTTTTTCTGTGTGTAAACCTTTTCTTGGGTTTTTATAATAGTGGTCTCATGAAATATTTGTCATTTTGTGATTGCCTGATTTCATTCAGCATAATGCCTTCCAGATTCCTCCATATGGTGAGATGTTTCATGGGTTCACATTGTTCTTTATCATTGCTTAGTATTCCATTGTGTGTATGTACCATAATTTGTTTATCCACTCATTTGCTGATGGGCACTAAGGTTGTTTCCATTTTTTGCTATTGCGAATAATGCTGCAGTAAACAAGGGTATACATATGTCTATATGTGTGATGGATATATTCCTAGAAGTGGGATTGATGGATCATATGGAAACCCTGGTGGCGTAGTGGTTAAGTGCTACAGCTGCTAACCAAAGGGTCAGCAGTTCGAATCTGCCAGGTGCTCCTTGGAAACTCTATGGGGCAGTTCTACTCTGTCCTATAGGGTCGCTATGAGTCGGAATCGACTCGACGGTACTGGGTTTGGTTTGGTTTTGGTTTTATGGTATTTCTATTTCTACCTTTTTAAGGAAGTGCCATATCATTTTCCATAGTAGTAGTACCATTTTACATTCCCACCAGCCGTGCATAAGCCTTCCAATCTCCCCACAGCCTCTCCAACATTTTTTTTTGATTAGTGCCAGTAATGTCGGTGTGAGATGGTATCTCATTGTAGTTTTGATTTGCATTTCTCTAATGGCTAAGGATCGTGAGCATTTCCTTATGTGTCTCTTAGTTGCCTGAATGTCTTCTTTGGTGAAGTGTCTGATCATATCCTTTGCCCATTTTTTAATTGGATTATTTGTCTTTTTGTTGTTGAAGTGTTGAAGTATTCTCTAAATTTTAGAGGTTAAACCCTTGTCATATATGTCGCAGCCAAAAAATTTTTCCCAGTCTCTAGGTTCTCTTTTTACTCTCTTGGTGAAGTCTTTTGATGAGCATAAGTGTTTAATTTTTAGGTGCTCCCGGTTATCTAATTTATCTTCTGGTGTTTGTGCATTGTTAGTTATGGTTTGTATTGTATTTATGCCATGCACTAGAGCTCATAGCATTGTCCCTAGTTTTTCTTTCATGATCTTTATCATTTTAGGTTTTCTATTTAGTCTTTGATCCACTTCAAGTTAGTTTTTGCGTATGGTGTGAGGTATGGGTCCTGTTTCATTTTTTTACAGATGGACATCCAGTTTTACCAGCACTATTTGTTAAAAAGACTGTGTTTTCCCAATGTAATTAATGACTTTGGTCCTTTGTCAAAGATCAGCTGACCATAGGTGGATAGATTTACGTCTAGGTTCTTCATTCTGTTCCATTGGTCTATGTGTCCATCATTGTACTAGTACCAGGCTGTTTTGACTACTGTGGCTATATAGAAGGCTCTAAGACTAGGTAGTATGAGGCATTCTACTTTGTTATTTTTCTTCAATAATGCTTTGTTATCTGGGGCCTCTTTTTTTCCATATAAATTTGGTGATTAGTTTTTCTATCTCATTAAAGAATGCTGTTGATATGTGGATCAAGATTGTGTTATATCTGTGGATTGCTTTGGGTAGAATTGACATTTTCACAATGTTGAGTCTTCCTATCCATGAGCATGGTATGTTTTCCCATTTATGTAGGTCTCTTTTTGTTTCTTGCAATAGCGCTTTGTAGTTTTCTTTGTATAGGTCTTTTATGTCCCTGGTTAGATTTAGATTGTAAGAATGGCGCAGGACCAGGCAGTGTTTTTTTCTGTTGTACATAGAGTCGCTATGAGTCAGAACCAACTCAATGACATCTAACAACAACAACAATTTTACCTTTTTAGGGGCTATTATAAATGGTATTGTTTTCCTGATTTCGTTTTTGAAGTTCTCTTTGTTGGTATGTAGGAATTCAACTGATTTTTGTATGTTGATCTTGTATCCTGCTACTCTGCTGACTCTTTCTATTAATTTCAGTAGTTTTCTTGTGGAATCTTTGGAGTTCACCATATATAGAATTGTATTATCTGTGAATAGGGACAGTTTTACTTCTTCCTTTCCAGTTTGGGTGCTCTTTATTTCTTTTGATTTTTTTTTTTTTGTTCACTGCAGTGTCCTCAGTGTGTGGCACACAGTAGGAGCTCAACTGACATTTGTTTAGTGAATTACTGAATGTGCAGATAACTTCAACCGTGGTTCCCCACCCCTGCCATATCTACAGAGACACACAGGTCCTTAGAGGTAAAACAGAAGGTGAGTAGATAAGAGAATGTGTAACTTCATAGGTGAGAGCACATGGGTTGGGAGTACTTTATGAGCTAAATGTCCATGGTTCCCTACTGGCTAGATGCAAGAACCCATATTCTGGATGCCTCTTGACAGCTGATCTACTCTTAGTATCCACTGATTGAGAGACACATAATGACCACAAACTAATGAATGTAGTGATATTTTGAAATAAGTTGTATTTTGTTAATCAGTATGGCATCTGTCTAACGTTTGGAAAATAGTGGTACATATATGTGTGAGATGTTATAGGATAGTACTTAAATTCCTAGTCTCTGGCATCTGTCAGCCTGGGTTTGATTTCCAGAATGTACACTTACTCCCCATGTAATCTTGAACAAGTTCATTAAACCTTTGCCTAGTTTCCTCATTTGCAAACAAAGCACAAAAGTCAAACCCATTGCTATCGAGTTGATTCTGACTCATAACAACCCTATAAGACATAGTAGAACTGCCCTGTAGAGTTTCCAAGGAGCGCCTGGTGGATTCAAACTGCTGACCTTTTGCTTATCAGTTGTAGCACTTAACCACTACTCCACCAGGGTTTCCTCATTTGCAAAAGAGGACTAATAATAGTATCAAGCTCACAGGGTCATTGTGGTGATTCAGTGAGGTATCATATGTAGAGCTTATGTAAAGTGTCTGGCGTGTAGTAAATGATCCCCAAATGGGAGCCATTTTCATCATTATTATCATGGGTTATGTATTGAGTCTGCAGGTGGTGCTTCAAAGTGTATGGATTTGCATCCTTCCTGCAGTACTGTGTAGCCCAATGGTCCTGGGCTCACAGTTCTGGGAGCTAGTACAGTGGACACTAAGTGTTGTTGGCAGTCAAAGATTAATGGGTGCCTGAGTGCTTAGGGACGTGGGCATACTGAGAATGGGAAGGTAGACCAGAGGGAGAGTCGCCGTAGGCATCATTTTGGAATAATAGCTAGACATATGCATTCAGAGAGAAATCCATCAGCTGCACAGGGGGCCTTCCAACACTTAAAATCCTCTGAATTAGCTAAAGGTTGCTCAGGAAGACAGATAAAGATAGTTATTACCGAATAGCCCTGGTAGAAGTTTCAAGTGTGTTATCACCTCAGAGTGTTAGCTCTTGAGAGTGGTGAGGCTTCTCTAATCATCACCCTGTCTGGCCTTGCATTCCATAGAGAATTCTGAGTTCCAGTTTGTAGCCCATTCGCAGGAGGTTGGGTTGGGGTGACCTCTCTGCAGTATTTCCCTGCTCACCTC
Organism: Loxodonta africana; assembly: GCF_030014295.1. Lineage (NCBI taxonomy): Eukaryota > Metazoa > Chordata > Mammalia > Proboscidea > Elephantidae > Loxodonta > Loxodonta africana. The sequence goes on from NC_087369.1 coordinate 128,142,356, forward strand.
CTCCCCACAAATGGGGGCTAAAGAAAGTTATTTTTGAGACAATCCATAGGGCAGAAACTCAAAGAACAATGATCTGAGGTCCTAGGGAGAGCTGAGCTGGGAAGCAGGAGTGGGTAGTCAGTGGCCATGGATATTCTCCTCTCTGGAACTTCACTGCTGTGTTCTGCAGAGCGGGAAGCACAAAGTGGATTAACCAGGGGGTTCAGTGAGCCATGGTAGTTCAAGAGACCAAACAAAAAGGAGGTCAAGGATGGATCTCAGTGTATGAGGGGGTGGGATGAGGAGGAGAGCCACCCCCTGAGGCTAAATATTATTAGACAGGAACCAGTCCACCCGTGGAGAGAACACGCAAGCTGTGCCCATAGCTGATTGATTTGATGAGAGCCTTTTTTTTTGAGTACGTTCTGTGACTTTTGCTTAAAATGGGCAATAGAGCCAATTAAACTTCACCTTCCCAGGGAGGAAACTGGGAACCCCAGCCTTCGGTTTTATTTTAGGAAGCTTATCTTTCTGGAAAAACAAAAACTCTAGTGGCACTTGGCAGTATGCCACAGGGAAGCTTCTTCTTCCTGACCTTCAGGTAGAAAGCTCGAACTCTTGTGTAAGTCAGGAATTTTGTCCTCAAACCAGGGATCATAAATTGATAACTCTGTCAGTCCTGTGCAAATTGGCTGGCGTCCTCTCCACATTTCTTCCAGAAGCCTTGACTCCATTCTTGTCACCATGCAAGTGTATCATTTGTCCACTTGCAACTATCCAGTCCCTTTCCTGGAGTTCTGCTCTGGGGCCTCATTTGCATAGACAGATGCAGACTGGCATCTGTCAGCACCTCAAGCCAAGGAGCTGGAGCAGTGATGGGTAGGTAACCTTCTGGGCAAATACCCTGGATATTGGATTAAAAAAATGACAGTGTCAAATTGGGCTAATTTGCATGGGCTTATCAGGTTAGTTACTACAATGTCTCCAGAAACTTGAAAATCTTTGAATTCTTATGCAACCAGAATGCTCAAAGTCTGTTGCTATGAAACTTGGAGTGTAAATTACCATGAATACCATTAATCTGTTCACTAGGAGGTTAATTTGCAATTTGTTGGCAAATCACATGTGGGTCTTATAGCAAGAGTGTGGGTGGTGTTTTTGTGCCAGCGTGTGGACCCGCCTGTGTGTCTGGATATGTGTGCATGGAGTTGGGATTGGCACTGTATGGGAACTCACATCCTGCATTTTCTCACTGCTCCCCGGATCTCGCCTGGTTCTTCTGGCACACTGGGGTCCTAGGGCATTTGTTCTCAGAGTTGGAGGGCTGCTGTGCAGAGCAGTTCTCGGTCCAGTGCCAGCCAGCTTACAAGATATTAGCTCCTCCTGAGACAGGATCACAAAGGTGTCTGTTAATGCCTTAGAATCATCCGGCTTTTCTGAAAGATGTAGTTTCCCGTTAATGGCTCTCAAGTTGTTCTTGCACACAGGCAGGTTGCTCCTGGCAAAAGAACTCAGATCTAGAGCTAGAGGAAATGGGGCACAGAGGTTGCATTGGGATAGGAGATGATGACCAGGACCACCCCGCGTGAGGGTAGGAGAAGTTGGGCTGAGGGGCTTCAACAACTACACTGTGTTACTGTTAATGGAGGGTGGCTGTATTAGCCTGCTCTTCCACAAAGGACTGGTACTTCTAACAAAAGTAAGGAAAATTCCCCTCCTGGCATTGGGGATCATAGAACTAGGGGGCGGGCTGTGGGATGTGACTGAAGGGGTGCCGGAATCCCACTCGCCTGGAAATAGCTCCCTACCTAGCCTCCCAGGGCTAGAAATCCCCTTTAGATGGAGGCATTGGAAATTCAATTATGTTGTCTGGGAAGAAAGATCCAGTGGGAGAGCAGGGACCTGAAGGGAATGGGGACATAGAACATTTAAGTTTTGATGCTCAGGAGGAATCCCCAGGAAATGATCAGTGCATTGGGGGTACCCTGAACAGCTTAGGAGAGGGGAGCACATCATAATGAAGGGGTGTTCAGAGGAGTAAGGGTATGCTGAAAGTTTGGAAAACCAAAAATCCATTGCCATCAGTTGATTCCGACTCATACCAACCCTATAGGGCAGAGTAGAGCTGCCCCATAGGGTTTCCAGGTCGGAAGCAGACTGCCACATCTTGCTCCCTCGAAGTGGCTGGTGAGTTCCAATGGCTGACCTTTTGGTTAGTAGGTGAGCATTTAACCACTGTACCACCAGGGCTTCTTGAAAGTTGGGAAGAGTTCTAAAAACAGTCAAATTCACCTGCACCTTTACAGGTGAGCCTTAGAATAGGCTTGGGAGGGGCAAAGAGAATATGCACTGCTAGTTTAAGGAAATTGGGGGACCAGGCAGATGCAGATGTCTGCTAGGCGCCAGGGAGCCCCAGAAAATGTTGTTGCTAGGGTATCCCTTTAAACCTTTCTCTTTCCTACACCTTCCTCCTCCCAGTTCATTCAATGAATATATACTAAGTACTATTCTTTTTTCTAAGGAGCCTTGGTGGTGCGATGGTTAAGCACTTGGCTGCTAACCCAAAGGTTGGTGTTTCAGACCCACTCAGCAGCTCTGTGGGAGAAAAACCTGGCATTCTGCTTCGTAAAGATTACGGCCAAGAAAACCCTATGGGGCAGTTCTACTCAGTCACATGGAGCTCCTATGAGTTGGCATTGACTCAACCATACTCAACAGCAACATTCTTGTGCCAGGTACTAGGGATATAGCAAACAAGATGTATGTCTTGCCCTGCCCTCAACGAGTTGACATTCTAATGGGGCAGGGTAGACTTTAACTCTGCCTAGGGATTCAGATGAGATTCAGAAAGCATTTCTCAGAAAAGTGCTCTTGAGCTGAGTCCAGAATGATGTGTAGGAGGTTGCCAGGTAGACAAGGTGGTGGAGGGCATCCTGGGTAAAGAAACAGCAAATGTAAAATGTGTGAAAGAGCATGGTATGAGCCCCATGAGAAAGCCAAGACTGCCTTCTCCCTAGGGTAGGAAATGTTATCTTCCTTAACAAAACGTCACCCAGAACCTCCATGATTGGACCTAGAAGGAGACTGTTATAGAGAGAAGACACATCTGTTAATTTCACCTTCTTCTCTACTATTGACCCATCACAAACCAAAAAACTAGTTGCTGTTGGGTCGATTCTGACTCATGGCTACCCCATGTGTTTCAGAGTAGAACTGCACATGCGATTACAATGGCTGTTGACCTTTCGGAAGTAGATTGCCAGGCCTTTCTTCCCAGGTGCCTCTGAGTAGATTCAAACCGCCAACCTTTCAGTTAGTAGCCAAGCACTTAACTGTGTGTACCACCCAGGCCTCTGAAAAAACAGTTACTGTCGAGGCGACTCAGACACATGGCAACCTCATGTGTGTCAGAGTAGAAATACGCTCCGTAGAGTTTTTAATGGCTGCGTTCTTTGTGAAGTAGATCACCAGGCCTTTCTTCCAAGGCACCTCTGGGTGAATTCAAACCTCCAACCTTTCAGTTAACAGGCAAGCACATTAAACCGTTTGCACCACCCAGGAACTCCAGGAGTTCCTTAGTACTCCACAGTATTGTTTGGATCAAGCTGAAACTTTTAGGCAAAATCATATGTTAAAGGCTGCCCCCCCTCAAAAAAAAGGTTAGAGGATGACAAAAGGGAAACCAATACAGAGAGTAATAGTAATAAAAATTGCTAATTTTTGTTGAGCGCTTCCTCTGAGCCAGGCACTATTCTATTTAATCCTCATAATAACCCCATGAGGTAGGCAGAGTACTATTGTTATCATTACGCCTATTTTACAGATGAGGAAAAGTACCAGGAAGCTAGACTAGATGATCATCTTCATCAGTCATCTTCTGCTGCTAGGGCCCTCTGGGCACCCATTCCTCCTTCCTCCATAGACTAGGGGCTGTCTCAGTCCCCAGCGTTCCTAACACTGAGACTCCAAAAAGACCAGGCTAAGATGGGGTGCCCAACCTTCTCTCTTACCACCTTAAAGAGGCACCAGAGAGGAGTGGGGTGGGGGGATCATAAACTCACATGCCCACAGGGCCAGACACAAATGAATAAATGTATTAGCTGAGGTCAGATCAGCATGTATGCCCAAGGACTGTTTCATTTTCCCCTGTATTATTAGTTTAATAAAAACAGAAACACAACAGTGCAAGTACAACATTAAGTGGCAACTATATGACCCCATGATGAGGGTGCTCGAAGGAGTGGTGGGGACTGGGGTGACCTGGAGAGCCCATCCATCATCCAAAAGGGACACTGTGACTTAGCTCCAGCTGATTATTGTTGGGTGGGACTTCAAGGCCTAGGGTTGCCAAAGATGATTTTTCAGTAGAAAACAGAAATCTGGATTCATATATGAAAATATATGGTTTTAAAATGCTGATAGTGTATTTAACATTTTTTTGAAAACGCTGCGCAGGCCAAACAAAACACATCTGTTTACTAGCTGGTTGACCTTTGGGCAAGTAACTTAACATTTTGAGCCCCAGTTTCCTATGTAAAATAAGGATAATACCTACTTCAGAGGGTTATTATGAGAATTGAGTGAGATAATATAAGTGAAATGCCTGTCACATAGTACATGGCTGATACATGATACCTGTGAGGATGATTATTATTACCTAGGAGCTGTCCACATAGTTTCATTCTCTTATCTGAGGAGCATCTCTTTCCTGGTGATTGACATTTAAGTCTTTACCCTTCACCTCAAGAGAGACCCCATGCTTTACTCGGGACTTTAGCTCCACTCCTGCAGGCAGAAGATACTAAAGATACATGTGTGTGTTTCTTTCTTTATACCCCTTCACACAGCAAACTCAGTGCTGACTGATTTACAAAGCCAGTCCAGGACTGAGGAGGGACTGAGAAGGCCTTAAGGCAGGATGCAGGCAACTGAGGCAGGGAGGCTAGGCCATGCTTCAAATCACCCTCCACCTTCAGTTCTTACTGGTGATGCCCAAGGTTTGAACCCTTTGGTGATCTGTGGGACATACTGCTCCCACCTAAATTTTATGCCTCTGGGTTTCTTGGGAAGCTTTTTCCCCACTTATAATGCATACTACTGCAAGGCTGGGGCCTGTATAACGTTTGAAACTGAAGGAACGGATGTGTGCCGCAAATTAGTTTTTTTACAGGGTATTAGGTTGTGTGTCCTGGAGGTGTGATTTTGCAAAACTTTTGTCTCTTTCGCCATTTTTAGTGGGAGATAAGCTTGTATTTCCATGTTCCTGTGTGTTTTTATTGGGTTTGGGTGTGTTATTTGGAAGTTGTGTTACTCGCAATGATTCTGTGTTTGTGTGAATACCTCATTTTCAGGCTCCATTCATAGTATGTACCTATGATCCAACTAATCATCCCCCCAGAATCCATAGGGATATAGGTGTCCCACATGTTACCCATAATACCTACCAAAAATTCAGACACACTCAATGATTCAGCATGCCTTCCATTGCTGAAAACACTTTGTATTAAAAAAAAAAATTCAAAGCAGAAAATAATTTGGCCACCATTAAAGAAAGTTCTTGGTTGCTTAAGCTGTTATGTTCTCATCTTTTATTTTACATCTTCCTTTCAAGCAATGAGTCTCACTCCTGGCTTCACATTAAATCACCTGGGAAGCTTTTTAAAAATACCAATACAGGGGCCTGAGCCTCAGAGGTTCTATGACCCCTCATACAATCATAAGCAAAAATGTATATGTGTGTATGTGCATATGTGCACTTTTCTGGGGGAATTGGTCAGAGCCTCGAAGGGCAGTGCCAAAGATGAATGACATAAGCACGTGGGGTACTATGGGAAAGAGCTGTGGCTCTAGGCAAACTCAGCCATCACACAGTATCTATTCGCACAGGTAGGACTTCTCACCTCTCTGAGCCTTGGTCTCTTCACCCATCCCACAAGGATCAGTAATCACATTTGCCTTGTTTCCTTGAGTGGTTGTGAGGTTGTAGTGAACTAAAAATCCTGTACAAGAAGTGCTTTGAAAAAGCCCAGCCCCTTCTGCACATGGGAGGGCCTGTTATTACAAGGTTAAGGAGAGTGTGGGTGGGGAGGCAACAGAGGCAGCAGGGAGCATCAATACACATTGAGAAAAGGCCACTCACATTAACAAAGCAGCTCACAAATAAGAGCAAATTAATATGAGGCCCAGGGAGAACAGAACATTCACACCGCAGAGGCAAAGCACCCATTGAAGAAGCTATGCCTTGGCAGGGAGAAGGAAGTAGAATAGCAGAGAGGGAAGAGAGGGGCCAAGTGATGAGGGTTTTCAGTTCTGTGGCTAAGAGCAGAAAGAAAGGGGTCAGCTATGAAGGGGGAAAAGAAAATGGCGGCAAGTACCCCAGGAGGGCCTGGGGAGCAGGCAGGAGCAGCTGACAGCCGTTCATGGGAAACCACTGGGTGCAGAATCACTGCCTGGTTCAGGTAATAACAGCACATTTGGCTTCTTCCTCTGGTAACAGGATCCAGACCATAGAGCAAAGGGTCACCAGGGCAGCGGCTAACTACAGAATGCCCCCTCCCCACCTTCTTTTTCTTCCTTCTGTGAAACAACCAGGGCCCACCTGACTCAGGAGCAGTGAGTTAGGCATACCTCAACTTGGAAAGCCCTTGACATATCTTTATAGAGAACTGACCTGGGAAGGGGGAGGGTGGTTGAACTAGAGTGATTGAACTAGACTAGGGTGATATTAAAAACACTGTATTGCCTATATGGCAAGGGCACTGACCAGTCAGAAAGAATGCTGGCCCTAGAACTAGAGCAGTGTTCTGGAGGTCCCCTACTGTGTCAGGCATTAACCCTTTAGTTACTGGATCAGGAGCAGGTGAGGGGTGAGAGTTTGCCAGAGCAGCAGAAGGGGTACTCAGAGGGGACTGGGGCAGGAGCTCTTTACCTATCACTAAGGCAAGAATGTAAGATGTGAACAAGTAGGGTGGTGGTGCTGGTGTTTGCTGGTGGAATGTCAGCCTTGATCCCGGAGCAGAGGGAATCAGTCCTGGTGGCATAGGGGATTCACAGGCGGACAGGTTTCTCTGGGAAACTGAGGGATTCTATCTATAGGACAGGGTGGGGGACAGTCAACAAATTTTCCCTTTGCTAGGCTACATTGAATAGCAGTGCCAGGCCCATGCCCGTAGTCAGGGGAGAATTAACTAGTAAGCAAGGTACGCAAGGGCTTAATTGTGTTCACTTACTAATCTGTAATGTGTGAACAGGTGAAATTGTGCACTACAGATTAGTAAGTAAGCACAAGTAAGCCCGTGCATACCTTGCTTAATGGATAACCCCTCCCTGTCCATAGTGCCAACCCTTTGTTCCTGTCTAACTTCCATGCACACACAGTGCCATGCCCAGAGTCCTGGAATAGGAGCCCGCTCTGGAGGAAACCTAAGGCTATTTCAGTGCCAAATAGCTTATAATCCTAGCCTATTAGGACAGGAAGGGACCCTGGAAACAAGCTAATCCAGTGTTATTTTTTTGACATATGGAGAAACTGAGGCCTAGAAAGGGAAAGTGTACAGCCATACATCTAATTAATGCCAGAGCTGGGACAAGCAGCAAGGCTTCCCTACTCCCAGCCTGGTGTATTTTCCATTACCTTCTTTGCTCTTATCCCATGTCTTCATTATAGTCGAGGGAAAATGCCAGAATATCCTCAGGGCCAGCCTTATACATAGGTAAACACGATGTGACCAAATAAGTCTCCTCAATTGCCTGTCATTGTGCCTGAAATTCCACCATCGGTGATTCATTCTTTTGGATCTTGAAGCTTTCTGGGCTTTCAGGGAAGTCTAGATTGGGGATTTATTGACAATCACTGAGAGAAAAGCTCTGCAATTTGGACCCAGGTTATGCAGCTGGGGGAGCGCAGCAGCAGCTCATCAGGAAGGAAGATACAGGCTAGGAGAGGCATGGGGACTCAGGGCAAGAATCTGAATCCAGAGCTCAGGCAGCCCTGATAGGGCAAGAAAGGAGTATTTGATACACCCTCACCCAAAGCTTCTGTCAGGCCCTGGCCTGGGCACTCAGGAAGCATTTCCCCGAGAGACTGTACTGTGACCGGGGAGGCCTGCATCACTGCTGTGTGGGCGAAGGGCGGCAGAGTGAAGGATAACATCAGGCTGTCTGGTGTGGCCGCAGGGGCACTTTATTAAGAGGAGCAGCCTGGGCGAGATGGATGTGACAAGGCAATCTATGAAGACATTGAGAGGAGCCTTAGCTGCAAGAGGGATGGGCTCCGAGACTGCCAAGAGAGGCTGGGTGTGGGATCTGTCTGTTCTGCGCCTCCCCCAGAGACCTGCTGGCTGCAGGTGGCCTGGGCTGAGACTGGGCTGCTTTCTGTCACTGCCTCGGACTCCCATCCTAGTTCTTCTCCGGAGCTATGTAGTTCAGCTCTGGGCTTGGCCGTGGCTCCCAGGCTCTTGAGCCTTCCCTGTTCAGCGTCAGTTCTAGTATATTTATATTGGAGGGGCTTCAGTGTGCCAAGCTGGTAGGAAGGGGAGGGGAGGGAGGAGGCTAGCGGATTTGTCTAAAACTGTTTGCCTGGCACAGCCCCCCTGTTTCCTTTGAGTATGTGTTTACTTGGGGTGGCAGGGGTGGAAGAAATGCTTCTGGAAAGTTGGGGATTTACCTTGACTCTGTGTTTGCAGAACAAGCATAGGTATTCTAACTTACATTGTAGGTGTATTTGGGGTGGCTTGGGGGTGACCTGAGCAAGCTAAAGACTCTCCCAAAGCACCTACTAGTTCTGTTGTAGGACTCAGCTATCTGGGCAGAACCCAGAACCTACAGCTTTGAAAAAATAAGAATCAATCATCAAGGCCACCCTCCGCTGTCTTACATGAGCTGTATGCTTCCTGAAAGGGTGTCCCTGGAGGCCCCAAGTGATTTCTGCCCAAACATGTGCAGTCCCGGGGTTGGGTGGGCTCGGTGGGGGAGGGGGCTGCAGTGGCACAACTTGATTTGCTGCTGTTGCCAGGAATTAGAGACCCAGAGCCAAAACTGTTCCTCTGGTTCTGTTCAAGTCCCCCAAACAATCTCCCAGGCTTAAGGCCAGGTCATCACTAACCCATATGTCACGAGCACTGCCGAGGAAGGACGATATTTCACAGTGCAGAGACTCCCAACCAGGTGTAGGATCAGTGATTCGGGGAAGATGGAATTCAGTGCAATCAATTTGGGAGAATCAGCCAGGATTTCTTCTAAGCTTAACATCGATAGCCCCCTCCCACCCTGGAGAGAGACTAATTTCTGACATTTGCCTAGTGGCTTTATACTTTTCAAAGCTCCTTCACATCCATTATCTCCACTGAGCCCCACAAACACCCCGGTGAAGTAGGATGGGAAGGTGTTATTATCCCTGTTCGGCCAACAAGGAAACTAAGGGTACATGACTCATCCAGGGTCACACAGCTATTTAGTCAAAGATGTAAAAGACTTAAAATGTGTTTCCTAACTTCCAGCCCTCCATTCTTTCCACCTCCTATGTGGACTCCTCCACAGAATTGGGGAGGTGCCCAGCATACCTGCACAGTTCCTGGCAAATAAAAACAAACAAAACAAAAAAAACATTGCTGTCGAGGTGTTTCTGACTCGTATTGACCCCATGTGTATCAAAGTAGAACTTCATTCCGTATATCCGTTACCAGTTGTCTTTGAGTTGATTCCGACTCTTGGCAACCCCATGTGTACAGAGTAGAACTGTGCTCCATAGGGTTCTCAAGGTTGGGACATTTTGGAAGCAGATTGCCCAGGCCTTTCTTCCGAGGCACCTCTGGGTAGGCTCAAACTGCCAATCTTTTGGTTAGTAGTCAAATGCTTAATTGTTTTCGACACCCAGGAACTTTGAACTCCATGATGCTAATAAATATTTGCTAACTGAGTAAATGAATGGATAAGTGAGGGCAAGGCAGTGAGGAATGCAAGTTCTAAAACGGCTCTCTCTCTCCATGATCAGCATAGAAGGGCAGGAATGCTGTGTTATGTCTTCATTCTGACCAGGAAAGAGGGAGTAGGAGATCTTTTCAGATGTCACTGCCAAGGCATGGAGAGTAGGATAGCTCCCATAGGGAAGCCACGGGGACTTAATCTCCCAACAGTACCAGCAAGGAGACAGAATCAGCCTTAGGGGTGGAGCATGCTCCCCACTGTCTCTACAAACCTCTTTTTTCCCCTTGTCCCAGACAGTGGCTCCTTGAGGTTCTGCAGAGGGAAAGGTGTCTGTAGGGCCTCTGCACAACCCCCACCTTTGACACATCTAGCATAGTCCAGACCTGGCCATAATAGATGGCCCAGTGCCTGTTGCCTGGACTGTTACCTGGACTGAGACTGCCTCCTATTCCTTTTTCTGTCTTCTGCAGGGCCTGGCACATAGTAGGTGTGTAGTAAGTGTTAAATGAATGAATTGTCTGAGGTACAGAGGGATGAGCGCTCCCTGGTACTAGGCACTACAGTTAGGATCCCTGCCTCCCAGGACCTCCGCGTCAGGCAAACTGACCTGGAGTTGCCACTTTGTCCCTAGGCCAGTCAAAAAAATGGAGAAACAGACAGTGGTGACATGGGTATTTAAATGCTGCTCTGTAGTATTGTTGGTGTTGCAGTTAGGTGCCAATAGCAACCCCATATGACAGAGTAGAACTGCCCCATAGGGTTTTCTAGGTTGTTTAATCTTTATGATTAAGTACTTGTCTGCTAACCAAAAGGCTGGTAGTTCGAATCCACCAGCCACAGGAGAAAGATGTGGCAGTGCACTTCAGTAAAGATTACCACCTTGGAAGCCCGATGGGGCAGTTCTGCTCAGTCCTATAGGGTTGCTACCAAGGATAACGGGTTTGGTTTGGTAATCTTTATGGGAGCAGATCGCCAGGTCTTTCTCCTGTGGAACAGCTGGTAAATTCCAGCCGGCCCAGCGCTTAACCATTGCACAACCAGGGCTCCTTTACTAAACCTTTACTAGCTCCTATAATTGGAGCTATTTGCTTTGCTCTCCGAGCCTCAGTTTTATCTCTGTACAATGGGTAGACGTGATTGTTACTACACAGAGGATGATGGAATGAGAAAAACGGATGTAAAGCTCAATGCCCGGCACTTAGTAAGTGCTCACCAAGCGGCAGGAGTCTGTAGTTGAGCCGCCGCCTCCTCAACTCCCCCGTGGGGCTAGTCCATGGGGGGAGGGAGGATCCTCCAGGGAGCGCAGGAGGCTCAGGCGGCTAGATTGCGGGGCGGGCGACAGGCGGCAGACGCTGTGTGTTTACCAGCTCTCTCGCTAGTTCGCCACCTCAGCCGCGGCTCTGGGGCCCAGCCAGTCGCCTCCTTCTTTAAGATTCTGGTCACAGCAGGGGCTGGGTTTCTAAGGCAGGCGTAATCTTTCTCTTCCTACAGACTCCGCTGCCGCTACCGTCGGCGCTGGGCACAGCCAGGGGCAGCGCGCAAGCCGGAGAGGGTGCCGGTGCCGGGCAGCTGCCCAGCCCAGCTCCGGGAGAGGCCCCGACAGTAAGTACCACGCTCGCCGGCAGCCAGGGCTGGGCTCGCCTGGGACATGTCAGAAAGCGGGGCGTCGGGCACTTGAGGCAGGGGTCCGGGGTGGGGGAGGGCTTGTCAGCTGAGTGCTAGGCACCTCATCGGCCCCTCCAAGTGACTTGTGGCGGTGCTCTGCTTGGGCCCCCTCTTCCTGGGTGCGCGCCCGCTCAGCACCCGCAGTCCCTGGACTGGAGTTGGCGCGCTGGGAGCCGACATCCCCTCCCCCCATCCTCTCCCCTCCCCCCACCTGCACCTTTACCTCCACCCCAAGTCCCGAGGGCTTCGTCCAGGCCACCGGACAGCCCATGACGCCCCTTGCAGCGCTGCCTACGAGGAAATTGGAAGGCAAGATGCGTGGGGCTGAGGGTTTGTTTGGTTGCCTGTGGAAAGTGGCGGTGGTAGCGGTAAGTTTTCAGCTGGGGAGAACTGTGGAAGCTGGGAGAGAGGAAGAAGAGAAGGAGTGAGCAGCTGAGAGGGCAGCCACCGCTGGGCCAGGGCAGGGCGCCCCCTCCAGGTGTTGGGACCCGCCCTCGCCCTCGCTCTGCCCTGAAGCTCCACCCCCTGGGGGGGCTGCGTCAGAAGTGCAGTGGGCTTTGAGCTTGCACCCCCCGCCCACAGCGTCTCTGCTGCCCCAGGGCGGGGCACTCTGGCTGGCTTACCCTCTCATGGCCTTCCCTGGGGTGCGAAGCCTCAGAGTTCTGGAAGCTCCTGTGGGGCTGAGAAACAAGACCACCATACGAAAAAAAGAGGTGGCGCATTAATTGTAGAAACCTTGGCAAGTGGGAATATACTGGCACATCCCGGTCATTTTCTTTGCTTGGGCTGTGTAAGATTCAGGGGTTCTGAGATCACAAAGGCGAGTTTATCCTAAGTCACTTAGTCCCCTTCTCAGAGAAGACCCAGATCTCCCTCTGCTCCTCTGTTCTCAGCGGCTCACCTTACCGAGAGTACTGATGATCATAACCAGACCACTGCCGTCATAGTAGCTACTATTACTATGTGCCAAGCAGTGTGCTAAGCTCTTTATGTAATAATAAGAATTATTGCCCAATAATAACAGTAGCTGGCATTCACTCAGAGCTTTCTGTGTGCCAGGCACAGTTCTAAGTGTTTTGCATACTTTGTCTTATTTAATCTTTAGAACAACCCTCTGAGGTAAATACTAATATCCTCATTTTACAGATGAGGAAATAGAGGCGCAGAAAGGTCGACAGGCCCAAGGTCCCACAGCTAGTGAGAGGCAGAGCTGGATTTCAATCCAGTCTTACTTCAGCATCCCCATTCTTAACCACTACAAATATGATGAATTGGCTTTTACCCCTCTCAGTACCCCCAGCCAGTTACCCAGAGCATTGTCCTGTCCCCTCCATTTCCCAGCCTGCAGTTACACTAAGGAAGGGATTATACAGGTTGGTGAAGAAAGGGCTTCCTAGAGAAGGTGGAGTGTTCTGCATGGATTTGGGTTTTGTTGTTACACTAAGTGCCGTGCCTGTAACATCAATAAGTTGTTCTGCTTTATAAGTTTTATTAATTAGACAACTGCCTGGTCTGCTGACTTGGAGTTGTTAATCCGATGTTATGGCTCTATCTGAGTAGCTGGGCTAGGAATTATTTTCTACAAAGTTTTTAGAGCCTTAGTTGCAATGCCGGATAAGGCCATCTTCCCACCTGTCGGGGAGGGGCGCTCAGTCTCTACCTGAATAGTGTTAACGCTGTGCCTGTTGATATTCAGTCCCCTCCCCGAACATTGCCCCTGTGAGCTGAAATACAGGGAATGTGGCCAGGACCCAAGGGGTTCTTCCTGTGTCTACATCTCGCCCTGAGGCTGAGTTGTTTGTGACTTCCCACCATTGGCTGTTGCCCATTCTTAGATCTAGCTGCACACAGACCTCTTCAGTGTGGCCATACCGGGGTGTGTGAACTTTGTGGCTTTGGTCTCCAGTTACTATGGCTCTTTCTCAGTGCATCTAGGGGAGGTCCACCCTTCCTGCCTCCTGTGAGAGGGGGGCCTTCCATATATAGCTTTAGTGGTTCATAAGATCCTTGGCTGATAACCCTAGTGCTGGGCTGTGTCTCTGGTTGTCTCTACGGCCTCTTCTGAATACATTGAGTCATTTCATAAGAAAGGGGTCAATGGGTAACATCCTCTGCCCTCATTTCTGCAACCAGGAATTAAAACTGCCTTTCACTTTTGTCTGAATTTGTTCTATGATTTCTTCTTCTAGTTGCAGTGCCTTAAACACCTTAAATACCTAGATTTCACTCTTCACCAAATCGTATTATTTGTGTGCTGTCATGTTTGCCATTCCATTTCTAGAATGCCCTTCTCTGCCTTGCCTATCTGCTGGACTCCTACTTACCTTCACGACTCAGTTCGAGGGTCTGCTAGGAGTCACCAGGCAGGGGAAGGTAGCCTCCTCCAAGCTCCCATAGCATCCTCTGCTGCCCCTTGTGGTGCCAGATGACACATGGTTTTGTATGTCTGTTTACATACCTGTCCCCCACCTTAGAAGGAGCGCTGGTGGTACAAATGGTTAAGTATTCTGCTGCTAACCCAAAGGTTAGTGATTCGAATTCACCCAGCTGTTACAGGAGAAAGACGTGGTGATCTGTTTCTATTAAGATCAGAGCCAAGAAAACCCTATGGGGGAGTCCTACTCTTGTCACATGGGGTTGCTATGAGTCAAAAAGGCACCCAACTCCAGTCAACTAGACCCCCACTTTAGACAGCAACCTCCCGGAGGAGAGAGACTGGGACTTACTTATTTCTGTGTCACCGGTACCCAGCACCATGCCTGGCACATAGTGGGTGCTCAGGAAATTTTTGTTGACTATACGGATGAATAAATGAATGCTATCTAAAAGCTGCTGGACAGAGCCCTTGATTCACAACAAGGGACTCTGCTATTATTTCCGTTATAAGAAGGGAAATGAGAGCAGAATTCACATTTATCAACAACAGAGAGTCCCAGCTCTGTGGATTTTTAATCACTGAAAAAATGGAAATATGTGATAATGCTGAAACTCAAATGTTTGGGGAAGGGCTCTCCTGGTTAATAGAATGTTCTGGTAACTGAGGGTTAGGGAAAAAGAAAAAGTATATACACATTTTTTTCCCTTACCCTTTTTTGTTCTTTCTAAAATGCCTGGGTCTGCTTTTCTGCCTTAGTGAATCTAGTCTGGGGTCCATTATCAAATTGTGCCCACAAGAAGGAGCCTGCAAGGTCTTGGTATTCCCTAGGGTTCTGGTTGCAGTGTAGGATATAATCTCCTCATTCCCCACTTCCCTGCTTCCTCCAAAGACAAAGACAAGCCTACAAACCCTTTGAGGTTTACAGTTTTACTGCCACTCACCTCTAGGACACAGACAGGGGCTTCACAACAAACAGCATGGGGGAATTGTGTAGTGTTTGAGTGCTAACTCGTGCCTTCTGTGATAGTAACTCAGCATGCGCTCTTGCCCTTGGCTTTTATTCTTATGTGGAGGCTTCCCAGCCTCCCTCTCCCTTTTCTGACCCCAGCTTAGGAAAGACCTTATTATCCTTCCTTCCTCTCAGCAGGAAGCTGCAATTAGGCAGAATGAAAGGTGCCCTATTGCCCTGAGGCTGCAGTTGGCATCTCTGGACACCTCCTGACTGGGTGATAGGAGTTAACCAGGCCTCTGCTCACATACCCTTTTCTGTCCAGTTGTTCCTTGGCCTCATTTCTGCTCTGCCTCTACTCTGTACTCCTGGATGGAGAGCTTGAAGATGGTGGACAGGGAGGAAACCTGGGCTGTGGGGGGTGGAGGTGTCCTCCTGTTAGTTCCCTCACAAGAGGTCAGCCTGGTTCCTGCTTGATATAGCGTATGAGCTTCAGCTACGACCTGCATCATCTCACACAAGGCTGGAGTAGGCCAGAGGGACATCTAGGCAAAGCAGTGGGATGGATGGACCTTTTTCTGCTCAGCTATGACTAGACTGAAAACCCTGGTGGTGTAGTGGTTAAGTTGTATGGCTGCTAACCAAAGGGTCGGCAGTTTGAATCTGCCAGGTGTTCCTTGGAAACTCTATGGGGCAGTTCTACTCTGTCCTATAGGGTCACTATGAGTTGGAATCAACTCGATAGCACTGGGTGTGTTTTTTT
The DNA here is from genome assembly GCF_030014295.1 of Loxodonta africana. NCBI lineage: Eukaryota > Metazoa > Chordata > Mammalia > Proboscidea > Elephantidae > Loxodonta > Loxodonta africana. The sequence goes on from NC_087369.1 coordinate 128,158,013, forward strand.
TTTTTTTGGTTTATGACTAGACTTACAAGCCCTGGTGGTGCAGTGGTTAAGAGCTCGGCTGCTAACCAAAAGTCGGCGGTTCGAACCCACCAGCCACTCCACAGGAGAAAGATGTGGCAGTCTGCTTCTGTAAAGATTACAGCCTTGAAAACTGTTATGGATTGTATTGTGTCCCTCCAAAATGTGTATCAACTTGGGTAGGCCGTGATTCCCAGTATTGTCTACCATTTTGTCATCTGATAGGATTACCTTATGTGTTGTGAATCCTAACCTCTATGATGTAATGAGGCAGGATTAGAGGCAGTTATGTTAATGAGGCAGGACTCAATCTACAGGATTAGGTTGTATTGAATCAATCTCTTTTGAGATATAAAAGAGAGAATCAAGCAAAGAGGAGGGGACCTCATACTACCAAGAAAGAAACACCAGGAGCAAAGTGCATCCTTTGGACCTGGGGTCACTGTGCTGAGAAGCCCCTAGACCAGGGGAAGATTGATGATAAGGACCTTCCCCCACAGCCAAGAGAGAGAGAAAGCCTCCTCCTAGAGCTGGTGCCCTGAATTCAGACTTCTAGCTTCCTAGACTGTACGAGAATAAATTTCGCTTTGTTAAAGCCATCCACTTGTGGTATTTCTATTATAGCAGCACTAGATAACTAAGACAAGAACTCTATGAGGCAGTTCTACTCTCTCCTATAGGGTCACTATGAGTCGGAATTGACTAGACAGCAACAGGTTTGGTTTTTTGTTTTTGTTTTTTTTTTTTTTTGGTTTTATGACTAGACTGGTTAGCCTCTTTCCTCACAAGCTCCCTTGAGGAGAGGACCTTGTAGCCCAGCAGAGCCAGACAAGAGAGAGGGAGTGAGGGAGAGGCCTACTCACTGTCTACTCAGGGTGTACTACAGCTTCTTGCTTCCCAGCTAACCTCTCTCCAGCAACCTCCCACCACCACTTAGGCTGTGGTCTTCATGCCTCCTACTACATATTCCCTGCTCACTTCTGTCTCTGGGCCTGTCCTGGGTGCTTTCTCCACCTCTCTCTGCTTATCCAAATTCTGGTCCTTCCTGCAATACCCAGCTGCAGTCCTCCTCTGGAAAGCCTTCCCCTGCTGCTTCTGGAAATCAGCAGAGGGTGGACAAGGATTGAAGTAAATACCTTTCAAGGTCCCTGCCAACTGAGATTCTCTGGCTGTTTGACCAGAGTCAGGGATTGGGCACAGCCAAGGCTAATGGGCCAGGCCATTGAAGCCTATCAACCTCACAGAGAGGAGGGAACAGGCACAGCCATCCAGCTGACTAGGCCCTCATTTGGCTTCAGGAGGCTTTGCTCAGAACCCTGTACAGCCGGCGCCTGCCAAGCAGCCCCCAGAGGGGCGCTATCTGAGTCCTGGGTCTTTGGCTGCTGGAGGCAGCTACTTGTTGGTAAGTTCCCAGAAGCTCCTGCTGACACCTGCTCCCCCTTCAGCCTCCAAGCTTTGCTTACAGTTCAGCACTTGGCAGACTGGAGGCTGGGATCCAAGAGGAGAGAGAGGTCTGGGTGGCCAGGGACCCTCTCCTGGCTTAGCACTCTGTGAGAACTCCACGGCCCAGCCTGGCCTCAGAGAGATGTGTTCACTGAGGGGAAGAATTCAGGCCTGCTGCTCCCTTCCCTGCCAAATCCACTTTTCCCATTATGACCATTCCCTCCCACCTTCTGGAATTCTCTCCCCTTCCTATTTTCTCATCTCAATCTCATTCTCTCGCACAAGAAAAATAACAGCCTCTGGTGGCTGGCAAATTGACCTAAGTCAAGAAGGTACCCTGGGTCTCTCCTTCGAGCTGTTTTGATTTGCCCTAGGCTGCCACATCCCCATCTGTGAAACAGGGAGAGTGCGGTCATGCTGTCAGTATGGCATGATAGTAGTCCCTATGTTATGGACTGAATTGTGTCCTCTCAAAATATGTGTTGTAAATCCTAAACTCTATGCCTGTGGTTGAGCCCTAGTGGTGCAGTGGTTAAGAGCTACGGCTGCTAACCAAAAGGTTGGCAGTTCCAATCCACCAGCCACTCCTTGGAAACCCTATGGGGCAGTTCTACTCTGCTATGAGACTCCATGGCAATGGATTTTGGTATGCCTGTGGTTATAATCCTTTTGGGAATGGGTTATCTTTGTTATGTCAATGAGGCAGGATTAGTGCAGGGTGTGTCTTGAGTCAATCTCTTACAAGATATAAAAGAGATCAAACAAGAAAGTGAGAGAAGCGGAGATGGGGTGTGAGAGATGCCAAACCATATGAAGATTGCCCAGGAGCAGAAGCTCAAGGAGTCAAGGACCTTCCTCCAGAGCTGAGAGAGAGAGAAAGCCCACCCCTAGAGCTGGCACCCTGAATTCAGATTTCTAGCTTCCTAAACTGTGAGAAAATAAATTTCTATTTGTTAAAGCCATCCTCTTGGGGTATTTCTGTTACAGCAGCACTAGAGCTTGATCACCAGAAGTCCTATACCAGAAGGCTGTTATTACCATGTGGCCTTTTAGCAGCACTAGGGGGCAATTTCAGGACATTTACAGAACAGGTGAGGAACTGGAGAGGGCCTCCAAAAATCTAAAGCAAAGGTCCTTGAGTGGCACAAACTGTTTGCGCTTGGCTTGTAACCAAAAGGTTGGCAGTTCGAACCCACCCAGTGGCAACATGGAAGAAACAGGCCTAGCGATTTACTTCCATAAAGATTATAGCCAAGAAAACCCTGTGGAGAAGTTCTACCCTGTAACACATGGGCCTTCTCCTAAGTCACAAATCAACAACAAAAACAAAATCAACAACAAAAAGCTAAAGCAAACCAAAGTTGGTGGCACAGCTTCTCTGTACTGCTTGCGTTCCCCCAAGCCTTTTCTTTCTCCTTTGCTGACTCCTAGGCCCGACTCTTAGCTCTTCTCTTCTGCCTTGTTTCTCAGCCTTTCCTCCCCTCTCCTTCTTGGCTCTGTCTGGCCCCCTTTCCTGTGCAGCTGTCTTCCCCCCTTGCTTGTCTTTTCCTTCATTCCTCCTCTTTCCACCTCTGGCTCAGTCAGTCCCTGTCTCTGCCTTCTTCAGAAACACTTGGTGTGGTACATGAAGGGTGGGGGCTGGGGTGCCCAGAGCTCTTCAGAGTTACAAGATAACTCCTTCAAGCTCCCATGAATATTTCATTGCTCCAGTTTCCCCTTACTGCCTCTGCCAGTGACAGGTGAGTGGGGGCTAAAATGTGAGGATCTCCCCACTAACTTCACCACAGATCAGTGGCAGCAGCTTCAGACCTTGTGGCCCATAGTGCCATATGGCATCAACCTCACATCTGGCACAGTCCTTGCATCTGTCACTGGGCTGGCAGCCCCAGCAGGGAGGGTTTAGGAACGTGTCTGGGCCTATTAGACAACATGTCTGAGTCTATTGGATGTGTAGCCCTTGAGGGGAGAAGTAGAAAGGGGAAGGGTGGCTGCCAAAAGTGTCCTCTGCAGCATCTTCTCAGAAGTATTATGGGGTTGGTCTTTCATGAGGTGACTCTAGGCTCCCAGGTATTTGTGGAAGGACAGATGGTCTTGACCTCTCTGCCTGCTCCCCTGTGACCTACTAGAACAGACTGACAGGTGTCTCCATTCCAGCCTACTGGGAAAAACAACTGTTCAGACAAGCAGAAAAAGAATCCAGACAATAGCAGGTTTTCCAGAAGATTCCTCTCCAAGCTCAGCTGAGGAGGAAGTTGCAGGGCCATGAAGGCCTGGAAAGGAAAGAAGGAAGCTGCCCCAGTAAAGTAACCAGAGACTCTCAGGAGTGGGAAGGACTATCCAAAGTCATTCTTGTCTACCCCTCTGCCTCTTGCCATTCTTAAAGGATAATTGTCCTTTCGAGAAAAATTCCTTCCCTGAAAAGGAATAGCTATTGGATTCCCCACGCTCAAACCCCAGCCACACTTTCTCTCATTTCTTCTTAGATTGTAGCCCTCCTTATACTCTTCCCTGGACTCTATTCTTTCCTCACTTTTCTCTTTGACCAGAGACATTGGGAGGTTTCTCCCATGGAATAGGCATCTATTCCAGAAACCTGTTTTTCACAGGCTGAGACAGAACCAGTAGGTATTTGATAATGAATTGCATGGAATGGCCAAATGATTCTAATCCATGTTGCTCAGTATCATTCATGCATTCATTCATTTAGATAATATTTATTAATTACTTTTTAATTTATTAAAGTACCTACTATGGGCCAGGTACCATACTTGGTGTTGGGGATACAGTGTTGAACAAAAGACAAAGGGTCCCTACCCTTATGGGGTTTACAGGCAAATAATTACATGAATCACAAATAAACCAAAAACCAAACCCAGTGCCATCGAGTTGATTCCGACTCATAGTGATTCACAAATAATCACATCTAATTACAAATTACGATGAGTCTCATGAAGGAAACAAACAGGTTGCAGTAACAGAGAATAGCCAGGGCATAACAGGGAAGGTCTCTGTGAGGAGGTGATATTTAAGTGGATACCTGAAGGATTGAAGAAGAGCCACGTGAAGAATGCAGAAAGAGGTTTTCAGAAAAAAAGGAATACCACGTGGGAAGGCCTTGAGGTGGCAAAGAACTTGGTTGTTCAGAGACTGAAAGGAGGCCAGTGGGTCATGACTGTAATAGGCAAGAGTAAGACTAGCATAAGAGGGGTTTGGTAAGGAAGGTGAGAGCAGATCACACAGGTCCTCATAGGCCATGGAAAGCAGTTTGGATATTCTTCACTTTCAGTAGGAAATGTCTGAAGGCTTGTAAAGCAGGAGAGTGACAGGATCTGATTTGGACTTTGGCAATATCTGTAGATACCAGACTGGAAGGGGGCAACACCAATGGATACAGGGAGACCAGTAAGGAGATGCTGCAGCAGTCTAGAGGAGAGTTGATGGTGGCTTGAACTGGGTGATAATAGTGAAGATGGAGAGAGTTGGTCAGATTCTGGGTGTGTTTTGAAGGAACAGCTGATGATACTGAGGGATTCGATGTAAAGGGAGAGGCAGGAATCAAGAATGACTCTCAGGTTTCTGGCTTGAGTAATTGAAGAGATAATGGTGCCATGTACTGAGATGAGGAAGAATGAAGGAAGCCTAGGCTTGAGGGGGAAACAAATCAAGAGTATAATTTTGGACATGTTAGGTTTGAGATTCCTGTGAGACATAAAAGTGGGGATGTCAGAGTAGGTGGTTAGAATATATAAGTTCGGGAGTTCACCAAAGAGGAGCAGATTTGGGAATTATCTGCATATAAACCAGTTACTTTGGGGTCGATTCTGATTCATGGCAACCCCACGTGTACTTGAGTAGAACTGTGCTCTATAGGGTTTTCAGTGACTGAGTTTTCAGAAGTAGATCACCAGGCCTTTCTTCCTCTGGTGACTGGCGAATTGACCTAAGTCAGGAAGGTACACTGGGTCTTTTCCTCATGCTGTTTTGATTTGCCCCAGGCTGCCACACCCCCATCTGTGAAATGGGGAGAGTGTGGTCATGCTGTCATTATGGCATAATAGCAGTCCCCATGTTATGGATTAAATTGTGTCCCCCAAAGATATGTGTGGTAAATTCTAACCTCTGTGCCTGTGGTAGAGCCCTGGAGGCTCAGTGGTTAAGAGCTACATCAAGGAGTGAGGTTTTGCAAAGAAGATACGACACAGGGAGAGGAAACAAGGAAGTTGAAGGTGTTTGCAAGAGAAAGATCATAATAATAGACCAGGGGTTCTAATCTGGACAAGAGACTTGAAGATAGGAAGGAGCTTGAAGGAAAGTAAGAAAGCGAATAATTAGGGGAAAGTGCTTAGGGAAGGGCCTCTCTTAAGAGGTGACAATTAAGCTGAGGTCTGAAGGATAAAGAGTCAGCCCCGCAAAGAATGAGGGAAGAGATTTCCAGGAAAAAGGAATACCAAGTAAGAACTGAATAGGTGATCGTGACATGTCCAATTATTACTGTAGTAGGAATCCCTGTAGAGGTAAGCTGCCAGGCTAGATGGTGTAGTAAACAGTGGGATATTGACGATGCAGATTTGGGAAGTGGTATGATATCTGATGGTGACCCAAAGTTTAGGTGTGATGATGGAGTTGAGTGATTAAGTGGAGGAAGCAGTTGTTGAAGGCCTCCTCACCACCATGTGGATGTAGAATTCACCAGTAGTGTTATCAAGAATTGAAGTGGACCTCTGTGAACAACTACCTCCTTTTCCATGAGACCAGAAGAGCTGAATGGTGCCTGGCTACCATTACTGAACATTTTGATCAAAGATTTTATAAAAGAATCCTGATGACAAGGTAGGAAATGTGGAATAGAATTTTAAATTCTCATGGACTCCAGACTTCCTGGAGCCATGAAGGGTAGATGAACCCTGAAACTATTGCCCTGAGATAATCTTTAAACCTTAAACCAAAAATATCCCCTGAAGCCCTCTTAAAATCAAACAGTAGTTTAGCTTAACTAGTAAAGAATGTCTTCCTTGAGGATTATGCTCTTTTAAGAACCATGTCTATGGGATCAAATTGCCAATAGCAACTAGAAAGATTAGACAGGAACCTTAGGGGGCACTGAGTTTATGTTAATGGGGGAGGAAGAACTCAGAAAAGGAGGATGTGAATGATCGCACAACTCAAAGAATGTAATCAGTGTCACTGAATCGTACATGTAGAAACTGTTGAATTGGTGTATGTTTTGCTGTGTATATTCTCAACAACAACAAAACAAAGTTTAAAAAAGAATTGGAGTGGAGGGGAAGATCACATGTGACTAGGAACTCAAGTCCTCAGTGAATGCGGGGACTGCCAGGAGGTCCATAAATAATAATGAGGAGGGAAAACAAGTGGCAGAAGTAGAGGTCAGGCATGTTCCTTAAAGGAACAGGCTTTTTGCAGACGGGAGCGGTGATAATGGCCTGGTGGCAACAGTGGTGAGCAAAGAGGACACCTTATCCCACCTCCAGGTCCTGAAGGACTTAAGAGTTGAGAGGAAGAAAAAACAAATTCCACTTAAAAGGGCTGGTGGGGAAATAGTGTCCTTAAGGAGTAACTAGGCTTCAATTGGAAAAGAAGGTTAAGGGTACTTTCAGAAAATTATATTGAAGACATACAGGAGTTTGCTGTTGACTGTGAATTCCAGAGGACACAGTTGGAGGGCTTGAAAGGGAGAGGAAGAGTGGGATTAAAATATGAACAAGACCACTATGGCAATGAGAGTCTGGGTTCTGAGGGATGACCAGAGTCCAAGAAGACTTGGACTTCTCTCTGGCGGTGACTGAGGTTAACAGCAATGTGAGGACTTATGGAATTGGTCCCAAGAGTGGACTTAGCGGCATGTAGGAAGTCAATTCTGGGGCTGGGGTCTCCAATATGTTACCTGGTGGTGTGGTGGCTTCAAGGGAGGCTGCTCTTACAGATAGCACCAGAGCGACCCTCAGTTTGCTTGAGGAAAAATAAGCTACTGAATATTCCCACTGAGTCTACCTCATTGCCTTCTGGGAAACTAGTCCACAAGTACTTGGCAAAAGTCAAGGAGGATGGACAAGTATCTCTGGAGTCAGTCAGGTGTAGGTTAAAATTGTGGCTCCACTACTTACTAGGTATATATCCTTGGGCAAGTTACTTCATCTCTCTTTCCAAATCTCAGTTTCCTTATCTGTAAAATGACAATAATACTCTCTAGATCATGGGGTTGTCAGGATGGAATGAGGTAATATGTGCACAGTGCCTGGAGCAAAGTTAAGTCCTCGATAAATGGCAGCTGAAATTATTGTTTTCTGCACTCACCTCTCTTTCAGCATCTTCTTCTTCTTACTCCCAAATGTCTCAAGTCCTCAGGCTGTTCTTTCGCTGACCAAACTCTTCAGTAGGCCCCAACAATGCTCCATCTTTCAGATTTTTCTCTCCTAGTCCCCAGTGCGACTTCGCCTGTCTTGTTTGGTATCCATTTAGAGCCCTCCTTATTCTCTCCTGGGGCAAATCTGCTTGAGCCAGTGAGTCCTTCGTTTGCATGAGTTTATGTATCCTTTCTCCAAGATAATATTTGTGTATTATTTAATTGGGGCCTTCAGTGCCATAAGCACCTCAGTTTTCCCACCAGATTTGGCTGTCCCATTGTCTTAGATTAGCGCTCTTTTAGATCGTTGCATTTCAAAGTGTGGTCAAGGACCAGCAGCATGGACACCACCCTGGCATTTGTTAGAATCTCAGACCTTATTCCAGAACTTACTGCCTTAGAACAATTTTAATAATATCCTGAGATGATTCAGATGCACATTAAAGTTTGAGCAGCACTACTCATGTAAGGAGGAGTTAGTGCTACCTTGAAGTAGCAGGTGAGGGCTCCTTTATAGGAAGAAGGGTTTGTGTCCCAGCTCCTTACAATAGGGCACCCAGAGATGCTAATTCAGAGCCTCAGGGATGGAGTCTCCATTCCTACCACCAAGAGAAGATGGCATCTCATGGGGCCTCAACTGCTCATCTGCCATGCTGGATCTCTGGAGCTTCCAGAAGAGTCAGGTTCCTTTTATTGGAATCAGAGGGCTAATTGGCCCCACATGGCTCCATATCCCTGCCAATTTCAAGGGAAGTGACAAGACTCCCTAAGGAGCCAACCAAATGTAAAGAAAAACGAGCCAAAGGCAAGGAGGGATGGAGACCTAAAAGCTGATGCCTGGAAGTTTAGCTGTTACATTTCTATCTTCCTGCCCAAAAGCACAGCGGGGGGAAGCATCAGCTTAGAGCCAATCCATCTTTTCCAAAGTTCACTTGCCATCTAGCCAGGCCCTGCCTAGCAACAGTTGTTAGCATGAGCTCGAGTTTCCAGTTCCTCTTTAGACAGTGATGGGGGGTGGGGGTGTTAGTTTAGCCCACAGAGGAATTGGGAGTCAGAGAGTCCAGAGAGATTCAGGTTGTCTGATAGTTTGGTCAGAGAAAGAGCTGCCTGGAAAATGAGGGAACAGAGTGCATTGTGTCTCTTAGAGGCAACGAGCTGGTGGGAGGAGGGCCTAGACCCTGTGAAGCAGGTGAAATTTATCTTTGGCTCCCTTTCTCTGCTCCTCTGGCCACCCCAAATAATGCAACCAGTAATATCACCACCTCTACATTTATGTGGTGTTTAACCTTCAAAGTGCCTCTATAGCCATGATCTCATTTCATTCTTCCAACAACCTCAAGTGAATGGGACCAGAGACAGGTTACTTGTGATGGGGGCCAAGCATCCAGACCAGGCCAGAATGTGGAAGGCTGCTGGGCAGAGGAGTGGGGCAGCCCTGCAAGGGAGACCCTGGAAAGTCAGAGGGGATGGGACACTGAGTGGGTGTAGGTGAGGGTGCGGGGATTGTGGGCTCTGTGTGTGAGTTTTGGCTCCAGCTGGTTTGCTTACGTGTTTAGCCTCTGTGGGCCTCCATTTCTTCATTTCCACCCTTGGAGACTGTGATGGAGGAGAACACTCACCTAGCCTATTTGGCAGGACAGTGAGAGGCTGTGAGGAGATAATGGATGTGAAAGCACTGTTTGTCAAATGAGGTAATGGATATAAAAATGAAAAGAATCACACTGTCAGGCCGAAGAAACAGGCAAGCCCTTTACCTGGCTCACTGAATAGAGAGGGCAAGACTGGAGCAGGGTGAGGGGGTATCTTTGGAGGCTTTGGGCAGGAAGGGGGGAGAACGAAAACATTTTGTGATTTGGTACAAACAATGGAATAAAGTAGGGGGTCCCAGAAACAAAGCTGGGGAGCATAGCTTTGGCTGCTTTATAATTTAGTTCAGGGTTGCCCTGTGTGAAGGGACCAGAAGCCAAACATCTTTCAAAGTCAAATTGGCCGTTTCCCCCCGGGAAGGCGGTCACGTGACTCATGGCCAGCTGAGCTCTTGTCATCCATCACTGCTTGCCTTCAGTGTCACTCCCAAGTCTCCAGGCACTTAGCAAATTTCAGAGGGACTGAACTGTAGACACTAAGAGATGCACAGCCAAGGAAGGAAGGAACAACTTCCATTTGAATTTTAAAATGGCCTTCTGGTCTATTAATGGAGGTGTTTCTCCCCTGACCAAGGATGGTTTGGAAGGCCCAGGCAGTGTGAGGAAAGGGCTGCTTGGAGAATTTGGGATGGGGGGGGGGATCTAGTTAGGGACAGTTAGTCCAATGCAGGGACAACCCAGGGTTGAATGTGCTCCAGTTACACCCGGAGACATATTTGTGCTGAGGGAGAAATAGTCTGCCCCCTCCCCATGGGAAGATGGGGGTCACCCATGGGCAGAGATTGGGTTCTTGTTTCTCTTCCCATTGCTGCCATTCCTGACCCTCCAGCACAATTTCCACCTCCTCCATGAAGCCTTTTCCAGCTCCTCCATCCTCCTTCTGAATATACAGTTGGTTAAGTGCTACGGCTGCTAACCAAAGGGTCGGCAGTTCAAATCCACCAGGCGCTCCTTGGAAACTCTGTGGGGCAGTTCTACTCTGTCCTATAGGGTCGTTATGAGTCGGAATCGACTGGACAGCACTGGGTGGGCTGGGTATTCTCAGGTACCCCTCTAATTATCTTGTTTAGAGTCCACTAGTCTTTTCACCCCAGCTAGACTGGAAACTCCTTGAAGGCAGAGATCTGTAGCTTCTCTTGTGTCCCCAGAAGCTTTGGACTCTCTGACTGACAGTAAAAAAAAAAAAAAAAAAAAAAACTCAATAAATACTTGTTGATTGAGTAACATCAGTTAAAGAAGAAAAGCGAAACACTTGTATCACAAAAGGCTCTTTGTTAGTTGGTTCCTCTGGCTCAGGAGTATCCATTTTCATCAGTACTAGCAAGTGCCTCAAGGCCCAGTGGGTACCGAAGTGTCCCCAGCTTCAGAAAAATAAAGAGATGGCAAAGCTGAGGCTGCTGTGGCCAGGGGCCCTGAGTAAGGACAGTGGAGAGAGCATGGCCATGGCATGCCTACATCTTCCTGCCAGTGTCCCTATTCCCCGTGCCACAGGCTGTGCAGACCCACGGGCTGTCATCCTGCCCTGGCTGGAGCCCATGTCAGAAATGAGCTGGTGTCATCCCAAGAAGAGGCACTTTAGAGCTGATGAGGTTGGATAACAGGAGGCAAAGGGCTCAATTCAGAAGCAGCCCCTGGGGTGAGGCAGGAAGGCAGCTGCAAGATGTTCTCTGGCTCTCTTCAAGGCTGAGCTTCTGCCACCAGGAGCAGAAATGAGAGAAGCACGAACGAGCCACATTCCGGCTTTCTGTTGAAAGGTGACTATTAGTCTTACTAGAGCAGGAGGGAATGATCCAGTTTCTGAAGTCACCTTCAGGGGACTTGACCTCATCCTAGCAGCCCCTTCCACCTCCCTAAGGGGCGATAGAAAGATTCTAGGCCAGCTTGGGGACAGCCAGAGTTCATGTGGCTGGATTCAAACCAGCCATGTACTGTCTTCCTTCCCAAGTTCTTGTATGATAGAGACAACTGCAGAGTTCTTTGCTGAGCTATGTATTTCTCTTTTAACAGTTACTGTAAATCTGCTCCCCCTCCCCCGTTAATAGTCCTAAAGCTCCTGTCTAGTTACTGAATTTGTGCCCCGATAAACAACCTAATTACTTGAAACCATTTGCTACTGAAGAATTTGGTATTCTTAGCTAGTCAACCATTGCCTCACTCTCATAGTGTCAAAACCTCCTACTTCTTCTATTAGCTGTATATACTATTTGATTCATTAGCTCCCTTCCCTCGGTATCTTTTTCTGAAGGGCCCTGCCTAGAGCCCTAATTTTAGAGAATGCACATATCGAGGCTAGAGAACTTAACCCCATCTATTAGGCCTGAAGGAACTGCAATGATGCAGTGGTTAAGTGCTCAGCTGCTAACCAAAGGGTTACCAAAGATGTTGCATTCTGCTTCCGTAAAGATTTACAGCCTTAGAAACCCAGTGGAGCTGTTCTACTCTGTCCTATAGGGTTGCTATGAGTTGGAATTGACTCCAACACAATGGGTTTTGGCTTATTAGGCCTGAAAGCCTGGGAATAGAGTAGTGCCAAATCAGGGAACTAAGGCTCTGGGTCACTTGGCTCTGGCCCCCTCTCTTCCACCACTACCTGCCTTGCCCTTTCGCAGGGCCATTCATTCTCCTTTTTACCTCCTTCCCTGCCCCTGGCACCCAGGACCCTCACAACCCCCAATGCCTCTCCACCCTCATTCCTCAGGGCTCTTCGTTTGAATACTGCACTCAGGCTCATCCTTGCCTGCGATATGCCTTGCTCTGACCCTTGATATAGAATCTTTATAAAGTCCTTGTGTGATTTCTAAGCATTAGTAATTTTAGTTGTAGGCATCAGGAGAACGATTCTGTAATCTCTCCCAGGTGCTGGAACAGAGATTTATCTTCTCCCAGCTCATCTAGGTTCCAGATCTGCTGGCAGCCACAAGGAGCAGTACCCCTTCTTGCCCACAGAAGCCATTTTCCATTTGCTCCATTCACTGAAATAAGTTGGCATTATGTATAATTGTGTAAAGTAATGAATGGTCCTCAACATTAGCAAATATGCTTATTATATGCCATTTAAATAGCTTATTTTTATACATAACCATACTGGGTTTTTAAGAGATATTAAAGTTTAAAATTGCACAAGGACTTGATGAAGATCCTGCACATTCTGAATGACTTCACATTCCTTCCCCACCTACTTACCTATTTTGTGGTTTGCCCTGTCAAGGTTTGGCCTCACTTAGAGAGTTAATGTCCAATTCAGTGGGTGATAACAGTGAACCTTCAGAATAACACATTTGAAGTTAGGGTCCTTCTTAGAGTCCCAATATCTTAGAGGAAAGGACTGACTCTAACATCAAGCTCTGTAGCACCAGTTTCTTCTGTTGACCCTAGCCCTGAAAACAGTGGGCTTCTCCTTTCTAGACTCCTCTTTCTTCAATCTGAAAAATGAGGCAGTCATCGCCTCTGCAGGTTCCAGAGGATGTATGAAGCTAAGCGTGGGAACTCCTGGGTGTCACGGCCAGAACACTAATCTGTGTCCCTCCCAGGTGGTTCTGAGGCTTAGTTCCCTTTGTGTCTTGTTTTGCCCCCATCTTCCTTTTCCCCCAGTCATGTGATGCAGGAAGAGAGCACAAATGATATGGAATGTGAGCAGCTGCCAGCAGAGACACTACGACAAGTGACCATTCACCGATACCCTATATGTGGCTTTGGCTTCGTGGCTGGCAGTGAGAGGCCTGTGGTGGTGTGATCTGTGAGGCCAGGTAGGTGTCCCTCAGAGTGTCCCCCTAGCCCTGGCTCCTGTCCCCCAACATCCACTCTTTCCAAGGAGCAGAGCTCCCCAGTATACCCTAGACCACCAAAAACCCATTGCTATCTAGCCGATTCCAACTCATAGCAACCCATTGCCTAAAAATTCATGAAGAGTAGGTGCAGTCTCACCAACTAATAACTGGTGAAGGAGCATGGCCTTTTAAGACTGATAGATTTGAGGCTCTTTGGGAGCCTAGTCAGGATGTAGTTGATGGTTAGTAGGGTCTGGGTCTTCATAAAGCTTTCGTTTGCACAGAACATTCGTAGAAGGGCCACCATGTCTTGGATGAGAAAGTAGATACCTATTCAGTTCAACAAGTATTTATAGATTGCCTACTCTAAACCCAGAAATATTGTAGGGAAGTACAAAACACAGTTCCTGCCCTCAAGAATCTAACAATCAGGCTGTGGAAACTGTTACGTACTCATGAAACAGGTCAGCCACTGAAGACCAGAATCAAAATATAGACCATAGGTGCGATAGGAGGGGAAAAACCAAACCAAAACAAAACCCAGTGCCGTCGAGTCGATTCCGACTCATAGCGACCCTATAGGACAGAGTAGAGCTGCCCCATAGAGTTTCCAAGGAGCGCCTGGCAGATTCGAACTGCCGACCCTTTGGTTAGCAGCCGTAGCACTTAACCACTACACCACTAGGGTTTCCATAGGAGGGGAGAGGAGAAAAAAAAAATATCTAAATGTCAGAGTGGCAATACCGACAGCTACCATTGATTAAACACCTATTACATGCTGAAGAACTCGGCTGCTAACCGAAAGGTTGGCAATTTGAACCCACCAGCTGCTCCACGGGAGAAAGATGTGGCAGCCTGCTTCTATAAACATTACAGTCTAGAAAAGCCTATGGGGCAGTTCTACCCTGTCACATTGGGTCACTATGGGTGGGAATCGACTGGATGGCACACAACCACAACATGCTTTATATCACCTTGTTTAATCCTCACAGCCATGCCTGCAAGGTAAGTGACACAGCACTCCCATTTTACAGAGGAGGAAACTGAGGCATAGAGAACAAAAATGGCTTGCCCAAGGTCACGCAACTATGAAGCAGCAGAGCCAGGATTTGCACCTGGGCCTGCTGATGCCACATGGGGAATGTGGGGCTTGAATGGGACCATGTAGTATGGAACAAGTGAAAGCCCCCCCAAACTGTGAAATTGTGCCATCATGAATGAAATGGCAAAGAACCTAAGCACTGTTTTGTTCCAAATCTGCTAGGCATTGACAGAAAAGACAAACGGAAAGAAGCTTTCTTCCTGACTTGCTGGGCCTGAGGCTTTAGATGTTTACAGCAGTTTCTCGCTCAGTAAAGAGGAGCACTTGGAGTACAAACTGGTCTTACAGAAATTTGATGAATTTTGCAGTCCTCAAAGGAAAAGAAAAAGATTTTGTGAGCTCTGCAACTAGAGGGCACAGAGCAAAAAAAAAGAACAATTCAGTACAGGAGTTAGTGGCTGACCTAAGGCTCCGGAGTCAGTCATGCAGTTGGGCAAAATGTTTTTGAATCTCTGATCAGAAATCAAATTTGTCCTGGGAAAGGGGGACCAAAGAAAACTTAGTGAAGAACACCAGGAACTCCTGATTCAACTTCAAAGAAGGCAGTTAGAATTCCCAGGGCTGAAGGAAGCCCCCAGGCTTAGAAGGGAAGTTGTCGTCAGCTGCAAAAGGTAAGAGAATGAAGAGGAAGGAGTTGGAGGAGTAGAGAAGGAAAGTCACAGGTGAGCATCACAGAAAGCCATGGGCTGGCAGGCATAGCCTCATAAAAGACTTGGGCTGACCCACAGGGCTGCTGCTGGCCCAGGCGTCCCTGAATGCAGAGGACTCATTTGGTGCTGTAGCTGAAGCCGTAAGAAAAGACAGGAAGTATCCAATAGTGGAGCAGTTATGGTTGAGCATGCCAACAAGCCATTCCTGAAAGCAGTAGTAGATTGATGTTACCGCTGCCATCAAAGAGCCAGGGCCCCTTAGAAGGAAGGAAGGAAGGAAGAAAGGATAGCCTCCATCTAAAAGATTGGCATTTTCGGCAGAAGTAGATAAAATAAGTAAAATGAGTTAAAGAAATTGTCCCTTAGAGGATCTAAAAGGTGCCTTTTATTGTATTCTTACTAACATCAGGCACTGTTTTCAGTGCTGTACATCCATCATCTTATTTATCCTCCCAACATTTTTATGATGCGTAGGTACTATTATTTTTCCCATTTTACAGATGAAGAAAGAGACTCCAAGAGATGAAGTACCTTGCCCAAGATAACACAAGTAATGATTTGCACAGAATCTGGATTAGAGTCTAGGCCTATCTGGCTGCAAAGAATGTACTCTTAACCACCACACTATCCGGTCCTGAAGTCACTATGCTGTCAGACTTTGCCTATTGGGTTTAGAGCCATTCCAGCTCAGGTGGTGAATCCTACCCTCAGCACACAGGCCCCATACTTCAGAGCCATTGAGCTGTGCTCAAATGACATGCTTGCTTTGTATGTTAATGTTTTTGGAATTGGGGTGCATACTTCTTTGTAGAGCAAGTGAGCAATCGGATTTGTCCCTTTGAAGTGGACACAAAAAAAAGTCAAGGCTGGCTTCAGAGTGGGACATGTCACTAAATATTTCTTTTGGGTTTGAGTTAGGCTGGATCTGACTTCGTGTTCCTCCTGAGTCTCTGAAAAGCTTTTCTCCAAGAACTTTGCTAAACATTAGAGGCAGTACAGCCTTATTTGCACCTCTCTACAACCCATCCAAGAAGGTATGGTCCTCAGACAGTCTGCTTTCTTAACCTTGGCAGTAGAGATGGGAAGGCGAGAAAGCAAATTTCTAGCTGCCCGTGATTTAGGGTCTATGCCTTGCTCCTCTCATTTATTGGGGAATAGCTTCTCTCAGTGTTGAAAGAAAATAAATCACTTAGGTCTTTTAGTTCATCCCCCTGTCTCCAGGCAAGTGAATGCCTAAATCATTCCAGACAAGTGAGTATGAATAATATTCAAGTAAGATGATTCTTCAGCCTCCTCTTGTCACCTGTGCCACCTCCAGTAGTCTGGGAGTCATTCTTTGTACCTAAATAAATCCCTCCTAATAAAACAGAGGTCCATGTTCCTCTTTAGAACCCAGCCAGTGAAGTACTTATTAACCTTGTCTGAGTGCTAGGCCCAGTCTTGAACCTTTTACTGCCACACACCACTCCCAGCTAAAGGAGGTCCTCTCCATTCTCTTCCTTCATCCCTTTGCCCTCCATTTACCAAAAGTGGTGGCAGTAGACAGCTTGAATAGCATGCCCTACCACCACCACCACTCAGCCTGTGGGCTTGGCACTGTGACTCTTGCCCAGATCTGAGCTTTCCCAGCAGTAGCCTCTCTCTTCTCCTCTGCAGGAGGTCCCTCTGAGGACAAGCTCCTGGCTGGTGACCAGATTGTGGCTATTAACGAGGAGGACGGGAGTGAATCCCCCTGGGAGAGGTTCATAGACTCATCAGGTAATAGGGGCCTCTTGGGCCTTGGCAGGAGCTAAGCAGTACCCTGACCCCTGTTCCATCAGTGGTATAAGGCTACCATTGTCATACCTGCCCCCTATAGAGGAGCCCTTCTAGGCAGAGCAGCCCTAGCCAGGTCTACTGGCTTCCTAGAACTTCAGGGCTCAGCCAGTCAGGGTCACAAAGGACCCTCACACGCTCTGGTTGATCTTCTCCAGTAGTGTGAATATACACAAAGAACAGCCACCTGCTAGAGCTTCACCCTCACCTCTTTCCACCCAACTAATCCCCTCACTCAAGCCTCTTTGTTTTTGATTTACCACACAGTGGAACAGACCAAGTGACCAATGAAAATGTATGAGGAAGATATTGTTTCCTGTCCTACCCCCCCCCAAAAAAATACAAGGCAAGGAAAATCCCAATCCCTGGCCAGTGGGTTCTGCCGAAGGTGTTTGTTACTCCTTAGCGCCCTCCCAAGATGGAAGCAGGTGAGGGAAAGACGGGAGTATCAGGAGGACCACTACCATCTGTAAGTGGGGAATAATCGCATTGAGTTTTCCTATCCCTTACCCCTACACACCACACACACAAACCATGCACATCACATACCACACACACACACACACACGTAACACAAACACTTGTATGGATTTGTTGATGGGGAATGAGAAGACAGGTAGAAGGCTCTAAAGTCCTTGGGCTGACCTCAGTTTTAGAGACTTTGGCTATCTCCCCACAAATGGAACTTTGTGCCCCCTCTTTCTCTGCCTTGTGTAATCTGGCTCCATCTCTGCCTCCATCTCCTTCAACCCCTCTTGGTTTGGAGTATTTTCATCCCATTTATATTTCTTGGGCTCCCAAAGGTCCACCTGCCCTCAGAGCCCCTCTCCCTTCAAAGGCAGACTTAGCATTCTGTGTATGGAACAAAGTCCTATCACTAACTCAGGAGGGGTTTGGAATGCATCCTCCTGAAGGCTAGAGCAGGTCTTCCTTGACATGCTCCTCCTCCAGGTGAATATCTTGGAATGTGTCTAGTCCCTAACAACGTTTAGTTTGCCCCTTCTCCAAGTTCAGTTGTCCATTGCATTTCTCCACCCTTTACCACCACACCAATATGGGATGAGGGCTTTCAACCCCAGCAGGCCATGTTGGAGTCCTTTTAGCCTGACCCCTCAGAACTGTTTTGCTTCTAGTGGATTTCTTTGCACCCTAGAAAATGGCAGCTCAATTTTTTTAGGAAGTTCAGAGCTCCATCTGGGTCAGGAATCACTCTCTTTTGATAACCTCAGGGCCAGTAAGTTATTCATTCATTCAGTGAATATTTACTGAGTGTCTACTATGTATCAGGCACTGTTCTAAGCACTGAGGACATAGCAGTGAACAAGACAGACAAAAATCCCTGGCCCATTGGCATTTACATGCTTGTGGAAGGAGACACACCATAAGTGGTAAACATGATTTGTAAATAATTGTATACTGTATTGAAGTTCCTGAGTAATGTAAACAGTTAACATGCTGAGCTGCTAACAGAAAGGTTGGAAGTTCAAATCCACCCAGAGGCACCTCGGAAGAAAGGCCTGGCAATCTACTTCCAAAATATCCGAGCCATTGAAAACCCTGTGGAGTACAGTTCTACTCTGACATACATGGGGTCATCACAAGTCAGAATCAATGGAAACTGTTTTTTTTGTTTTTACAGTATATTAGAAGTTGATAAATGCTACTGAAGAACAGAAAGTACAGCAGGGCAAAGAGGATTAGGAGTGCAGGGGTGCAGAATGCAATTTTAAATAACACGGCTAGTGTCAGCTTTGTTTAGAAAACTTGTAGGATGTGCGGGTGCTGGAGAAAAAAGAGCACACAGGCATGCAAAGGCCCTAAGGCAAGAGTGTGTCTGGCATGTCTGAAGAAGCCAGTGTGGCTGGAGTGGAGGTAAAGAAGGGGAAGGATTGTAGGAGATAGGTCCAGATTATGTGGAGCCTTAAGCCACTGTGAAGACTTTGGCTTTATTCTAAATGAAATGGGGAGACATGACAGGGGCTGGAGCAGACCAGTCACCTAATCTGACTTACATTATGCCCCTTTCCTGTTCAAGATAAAGGTTTTTTTTTCCCCTAGTGTTTTCCTGGAACGCAACTCCTTACATCTCATGGGAGCTTCCCAGATCTGAGAGCTGATTTATCCCTGGTCTGTGCTTCACCAAAAATAGGAAATGTTCAAAGTTCTTGAGTAGGGGGCCTTGGCATTTCTTGAATACCCAGAATCAAGGGCATCTTGACTCTGCTTGTTGAATACCTTTGTTCTAATAAACATTTGAAAAGGGCCAAAAAGGGGAGAGGAAGCTGCTTCAAGGCAAACTATTTTCATTCCTTTAGTTCTGTTGAAGGATTGTGTATTCCTGGGAGAGAGTTTTTCATACCTCACAGCCTGTTTGATCATTGGCATAATGCTTGTCGGGAGAGTTTCAAATTCTTCACCCTTTTGAATATTTGCTATCTGGGGAGTCTTGGCTTCCATCTGTTGCTCCCTGGCTCTCACTTTTTGGTCCTTCAATTAAAACAAATCTGCTAAGTATGAGTCATGATGACCAAATGACCTCCTTTGGGTTTCTCCTTTGAATTTCTCTTCTTGCTTAAATACCAAATTACCAGTAATCATCATACATGGTTCCCAGGACTCCCTGAAAGTATGTCCTTTGAGTTCCATAATTCAGACCTTTAGTTTTCCTTGAGAATATTCTAGCCTTCAAATAAAATTGCTCCTAAGGTTTGGGGATTTCTACAGAGAGAATTGTAAGAAGGAATATAAAAAGAAGACCTGAAAAATAACAACCCCAGAGGTAATGGCAATACCGTCTTCAGGTGCCTGTGTGAACCTATCTGGATGGCTTATGTTGGCCTCCACAAGTGATGGGAGTTGAGGCATTCATACAGATACTCATATTGCCCTCTCTCCTAGTCCGTATAGGTGAATGCAGCCCATGGGAAAATCCTGTTGTTGCTTCTTGTGCTAGATGAATACCTAGTGCGTGATACACTACTCTTCTGTTCCCTGTTTTCTCTGTAGGAGTGCTAAGGAACTCATCGTTCTTACAGTTCTGCATACTCATCAGGTAAGTGAGCCTCTTTTCCATCTGCTCTTCCTCCTGACTGAGAAGAGATGACCCCATATTGGAAAGAGATAGTGATGGGAGAGCAGGGAGCAGAGACTAGGACCAACATCTTGGGAGTCAAGGATTTAGAGGGGAACTTAAAGAATACCTTCTGGACATAATGTCTGCTCTCACATCCAAGACTTCAGGATTTTGAAGGGCTTTACAGTAGGCAGTTCTGCCCTGTACCCTCTGCTTTACCCTACTTACACTGCCCACTGCCTCAGTTCCAGACTTATTTTCCACCTCTTTTTTTCAAAATTTACTTGCACAGGGTCCACCTCCCGTAAAGTCTCGGCAGGTGGTGGGTGCTAATCTTATTTATTCATTCATACAAGTATTTACTAAATGACCTTCAATGTATGAGACAGTGTAACGTGGGGAATTTAGTATAAAGTTGCTAGGGGAGGTACAATTGGACAAAAGGGTTAATCTTTGTCCTAGTTCTGTCACTAACTGGCTGTGTGACCTTGGGTAAGTCACTTTCCTTTTCTGAGCCTCAGCTTCCTCATCTTTAAGGAGTTTAGACTAGAACAGTATTTCCCAAACTTGCCTGATCATAACAGTCACCAGGACTACTTATTAAAAATAACAATTCCCAGGCCTCTGTCCTCAAGAGGTGGATTCAGAAGGCCCAGTATCCATTACTAGGTTACATCCTTATAGCAATCTTAACTCACGTGCCCAAACCTAGGTGCAAAACTTCATGTGCAAAACTCAGAGCCCCTTCTCCACCTCCAACTCAGCTGTCCCTTCCCAGTGTCCCCAGCACTCCCTTGCACCACAGCACTGATGCCCCATCCCTACCCCTATCCCATAGCCTCAGGGGAGGTCACATCTGGTAGGGGTGGGGCATATGAAATCAGGGGAGACTTCACGGAAGAGGCTGCACCAGAGTTGGACCTTCAGGAATGGGGTAGAATTTCCCAGGAAGAGACAGAGGAAAAGAATGCCTTGAGAGAGAGAGAGAATGTTTATGTCCAAAGCCAGGAATGGTGCAGAGGTGCAAAGCATGGGCTCATGAGTCAGCAGGATGGGAGTTCAAATCAAGCTCTGGTACTAATTACCTCACCCCATGGCTTCCAAGCCCTCTTCTGTGTTAGTGTGAGCAACACACATACACGTGCTCCCTGGCAGATATGCTTTTTTTTTTTTAATACTTTGGTTTTGAGAATATACACAGCAGAACATATACCAATTCAGCCTTTTCTACATGTACAACTCAGTGACAATGATTACACTCTCCCAGTTATACAACCATTCTCACCCCTGGACTCTTGTCATGAAAATGGCAACCGGTTTTCAAAAAAAAAAACATGCTTGCTGTCTGGTTAGAATTCACTGCTCTGATCAGAGATCTGTTGTGGGCTGCTTTGTTAATCAAGTCTCTATTCAAATGTCACCTTGTAGAAGCCTTCCCTGACTACCCTTTCTAAGGTAGAATCTACCTATCACTACCTCCTCATACTGCTTAGTTTTTCTTCAGAGCTAAAATATTTTATATATATATATATATATTTAGCTTTTTATTTTGAAATAATTATAGAATAATAAGGAAGTTGCAAAGAGTACAGTATAATATAAAAACCAGGAAATTGACATCGATATAATGTGTGCATATAGTTCAATGTCAGTTTACCACATGTGTGGGTTCATGTATCCACCATCACAGCAAGATACTGAACAGTTTTATCACAACAGGGATCCTTCATGTTGCCCTTTTATAACCCTACCCAATTCCCTCCCTTCATCCCACTCCTAATCCCTGGCAACCACTAATCTGTTTTCCATTTCTGTAATTTTGGCATTTGAAGAATATTATATAAATGGAATAATACAGTAGGTAATCTTTGGGGATTAGCTCTTTTCATCCATCGTAATGCCCTCGAGATTCATCCAAGTTGTTTCATGTCCAATTTGTCCCTTTTCATTGTCGAATAGTATTCCGTGGTATGCATGTACCCCAGTTTAACAATTCATCCATTGAAGGACATCTGGGTTATTTCCAGTTTGGGGCTATTACAAATAAAGCTGCTATGAATATTCACGTACAGGCTTTTTGTGTGAACTTAAGTTTTCATTTCTATGGCGTAAATGCCCAAGGTGTATGATTGCTAGGTTGGAAGGTAAATGTTTCGTTTTTTTAAGGAACTGCTAAACTGTTTTCCAGAGTGGCTGTACCATTTTATATTCCCACGAAAGATGATACATATAAAATCCCTGGGTGGCACAAATGGTTGGCACTCAACCACTAACCTAAGGTTTAAAGGTAAATGTTGGTCTATTGGAAACTCTGCTGGCATAGTGGTTAAGTACTACAGCTGCTAACTAAAAGGCCGGCAGTTCAATTCCACCAGGTGCTCCTTGGAAACTCTATGGGGCAGTTCTACTCTGACCTAAAGGGTCACTATGAGTCAGAATTGACTCGATGGCAATGGGTTTGCTTTTTGGTTTGGTTGGTCTACTAACCTAAAGGATTAAAGGTGAAGGTTGAACTCACGCAGGGGCACCACAGAAGAAAGCTCTGGCTCTCTGAGTCTGTAAAGATTGTTGTTGTTGTTTGTTGCCATTGAAGTGATTCTGACTCATGGCAACCCCAAGTGTGCAGAGTAGAACTGCGCTCCATAGGGTTCTCAAGACTGTGACCTTTCAGAAGCACATCATCAGGGCTTACTTCTGAGGTGCCTATGGGTTTGAACTGCCAACCTTTTGGTTAATAGTCCAGTGCTTAACCATTTGCGCCACCCAGCCAAGAAAACCCCATGGAGTAGTTTACTCTGTAACACTGTAACACATGGGGTCACCCTGAGTCGGAATCAACTTGACAGTAACAGGTTTGGTTTTGATTTTACAGAGAGAGAGAGAGGAACCCTGGTGGTGCAGTGGTTAAGAGCTGCGGCTGCTAACCAAAAAAAGGTCAGCAGTTCGAATCCACCAGCCGCTCCTTGGAAACCCTATGGGGCAGTTCTACTCTGTCCTATAGGGTCTCTATGAGTTGAAATCGACTCGATGGCAACAGGCTCTTTGTTTTCTAGAGAGAGAGAGAACCCTGGTGGCACAATGGCTAAGGGCTCACCTGCTAACTTACTCAGTGGCTCTGCAGGAGAAAAACCTGGTAATCTGCTTCTGTAAAGATTACGGCCTAGGAAACCCAATGGGGCAGTTATGCTCTGTCACATGGGATCACTAGGAGTCAAAAATCGACTCAACGGTACCTAACAACAACAACAACAAATATATATATATATGTGCTCTCCCTCATTAGAATGTCAGTTTCATGAGGGTAGGGATTGTGTTTTGTTCACTGCTGCATCCCCAGCACCTGGAACAGCACCTGACACAGAGTAGGTACTCAACAAATATTTGTTGAAAGAATGAAGGAAACACAGCATCCGGCCATTATAGCAACTTAAAATAAATGAAACTCTAGTGCCCAAACTAAGGTGCAGAATGAAGAGCCTACCCCCACATCTCCATCTCAGCTCTCACATCCCAGTGCCCCCAACACTTCCTTGCCCCCCATTTCTAATGTCTCCACATGTTCCGTCCCTTAGCCTCTTTGCTATGGACAGGCTGCTTTCCTTCTCCTCCCTGCACATTTCTTTGGTCTTAACTGCCCTGCGAACTTTTGTCCTCATACTGGTCCACACCTCTTCTAATTCATGCCTGTTTCTTTTAAGACTTGGCTTGAGAATCAGGGCTTACAAGCAGGCTTGCCAGACTAACCTGAATGAGAGTTTCTAATTTATTCATTCATTACTTCTTCAAGCATTTATTGAATATTTATGATATGTTAGGCACTATTCTAGACTGATGATATAGCAGTGCATGGTACAGACATGGTTCCTGCCCTCATAGAGCTTACGTTCTAGTTCCTGGCTTTGTGCTCTCTAAGCCCCTAAAGCATAGAAGTGGGTGAACACATACACACAAGGGTGATAGTCAAAATATTTAACAACCTGTACAGCAGGGGTCAACCATTCAGAATATAAGCTAGTCTTAGAGGCCTCCCAACAGTGGAAGGTGTTAACCCTTCAGTTGATGGTTTGTAAAGGGGTAAGGGGGTCTTAGGGGAGAGGTCAAGTAGTACCCAGGAAGCTTAGGGCAGCTACTTACCAATCAATGTGAAAGAATCCCTCAAAATTTTACAATGGGCCATACCAGTGCATCCCGACAATGTCAGCCTTGCATACATGTGTATCTTGTATCTTGAAGGTATAACGAAAGCTTCTTGAAGACTCCAACGTATGTTTGATGTTATAGTCTCTGGATCACAGAATATAGTTCTGTGTCCGCAGTGGGCACTTGACATCTTACAGGTGCATGGAGACTGCTGCCTCCCACCAAACTCCTGTTGTGTTAAAGTTTGATGACCACATCCTCCAGAGGACAATCTCCTGGAAACTGGGAATCGATAGGGCTAAGAACGGGGCCTGGAATCTGTGTTTAACAAGATCCACAGGTGATTCTGGTGATCAGTAGGATCTGGGAAAACACTGGGCAATCTCTAATACTCCTTCTAGCTCCTACATTCTGTGGCTGATAATGATCTAATACCGTGGTTCTGAGCCCTGGTTATACACTAGAACCACCTGAGAAGCTTTTAAAAAAATACTACTACTACTCAGGCTCTGCCCTGAACCAACTGTATTAAAAGCTGGGGATAGGGCCCAGGCATTGGTCTTCACAAGGCTTCCCTCAATGGTTCTGATATGTAGCCAAGGTTGAGAACTGCTGGTCTAATATACTGTCTCTTTCAGAAAATATTTTCCTTCTACCAGAGTGACTCTTACTATGGCAGGCCATTTGGGGGGCATTCTGGGGACACAGGGATCCTTTGTTAGGGCCCTTCAAACCATACTGCATAAATAGACCCTTATTAAGCCTATATGTATTTAAGTGTGTTCCTTAATTTTTGAATGACAAACTATTTCCCATGATTGACTACTTATTAACCTTGGTAACCCTTAGACCTTATTCCTTATTCATTGTCTAAGGTCTAAGGGTTACCAAGGTTAATAAGTAGTCGGTCATCAGAAATAGTTTGAATAAGGAAGACCGAAGAAAAATTGACGCCTTTGAATTGTGGTGTTGGCAAAGAATATTGAATATACCATGGACTAACAAAAGAATGAACAAATCTGTCTTGGAAGAAGTACAACCAAAATGCTCCTTAGAAGCAAGGATGGCGAGACTGCATCTTACATACTTTGGACATGTTGTCAGGAGGGCTCAGTCCCTGGAGAAGGACATTGTGCTTGGCAGAGTACAGGGTCAGTGGAAAAGAGGAAGACCCTCAACGAGGTGGATTAACACAGTGGCTGCAACAATGAGCTCAAGCATAGCAACGATTGTAAGGATGGCTCAGGAGTGGGCAGTGTTTCGGTCTGTTGTGCATAGGGTCGCTATGAGTCGGAACCGACTCGACGGCACCTAACAACAACCCTTAGACCTTGGCACATAGTAGGTCCTCAATAAGTGTCTTTTAAATAGAGCAACAAAGCACTGGGTTATAACCTAGAATGGCTCTGGTAAAGAAAACAGACAACTCCTTCAAATGGAACCCTGGTTTTCTGGTTTTGAAAGCCTAGCCTGTACCCAAAGAGCTTCAATCCCCTCTGCTTGGAGCCACCACTCCAGAAAAAAAAAGCCCAAATACTAGGAACCGCTGTAGAAGAACTGGTTTTCCACAAGCTGTTTGAGGTATAATGTTTGGCAGATGGTAAGTACTCAAACCATACTTGGCTGAATTAATGAATTATTATTCATAACAATCAACTAATCTATTTTATTCTGTTACTACTATTTGCCTGGTGTTAGGAGGAGACACAGTAATATAAAATGTCATCTCTTCTCTTACAACCTGGTTGGGGGGATGAGATAAGGCAGTGTGGATTATCAAGGAGTACTGTAGGAAATCAGGGGATGGGAATGTAGAAGTTGGGGAAGGCTTCAGGACAGAGGTGAAATTTGAGCTGGGCTTTAAGGAAGAGATGACATTTAGCTGGGCAAAAGGGAAACTGGGGGCCCTGAAGGGTGGCGACAGAGAGGAGATAGAATGTGGCAGGCACAGAAGTGGGAACCAAGACTTTGAACCCATTCATTCCAGTTCAAAGAATTTGCATTTCCACCCCATATACTGAATCAGAATCTACAGTTTAACAACATCCCCAGGTGATTCTTACGTATACCTGGGGATCTGGTGACATTTTAACAAGTGCCCCATTGTCTTAAAAGTCTTTCATAGTTATCACAGTAGAGTGCTATCTTGCACTAAAATTGTTGGCCAGACACCTGACATTGGCTAAGATATGAGAGATCACAACCCTTAAATCTGTAATAATAAAAAAAAAATTTTTTTTTGTAATAATAGAGCCAACAAATTAAAAAATGGTCAAAGAATCACCATCTGCTGAATTCAGCCCTGGGGCAGAGGCAGGCTCTCTTCTATTACTTCACCTAGCTGCTGGCTGCATATGTGCTTCAAGGGGCTTGCAACGGCCCCGGAGGTACTTAGCCATTCTAGTCCCGTGTTTCAAGCCAAAATTCATTTTAGCCAGAAAGGGTGCCTGTTGCAAAAAGATTCCCAACTCCTTGGAGGAAAAATACGGTCAGTGAAAAACTCAGATGTCCCAGCCAAAGGCACTCAATTAATCTGTGCTTCATGGGTTAGGCATTTAAACAATGCAGATTCCTGGGCCCTACTCTCCCAGGCCTTTAAGGGCCCCTCATATTACACTGCAAGGCAGGCCTCATCTGTGTCTGAGCATAAGGCTAGACATGACTCTGTGACATCTAGCAGAGACCAGCTGGCAATGAGTGAATCACCATCAGTGATCAAGGCTGATGTCCAAGAATAGCATGGAGTCTCTTGGAGACCAACAGGACAGGGGTCAATGTGGAATGAGGCACAAACAAGCTGAAAACAGTGCTAAAACAGACACCTGGAAATAATTATAATCCCTGAAAATATTGGCAATTCCATTTCCTCCTTGGTGCTTTTGCTTCTATAAATATCTGAATAATATGTAGTGGCATCTCTAGGACAGGATCTAACTCACCTCCACCGTGGGTGAATACAAAAAAGGAGACCATTTGATATTCTTCTTCATTTGGTTAAACCCATTAACCAGGACCAAGGTAGAACCAATGGATGAAAGAATAGAAAGAAACTGCCAGCTTCAGGCTGCTGCAGTGGGTCATTAATTGAAGACTCAGGAAATCTGGCTTCTGGTTTCAGCTCTGCTACCAAATTATTTTGTT
Organism: Loxodonta africana; assembly: GCF_030014295.1. Classification (NCBI taxonomy): domain Eukaryota; kingdom Metazoa; phylum Chordata; class Mammalia; order Proboscidea; family Elephantidae; genus Loxodonta; species Loxodonta africana. Next base: position 128,185,172 of record NC_087369.1, read on the forward strand.
ACTTTGGGTAAACCATATTTCTTATCGGGCCTCAGTTTCACATATAAAAATGAAGCATGGACTACATGACCCATTTATGTCTCTAGGGATACCTCATCTCACACTGAGCCATGGAGATGTCCGATGGTAACTGATCACAGAGAAAGGAAAGGGTAACCGTCAGGTGGAAAGAAAATTTCACCTCCGTCATGTTTGTGGCACCTTTGGTGGAAATTTGGACTACTGTGGGGATGGGGGCCCTGGTGGTGCAGTGGTTAAGAGCTTGGCTGCTAACCAAAAAAAAAAAAAAAAAGATGGGTAGTTCGAAGCCACCAGTCGCTCCTTGGAAACTCTACGGGGCAGTTCAAATCTGTCCTATAGGGTCGCTATGAGTCAGAATCAACTTGGCAGCAACAGGTTTAGTTTTGGTGGGGATAGAGTCAAGCAGAGCTGCCTGAGCATAGCTACAGATCTTTCTATTTTCCCCCTTCCCTTTGTTCCCGCTGCAGCCTGCAGCCCCCGGCCCACCAGCCCCCGGCCCACCAGCCCCCGGCCCACCAGCCCCCGGCCCACCAGCCCCCGGCCCACCAGCCCCCGGCCCACCAGCCCCCTCCTAGGATTTGAGCACTAGGCGGTGCAACATACAAAGGCATTTATTGACGTGCATAAACAATGAATACTGTAATCACTTTCTGCAAGGATCTCCAGCTCTGGATTTCATCGTGCTGTATCATCTGCTACCAACAAATTGTCCCTGTAGCTCAGGATGAGAAGTCTAAGAAGGTTCCTTTAGCTTAGTGGTTCTCAACCTTGACTGTACATTGACATCACTAGGAGTTTTAAAAAATACTGATGCCCAGTACTCACCCTCAGGAATTCTGGTGTTATTGGTCTGGGGTGGGGCCTGGGCATCAGGATTTTTTCAAAGCTCTCTAGTGTTTCCAAAGTGCAGCCAGGATTAAAACCCACCGCTTGAGTTCCTGCTGGACTCAGGTGGAACAGGTGGCTGTTTGCAATCCAGGGCTTCAAACTGGTTCATTCCGGTTAGAACCCCTGCTGAAAATTTGCATTTCCATTTTTTTTTTACCCCAAATATACTGAATCAGAAGCTACATTTTTTTAATAATTTTTATTGTGCTTTAAGTGAAAGTTTACAAGTCAAGTCAGTCTGTCACATATAAGCTTTTATACACCTTACTCCATACTCCCACTTACTCTCCCCCTAATGAGTCAGCCCATTCCCTCCTTCCAGTCGCTCCTTTCGTGACGGTTTTGCCACTTTCTAACCCTCTCTACCCTCCCGTCTCCCCCCCAGACAGGAGACGCCAACACAGTCTCAAGTGTCCACCTGATACAGGTAGCTCACTCTTCATCAGCATCTCTCTCCAACCCATTGTCCAGTCCCTTCCATGTCTGATGAGTTGTCTTCGGGAGAAGCTACATTTTAACAAGATAAGAATCACCTGGGGATCTTGTTCAATAAACACTGTAGCTTCCGATTCAGTATATCTGGGGTGAGAATGCAAATTCTCAGCAGGGGCTCCAACTGGAATGAACCAGTTCCGAAGCCCTGCTGCAATCTGACCTCTGAGGGAATGAGATTGCTGGGCCTGAAAGAAAACACAGCTGGGATGAGGGCCCAAGATGAGGATGTTTGTTTCTGGTGTGTCTTTATTGTTGGGCCCTGCTTTCGTGTGGCTAATCTGGTAAATGAATCTCAACAACAGCATTAATGATAGACAATGGCTTAATAATTTGCCTCCCCAGCTGGCAGAGACCTTCATGGCTTTAACCTGAAGGAATTCTGATTGTAGGACTCAAGCTCCATGGTGGTTTGAAGTAGCACCCAACCTGTTTTTCCTCCTAGTCTTTCTCATCTCAGTAAATGGCCACTCCATTCTTCCAGTTGACTCCTCTCTTTTTCTCACCCTCCACATTCAATCCATCAACATATCTTGGTTCTATCTTCAAAATATATCCAGAACTCAAATCATTTTTTATCATCTCCATTATTAACATCCTGGCCTAAGCCTCCATCGTATTTTGACTGTATTATTGCAGTAAACTCCTAACTGCTCTCCCTACTTCTGTCCTTACCTCCTACAGTCTGTGTTCCACACAACAGCCAGAGGCATCCTTTTAAAATGCAAGTCGCATCAGGTCTGCTCAAAACCTTCCAAAAAACAAACTCATTGTTGTCGAGTCAATTCTGACTCATAGCAACCCTATAGGACACAGTAGAACTGTCCCATAGGATTTCCAAAGAGCAGCTGGTAGATTCGAACTGCTGACCTTTTGGTTAACAGCCAAGCTCTTAATCACTACACCACAAAAAAAAAAAAAATGAAGCCCACTGCCGTCGAGTCAATTCTGACTCATAGCAATCCTACTGGACAGAGTAGAACTGCCCCACAGGGTTTTCAAGGGGCACCTGGTGGATTCGAACTGTTAACCTTTTGGTTAGCAGCCATAGCTCTTAACCACTACACCACCAGGGCTTCCACAACCCTCCAATGGAGTAAAATTCAAAGTTCTTAACATGGTTTTCAAGGCCCTACATGATCCAGCCCCCATCTGCCTCTCTGATCACATCTCCTCCCATCCCCTCTCCGTCATTCTACTCCAGCTATAGTGGGCTTCCTTGCTGTTTCTCATACGCCTCAATCCTACACCCACCTCAGGGCCTTTACTGTTCTTTCTGTTTGAAAGGCTCTTTCCCCAGATAGCCTCATGGTTGTCTCTCCCTCACTTCCTTCAGGTTTCTGTTTAAATATCACCTCCTTAGAGAAGTCTTTCCCGACCACCCTGTCTAAAATAACACCCCCACCATTCCCAGCTTCACTCACTCCTCCTTTTGCCCTCATAGTCCTTATTTGCTACCTGTTGTGATTGAACTGTGTCCCCCAGAAATATGTGTTGTAAATCCTAGCCTCTATTCCTGTGGTTATAATCCCATCTGGGAATGGGTTTTCTTTGTTATGTGAATGAGGCTGGATTAATGTAGGTTATGTCTGGAGTCAGTCTCTTTTGAGATATAAAAAAGGTTAAACAAGCAAACGAGAGAAGCAGAGCTGGGGCAAGATTGATGCCAAGCCACTTGGAGATCTCCAAGGAACCGGGAAACAGAAGCAGAAGAGACAAGGACCTTCCCCCAGAGCTGATAGAAAGAGAAAACCCTCCCCCAGAGCTGACAGAGAGAGAAAACCCTCCCCTAGAGCTGGCACTCTGAATTCAGACTTCTAGCCTCCTAACCTGTGAGAAAATAAATATCTGTTTGTTAAAACCATCCACTTATGGTATTTCTGTTATAGCAGCACAAGATAACTAAAACAGAATTTGGTACCAAGAAGTGGAGGTGCTGCTCTAACAAATACCAACAATGTGGAAGTGGTTTTGGAATTGGGTAATGGGTAGAGGCTGGAAGAGTTTTAAGGTGACTAGTAGTAAAAGCCTAGATTGCGTTGAAGAGTCTGTTGGTAGAATTATGGACGTCAAAGGCAATTCTGATGAGGGCCCAGAAGGAGTAAGGAGAGCCATAGAGAAGGTCTCTGTAGTGTTAGAGAATACGTATGGCACCAGCAACAGAAAGTTGATAAAAATGTGGACATTAAGTGTGTTTCCAGTGAGGCTTTTAAAGGAAATGATGAATATGTGATTGGACAATGGAGGAAGGGCAATGCTTTATATGCAGCAGCAAAGAACTTGTCTGAACTGTGTTCAAATGTTTGGTGGAAGGTAGAACATGTAAGTGATAAATGTGGATATCTGGCTGATAAGATTTCTAAGCAAGATCTTAAAGGGGCCACATGGTTTCTCCTTGCTGCTTATAGTAAAATGTGGGAGGAAAGAGATGGACTTAAAATTGAACCGTGGAAAGTGAAAATGAAACTTAAAGATTTGGAAAATTCTGTTGTACAAACTAAGGACATGTGTCCTAGAATTTTCACCACGGATGTAACTACACAATCTTTTGTTAAAGAGATTAAACCTGTGACTGATGGATCTAACCAACTACCATAGCAGAAAACCCATCAGCTTAGACTGAAGGGGACAGGGATAGGACAAAAAGAAGGAAAGCTGTCTGCCTCTTGGAATTCTACAGGCAGGAAACAGGCCAAAGGAGCTACATCTGTTGCCCTCCAAGAAAAGAAAAGGACCATCCCTGGAGCAGCTCAGAGAGCAGAAGAACTGTTGGAAGGAATATGGGAAGCAGGGCCTTTTCAGTTTCAAAGTGTGGGGCCACAGCCTCCTAGGTTTCAGAGTCAGAGATTTGCCAGCTTGGTTCTGAAGTATGGGGCTGCCATTAATGTGTGCCAGGGGGATGAGGCCACTGTCCAAAGCTGAGGGGGTGTGGCTGCCATGCCCAAGGGGCAGAAGAATGGGGCCGAGGGGCTGGGGTACCATTCAGATAGACTAGGAAAATGGGGCTCCCCAAAGCTGAGGGAGCAGAGTTGCCACCTTAGTGGGCATAGAAGGCAGAGTTGAAGCCCAGGGCTCAGAGGCCTCCACCCCAAATCCAGAGAGCATGGCCAACACCCTGAGTCTGGAGGGCAGGGCCATTGCCTAGATAGCCTCAGAGAAGAGAAGACTATTTTCAAGCCTTGAGAGCTCATGTAAATTGTTCTACTGGGTTTTGGACTTGCTGGGTGCCTGTTATCCCTTCTTTCCCTCCAATTTCTCCCATTTGTAATGGAAATATCTACCTTGTGCCTGGTCCACCATTGTACTTTGGAAGTAGATAATTTATAGTCTAGATTTCACAGGTTCACAGATGAAAAGGAATTTTGCCCCAGGATGGAATACACCTAAAGTCTCACCCATATTTGATTTAAATGAGTCAGAAGATGAGATTTTGGATTTGGAGTTGATGTAAGACTTTTGCGATGATGTGATGGGGTGAATGTGTTGTGCATGGGCAAGGACATAAATTTTTGGAGGCCAAAAAACTGAATGTTATGGATTGAATTTTGTCCCCATAAATGGGCTCCTTAACCTCTATGCCTATGGTTTAAGGAGCCCTGGTGGCACAGTGCTTAAGTGCTTGGCTGTTAATCAAAAGGTCGGCGGTTTGAACCCACCAGCTGCTGTGTAAGAAAGATGTGGCAATCTGCTTCCATAAAGATTTCAGCCTTGGAAACCCTTTGGGGTGGTTCTACTCTGTCCTAGAGGATTGCTATGAGTCGGTATTGACTGGATGGTAGTGGGTTTGGGGTTTAGATGCTGTAGTTATAATCTCATCTGGGAATGGGCTGTCTTTGTTATGTGAATGAGGCAGGATTAGTATAGGGTGTGTCTTGAACCAATCTCTTTTGAGATATAAAAGAGATTAAGCAACCAAAAGAGAGAAGCAGAGATGGGGTAAGAGTGATGCCAAGCCATGTGGAGCTCTCCAAGGAACCAGGAAACAGAAGCTAAAGAGACAAGGACCATCCCCCAGAGCTGACAGAGGGAGAAAGCCTTCCCATAGAGCCGGCACCCTGAATTCAGACTTCTAGCCTCCTAAACTGTGAGAAAATAAATATCTGTTAAAAGCATCCACTTGTGGTATTTCTGTTATAGCAGCACTAGATGACTAAGATACTACCTAACAGGTATTTGTTTTTAATCACCTGTCTCTGATAGAATGTACACTCCATGAAGGCACATAATTTTGTCTGTCTTGTTCATTGCTGTATCCTTCATGTAGAACAGTGCCTGACATCACATAATAGGTTCTCTATAAGTTTGTTGAATGAATGAGTAAATGCCCCAAAGACATGGGGCTGGCCCTTACCAGGACTCTTGTATTTCCTGATTGGTAGATGTCTTAGTTATCTAAAGTGCTGCTAAAATAGAAATACCACAAGGGGGTGGCTGTAAAGAACAAAAATTAATTTTCTCACAGGTTAAACCAAACCAAGCCACTGCCGTCTAGTCAATTCCAACTTATAGCAACCCTATAGGACGGAGTAGAATTGCCCCATAGGGTTTCCAAGGAGCAGGTGGTGGATTCAAACTTGTGATTAACAGCCAAGCTCTTAACCACTACGCCACCAGTTCTCAGAAGTTAGGAGGCTATAAGTCCGAATTCAGAGTGTAGCTCTAGGGGGAGGTCCTTCCTTATCTATTTCAGCTTCTAGTAGCTCCAGTCTTTGGAGTTCCTGGGGTTGTAGATTCAACTACCTCCATCATCATCAGATAGTGTCTCTCTTCCTCATTTGTGCTCTCTTGTCTCTGTGTCTCTGCTGTTTTTTTTAATAACTCAGAAGTGATTAGGTTTAGGACATACCCTACACTGGTATGGCCTCAACTGATTGATCACATTACATTACATTTACATTATGGAAGGAGATTATACTATATTACATTACATCCACAGATATAGGGGTTATGATTCCAACACATATTTTACGGGGACATAATTTAATCCATAACAATGGGCTGTATAGAGCTCAGTGGGGAGAGGGGTAAGCACCCAGGGAGCACCCAGGAAAGGCTTAGTTTCCAGTGTTTGCTAGCCACGCTTCCTGGGGAATTTGTGGGACAATTTTCAAGAACTAGAGAGCCTAGCCAATTCTTTGAGCATTTCTTATAGAATTGGTTGTACAAATTGGTGTACAGCCTAGAACTAGAAAGCCAGGAGACTTGGGTTAAATCCCTAACATCTCTATTCCTGAATAGTATAGAAACTGTGGGTAAATCACTTTGGAGTGCTAGGCCTCTTTTCTTCCACATCTGAAATAACATTTGCTATAAGCCTCCTTCCTAGGGGCAAGGCATATCTGTGAGATGAGTAAGATCGTTTCTATAAATCCTTTGGGATGCTGGTATTCAGATGTAATAAAAACCACCACTTAGCTATATCTCATATTAGGAAAACCAAATATATAAAAATTCAGTATTTGTTATTACTAAAGAATTTTTGCAAACTCCTCTAGGCCTAGAGCATTAACAATGGGATTCAATTTACCCAAATTCAATTCATGCCCAGTTTTCTTGGAACACACCAATTATATAAGGAAGCACTTAACACATTACCTTGCACCTAGTAGGTAATCAATACTTATTTATTGACTTACTGATCAATAAGGGAAAGTGTATGTGTACTGAGACATCTTAACTCCAACGTGATAAAGGGGAGTTTTTCCTCAGGGATGGAAAAATAACCAGTCCCCTGTTCTTTTTTCAGTCCCCCAAATCTGCCTTCATCAGTGCTGCGAAGAAGGCCAAACTGAGGTCCAAACCTGTGAAGGTCCAATTTTCTGAGCAAGCGGCATTTGGAGAAACAGATACAGTAAGTGCAGCCTCAGCTCCGTCTCCTGGGCCCTTGGCCAGAATTGGTCTGAATGTCAAGTCCTCATTTGGGGGCAGTTGCTTGTCCACTCTTCCTCAGAAGTGGACAGTGTTAGGAAGGGGTTGGAGTGGGAGGACCCTAGTGCTATATAGGTGGGTCATGAGTGAGGAGTGAGTGATGTCCAGAGAGGCCCTGGGCGTGGTGGGGAGAAGGAGTACGTACTGAGTCACTCAGGATCCTCATGGTGCTTCGAGAAATCCCATCCCTAGCATAGTAGTTTATACTCAGAACAGATACTCCATAAACATATTTTGGTTGTTTGAAAGAAGCAGGAAGGAGGAGTGGTTTTCCTAAGATCCATGGGAGGAGCGGCTGGTGAAATTGAGCTCTCTTCACATTTAAGTGATCCTGCAACTCCACATCTTGACTGGAGAAGACTGTGCAGTGGTAGATGAAGCTTCCATAGGGAAAATGATACAGACGCTCATTAAATCACAAAGTCTTTAGGAGGCACTTGCTGGGTTCCCAGGCCCGCATAGAATGCAAAATAGATATGTGTTCCCTGGCACTGGATAGCTCTCAGTGATGTTGGGGGGATAAGTGGTTCAGATTGAGACAATACAATACTGCTGGGTGGCATTGTCTCAAGGAGCAGGTAATGTTCAATAGCCCATACCACATACCTGCGGATTTTAAGGGTCATGGGCAGCCCACAACCTTTTTCATTGCTTGTGGGGTTTGCATGAAGTAAATTGTCTGCCCCAGATGTGCAAATGTGAAGAGGTGGGTGGAGAGCAGAAACATGTATATTAAGCAGGAGTGGATTGGGGCCCAGAGTCCCCCAGGAATCTGTGGAAGTTGGTGATATCCCGGTGGGGAGGGGGGTGGGGAGAGCTGGAGCTAATAGGCACTTGTGTGCTTTTTCAGGCTGTTGCTGGCTGGGCTCTCAGGAGGCCCTTGTCATTTACGTACTGAGGCACAGCTGCAGTTGTTGAGAGAAGATAGCAAGCCCAGACTGAACAGGGAAATCACTGGGGCACCAGGCACTTATAGAGTTCTTTGAGGCAGAGTCACTCAGAAAAAGGGATAAAGGACACAGATGTCTCCCATCCCCATTTCCCTGACTCTTATCCCCAAACTGAGCTCATGTCCTCCCCGATCCCTATCCAAGGAAGTATGGGAAGTCCAGGGGACTACAGGACCCCACTAGGCAAATTGTCATGTCAATCCTAGCAGAAAAGGTTGAAGAGAAGCGGGCGGGGGGGAGGGGGTAGGTTAGTGAGCAGAGAGGAAAGGGAGCAGTATGGAGTCCCTGCAGATCAGGGTGAAGCAGACCTTGAGGTCTAAGTCACTAAGCAGATGTTTGTGTCCTGAGCCCTTGAAAACTCAGAGGAAATGTGACTTGAATTTGGAAAGTATAGGCAGATGCATCGTATTCTACCCCAACATTACAGAATAATCAACCAAGGCCAAGCCACTCAGCAAAGAACTCCCTCGCTTCCCCTCCCCTCCTTCCCCTTCCTTTTTTCCTCCCCTCTCTTCTCTTTCCTCTACTCTCCATTCTCCATTTTATCCTTCCCCCATTAGGAATCCCTTCTTTATACTTCTCAGCTAGGCCACGGGCAGAATCAAGCTCCCACTCCAGACCAATCTGAACATAAATGCACCAGAGTAGCTAGGACCCACCTAGAGTTACTTCTTTCTCTCCTGGACAGGCCACCAGGCACGGTTTGAGGCTCTTGGCTGGGAGAGAAACAGACATCAATCTTCCGACTCTGGCTGCGCTCAGGAAATTACCTGATGCCACAATAGCAACCTCCCTCCCTTCCCTACCACCAGTGCAGACCGTAGCAGCCTCACCATTGGCCAGGAACTAGGGGTGTCGAGGCCCAGGTGACTCCTGGCTAGCCTATCATCCTTTTCCGTTCTTGTTCCAAGGCTTTATTAAGCAGCCACAGCAAAAATAAATCCTGTGGGCGTTCCTTGCCAACTCTATTTTTAAGCAAAATCAATTAAGTAATTATCTGAGTCCAACCCAGTGTGCTAAATAAAACCTGCCACCACTGAGCATCATCAGCCTGGGGACCAGGGCCTCTGAACTTGGCAGGATTCTCGGGATCAGTGAGAGAGCCAGGGAGTCACACTTTTCCAGTATGATACAGTATACCATCACTTCCCACCTTTGGCTTCACCCCAGTCAAACCTGACTCCTGGCTCCCACCACTACCAGCCACACCCCAACCCAAGAGGACTCGCTTATTCCCATGGTTTGTCCATGACAGTCCCTTGATCTGGACTGTTCTCTTCTGACCTGATAATCCACACCCATCATCACCTTCAAAATCAAAATCCAATTCAACCTATCTAAAAACAAAAAAAACCAAACCCACTGCCGTTGAGTCGATTTCGACTCACAGCGACCCTATAGGAGTAGAACTGCCCCATAGAGTTTCCGAGGAGCACCTGGTGGATTCGAACCGCCGACCTCTTGGTTAGCAGCCATAGCACTTAACTACTACGCCACCAGGGTTTCCTCAACCTATCTAGGAATCCTTAATATCTACCTTGTTGGGTTGTTTTAGTCCCTAGTGGATTTGTGTGTGTATGCCAGGTCACTACAACAAAAGTGTAAGCCTGGGCCCAGATCTTCTATTTTTGATATAGTCCTCATGGGGCTTAACATAGTGCTGGGCATATAGTAGAGGCTCAATGAATGTCCATTGAATTAAGGAATCTGGCCACCTTATGCCGCTTTTCAGTTCCTATAGCACTAACGATGTAGGCTCAGAGAAATGGTTGAACTCTTCTGCTAAGTCTAATGATTTAAAAACCCTTTGCCATCCAGTTGATTCTGAGTCATAGTGACCCTGCAAGACAGAGTAGAACTGCCCCATAGGATTTCCAATGAGTGGCTGGTGGATTCAAACTGCTGACCTTTTGGTTAGCAGCCATAGCTCTTAACCACTACGCCACCAGGGCTCCTAATTATTCAAGTAAACACATATTAAACACCTACTGGAGTCCCTGGGTGGTGCAAATGGTTAAGCACTCCACTACTAACCCAAAGGTTGGTGATTCAAACCCACCCAAGGACACCTCAGAAGAAAGGTTTGGCCATCTGCTTCCCAAAGGTCACAGCCTTGAGAACCCTATGGAATGCACTTCCACTCTACTGCTCATTCATTTAGCAGCCATTTATTGAGCACCAATTGTGTGCCAGGAACTCTGCTCAGTGTTGGGACTACAAAGATGAAGAGAACATGGTCATTGTGCTCTGAGTTCACCATTTGAAGAGAAAGACAAATATTCTTCAGAAATATAAGAGTAGAGAGAGAGGTGCACATAAATTGCAGTGAGAACACATGGGAAGAGCAGGTCCAAGTACCTCAGGATATTTGGACAAGGCTTTAAATAATACATATTTGAGCTAGGTCTTGAAGGATGAGTAGGAGTTTGCCAAGGAGAGAAAGAGGAAGGGTATTCTAGGCAGAGGGAACAGCCTTTGTTTAACAAATATTTATTGAGAACTTAACATGTACCACCTCCTATTGAAAAGTATGGAGGCATGAAAGAGCAGTGTACAAACCAAGAATGGTAAGACATGATGCTGGAGAGGTGGAAGGGGCCCAAGCCAGAAAAAGCCTTAGATGCCATGAGGGAGGGGGAATGGCAGAGCAAAGGCATGGATGTGGAAGTGATCTTGATATGTGAAGGAGAATGTTGTGTGTAGGGATGTTTCAGGAGACAAGGTCAGGTGAGTGAGTTGGGCTCAGAAGGAGCTTTGAACCACATTATCATGTGGGTGTGCTGTGATGTCGAATGAAGGGTGAACTTCTGACATAGACCAATCAATGTCTCCTTGGGGAATTTGGCTCTGGTCTCCATGTAACATCATTACTGATTTGCTTTTCCTCTGTCTCTTTGTCCTCCCACACCTTTGGCTCCCTGTCTCCTTTGCTTTCTCCTTTCTCTTCCTCCTTTTCCTTTCTACACTCCTCCTCTGGCTTCCCTCCTCCTTCTAAATGAGCCCTTCTTCTTGTCCTTTCCCTGCCTGTTCACAGAAAATGATGAAGAAAGAAGGTCTTCTCCTTATCCCCAACGTCCTGAAGGTTTTCTTAGAAAATGGGCAGATCAAGTCATTCACATTTGATGGTCGGACCACTGTTAAGGTACATACAGAGTCTCTTTTTGGGTTAGCCTCTCCAGAGGACACACAGCTGCTTGTCTTCATGTTCCACCGAGTCTGTACATAGCTGCTCACTGCTGGAGCAAGGTGGCCTTTTAGCCCCTGCTGTTTATGAGGCTGTAAAAACACCATTCCCAGATGGGGGTGAGGGGTGGAAATTTATATGCCCAGCTGTGTGCTGGTGATTGTGTGTGTGTGTGTTCATGAGCACATGGGTGCACATCTACTTGTGAACTGCTTTGTGTTTGTGTTACACTAGGTCCTTCGAGACTCTTAGGAGCCAAGGAGTGTGAAGATCATTAAGCAAGCCATTTATAAAGCAAATGCAATTTATATTGATAAAATAACACCTACACAAGTTTACACACAGAAATCAACAAATGCAGTCTCTGAGATTAGCTTAGCCATGCCTTGCTTTTTAAATAACAACCAGACCTTAAACACTGAACCAAGATTTGAAAAGTCCAGCAACTGCCCATTTGGCTATTCCTTTCACAGGAAGAGCAATTACTGAGCTGTGATTCTTAACAGCTCAGCCAGGCGTCTAAAAGTTGTAGCGAGTCTCTTAGTCCTGAGGAGTAGAGGTGATGATATGATTAACCCCCAGGTTCACTTTGCTTTGGGACAAAAATATCCACTCCTACTTCTTCTGGACTCTTGCCAGAAAGAGAACGCCAGCCCCAGAAGGAATGTTTTAATGCAACCAGTGCCACCCAAACTCCTGAGCACCTGCAGTGCCTACCCAGAAAGCCCACCTTGGCCCACAGGTCCTGAGGTACCTATGCTAGGGCAAAGAAAACCCTACACAAAAAAAGAAAAACCCTGATCTAGGAAGACTTTTGCTAAGAAGAGTTATTAGGTATTCAGAAATGGCTTTACCGGTGGTTCTCAACCAGGGTCTGTACTGCCTACTCCCAGAGGGCTTTTAGAAATGTCTGACGGTATTTTGGATCGTCACAATGATTTGGTGTCCTACTGACATTTAGTGTCTCAGGGTCAGGGATGTTAAGTGTCCTTCAGGAAGTAGAATAGTCCTTGAATGATGAAGAATAGTCTTGTTCAAAGTGCCAGTAGCACCCTAGTTGAGAAACACTGTGCCCAAACCACATTGATTGAACCCGGGGTTTCTTTGGAAGGCTTAGGCCTGGATGGATCCCCGGACCAGGAACTCACCTAGGACCAAAACACATTCTTTCGGGTGTCATGGGATGTCTCTTGGTGATTGAAGGTCCCAGGCTATGGGAAGAGGCATTGAAACAGAACTAGACCACCCGGGGGTTCCTCTCCAGATATGCATATCTTTGTGTCAGAATTCTCCTTGGCGATTACCCATGGGTTGATAAGTCCATTGTATATTATGTCTCTGCACTGCAGGGTTTACTTACCTCCCTTCCCTCTCAAAGGCTTCGTTGAACATTCTCCCACCTCACACCATCACAGCTATCGTTGCTTCCAGGTAGCCTTAGCCTTCCAGGACAGTGGTGTTCCCCTTGCTTGTGATCTCACTCTGACTTCATGGAGGGTGTGCTGGTTATTCATTGGAACTTTGACAGGCTGCCAAGCCACTCATACCAGAGAGGTACCTGGGTGAATTGACAGCCTGGCAAGGAGGCCATTACACTTGTAACACCAGTTGGCAATCACTGGCTTGGCTGTCTACAATCCCAGTGCAGCCGAACTGCAAAGAAAACCTCATCTGTCCCTGCCAGAGTGCCAGCAACACTGGCACCTCTGTGACTACTTGAATAATACGAAGAGATATTCTCAAGTACCCACCAATTTCCATGCTAACGTTTGAATGGCTAAATGTATTTTAATGTTCAGAGTGGCTTGTTTGGCAATGCTGACTGTAAGGGAGCTTCTCATTCCCAAGTCTGTTTCTTTCAAGCTTTTGGGAGCTCAGTGATGCCAGCTCTACAAACATACACACTGGAGCCCAGTGTACGTGAAGTCACAGCAAATAGATGACAGAAATCTCAAAACTGACATTTGAACAGCCCCCATGGATACATTTCGAGACACCCTAATATTAAAATAGGGCAATTGAAACATGTTGTAAGTGTAAATACATACTGAATTTAGAAGACATAGTATATACATATATCTATATAGATATAGATAGGTCCCTGGGGGGTGCAAATGGTTTGCACTCTACTGCGAACCTAAAGGTTAGCAATTTGAACCTACCCAGCAGCACCATGGAAGAAAGGTCTGGTGATCTGCTTTCATAAAGATTAAAACCAAGAAAACCATATGGAGCAGCTCTACTCTGTAACACATGAGGTCACCAGGAGTTGGAATTGACTCAATGGCAACAGTTTTTTTTTAAGATGCAGATATATCCATATACATTACATAATTATATCTCACTGATAACTTTTTATATTGATTACATGTTGAAATGTTAATTACTTCGGATATATGAATTAAATAAAATACATTATTTAAATGAAAAGAAAAAGTAGGGCAGCAGAGCAGATGGAACCCATAAGTAGTCAGATTTATGGCTGTACACAAAACACATGACATAGTTCCTCTGCATGGATACATTTTTCAAGTTGCTAAATTGATCATCTCTAAAAGCCAGCTACAATTAAAAATGAACATTTCACTAGTAACTCCAATCATTTGATTTAGATTATGAATCCAGAAATAGTAAACTTTTTAATCATGTAAATGCAGCTTTTGTTTTTGTGAATGCCTAAGAAAATAGTTAACAGACAAACCAGAGTTAACATTTCTGACTTACCGGAGAAGGTAAGGGAAGAACCAACAAGGGGCTTGGCACTTAGTAAGCACTGTTGAAGGGGAGGAGTGAGAACCAGAGGGAGGGAGGGAGGGAGGAGGAGGACCAAGCAAAATTCAGAAACACCTCCCTCCAGCCCCTGCGCCTTTGGTGTTCCCCAGGGCTCAGGCTTCTGATGGCACTGATGGGTCACTTTACTCATCCTGGAACACAGGGCCTGGGCCACCACAGAGGCCCAGGCAGCTTCTCTAGAGCCCCTGTGTCTCTGTTTGCCCCACTTTCACAGCCTCAGCTTTCTCCTCAGGACTAACTTTCTTGGTGTTCAGTCCTTCTCCCCTATGTTTGACATTTAGAGTGGCTTAGAGCTGAAATGAGTCTCCCTTTCAGGGCTCTTTTCTCTTCCACAGGATGTTATGGTGACACTGCAGGACCGACTTTCCTTGAGGTACATTGAGCACTTTGCGCTCGTCCTTGAGTATGCCGGGACAGAACAGAATCACAAGTTCCTACTTCTCCAGGACAAGCAGCCCCTGGCTTATGTAAGCAATTCGTTTGTCCTGGCTTAATTGCTTTGCATGCGTGTGGCCTCCACTAGAGAGGAAGATCCAAGCCTTCCCTGTCTAGAAAATTAATAATGATACACTCAGACCCACAGTTTTCAACTGAGGTCAGTATGACCCACCTAAGAATGGGCTTTTGGAAATGTCTGTTGTGACCCAAGAAGGGCATGAAGGTTATTAGTCTTGGTCTCTAGTAGGGAGAGTTTGGGGTGATTATTCACTGCACAGTACCAGGAATGTGAAGTTTGAAGAGTAGTGTCAAATCTCTTGTCTCCTAAAAGCCCTACCTGCTAGATTTTTCTACCTCCTGAGAGGAAACATGGCCCTTCAGATGAAGGCTGTAATCTGGAAGGGTCAGGAAATGGAATTGCCTACGACAGCTACCTAGTGAGACTAGAACATGTGGGGATAGGGTATGGGCTGAATAGGGCCAAGAATGGGCACCATGTCACCCAGATCAACTTCCAAGGTAGAGTAGGAAAAAGTTTCTGTTCAGTATGTTTCCTAGCCCTTGCCATATGGGAAAAGGATGGAGAAATCCAGAGTTGCTAGATAGTGTTTCACCAACTATGAAGCACCAAGAAGAGTCAGAGGCACCCAGGGCCAGCCAGTGTTCTCAGGGTAGAATGGGAAAGAGTTGGAGAAGGACAGTTGGGAAGAAATACAATTTCAGAGCCTAAATGAAAGCTAAACCAAAATCAGACACAAAACATGAAAGGATTTTAGGGAAAAAAAAAGATTCATGTTTAGTTCTCAGCCAAATGCAATCCAGATACTCACAGGTAAGAAGAGAAGGTTGTAGGTGTCTTGCTTGGAGGGAGTCCTAAACTTTCCACTCCTACCCTCAAGAGGCCTTTTGAATTCAATTGGTCTCTTGTTCCAAATGGGGATTTTTAAACCTTTTTATTTTGAAAAATTTCAAGCATACACAAAAGTAGAAGGAATAATATAATGAACCCTCATTACCCATCCCCAGCTACAACAATTATCAATATAGTGCCAACTTATTTCTTTACTTTCAAATGGAATTTTATATCTTTAATTTGGCTTATAACTGGTAACTTACACTGCTCAAAGCTGAGCCCCTATGTTAGGTAAAGACATTAGCTCCATAGCAAGAAAAGAGTCTGAGAAGTTCCCAGAATCCCTCTCTTCTTACCTAATGTTTTGGGGCTTAGACCTAATTGTTAATAAAGGGGACATCCTGGATAAGTGATTCCAAAAGCTGTAGTCAGAAGGGCTGCAGAAGAGACGTGGCTCCTCATCACTTTCCTCTAAGGGTAATTGGAATTGTTCAGGTGCGAGACAGAGTGGGGAAAAAGCAACCTAGCTCTGCCGCAAACCCCACCTTGAGGAGCCACCAAGCTGGCTTCCTATCACCCCAGCCATTGATTCTGGATCTCTTTTCCTCCTACTTCTCATCCCTGGGATTTAGGTGGTGCAGCGGACACACTATCAAGGAATGAAATGCCTCTTCCGAATAAGCTTCTTTCCCAAAGACCCTGTGGAGCTGCTACATCGGGATCCTGCTGCTTTTGAGTACCTGTACATCCAGGTAGAGTTTGGCTTGGGCAAACAAGCTAGCAGGCTGGTCTGCCATCAGAGTGAAGTTGCTTTGTAAGTTTTTTCAGCCTCCAGGTAACTCTGAAGGCCCTTTCCTCTTCTGGTACCATTGTAGTCCATGGCCAAGTTGATTGGCCTGGTGACCTGAGCTGGCTGGGGCTCAAAGTCCTGTCTAATCTTCCAGATATGTCAGTTTTCAAGAACAAGAAACCCTCGTAGCTCTGACATTCTCATGGGATCCCAAGGTTTTAACAAACCTCTTTGAGTTTCAGAGGATCTCAACCCCCAATACCCATCTCTAATAAGGATGATTCTCAATTCAGTTCATCCAGAAACATTTGCTGAGAACTTACTCTGGGCCAAGCCCTACGCTAGGTGCTAGCAATCACTGATGAACAAAGAACTGTCCCAGTTCACTAGAGCTCATAAACAGATAGGCTGTTGTAAAAATCTAATCCATTGCCATCGAGTCGATTCCGACTCATAGAGACCCTATAAGACAGAGTAGAACTGCCCCATAGGGTTTCCAAGGAGCACCTGGTAGATTCAAACTGCTGACCTTTTGGTTAGCAGCCGTTGGCGCTTAACGACTATGCCACTAGACAGATAGACACACAAATAAATATAAGGCAGTGTGATAGGCACTGTGATAGTGGCAGAGTACAATACCAGCGGGGGCACCCAGGCAGCAGTTTGCCACTTTGACGTGGGAGGGTGATAGTGAAGGCTGCACAGAGGAAGCGACATGTGCATGCTCTGAGCCTTGAAGAGTGAGGAGACGTTTGCTATGTAAAGAGATGGAGTGAAGGAGGCACTCTCTAGGCAAGGGACTTGCATTTACAAAGGCATGGTGGCATGAAATGGCATGGTGTATTGGGAGGGCTGCAAGTAATTTATTGTGGCTGGAGTACAGGATGTGAGGTAAGGAGCAGTAGAAAACGAAGTCAGAGAAACAGGAGGCTGGTGGGGAAAGGCTTGATCGTCTGTGACACGCTCAGGCTCAGGGGCTTAAGGGGGGCACAGGTAGGGCATGTGCCCCAGGCACTGCTTCGCCAATTAGCAGTTTCTTATTGGCCATCACAGTTTCCAGCACCAGCTATGAGAGATCATTCAGCAATTTAACACTAATTGCCCTAGGCGCTATTTTCCTTAGGTAGGCCCCTGCTTGGATTTTATGCTATAAATGGTTCTCCGAGTGTGATTCCTGGACCAGCAAGCAGCATAGCATCAGCATCTCCTGGGAACTTGATAGAAATTGCAAATTTTCAGACCCCACCCTAATTCAACTGAATTCGAAACTCTGGGGCAGGGGCCCAGCAATCTGTGTTTTAACAAGCCCTCCAGGTGATTCTGAGGCGTGCAGGAATTTGAGAAACACTGCTTTAGGGCAGTGGTTCTTAACCCTAGCTGCGTATTAGAATTATCTGGAAAGATTTTTTAAAAATTCCACCCCACCTAAACCAAAAACCAGTTGCCATGGGGTGCATTCTGACTCATGGAGACCCCCATATGTGTCAGAGTAGAAATGTGCTCCATAGGACTTTCAATGGCTTGTATTTCAAAAGTAGATTACTAGGTCTTTTTTTCTAAGGAGCCTCTGGGTGGACACAAACCTCCAACATTTGCTTAACAGGCAAACATGTTAACCGTTTGTACCACCCAGAGACTTCTCCACCCCACCTAAGACAATTTAAATCAGAATCTATGGGAGTAGGAGCCAAAGAGTATTTTTAAATTCCTAAAGTGATTCTGAAGAAAAAAAAAAAAAAGAAGTATAGCCAGAATTTTCCTTAGAAGCAAGGGTAGTGAGATTGTCTTGCTTACTTTGGCCATGTTATCAGGAGACCAATCCCTGAAGAAGTCCGTCATGCTTGGTAAAGTAGAGGGTAAGCGAAAAAAAGAAAAACCCGTAACGAGATGGATTTGTCACAGTGGCTACAGCAATGAGCTCAAAGATGGCAACAATTGTGAGGATGGTGTTGGACTGGGCAACGTTTTTGTTCTGTTATACATGGAGTTGCTATGAGTTGGAGTCAACTGAGGCACCTAAAAACAAAAAAGTGATTCTAAGGTACAGCCAAGCTCAAGAAATTCTGCTGGTGGGTAGGGTCACAGAAAGGAGAAAAATAACCTGGTCAGATAAACAATTTAGAAAGATCCTGAGAAAAGATACCAACTAGGGAGCTACTACAGTTATCTGGAGGAAAAATGATGAGGGCCAGAATAAGGGTAATGATGGAAGGGCTGGGGTGGGATTCAAGAGATATTTATGAGGTAGAATCAGTAGACCTTGACTCAATGAGTATCTGGTAGAGATGGCATCATCCCCCAAGTTAGAGAATACAAGAAGTGCAATGGGTTTTGGGAAAACATGAGTTCATTTTTGGATATGTTGAGTTTAGGTGCCCGTAGGACATACAGAGGACTTGAGAGAAAAAAAAAAAAAACCTGGAAACTGATCTGCATTTGATGATGATTCCTGGGGATGTGCTATGAGACATCATGGTTGTCCTTTCTGCCCCTTCTGACAACCTTAAATGTTAGGAACATTTCTCAAATATCCTCAGGTTCCTTTAACAGCACTCTAGGGAGCAATGAATTCTGTAAGTTTAGTTCTCATTTTGTTTGCCCTAAATTTTCTTTATTCAAGCTTCTGGGATTTGCCTTGGTTCTAATATTTTGGAATTTGATGACAAGACTATGTCCAGCCTGTCTTTCCCCTTAGTGATGATACAGACTTCAAATCTATTCCTTCTTTTTTTTTTTTTTAATTTAACAGCATTATTGAGGTATAATTGACACACAACAAATTACACATACTTAAAATGTGTAATTCGGTAATTTTGGTATATGTATATACCCATGAAATCATCACCACAATCAAAATATTGAGCATATCCAACACTAACAAAAGTTTCCTCAGGCGCCTCTGTAATTTGTTCCCCCAGGCAACCACTGACTTGCTATTTGTCACTTATAGATGAGTTTGCATTTTCTAGGGTTTATATATATATATATATATATATATGTGTGTGTGTGTGTGTGTGTGTGTGTGTATGTATATGTGTGTACGTGTATGTATGTATGTAAGGTAAGCGGTCCAAATCCACCAACCACTCCTTGGAAACCCTTTGGGGCAGTTCTACTCAGTCCTATAGGGTTGCTATGATTGGGAATCGACGACAACTTTTATTTTTCTTTTAATGACTGATGATGTTGAACACCTTTTCATGTGCTTTTTTTGCCATCTTACATCTTCTTTGGTGAAGTGTCTGTTCAGATCTTTTGCCCACTTTTTTATTGGGTTGCTTGTTTTCTTATTATTGAGTTTTGAAAGTTCTTTATGTATTCTGGATACAAGTCCTTTGTTGCAATTACTTTCTCCCAGTCTGTGGCTTGTCTTTTCAGTCTCTAAAAAGTATCTTTCACAAAGTAGAAGTTTGAATTTTGATAAAGTCTAATATATCAGTTTGTTTGTTTGTGGATTGTGCTTTTGATTTCATAGCCGAGAAATATTTGCCTAACCCAAGCTCATAAAGACTTTCTCCTGGTTTTTTTTTTTCTTCTAGAAGTTTTACCATTTTAGGTTTTACATTAGGCCTGTGATCCATTTTGAGTTAACTTTTATATATGGTGTGAAGTATGGATCAAAGTTCTGGTTTGGGGTGTTTATTTATTTATTTATTTTTGCATATGGATATCCAATTGTTCTAGCACCATTTGTTGAAAAACTATCCTTTCTCCACTGAATTGCCTTTACAACCTTGTAAAATATCAGCTGCCTATATATGTGTGTAGGTCTGGTTCTGAACTCTGTATTCTGTTGGATCTACTTCTGTATGTTTATGTCAGTATCACAATCTTCTGATTATTGTAGCTTTATAATAAGTCTTGAAATCAGGTCATGTTTGTCCTCCAACTTTTTTGTTCTTTTTCAAAGTTGTTTTAGATATTCTAGGTCCTTCGCATTTTCATGTGAATTTTAGAATCAGCTTGTCAATTTCTACCAGAAAAAAAATACTTTATAGTTTTCAGTGTCTAGTTCTTTTGTGAGGAAGACCAGTTAATACGACTGTTATTCAAATTTACGCACAAACCACTAAGGCCAAAGATGAAGAAACAGAAGATTTTTAGCAGCTGCTGCAGTCTGAAATTGATCCAACGTGCAATCAGGATATATTGATAATTACTGGTGATTGGAATGCAAAACTTGGAAACAAAGAAGAAGGGTCAATAGTTGGAAAATATGGCCTTGGTGCTAGAAACAATGCCAGAGATCAAATGATAGAATTTTGCAAGACTGACTTGTTCATTGGAAATATCTTCTTTCAGCAGCATAAACGGCGACTATACACATTTTTTTTTTATACACATGGACCTCGCCAGATGGAACACACAGGAATCAAATTGACTACATCTGTGGAAAGAGACGATGGAAAAGCTCAGTATCATCAGTCAGAACAAGGCCAGGGGCCGACTGTGGAACAGACCATCAATTGCTCATATGCAAGTTCAGGCTGAAACTGAAGAAAATCAGAGCAAGTCCACAAGAGCCAAAATATGACCTTGAATATATCCCATCTGAATTTAGAGACCATCTTAAGAACAGACTTGACACACTGAACACCAGTGACCAGAGACCAGACGAGTTGTGGAATGACATCAAGGACATCATACATGAAGAAAGCAAGAGGTCACTGAAAAACAGGAAAGAAAGAAAAGACCAAGATGAATGTCAGAGGAGACTCTGAAACTTGCTCATGAACGTCAAGCAGCTAAAGCAAAAGGAAGAAATGAAGTAAAAGAACTGAACAGAAGATTCGAAAGGATGGCTTAAGAAGACAAAATAAAGTATTATAATGACATGCACAAAGAGCTAAAGATACAAAACCAAAAGGGAAGAACACGCTCGGTGTTTCTCAAGCAGAAAGAACTGAGGAAAAAAATCAAGCCTCGAGTTGGAATAATGAAGGATTCTATGGGAAAATTATTAAACGATGCAGGAAGCATCAAAAGAAGATGGAAGGAATACTCAGAATCACTATAGAAAAAAGAATTAGTCAATGTTCAACCATTTCAGGAGGTAGTATATGATCAGGAACCCATGGTACTAAAGGAAGAAGTCCAAGCTGCTCTGAAGGCATTGATGAAAAACAAGGCTCCAGGAACTGACGGAATATCAACTGAGTTGTTTCAATAAATGGATGCAGCACTGGAAGTGCTTGCTCGTCTATGCCAAGAAATATGGAAGACAGCTTCCTGGCCAATTGACTGGAAAAGATCCATATTTATGCCTTTTCCCAAGAAAGGTGATCCAACTGAATGTGGAAATTATAGAACAATATCATTAATATCACACACAGGCAAAATTTTGCTGAAGATCATTCAAAAACTGCTGCAGCAGTATATCGACAGGGAACTGCCAGAAATTCAGGCTGGTTTCAGAAGAGAACATGGAACCAGCAATATCATTGCTGATGTCAGTTGAATCATGGCTGAAAGCAGAGAATACCAGAAAAACGTTTACCTGTGTTTTATTGACTATGGAAAGGCATTTGATTGTGTGCTCATGAGGAACCTATACATAGACCAAGAAGCAGTTGTTCAAACACAAGGGGATACTGATTGGTATAAAGTCAGGAAAGGTGTGCGTCAGGGTTGTATCCTTTCACCATACCTATTCAATCTGTATGCTGAGCAAATAATATGAGAAGCTGGACTATATGAAGAAGGACAGGGCATCAGGATTGGAGGAAGACTCATTAACAACCTGCATTATGCAGATGACACAACTTTGCTTGCTGAAAGTGAAGAGGACTTGAAGCACTTACTAATGAAGATCAGAGACCACAGCCTTCAGTATGGATTGCACCTCAACATAAAGAAAACAAAAACCCTCACAACTGGACCAGTAAGCAACATCATGATAAATGAAGAAAAGATTTAAGCTGTCAAGGATTTCATTTTACTTGGATCCACAATCAACAGCCATGGATGTAGCAGTCAAGAAATGAAACGACGCACCGCATTGGGTAAATCTGCTGCAAAGGACCTCTTTAAAGTGTTGAAAAGCAAAGTTGTCACCTTGAAGACTAAGGTGCTCCTGACCCAAGCCATGGTATTTTCAATTGCATCTTATGCATGTGAAAGCTGGGCAATGAATCAGGAAGACGGAAGAAGAATTGACGCCTTTGAATTGTGGTGTTGGCAAAGAATATTGAATATACCGTGGACTGCCAAAAGAACGAACAAATCTGTCTTGGAAGAAGTAAAACCAGAATGCTCCTTAGAAGCAAGGATGGTGAGACTGTGTCTTACATAGTTTGGACGTGTTGTCAGGAGGGATCAGTCCCTGGAGAAGGACATCATGCTTGGTAAAGTACAGGGTCAGTGGAAAAGAGGAAGACCCTCAACGAGGTGCATTGACACAGTGGCTGCAACAATGAGCTCAAGCATAACGATTTTAAGGATGGCGCAGGATCGAGCAGTGTTTCGTTCTGTTGTGCATAGGGACACCCTGAGTCAGAACCGAACTGACGACACCTAACAACAACAAAGTTTTTTTTACATACTTTTTTCAGATTTATCCCTAAACATTTAAAATTTTGGTGCTATTATAAATGGTAATGATTTTTAATTTAAGTTTCCAATTTTTATTGCTAGCATATAGAAATATATTTGGTTTTTATATATTGATCTTATGTCTTGCAACCTTGCTAATCTCACTTATTAGTTCTAGTAGATTCTTTTGTAGATTCCATTGGATTTTCTACATAGATGATCATTGATGAAGCATTTCTTTTCCAGTCTCTCCTATGCTGTAGTGATACCACCACAGGTCCCTAGTCCCCTAGCCCATCCTGGTTCCACCTCAACAAAATGGACAACTGGTCTAACGAAAGCTGAATCATTGATAACTGGGACTCTGACCCTCATCTCAGGGTTTGGGGGTTGTCATGCCCTTGGTCAGTAGTTCCAGGGGACCCTTTTCAGGATAGTGTAGGGAAGATTGACTCATCACTGTTTTTGTCCTTTAGACTCCAAGGAACAGAATGTCTGTCCCATCCCCACAATCTGTCCTTCACCCTGGGCTTCAGGGCCACAGCACTGTGGAGAATCCCTCCCGATGTGTCTTTCCCTTTGATCATATGTGAGCTAATAGAGGAGCCCTGTATGGTTAAGGGGTGAGTAGAATCCCCAGAGAAAAGGTCTCTTATAACAAGAGGGAAAAAAGGGAGTGGTACCATGTCTCACTTTTGCAGCAATCTAAACTTTCTGTCCACTTGGGCCTTGACGTTGTATCTATCTGTCACTGAGAAGAAGGCTGTCCAATATCTGCTGAATGAAGCGAATAGTGTTTCTGAGACTCCAGGCTCCTCTGTTGTATCTTCCCCAAGGGCAGCATCTTTCTCTTTCCATTGATCTAGGATGGCTTACTGACACCGTGAAATCTTCTCTGGGATGTAAGGGAATAGACGAGGGAGGGTGGGGAGGGAACATCTCCTTTAACTGATAGATTTGGACTCCCCTCTCTCACAGAGTCGGAATGATGTTATCCGAGAACGCTTTGGAATGGAGCCCAAGCCAGAGATGCTTTTGTGCCTGGCTGCCCTTCACATCTACATCACTGTCTCAGCCACTCGACCTAGTCAGAAGATCTCACTCAAGAATGTGGAGTGAGTTGTGCTGGGGCCCTTTGGGAGGGTGGCAAATAACTGTGTAGGAAGAAGATGCAAAGGTTGAGCTATGCTATGCTTTTCAGGAAAATAGGGCATGGGATGGAAGTGAGAAGGATTTGGAGTTTCTCACACCTAGACCACATGCCTTTGAACTACAGCTTCTACTAGGAAACTGTGGCCAATGTTAAGTCCCTGGCCCTATCCCTCTTTTTCTCCCAGTCTCTATCCCTCCATTCCTGTCTCTCAGATTCAACTTCTGTCTTACCATCTTCCTTTCTCTGCCCCACTTTGTCTCTCTAACTAATTCCTTACTTTATTTCTGCTTTCAGGAAGGAGTGGGGCCTGGAACCCTTTCTTCCCCCCTCCCTCCTGCAGGGCATCAAAGAGAAGAACCTCCGGAAATCTCTCTCTCAGCAACTGAAGGCTCACCAAACACATCCTTCCAGCGGCACCAAGGTACCCAGAGTAGGCCATTTGGTGTCCTGCTCAGGCACTAGTGGCCACAGGGGACTCCTGGTTGGTTTCCCAGCACAGCCTGGTCCTCTGGGGAACCTCATTGCTCTCTTTGACTGAAATACAGATCCAGCTTGGCCTGAGAGGGGTTTTCCCCAAACCTGATCCCCTCCAAGAAACAGCTCAATGGCAAGTCACTGAGAGAGCAAAGGGGTTAAGACTCAGGAGATAATTCTCAGGTCCTTGCACTGTTTTAGTAAATGCTGATTGAGCACCTACTGTGTGGAAAGGATTGGGCCCTGGGGAGGGGATTGTTTTCCATGGAAATGATTGATCTGTCCCTCACTAGCTTTCTGATTCCTGGGATATGGGATTCTGGGAGATAAAACCCCAGCCAAAGTGGGACAAGGCCTGACCTAGAGAATAGGTCACTGGGAGGTGTGTGAGGACTCAGGTCACTGCTGTGCTGTCCTTCACGTTCTAAGGCACATATCCCTTTGCCCTCTGAGGGATTCTCAGTCCCTGCTTTCCCCAGTCCCGCAGGCCCTTCTTAGTCTTGTAAGGCTTGGTCGGTCGGTCAGCTTGTGCTCCCTGCCGAAGAGGCAGGAGGATGGTGAGAGGCGCTAGAATCAGCCTGCAGATGTAAACATAGGATACCATTGCCCCCATATATTCCTCCCATCCCAGATTCTTTGCTTTACCAACTAACTTCTCTTTTAAAATGCAAATTTCCCCAGAGAGTTAAGCCATTCCTACCTTGCTGTGCATATTTAATCAAATTGTTTTCTTCCCAGCTGAGAGTATCAGTGCTCACACTCATTTCTTCAGCAAACATTTTTCTGAGTCACCCCAGTGCTCAGACTGGAGGCACAAAGATGAAGAAGATATGGTTTCTGCCCTCAAGTCAGCCACAGTCTGGGAAAACAGATAGTCACAATACCGTGTGATAGGCATGGGTGCTCTGGAAACAGAGGAGGGACACCAAGCCCAACCTGAGGGAGGCGGACAAGGCCAGGAATTGGTGGCTTTGATACCAGAGCTGGGTCTTGAAGGACAAATAGGAGTTTATCTAGATGAGCTGGGTGGTGGAGGTGGGAGGAAGACACTGCCAGGCAGGGAGATCAGTCTGTGCAAAGGCCCGGAGATATGAGAGAATGTGATACATGGAAAGAAATGCAAATAGTTCAGAGTAAGCAAGTACAGAGAGTACAAGGAACATGCATGGGGGGCACTGGTGGCAAGAGGGGAGGCAGGAGCCAATCCATGGAGATCCTCATGTGCTGTAAAAAGGAGTTTGTACTTCATTCTGAAGGCAGTGGGGAGCCGTTGAAGGGTTTAAGCAGGAAGCTGATGTGATTAAATTTATGTTTTAGGGTGCTTCTAACAGCAGTGTAGAGAAGGTTGAGGGAAAGGGGTGTCAGTACTGAAGGTAGCCTGGCTGTCACCCTGATACAGATAGGAAACACTGAAGCAATGACTGTGGGGATAGAGAAGAAGGAGAGATTGGAGAGGGAGTTAGGAGGCAGAAGATGATTTGATGACTGATGGCCCTCAGGTGAAGGCCAAGGGAGGAGTCCAGTGTGAGTATCAGGTTTCTGGTTTGAATGCCAGGGGCATGACAGGACCACTGATAGATACCAGGAATGCCAGAAAAAGAGCAGGCTTGGGACTAAGGGGTTCTCAGTATTAAAGGTATTGAGTGGGACCCCTGGCAGGGGATGGCCAGTACCTAGGTAGCTATGACAGTCTGAAAGATCTCAGGAGAGAAGTCCAGGGAGGTGGAGTGTCAGATGCGAAAAACCGGTGCCGTCGAGTCGATTCCGACTCATAACGACCCTACAGGACAGAGTAGAACTGCCCCAGAGATGGGAAAGATGTTGGAATTAAACCAAGAACAAAATGAGTAAGCTGGGTACTTTGGGAACAAGGATGAGGAGGCAGGAGAAGTGTTTAGAAAGAGGAGATGGGATACTAGAGGTTAGAGCAGTCCAAACTGGAACCTTCCTGCCATTTTACTGAGGGCCTCCTCACACTCCCACATTGTAGCTTGCTGATTCGTGCCTGTCCTAAGATCTTAAGACTTTTCCTGAGAACATGGGTTTGTTTTTCCTGTGCTCCTCAGGCTCTTCATATTTCTGGGTGGGTTGTTTCCACAGGGCTCTGCAATACAGGCAAAGCTCCAGTATCTCCGAATCCTGAATGAACTTCCGACCTTTACGGGCGTTTTGTTCAACACTGTGGGCCTGGTCAGTGAGGGCAGTGGGGGAGGGGGAGGCTTTCTTGGTAGTCGTCCATGGGGGTGGGGGGAAGGAGGCAAAAGGGACTTCACTAGGGCTTTAGGGTGGCATTTTCTGTCAGCAAATATTTCTAAAGGCCTTCCTACCTCTTCCTCCTCCTTCTGCCTCTCCCCTCCTGTAGTGCTCTGGCCCTGCCTCTGGTAAAATGGTAGAGTAGGAGGAGAAATTTGTGTTCAGCATCCCTCCATGACCGTTTTGTGTCTCCCTTCATCTATGTCAGGGGTCAGCAATTTGTTTTTTGTAAAGGGCCAGATAATAAATATTTTTGGCTTTGTAGGTGGCTATATGGGTCCCTGTCGCAGCTACTCAGCTCTGCCATTGCATCACAAACACAACTGTAGACAGTGCATAAACAAATGAGCGTGGCTGTGTGCCAATAACTATTTATGGACACTGAAATTTGAATTTCATGTAATTTTCACGAGTCACAAAATATGGTTCTTTTGATTTTTTTCCCCCCAACCCTTTAAAAATGTAGAAACCTTTCATGGCTCACAAGCAGTGTAAAAACAGGTGGTAGGCCAGATTTGGCCCACGGGCCATAGTTTACCGACTCCTGCTCTGTTTAACTGCCCTTACGCATACTCCTGCAGTTCCCCCACCCCAGGCTTCTGAGTCCTCCTACTTCCCCCGCGTCTCCAGCACCTCCACTGTAGCAATACCCCTCTGGGGCAAGTCACAGCTTGTCCCCTTAAGACTATGCCCCAGGCTAGTTTACCCTAGTGAGCCATGGTGAGAAGAAATCCAAATTATCTTGCTGACTGGATCCAGATGCTTGTCATGTCCTCGGGAGCACACTGTCATGCTCGTGGGGCACACTGGTAGAAAGCCACTTATCAAAGGGTTTATAGAAGATGGAAGAGGTTCCTCAGGGTGATGCTAATGCCAGGGAATAGGCTGGCAGAGAGCTCAGGCTTGATGGCTCCAAGGAGTCTGCCAGTACCAGTTAAGGGAGTCCAGTTCATCAGGCACACTGGTAGCCATTTACGTACTGGGAGTTGAGGGACACTACAAGTCCACTTCCCCTTCCTCCACCCCCATAAACCCAAAATCCATTGCCATCGAGTCGATTCCCACTCATAGCAACCCCCATACACACCCTTAAATGTCTCTTCCACCCACCTGCCAATGCTGAAATATTTATTGGCTATTCCTTTGGGTTAAGACTGCTATAATGTCTATTAGAAGGCAAGTATCTTCTTAGAGATGGAGAAACCCGTTAAGCTCCCAATCAACCCTCAACACCTGAGGCAGAATTACTTTGTCAGTTTAGCTTTTGGCAAGGTCTTAAGGAAATCAGGCACTGACTGAGAAATCCAAGTTTTAATGGCTGTTGGTGGGGGCAAGATAAAGACCAAGCACAGGATGCCACCTGGGCAGGCAGAGCACTGGGCCTTGAATGGCCTGAAACAAGTCCCCAGGGCTTGGTAGGGAGAGGGTGCTCAAAGGAGTTTTAAAAAGGCACCAAAACAATCCTCACCGATTTGACAGTTTCGCTAGAATCATCCCTGCTGCTGTTCACTTAAATCAACCTACTACTGAGGCTAAAGTGTCCATTTAGACCAGCGACCTAGGGCCCTACCCTGGGAAGTGAGGTGTCCAAGACCATTTTTCCCTCAAGCTTGTCCTCATGCCCTGACACTCAGCCTTAGATGTTTCCAGACCTCCCAGTAAAACTGATCCAACGCATGTTTGCTACTTCCTTCTCCTGCCTCCTCACCCCACCTCCTCTGCCCTTCTTTCTATGAATATGCCTGCCACACTTGGGCACCAGGGTGAGAAGCAGTCGGCCACCACTCTCCTGGTGGGGCCCCGTCACGGCATCAGCCACGTTATTGACCTCAAAACCAACCTCACCACTGTGCTGTCCGAGTTCAGCAAGATCAGCAAGATCCAGCTGTTCCGGGAGAACCAGGGCGTGGCCCGGGTGGAGACCAGCATCATGGATGCCAAGGTAAGCCCTACTTTGAAGGGCTGCTTCTTTCCTTGAGTGTGGGGGAGGGCCAGGCCTTGAGAACAGAGGAAGAAGTCAACTGGGGGCTCTGACCAAGTTAGAGAGTTTGAACTCGTTAGGTGAGGGGTTCAGTGATTCTGAAGTGGTTTAGATGCTGGGCCCCTGTGGGCTCATCTTTCTTTCCCTTCTCAACCTTCTGGGACATGGTATTCTGGCCACATAGTAAGGTCAATCAGTGTTAGGGAAGGCTTTTGGGAGTGCCAGATCAATCCAAGAGAGGTCTTAAGCAGAGTCCAAAGGCAGGGGAATTAGAGAACTTGGAGCTATACCCCAGCTCAGTGCTTCCCAATCTTTCTTATGTCATAGCACATGTAGAAAATTATATGTATGTGTGTGTGGAACATTGGGGTAAATGGACCAGCCCCAGACACTTTGGACACCCTAGGGCAGGGTGCCCTGCCATAGTCACATGCACTTTGTATCATGGAGGAGAGGGTGTCTGAGTATGTGGACAGAATCAAGGGGACCTGGAGAGAGGAGAAGAAGACAGAGCCTGGTCCCCATTTAACCTCCCAGAGTTCAGTTCTTCCAGAACCCTAGGACTTTTCCCATAGATCAGCTCCTTCGGACTGGCAGGCAGCTACTGCCTGTGCAAAGTCTGGCAGCCGTGGTCAGCCACCCCTCCACTGTTCTCCTGTTTGAATACCTAGTGACCAGTGTGAGTTGGGGAGTAGGCCTGCTTGCCAGCTGATGGACACTGTTCAAAGAGGCACAACTTTTCTGTCTTTCTAAAGGATTTCCCAGGGAAAGATGTGTTAGCAGATGTTGTTGTTGTAAGAGGTGGAGTGTTTGCTGTTTCTAAAAGAGTAAATCATTTGCTTTATTTTTGTGTTTGTGAAACCCAGAAAGCTTCGTTATGTTAGTTTTTCCACCTGTGATTCACAGGATTCCCATTGGCTTAGGAACCCACTTGGAGGTGTTGTTTAATTGGCATGGGGCTAGTCCCTAAACCAATGATTGCTGCCCTCCTCAGATGTCGTTGGGTAAAAGCCCAAATGGACAGGTAGGGAAAGGGGAGGAAGACACAGCATGCAGGGGAGATGTGGCCTCCTGAGAAATAAAAGGGGTTTATAGCAGGGAAATGGCTTTCCAGCTGAGACTCCTATGTTCCATGAGTGATTCTCAACATTGGCTGCACAATAGAATTTCCTTGAGAGCTTTTAAAAAGTACAGATACCTGGGTCCTACTCCCAGAGGCTGATTTAATTGGCCACAGTACAGCCTGGGCATCAGGATTTATTTTAAGTTCCCCAGGTGATTCCATAGTAGAGCCAGGTCTGAGAACCACTGGTCTATGGAACCAGAGCTTTGGAAGGAAACAGGTAGAGCAGGGGTCAGTGGCGACTGCCTAGGGGCTCATTTCTAGGAGCAATCCTTCCACAGTTGTGGACATGAATGCTGCCCTGGAGAGGATACATTCTTATTGGGAAGACCAGATTTACAAAGATACATGACCTGCCTTAAAAGCACAACCTCAGAACATGTATGTTGTTGTTATCATGTTATTCTGACTCATAACGACCCTATAAGGCAGAGTAGAACTGCCCCCATGGGGTCTCCTAGGCTGTAATCTTTACAGGAGCAGATCTCCAGGTTTTTTCTCCTGCAGAGCAGCTGTTGGGTTTGAACTGCCGACCTTTCAGTTAGCAGCAGAGCACTTAACCATTGCACCACCAGGGCTCCTTAGAACATGTATATAGCTCTGGAATCAGATACACCAGGTTTAAATTCCAGCTCTATCACTTCCTAGCTGTGTGACCTTGAGAAAGTGTCTTAACCTCTCTGAACTCTGATTTCCTGAACTGCAAAATGAGCACTTATCTCAAAAGGTTCTTGTGAGAACATGATGAACATAATTAATGTCATTGAGTTGTACATGCAAATATTGTTGAGATGGCAAATGTTTTATTATGTATATATATTTATGACAATTTTTTTTAAAGGTTGTTGTGAGGATTAAATGAAAAAAATGTACATAAAGTGTCTCAGCACCATGCCTGGCACATAGTCAAGTACTCAATAAATGAGACCTGTTATTTTTTTCAAAAGCAAAACATCGGTGAAGAAAAACTAATATGAGGTAAATCATGTAGATAAGTGTGAAGGGGAACATACATGGAACAAAAGAACAGGAAAGGGTTAACCAGAACTGGCTTCCTGCAAGAGGGTGTTGTAAACTGGATCTTGAAGTGATAGGCATGAATTAGCAGAGAGAGGTGGCAAGTGTTCAAAGGCAGAGAGCGAGCACAGGAATAAGCAAGCCATATGTGCAGGTCGATAGGCATAGTTGCTTGGCTGGAGAGGAGAATAATAAAAGAGATTGGAGAGATCGGGGGTGGGCAGAGCAAGTTGGTTAAGAGTCTCAAAGGCCAGTTAGAAAAATTTAGATTCAATGTGAGAGAAGAGTGCAAAGCCACTGTAGATTCTTGAGCAGACGAGTAACACATTGAAAGCTGACTTTGATCAGTATGGCTGGGAGTCAGGCTAGTATGAAGCCACGGAGGCAAGAAGGGGTCCGTGGTGCCAGTGCAGGGGTGAAGTGATCAGAGCCTGAGCTGGAGGGACAGCAGTGGTAATGCAGAGGGAAGAGCGAATGTGAAACATGCAGCGTCATTGAGAGTGATACACATATCCCCCAACACGCCTCTCTTGCACAGACATCACACACATGTCTTATTACATCTAATCACTTATTCCCTACTGAGTGTAGCCGAAGCACACCAAAGGGCAGTGCTATGTGCACAACACACAGTGGGTCTAAATCACGGGTGGGGGAGAGATGAGCAAGTACACTACGGGAAAAACAAAAGATGTGTCAGTGAATGGACTGGGGGCCAGGAAAAGGCTGCGCTTTGCTGAGTGGGAAACAGCGAATAGGTAGGTAGATGAGATGAGTGCCCAGAGGTGCAACCGTCAGGTGGTAGTTTAGTCAGGTATGTCCTACCTTAAGCAGTCGATAAAATTCAGATGAAAATCTCAGGGCAATAATCTATATTAGGATTTTTCCACTTTGAAAAAGATGTACCACGTGTGATACGCCCCCAAAGCTGTCCCTGCCTGAATCCCCTAAACCTGTGAATATACTACGTAATAGGGAATTAAAGTTATAGATGGAATTAAGGTTGCTAATCAGATGACCTTAAAATAGGGAGATTATCCTGGATTATCCCGGTGGGCCCAGTGTAATCACAAAGGTCCTTAGACACGGAAGAGCGAGGCAGAAAAGAAGATCGTAGTGATATGATGTGATGTGATGTGATGTGATGTGATGTGATGTGATGTGATGTGATGTGATGTGATGTGATGTGATGTGATGTGATGTGATGTGATGTGATGTGATGTGATGTGATGTGATGTGATGTGATGTGATGTGATGTGATGTGATTGATGTGGTGTGGTGTGGTGTGGTGTGGTGTGGTGTGGTGTGGTGTGGTGTGGTGTGGTGTGGTGTGGTGTGGTGTGGTGTGGTGTGGTGTGGTGTGGTGTGGTGTGGTGTGGTGTGGTGTGATGTGATGTGATGTGATGTGATGTGATGTGATGTGATGTGATGTGATGTGATGTGATGTGATGTGATGTGATGTGATGTGATGATGTGAGCTCAGCCTGATATTGTAGGCTCTGAAGATGGGGATAGGGGGCCATCAGCCAAAGAATGCGAGTGACCACAATAAGCTGGAAAAGACAAGGAAATGGATCTTTCCCTAGAACCTCCAGAAGGAACCTAGTCCTGCTTACACTTGATTTTAGCCCAGTGAGGCTGGTATCAGACTTCCGACCTCCAAATTGTAAGGGAATAAATGTGTATTGTTTAAGCCAGTAAGTTTGTGTTAATTTGTTACAGCAGCAACAGAAAACTAATGAGATTCCATTAAATAGCAAGCTCCTAGATACCACATTCACAATATAATGACCATTCTGCTCACACCCGACTTTTGTTACATAAAATCTGATGCACCTGTAATCAGAGATGTCTGCTATTTGCAACACTAGTTACAAGTCAGTGCCCTATGAAATGGACAAGGCAGTATTTTATCCCTTTCCCACATAAATGAGTAGAGACAGGATCAGCGATATAGTGGTGAGAGAGAAAAAGGGGAATATTGAGGGAAAAAACAAATCAAGGTTTCAATTTGAGAGTCATTTAGTATGAACTTATTGTTACAAGGAACCATGTTAAGCACTGAATGGGATACAAAGCTGAAAACAAAAAATGGCTCCTTGTCCTCAAGAAATTTGCCATTTTGTATGAGAGAAAGAAGTACACAAATATGTGGCAGACTGGAGGAGGTGGCATAGGAGAGGTACCAAGAGAATGTTATAGGAGTAGAGAGGAGGGTAACATTAATTCTGGCTGGGGATTAAGGAAGGCTTCCTGGAGGCGCTTTATATGTCAGCAGCATCTCTGGTTATGGAGAGGTGCCTCTCTCCATATCTGTGCATAATGCGCAGGATTTGGGGGAACAGGGTCTGGGAAGCTCCTTACTAGAGAATGGCTTCCCTGGGCAAGGTAGGAGTCTACACGTAGGGCCAGTAGCACTCTGGAGCTGGTTTGCACGGGCTCGTAAGAGTCAGTTGGGCACATCGCTCCCAACTCTGTGTTCAAAGATTTTGTGACAGTAATTTGAAAGCGGCCATAGTGGGAGTATTTACACCAGGTAAATTGAATAAAAAAAAAATTTTTTTTTAATTGGCAAACGCTACAGATCAGGACTTCAGAGAACTGGTTGTTAAATATTTACCGGTACACTGCTACACAGGGATGCTTAAGAAAGGCTGTCTGAAATTCCTTAACAGGGGGACGTGGAAGTTAAAAACCAAACTTGACCCATTTCCCCCTAGATAATGCTACTCTGATCTGGGAGTATTCTGGAAGAGCCCTGGTAAAACTAAGATTATTCACTTAAAGCAGTAGTTCTCAGCCCTGTCTGCACATTAGAATCATGTGAGGAGATTTATAAACCACTGTGTGTGTGTGCGTGTGTGTGTGTGCATGCGATAATTTAAATCAGAATCTCTGGAGGTGGGGCCCAAGGGTGTATAGTGTTTTTAAAGCTTCCCAGGTGATTCTAATGTGCATCTAGCCTGAGAACCACTGTCTTAAAGTGATATTCTGCCTTGCCTCCAAGTTTGTTGGTTGTGCCCAATTAGCCTTTCCCAGTGCTGTGGAGGCAAGAACCCGAATGTACCAGTCTCCTGCGCTCAAAGACCCTTTCCCCTTTCCCCTTTCAGTATCTTGTATTCCCACCATTATCCTGTTTTTGGGGATGTTAGAGTGAGCTGAGGCTACCCCAGGGCCAATCTTCTCCCTGGTTGGCATCCCAAAGTTCTGGGTGCCTTAAAGCTCCCAGAGCACCCTGAGAAGGAGACAGGGCTGGAGCATGTCAAATTAATCCCTACTGTACCTTCCTACAGCTGACACATGCATCAAAATCCATTCTCCTTTTCTCATTTTCCATTTGAAAATGGCCCAGGCATATTTAGTTACAGTTTTCACTCAGCTTATTTGATTGTAGTGAAGCGAACATGAGGTAGTGTTCAAATATCTTTCTCCAAGAGACAGCAGTCTGGGACTGAGACATCACTGTGCCATTACCATACCCCATTACTACAGAAGCACATAAGGGGGAAAAGAAAGCATCAAAGGAAGGTCCCAAGGGATCTCTTGTGGACCAGTGTGTCTGCTATTCTTGTGTTTGAGCTTTATTGCTCTAGTGCTTTCTGCAGGGACAAGCATTACATTAGACATCATGATCATTAAAATTCTATTTAAAATAAAATGTTTTTTGAAGGTTTCTAAGAAAATCTATCCATCCTCTTTGCTCGCCTGCCTTGGATTTGGTTTTTACCCCTGTTGGCAATAAGCACATCTGTGTTCCTTTTACAAGTTGCATTTGGCCTGTGCTGGGGCCTAGTTGGCTGTTTGGGGATGCAGAGCAGAGGCCCCCGATGTGCTGTGCTGAGCCAGCTGAGGATGTGCTTGGCCCTCTCTGTACACAGGATTTTACCATCATACTGTTTTATTACCGACACGGGGCTATATTAGGGATAAGAAATAAGAGGGGAAGCTGCAGTGAAATCAGACAGTTAAGTCGATCTGCCAATTAGTCACTCAGCCTCCAGTCAATAATTCTGTCCATTAGCCAGCCAACTAGCCAGCCACGTAGCTAACTGGTCAGAATGTCAGGCTGTTAGGCGTTCTGCCTATCCTGTCGCCAGCTTGTCAGCCAGTCTGTCAGTGAGCCAGACTGCCCTTTAGCCAGTCAGCCCTTTAGTCTGTCCATCAGTTAGTCAGCCAGTCCTTTTTTCAAATGGTCCCCCATTCCATTTGTCAGCCATTGCCATTTCTTCAAAGAAGCTCTCTTCAACTTCTGAATTCAAATTAGCCACACATGCTCATGTTCATGCCCCCCACCCCACACACCCACCGCTCCAGGACTTTCTATGTTCTAATAGCTCGCTGTACTTTTCCTTCATAGCTCTTATCATGGCTTGCAGTCATATTCATTTGTGTGATAATTTTATGTTTTATCTTTTTTTTTAGAGTATAAACTCCATGAGAGCAGGAACTGTGTTGGCCTTGTTCTAGAATAAACGGATGCACCTTTCAGTCATTCTGCCCATGAGTCCTCTAGCCAGTTGGTAGCTGCTTGCCAGGTGCACAAAGTGGGGAGCAGAAACATTTCAGCTGGAGGGATCAGCATAGGTTAAGGTATGAAGGTGTAAGAGAACATAGCTGGTGAACTGTAAATGATCGTCATTGCTGGAGCATAAGGTGAGGAGCAGTGATGGGAGGAAGGCACAGTTAGAGGGGGGTGGAGATGTAGGTCAAGTCCAAGTCCTGAGGGGCTTTGCATTCCATTGTAAGACACTTGGTTGTTGATTTTGTGTCTGTTGTTGATTTGTGACCTAGGAGACCCCATGTGTTACAGAGTAGAACTGCTCAATAGGGTTTTCTTGGCTGTAATCTTTACAGAAGCCTATTTCTTTCACAGTGCTGCTGGGTGGGTTCAGACCACCAACCTTTTGGTTACCAGCTGAGTGCAAACCGTTAGCGCAACCCAGGGACCTTCACTGTAATTTTTCCTGTAGGTGATGAGCTGTTGAAGATTTTAAGTGACATAAGAGTTGTGTTTTAGAAAGACCTTTAAGGCAGCAATATGGAGATGAAGTGGAGTGAAGTGAGTAGAGGCTAGAGGCAGGGAGACCAATCAGGAGGTGTCATGGATTGAATTGTGTCCCCCCAAAATTTGTGTCAACTTGCTAGGCCATGATTCCCAGTGTTGTGTGGTTACCCACCATTTTGTGATCTGATGTGATCTTCCTGTGTGTTATAAATCCTACCTCTATGATGTTTATGGAGCTCTGGTGGCACAGTAGTTAAGAGCTATGGCTGCTAACCAAAAAGTCAGCAGTTCGAATCTACCAGCCACTCCTTGGAAACCCTATGGGGGCAGCTATACTCTGTCCTATTGGGTCACTATGAGTCAGAATCAACTCGAAGGCAACCAGTTTGTGTTTGGTTTTTTAGTTTGATGATGTTAACGAGGCAGGGTTAGAGGCAGTTATGTTAATGAGCCAGGACTCAATCTGCAAGATTAGGTTGTATCTTGGAGCCCCGGTGGTGCAGTGGTTAAGAGCTTAGGCTGCTAACCAAAAGGTCAGCAGTTTGAATCCATCAACTGCTCCTTGGGAACCCTATGGGGCAGTTCTACTCTGTCCTATAGGGTTGCTATGAGTTGGAATGACTCCACAGTAACGGGTTTATGGTTGGTTTAAGTCAGTCTCTTTTGAGGTATAAAAGAGATAACTGAGCAGAGAGACAGGGGACCTCATACTACCAAGAAAGTAGTGCCAGGAACAGCGCGCACCCTTTGGACCTAGGGCCCCTGTATTGAGAAGCTCCTAGACCAGGGGAAGATTGATGACAGGGACCTTCCTTCAGGGCCAACAGAGAGAAAAGGCCTTCCCCTAGAGTTGCTGCCCTGAATTCGAACTTCTAGCCTACTAGACTGTGAAAGAATAGATTTCTGTTTGTCAAAGCCATCCACTTGTGATATTTCTGTTGTAGCAGCACTGGATAACTAGGACAGGAGGCTATTGGAGTTCCTTAGGTTAGTGTGTCCCAACATTTTCCATATCATAAGAAAATGCCACAATTTATATGGCACACTGGAACAAACAGATGAGACTTCTTGTGGTCAGAGGTAATAGGACCAAGGGCCTGAGAAGCTCAGTATCTCAGCACGCTCGTAACCCACTCACACATACCTTGAGAAGTTTTGGTCTTGGAGGAAGATGATGAGGGCCTGAAATAAAGCAATGTCAGTGCGATGGCCATGATGTCTGTGGAAGCTTCTGAGACAAGCCTAGCAAATGCTATCCACATCCAAACCTCTGCATATCCTTCTGGCACTGGTGACAAGGGGGTAAGGCAGAAAGGGGTATCTTACTCTCTCCCCGTTCCACCCCTCTTCTGTCTTTACTTTGTTGTATACAAAGTTGACCATTGTTGTTGTAACTGAGAACTGTCCATTAACTGAAAATACAAACATTCATTTTGCCCCTTTTAATAATGACCCAAAAGCAACATCTCATCCCTGGCCCCTTTCTCACTGGAGAAAATAGCATGACTGTTCATTTTTCCTCTCAATCACATTGCATGGGTTCCATAGGAGCGTCATGAACTTGTCATCTATAAGGCAGAATCCAAGTGCCTTACCGTGGTATGCAGTCTAACTGGATGTACAATAACTATTCAGTAATTCAAGTTAGTATTCAATCCAGCACAAGATTGTGTGATATAGACATAAGTGCTGTTTATACAACTTCTGAGATAGGAAAAGAGTTCAAGAGGGAAATAGTCTGGAGATGTTGATTTTGGAATCCCCAGCATAGAGGTAAAAGTTGACACTCTGGGGGTTATTGCTTATGGAGTACTGAGTTTCGGTTTACAGTGATAGAAAAATCTCATTGATTAAGGGCAGGGTTGCACAGTCAATTAATGTAATTGCTGTCAATAAGTTGTACACCTGTAAAAAGTTTAATTGGCAAAAGTTCTGTGGCAGATGTATTTACAACAAAGACAAAAAAGAATGAAGAGGTACTGAGGCTACTTATGTACAACCAAACATCTCCTAGGATTTGATTCCTTGGTTTGGAGGGTTAGGGTCATGGTTTCATGGTACATCCCAGTTAATTGGGCCAATATTTAGTGTTTCTATTCTACTTCCTGGTTCCTTGCATCACACCTGGGGTCTTAAATGCTTGCAAGCAGCCATCCGAGGCACATCAATTGGTCTCTAGTCATCTGGAACAACATTGGAAGGAGAGTCAAGAATAGGAGGAGGAAATGGAATGTGTTGGTAATTGCCACCATGAACAACCTGCCTCCTTTGCCATGAGCCCAGAAGAACTGGATGCTTCTTAGCTACCATTACAGAACATTTTGATCAATGATTCTGTAGAAGAATCCTGATCAAAAGAAGGAAAAGACAGAAGAGAATTTCAAATTCTCGTGGACTCCAGACTTCCTGGAGCCATGGAGGCTACAAGAACTTCTGAAACTACTGTTCTGAGATAACCTTTAAACCTTAAACCAAAAATATCCCCTGGAGTCTTCTTAAAACCAAACAACATTTTTGCTTAACTAGTAAAGAATGTCTGCCTTGAGCATTGTGCTCTTTTAAGATCTGTCTCTATGGGATCAAATTGACAACAGCAACTACTCAAAAGATTAGATAGGAACAGATAGGAATGTTAGGGGACAGTGAGTTGAAGTTAATGGGGGAGGAGCAACTCAGGAAACGGGGGTGAGAATGGTTGCACATCTGAAAGAATGTAATCAGTGTCACTGAATTGTACATGTAGAAACTGTTGAATTGGTGTTTTACTGTGTATATACTCATCGACAACTACAATAAAATAAATAATTTTTTAAAAAGTTGACACCCTGATGGAGAAGTACTGAGGGTTGAGGACTGAGACTGGGTGATTGCACACAAAAAGCTAGCCAAAGAGTTAGAGACAAGGATGGTCAGAAGTTACAGAACCAGAATATAATATCATCTCATATAAACAGTATCCAAGAGAATTCCCAGAGAAGGGGATCACTGCTGGCAAATAAGTTGAGAGTTGTGAAGAATAAATAAAAACCAGTGCATTTAGCTGGAAAGAAGCTTAATTTCTAGATGAGGTGGAAAACTATAGCCCATGAGCCAAATCTAGCCCACCACCTGTTTTTATAAATAAAATTTTATTAGAACACAGTCACACCTGTTTGTTTAGTTTACAAATTGTCTGTGTCTGTTTCCGAGCTACAATGGCAGAAATGTTGCAACAGAAACTATATGGCCTGCAAAGCCTAAAAGATTTACTATCTGACCCTTTATAGAAAAAGTGTACAGCTCTTGATCTCTATGAATCACAAAATATTCAACTCATGTGTTGAGATCCTGGGAAATAGCAAAGAAAACTGGTACAACATTAGCTAAAAAGCTGAACTGGTTTCAATTCAGAATTATTCCCAAGATGATGATACAGCCAAAGAAGCATAATCTAGTTGGTGACCAAGTTCTATCAAGTCTTCATGATATCACTTCCTTTTTGCTGGTACTGTCACTACCCTACACTATGGCAGTAGCCTTCTCACTGGTCAGAGGAGGGTCTCATTCCCTCCTCTCAATTTTTCTAGCTCTTAATACCTTGTCTGGGAACCCCAAAATATCAAGGCTACCCACAGCCCCATACTCCCTCTTCAGCTGGTCTTTAGTGGTCTTTATGTGGAGACCATTGCCCTATCCTAGGGAGACTGCCCCCACTGCCGACTTCAATCCGACCCAAACTTATTTTCAAGCTGTGCTTTTGAAATTATAGTACACATAGTGGGAAGGTTTCTTGAAAAGGTGCTGATTTTTTTTTTTTAAGAACAGAGGAAGAGGGAAAGCTTCCTAACTCATTCTGTAAGGAGGTTATTTCTCTGACACCCTGATATTAGACAAAAACATCACAAACAAAGAAAACCACTAATTAATACCGTATTTTTTAAAATAATTTTTATTGTGCTTCAAGTGAAAGTTTACAAATCAAGTCAGTCTCTCACGCAAAAACCCATATGCACCTTGCTACACACTCCCAATTACTCTCCCCATGATGAGACAGCCCGCTCTCTCCCCCCACTCTCTCCTTTCATGTCCATTTCGCCAGCTTCTAACCCCCTCTACACTCTCATCTCCCCTCCAGGCAGGAAATGCCAACATAGTCACAAGTGTCCACCTGATCCAAGAAGCTCACTCCTCACCAGCATCCCTCTCCAACCCATTGTCCACTCCAATCCATGTCTGAAGAGTTGGCTTCAGGAACAGTTCCTGTCCTGGGCCAACAGAAGGTCTGGGGGCCATGACCAGCGGGGTCCTTCCAGTCTCAGCCAGACCATTAAGCCTGGTCTTTTTAGGAGAATTTGGGTTCTGGGTCCTACTGCTCTCCTGCTCCCTCAGGGGATCTCTGTTGTGTTCCCTGTCAGGGCAGTCATCGGTTGTAGCCGGGCACCATCTAGTTCTTCTGGTCTCAGGATAATGTAGTCGCTGGTTCATGTGGCCCTTTCTGTCTTTTGGGCTCATAATCACCTTGTGTCCTTGGTGTTCTTCATTTTCCTTTGATCCAGGTGGGTTGAGACCAATTGATGCACCTTAGATGGCTGCTTGCTAGCATTTAAGACCCCAGATGCCACTCTTCAAAGTGGGATGCAGAATGTTTTGTTATTAGGTTTTATTATGCCAATTGACTTAGACATCCCCTGAACCCATGGTCCCCAGACCCCTGCCCCTGCTACGCCTGCCTTCAAAGCATTCAGTTTATTCAGGAAACTTCTTTGCTTTTGGTTTAGTCCAATTGTGCTAACCTCCCCTGTATTGTGTGCTGTCTTTCCCTTCACCTAAAGTAGTTCTTATCTACTATCTAATTAGTGAATGCCCCTCTCCCACCCTCCCTCCCTCCCCCCTCTCGTAACCACAAAAGAATGTTTTCTTCTCAGTTTAAACTATTTCTCAACTTCTTATAATAGTGGTCTTATACAATATTTGGCCTTTTGCAACTGACTGATTTCACTCAGCATAATGCCTTCCATGTTCCTCCATGTTATGAAATGTTTCACAGATTCCTCACTGTTCTTTATCGATGCGTAATATTCCATTGTGTGAACATACCATGATTTATTTATCCATTCTTCCATTGATGGACACCTTGGCTGCTTCCATCTTTTTGCTATTGTGAACAGTGCTGCAGTGAACATGGGTGTGCATACATCTGTTCATGTAAAGGCTCTTATTTCTCTAGGATATATTCCAAGAGGTGGGATTGCTGGATCGTATGGTAGTTCTATTTCTAGCTTTTAGCTTTTTAAGGAAGCGCCAAATCGATTTCCAAAGTGGTTGTACCATTTGACATTCCCACTAGCAGTATATAAGGGTTCCAATCTCTCCACAGCCTCTCCAACATTTATTATTTTG
The DNA here is from genome assembly GCF_030014295.1 of Loxodonta africana. Classification (NCBI taxonomy): domain Eukaryota; kingdom Metazoa; phylum Chordata; class Mammalia; order Proboscidea; family Elephantidae; genus Loxodonta; species Loxodonta africana. Next base: position 128,226,425 of record NC_087369.1, read on the forward strand.
TGTTTTTTTTTTCTGGATTAATGCCAGCCTTGTTGGAGTGAGATGAAATCTCATTGTAGTTTTTGATCCACATTTCTCTAATGGCTAATGATTGTGAACATTTCCTCATATATCTGTTAGCTACCTGAATGTCTTCTTTAGTGAAGTGTCTATTCATATCTTTTGCCCATTTTTTAATTGGGTTATTTGTCTTTTTGCAGTTGAGTTTTTGCAGTATCATGTAGATTTTAGAGATCAGGCACTGATCAGAAATGTCATAGCTAAAAACTTTTTCCCAGTCTGCAGGTAGTTTTTTTATTCTTTTGGTGAAGTCTTTGGATGAGCATAGGTGTTTGATTTTTAGGAACTCCCAGTTATCTAGTTTTTCTTCTACATTCTTTATAATGTTTTATATACTGTTTATGCCATGTATTAGGGCTCCTAACATTCTCCCTATTTTTTCTTCCATGATCTTTATCATTTTAGATTTTGTATTTAGGTCTTTGATCCATTTTGAGTTCGTTTTTGTGCATGGAGTGAGGTATGCGTCTTGTTTCATTTCTTTGCAAATGGATATCCAGTTATGCCAGCACCATTTCTTAAAAAGACTATCTTTTCCCCATTTAACTGTTTTGGGGCCTTTGTCAAATATCAACTGCTCATATGTGGATGGATTTATGTCTGGATTCTCAATTCTGTTCCATTGGTCTATGTATCTGTTGTTGTACCAGTACCAGGCTGTTTTGACTACTGTGGTGGTATAATAGGTTCTAAAATCAGGTAAAGTAAGGCCTCCCACTTTGTTCTTCTTTTTCAGTAATGCCTTATATATCCGGGGCCTCTTTCCCTTCCATATGAAATTGATTTGTTTCTCCATCTCATTAAAGAATGTCCTTGGGATTTGGATCGGAATTGCATTAAATGTATAGATCGCTTTTGGTAGAATAGACATTTTTATAATGTTAAGTCTTCCTATCCACGAGCAAGGTATGTTCTTCCACTTATGTAAGTCTCTTTTGGTTTGTTACAGAAGTGTACTGTAGTTTTCTTTGTATAAGTCTTTTACATCTCTGGTAAGATTTATTCCTAAGTATTTTATCTTCTTGGGGGCTACTGTAAATGGCATTGATTTGGTGATTTCCTCTTCGATGTTGTTTTTGTTGGTGTAGAGGAATCCAACTGATTTTTGTATGTTTATTTTGTATCCCGATACTCTGCTGAACTCTTCTATTCGTTTCAGTAGTTTTCTGGAGGATTCCTTAGGGTTTTCTGTGTATAAGATCATGTCATCTGCAAATAGAGATACTTTGACTTCTTCCTTGCCAATCTGGATGCCTTTTATTTCTTTATCTAGCCTAATTGCTCTGGCTAGGACTTCCAGCACAATGTTGAATAAGAGTGGTGATAAAGGGCATCCCTGTCTGGTTCCCGATCTCAGTGGGAATGCTCTCAGGCTCTCTCCATTTAGGGTGATGTTGGCTGTTGGCTTTGTATAAATGCCCTTTATTATGTTGAGGAATTTTCCTTCTATTCCTATTTTGCTGAGAGTTTTTATCATGAATGAGTGTTGAACTTTGTCAAATGCCTTTTCTGCATCAATTGATAAAATCGTGTGATTCTTGTCTTTTATTTATGTGGTGGATTACATTAATTGTTTTTCTAATGTTGAACCAACCTTGCATACCTGGTATGAATCCCACTTGGTCATGGTGAATTATTTTTTTCAATATGTTGTTGAATTCTATTGGCTAGAATTTTGTTGAGGATTTTTACATCTAACATTCATGAGGGATATTGGTCTGTAATTTTCTTTTCTTGTGGTGTCTTTACCTGGTTTTGGTATCAGGGATATGGTGGCTTCATATAATGAGTTTGGTAGTATTCCATCCTTTTCTGTGCTCTGAAATACCTTTAGTAGTAGTGGTGTTAACTCTTCTCTGAAAGTTTGGTAGAACTCTGCAGTGAAGACGTCCGGACCAGGGCTTTTTTTTGTTGGGAGTTTTTTGATTACCTTTTCAATCTCTTCTTTTGTTATGGGTCTATTTAGTTGTTCTACCTCTGTTTGTGTTAGTTTAGGTAGGTAGTATGTTTCTAGGAATTCATCCATTTCTTCTAGGTTTTCAAATTTGTTGGAGTATAGTTTTTCATAGTAATGATATGATTCTTTTAATTTCAGTTGGGTCTGTTGTAATATCACCCATCTCCTTTCTTATTCGGGTTATTTACTTCCTCTCCTGTTTTCCTTTTGTCAGGTTGGCCAGTGGTTTATCAATTTTTTAGATTTTTCATAAAACCAGCATTTGGTCTTGTTATTTCTTAATACCATATTTTTACACAAACAACCTATATATGCCTTCTACGTTTTTTTGCCCTCCCCCCCACACAGGTATTTTTATAAACACGCTATGCTATTTTTTTTTTTTGCGGCAGCAGCAGCATGTAAAAAAAATTGTCATAGCAGCATTTATGAAAATACGTCACAGGGAGGGTGCAAGTTGGCAAACAAACGTAGAAAACATGCATTATTTCCATAAAAATACAGTATATCTCATGATGCAAAAATTATTTTTTTAACAAAGGTTCTGATACTTTTGTTATATCATTTTTTATATATATCAGAGAAACAGTCAACCAGTTAACCCCAGGGTTAATCCCAGGGTCAGGAACAGAAGCCAACAGAGTATTCTAATATTTCCCAAAGTGAATTAAAAAAAAAAAAAACACTATTACTATGAGATGTTCAGTGAAAATAGACTTTTTTTGGTCAAATAAATTTGGGATACTAAAGCCCTCCCTTGAAGTTTCACAGTGCACATTGCTATATTAAAGAGTCTGAGAATTCCCGTAGTAAAAATATCTGCATAGCTGTTTCACAAACTTATTTGACCAAGGAACTCTTTTTTTTTTTTTTTTTTTTTATAAGGAACACCAAATAGCATTTCTAGGACACTTTGGGGAATAGAGGAAAAGGGGAGAGCATGAAAATCTGTGAATGGCTGCAGATCAGAAAGACTTTTTGGCCCAGAAGGCACAGTTAACACTTGATTCCATGGAATGGCCTCTATGTCCAGGGAGCAATTCTGGGTTTTGTAGGGGGGTAGAGAAATGAACAAGAGCTAGTTCTTGCGCTGAAGAAACTTACCATCAAGAATGTTTCAGAATTGACCACATAAACCAGAGACTACCTTAGCCTGAGACCAGAAGAACTAGATGGTGCCCAGCTACAACCGATGAGTGCCCTGACAGGGAACACAGCAGAAAACCCCCAAGGGAGCAGGAGAACAGTGGGATGCAGACCCCAAATTCTCGTAAAAAGACCAGACTTAATGATCTGACTAAGACTAGAAGGACCCCAGTGGTTATGGCTCCCAGACCTTCTGTTGGCCCAGGACAGGAACCATTCCCAAAGCCAACTCTTCAGACAGGGCTTGGACTGGACAATGGGTTGGAGAGGGACACTGGTGAGGAGTGAGCTTCTTGGATCAGGTGGACACTTGTGACTATGTTGGCATCTCCTGCCTGGAGGGGAGATGAGAGGGTAGAGGGGGTTAGAAGCTGGCGAAACGGACACGAAAAGAGAGAGTGGAGGGAGAGAGCAGGCTGTTTCACTAGGGGGAGAGCAATTGGGAGTATGTAGCAAGGTGTATATAACTTTTTGTGTGAGAGACTGACTTGATTTGTAAGTTTTCACTTAAAGCACAATAAAAATTAAAAAAAAAAAGAATGTTCCAGAATTGTACATGTAGAAATTGTTGCATTGGTGTATGTTCTGCTGTATATATTCTCAACAACAACAAAAATAAATTATGTAAAAAAGAAACAAACTCTAAGTTCATACTAGAAGCTGTGTTTTAAGGTAAATTGTTATTATATAAACAGAAGTTCTATCCTCTGGGAAACAATTTTGACTCCCTGAAGTGTTACCCTGATCTGCAAATCATATATTAAATAAACTTCAATCAATTTCTTAACAAACAAAAAGTGTATTGCCCTGAGATAATCTTTAAACTTGAAACCAAAAATGTCCCCTGAAAGCCTTCTTCAAACCAAACAATAGTTTAGCTTAACTAGTAAAGAATATCTGCCTTGAGCGTTACGTTCTATTAAAAACCATATGGGATTAAAGTGACAACAGCAACCTGAAAGCTTAGATAGGAAATTTAGGAGGCAGTGAGTTTATATTAATGGGGGAAGAACAATTTAGAAAAGGAGGGTGAGAATGGTCGTACAACTTGAAGAATATAATCAACGTCACTGAATTGTACATGTAGAAACAGTTGAATTGGTGTATGTTTTGCTATGTATATTCTCAGCAACAACAAAATAAAATAAATAAAGAGTGTTCCAGGCTGTTCCTTAGTCTAGCCTAGGCTCCCAGCTTCACCCCAGCTCTCTCAGCTGGCCTGCATGCACATCTGCTAAGCCCTGACAAACACAAATACAGCCCCACAGCAGTCACAAGATGTTATGTAATTTTAGGTGTTTTCAGTAAAGGTGGTTCATTAAATGTGTAATTAAAGGTTGATTTAATTTTTATACTTGGGTAAGAGTTTACTATAAATAAATTCACAAATCAGAAGAAATTACTTGTCAGGCCATATGCCTCAAATTTTGAATCAGGAAGTATGGTTTCTATAACTATGCAAGTCATCTTTTCTTCACTACTGTCCTTCTGGAAATGCACCTGCCTCCCTCCCCCTTGTGTCCTCATGTTTCTTCCTCTCTTCTCCAGCCTCTGGTGCTGTTAATGGAGTGGCCAGAAGCCACCAACTTTGCCTGCCTGATTGCGGGATACTGCCGCCTCCTGCTGGATTCCAGGAAGATGGTCTTTTCTAGGCCTGCTAGCCAGCCTCTTCCACTTCCGATGATCAAAGCAGGTAGGGCTCAGCCTCTGTTTTCAGTGTGCCAGAAGCCCTTTGAACCCTGGAGAGATGGAGGGAGGAGCTCCTCTGCCTTAGTGCTCACCCCATTCTGACAGTGCCTGGTTTACCAGGAGCCAATGCTGTGCCACTGCATCCTACCTGGCCCAACCCAGCAGAAAAGTCAGCTGGCCTTCAGATGTGCCTGTTATGCAAAGGATGACTGTGACAACACATTGTGATTGAGTCAGTGAATGAACGTAAGATAAAAACAGGAAATGAGTGATAAATAGAGCCAATTCAATAATTTCATTGGCTCTAAGACAAAGCTTTATAGGTACAGTATCTAGGGTAGACCCATGGGTGTTCTTGCATAGTTGAATAGAGTTGAAAATAAAGTTTAAAACTTTCTTTTGTTCATCATAGGGAGATTGACAGAGCTGCTTGAAATAAGAGGCCATGGCAGGCTGCGGTAGGGAAGACTGCGCAGGGCCAGAGTACAGCCCAGCAGGAGGCTTGGAGATAGGAGGGGACGATCACAAAGAACAAGCTTAAACGCAGCCCCCAAACAGAAGGCTTCCCAGTTAGGCAACTCAGTGCAGCCACCCCTCAGAGCTTTCCTGGCGATGGCACAAACAGGGGCCTTGGGAAAAATCAGCCCAGTCCAGGCACTGCTGCCCAGAACTGAAACAGGAGGAAAAGAAGCAAGTACGCAAATAGTACCTAAGGCTCATGTATATGCAGTAAGTGCTGCCCCCACCCCAGCACCCAAACATGTTGGGTGAAGCTGAGACTTACTACCCCATAGTTGCCCTTCTCACTGAAAATTCTCAGTCTGCTTGCCCTTGCCACTTGACTATTTCTTCTCTCATCAAGACTGTCTTAGTATTCAGCATGGTCACATCTCATCTAGGTTGAGGTGTTTGAGAGCAGAACCATGCTCCTGAAGGATGGCCCAACACCCAGAGGGCCATTGTACCCCCACTTCCTCTCTCCTCGCAGTCTCTTCATTATGAACGCCTCAATGACAAACCCATGTTTACACCTCATAACATGTCCTACAGGAATTAAAAAGCAACCCACCTGTGTTTGGAAAAGGCTAGGTGGCCCGAGGCATATGAAGGAGGCTACGCATAGAGAAGCAAAGGAACTGACTTGGAATAGGAGAAAACCGGGGTTGGGGGGTGAGCGGGTGAGATGCTGCAGGTATTCAGGTGAATAGCTCTGAGGTAGCCAGCCATACTACAGAACCTAACGATGGCCAAATGTGAAGCCAACATTAGCATTATCAGTGCCTCCTGTGATTGGTCCACCTTTTTGTAATCACATCCAAGGAAATTATACTTTTACTGAGCAGGATAAAGAGGCAGAAGGGGAACAGGGAAGACAGAAGGAAGAGCCTGGAGCCCAGCCAAGAACCAAATGTGGAAGTGAGGGTTGTTTTGGGGATCCACTGTCAAAACGCACCAGAGATGACTCTGTACGCCCACCATGCCTGACAAAGGGTTTCTATCTTCACATCACAGACAGCACTAGAACAGTGCAGTCCCCTAAATATTATCCTAGCAGTGGGGACAGTGGCACCAAGTCAGGGACTCAGCCTCCCTAAATACATCCTATTTTGTTTTCCTGTTGCTTTTCCAAAGGAAAATCTATTTAACTGGATTCCCTTGGGGATGCTGCTGACTGGAAATGAGGTTTCTATCAATGCTAGGAATGTCTTTAGAGACCCTGTCCTGATTCCTGAGAGGCTCCTTGGGCCTGCAGATTAATGGGGACTTGGGCTGCTTTTAGCACAAGGACTCTGTGTCCATGCAGGAGCCAGATGGACCACTGTGCTGTCTCTGCTGTTTGTAGTGTTTCTCCACATTGATGTGTAAACAGCTCAAGAGTAGAAGGGCAGGAGAAAGTCTGCTGTTCCCTTCCCCATCTCTTTTGGCTAGAAAGGCAAGAACTTGAGCTTGACACCACCTTCCCAAGAGCTTGATTAGAGGTCTGGGCCCAGTTTCTTGGCCTTTTAGACTGGTGGCTGCTGGGTTGACAGCAGCCTCCAAGTGCTCTTGGTGGGTGGGGTGGGATGAGCTTCATCATCTTGCCTGTGATCATTTAGCTGCCACAGCAGCAGCAGAGCTCAGGGGCTGGTTTGCACATCTTAATCTCATGGCCCCTCAGAAGAAAAGGTGGAGAGCAAGCAGCACCACTGAGGAGACCTTACTTCAGGTTATAGTGAGGGGCTATTAGTTACTGGTCTTGCAGACCTTTAGAGCCAAGGTCCAAAACTGAGATTGGTTTCCTCTGTCTGTCCTCACTTTCATCCCAGAACAGAAGCCCCAGTATCAACTGTTGTTCTTTAGCAAAGGCCTACAGGAAACAGGCATCCTCCAGGGCCAAAGCTCCAGCCCACTCAGGGCTTGGTCTCTCTAAAAAGGGGGGGTCTCTGACTGGCTCCATATTCTTGTTCCACAGCAGCTGCTGGCTGCCAGCTAGCCCAAGTCAATACTCAACTACTGGGCCAAAAAAACAAATATATATATATACTGTTAAACCAGGAACTTCGAAAGAGAATGTTATCACCTCTCCTTCAAGGCCCAGAAAAAGAAAATGGGGAAATGGTAGGGAAGGGATTACCTCTTGGGCTTTATCAGTAGCTTCACCAAAGTAAGTATATCACTTATTCACTCAAAAAATATTCCTCAAGTACCCATTATGTGCCGTACACTGAGGATATAGCCGTGAATAATAGACATGGTCCTTACACTCATATACTTCACAATCTAGTGGGGGAAAACAGATAATTAAAGGGATAATGCCAATAGAGTATGGTAAGTACCTTTGTATTTACATCATGAGGTTTCAACAGGTACAACAGAATAGTACCTGCACCTGGGCTTGAGGGACATAGCTTAGACAAAGTCTCAGAACATGCCTATTTTCCATCTGTACTGCAAACCCATTGCTGTCAAGCTGATTCTGACTCATAGTGACTCTGTAGGACAGAGTAGAACTGCCCTGTAGCATTTCCAAGGCTATAAATCTATACGGACGTAGACTGCCATATCTTTCTCCCACAGAGTGGCTGGTGGGTTCGAACCACGGACCTTTTGTTCAGCAGCCAAGCACCTAACCACTGTACCAACAGGCAGTTGCTCTGTCTCTCTAGTCCTGAGCTCCCTGTATCTGAGGGAATCCAGGAAAATAAGACTTTGGGGCCCTAGTTTCTCAGCCGGAGGAACTAGCTCTACATTTTCCGCTGTGATTAGAAAGCAGTGTGATTGGTGAACTGAATATTTTGGCTAATGGCTACTATATATCCCACACATGACCTACTAATTTTCCTGTAGTTAAAACTCAGTAACATGCACAGAGTACTAAAGCTAGACTGGATATAAGAGACGCTTTTGTTGATGGTTCAGAAAGAACCCAAGGTTCTCGCAAGGCCGCTGGGTCATCATTATGACCAGTAACACCCATTGGACTGTAGAATACAACAGGACCAAGTCATAGAGTCATAGAGTTGCATTGATGCCATGTTGACTGTATGTATGTATGTGTGTGTGTGTGTGTGTGTGTGTGTATATATATACACACACACATATATATATGCATATGCTTTTGAACATAACTCCAGTTGGACACCATTCTGTTCCTTGCAAACATTTTTAAGAAAGTCTTCTGAGTGGCTGAGTACAGAGGGATAAACTGGAGCATCCCCCTTGGGGGAAACTGATGAGGAATTTACAGCAGATTTGCAAATGGGGAGGCACGCTGTCCCAGCCATCAGCCGACTGCACCTGGCTTTACTGGCACTTCTAACCTTCTGTCTGGAGGAGATTTGGGCTTCTCTAGGCACATTTTCTCCTCTGTACAGCCTCGTGCTGCTCCTCTGATCTGGAAGTCCCAGTACCAAGTGATGGGCTGTTGCATCACCTGGCCTTGACAGCCTAGTACTGGGAGATGTTTCCATCTTGCAGGGAGGGAAGCCACCTTTCGACCTCCAGCCCTTGTCTGAGAACAGTCATCACCTGCTTATTGAACATGCCCCTGAGTGCCAGCCCCCGATGGAAGCTTACTGCCAGGCTGGCTACCCCGATTGTTCAGCTGTCTCAAAGGTAGTTAGCACCTGCTGCATCCCCAGGAGCTGTGGACAATGCCTTGGGATAGAGATACCTCCTGAAATGACAGTTCATACTCCTGACTTGGTGCTCCCCGAGAGTGCTACTTCCCTAAGTCTCAGAGGCCTGGGTGGGGGGTTATTAGATAATATTCCCCCCAACTGATGCAGAGTTTGCTAATATAGTCACTAAGGCCCAAAATGAACTCACTCAATGTAATTATATTGAATCTATAGTTAGAGGGAAAACATGGTCTACGGAAAACAGCAAGAGCTTGGGATCTGAAGTCAGAGAGACTTGGGTTCCCACCCCGCTCTGCCACGTCTTAGCTGTGTGATCATAGGTAAGGCCCATAAACTTTGAGTCTGTTTCCTTGTCCGTAGACTGAGGATAATAATTCGTGAGGTATTTGAGGGGATTATGTGAGATAAACTACATGAGGTCCTTTCACAGCGCATAGCACATTTTAGCTCTTTTTATAAGTAGTGTCCAGCTCTGTGCTTTTTTAATAAACAGGTTTATTTAAATATAATGCCCAAACTATAAAATTCACCCATTTAAAGTGTGCAATTCAATGTTGTTTTTTAAGTATATTTAGTGTTGTTTTTTTAGTATGTTTAGTATATTCACAAAATTCCACAACCACCACCACAATCCAATTTTAGAATATTTTTACCCCTGTACCCATTAGCAGCTATTCCCCATTTTCCTCCTAATTACCACCCAACCCTAAGCAGCCACTAATCTACTTTATGTCTCTGTAATTTTACCTGTTCTGGGCATTTTGTATAAATGGAATCATATAATATATGGTTATTTGTCTGTTTTTTTTTTTTTTTTCACTTAGCATAGTGTTTTGAAGGGTTATCCATATTGTAGCATATATCAGTGCTTCATTTCTTTTTATGGCCAAATAATGTTCCCATTGTATGGATATACCACATTTTCTTTATCCATTCATCAGCTGATGGACTTTTGGAATGTTTCCACCTTTTGGCTATTATGAACAATAATGTTATAAGCGTTCATGTACAAGTTTTTGAGCGGAAATGTTTTCATTTCCCTTGTGTAGATACCTAGGAGTGGAATTTCTGGTTCAAATGGTAACCCCATGTTTAACTTTTTGAGGAACTGCCAAACTCTTTTCCAAAATGACTGCACCATTTTACATTCTCACCAACAATGTACAAGAATTCCAGTTTCTCCACATCTTCACCAGTACTTGTTATTGTCTGTCTTTTTTATTATAGCCATTATAGTAGGTGTGGAGTGGTATCTCATGGTTTTGATTTACAATTTTCTGATGGCAAATGATATTGAGCATCTTTCCATGTGCTTATTGGCCATTTGCATATCTTCTTTGGTGAAGTGTCAATTCAAATCCTTTGCTCATTTTTAAATTGGGCTATTTGACCATAAATGTGAATGTTTATTTCTGGATACTCAATTCTATTCCATTTATCTATATGTCTGTCCTTATGCCAGTATCACACTATCTTGATTGCCATTGCTTTATAGTAAGTTTTGAACTCAGGAAGTGTGAGTCCTCTTACTTTGCTATTCTTTTTCAAGATTGTTTAGTTTATTCTGGAAGTACATTAGCATTTCCTTCCTTGCAACTCCATATGAATTTAAGAATCATCAGCTTGTCAATTTCTACAAACAAGTCACCTGGGATTCTAATAGGATCTGTGTCAAATCCTTAGATCAGTTCGGGAAGTATTGCCATCTAAGACTTCCAGTCCATGAACATAGAATTGTCTTTCCATTTATTTAAATGTTCTTTAATTTCTTACACAAATATTTTGTCATTTTCAGTGTACAAATCTTATACTTTTATTAAATTTATGCCTAAGTATTTAATTCTTTTCGATGTTATTATAAATAGAATTGTCTTCCTAATTTTATTTTCAAATTGTTCATTGCTAGTGTATAAAAGTACAGTTGATTTGTGTGCATTGATCTTGTATTCTGCAACCTTGCTGCACTTATTTAGTAGTTCTAATAATTTTTTAGTGGATTCTTTGGAATTTTCTATATACAAGATCATGTTACCTGCAGAGAGAGTCTTACTTCTTCCTTTCCAATCTGGATGCCTTTTATTTATTTTTCTTGCCTAATTGCCCTGTCTAGAATATCCAGTCCAATGTTGAATAGGAATGGGGAGAGCAGACCTCCGTGACTTTTTCCTGATTTTAGGGGGAGAGCTTTTAGTCTTTCACCAAGTATGATGTTAGCTGTGGGTTTTTTGTAGGTGCTCTTTATCAGGTTGAGGAAGTTCCCTTCTATTCCTAGTTTGTTGACTTGTATCGTGAAAGGGTGTTGGATGTTGTCAAATACTTTTTCTGCACCTATTGGGAGATCATGTGGTTTTTGTCTTTTATTCTATTAACATGGTGTATTACATTAGTTGATTTTTGGGTGCTAAATCAACCTTGCATTCCTGAGATAAGTCATGGTATATAATTATTTTTATACGTTGCTTGATTGAATTTGCTAGTATTTTGTTGAGAAATTTTGTATCTGTATTCATAAAGGATATTGGTCTGTAGTGTTCTTGTGGCATATTTGTCTGGTTTTAATATCAAGGTAGTACTGGCCTCATAGAATGAGTTGAGAAGTGTTCCCTCATCTTCTGTTATTTGGAAGATTTTGTGAAAGATTGGTATAAGTTCTTCTTTTAAAGTGTTTGGTAGAAATCACCAGTGAAGCCATCTGGGCCTGGGCTTTTTTATGGGAAGATTTTAAATTACTAATTCAATTTCTTTACCAGTTATTGGTCTATCCAAATTTTCCATTTCTTCTTGAGTCAATTTTGGTAGATTGTGTCTTTCTTGGAATCTGTTCATTTCATCTAAGTTTTCTATTTTGTTGGCATGAACTTATTAATAGTATTCCCTTATAATGGTTCCCATATCTATAGAGTCCATTGTGATACCCTTCTTTAACTCCTAATTTTAGTAATTTGATTCCTCTCTTTTCTACTTGTTCAGTCTACCGAAACCAACCAACCAAACCCAGTGCTGTCGAGTCAATTCCGACTCATAGCAACCCTATAGGACAGAGTAGAACTGCCCCATAGAGTTTCCAAGGAGCGCCTGGTGGATTCGAACTACTGACCCTTTGGTTAGCAGCCATAGCACTTAACTAGTACGCCACCAGGGTTTCCAATCTACCTAAAGGTTTGTCAATTTTGCTGTTCTTTTCAAAGAATCAACTTTTAGTTTCATTGATTTTTTATATTGTTTTTCTACCCTTTATACTTTACTATTTCCTTTCTTCTGCTTGCCTTGAGTTTAATTTGCTCTTCTTTTTGTAGATACTTAAGATGGAAGGTTAGGTTATGAATTTGAGATCTTTCTCCTTTGTTAATGTAGGTTTGTACAGCTATAAATTTCCCTCTAAGCACTACTTTAGCTGTATTCCATAAGTTTTGGTATGTGTGTTTTTATTTTCATTCATCCCAAAGTATTTTCTAATTTCCCTTGTCATTTCTTCTTTGATCCATTGGTTATTTAAGAGTGTACTGTTTAATTTCTACATATTTGTGTATTTCCCAAATTTCCTTTTGTTACTAATTTCTAATTTAATTCCATTGTGATCAGAAAACATAGTTTGCTCTTCTTTTTCTAGTTTTTCAAGGTGTAAATTTAGGTTATAGGTTTGACATCTTTCTTCTTTTGTAATGTAGGCATTTACAGCTATAAATCTCGCTCTGAGCACTGCATCCATAAGTTTTAGTATGTTGTGTTTTCATTTTCATTCATCTGTATTTTCTAATTCCTTTTGTGACTCTTTTAACTTCTTTAACAGTGTATTGTTTAATTTCCACATATTTGTGAAACTTCCAGTTTTTCTTCTGTTACTGATTTCTATTTTCTTTCCATTGTAGTCAGAAAAAATCATTTTACAATTTCAGTCTTTTTTAAATTTATTGAGACTTGTTTTGTGACCTAACATATGGTCTGTCCTAGAAATGTTTCATGTGTGCTTGAGAAGAATGCTGCTATTTGGTGGAGTGTTCTATAAATTTCTCCTAGGTCTAGTTGGTTTATAAAATGTTGTTCAAGTCTTCTGTTTCCTCACTGATCCTTTTTGCCCAATTGTTCTATCCATTATTGAATGTGGAGTATTGAAGTCTCCAAGTATTGCTATTGAGATGTCTATTTCTCCCTTCAATCCTGTCCATTTTTGGTTCATGTATTTTGGAGTTCTATTGTTTTTTTTTTTGTTGTTGTTGTTGTTTTTATTGTTAGGTGCCAGTACTGTGCTTTTCTGATGCCTCTAAATTCTAGTGAAAGGCAACACTGACACACTGACCTTGCTGAACTGGAATTTGAAAGATATTTTGAAGTTTTGTTTTCCAGCATCTTGACCACCATGTTAAGCTAATGAGTAATGGGTTTTGAAGTCACTCAGACCTGAGCTCAAATTCAGACTCTGCTACTTATGACCTATATCGGTCACAAAGCCATCTGGATCAGTTTCTTCCTCTGTAAAATGGGACAATGTTAGTACCTACCTCATTGGGTTGTTGTGAGGATTACATGGGATCGTGTGTAATGATCTTAGCCTAAGTTAGTATTTGCTTGCCATCTGTCTGCCTGTCTGCTAATAGCAAAGTGAGTTGGCATTTTCTGCATATTTTCTCATAGATAATATAGGGAGGGGATCCCAAAACAGAACGAGAGAGAGAAGCCATTCAGAGATAAAGCATTTGCCTAAAGACAATTCTAAGAACATTTTACCACATGCATGTGTAGCAGACAGAGCTGGCCCTGCATGAATGCAAAGAAGCCCATCACTTTACTGATACGATTTGAGGAATTATAAGACTACTCTCCCGACTCTCTTCCCCCATATCTCATGGCATATCATGGCATATCTCCCATACACTTCATACGTACTAGTGCCTAGAATTCTACTAAAAAATGAAACAGCTGCCATCGAGTTGATTCTGACTCGTGGCGACCCTATGTGTGTCATAGTAGAACTGTGCTCCATGGGGTTTTCAATGGCTGTGATCTTTCAGAAGTAGATTGCCAGGCCTTTCTTCCAAGGCACCTCTGGGTAGACTCTAACTGCCAACCTTTTGGTTTGTAGGGAATGCTTAACTATTTGTATCACCCAGCATTAGTACTTGTCAGATTTATTTCCTTCTTCTAGAAGAGGTTCAAGAAAACACTAAAGCATTGGATATTTGAAGATTGGAAAGACTCTGAAAAGGATGAGGGCGAGGGCAGGGACAGTTTCAAAGGGGGCATAAAATAAATCTCACCTTTTTCAGTATGCATACAGCTGACTCTCAGACCAGACATACCCATGCAAGAGTCCAGCTGGGCCCAGATTCCAAAGTGTTCACCCCCACCCTACTTCACTGCATGCCTTTTCCCATTTCAGAGGTGAATGGGGCTACTAGTAGCACAGTCCATTATATTCTACTCACTCTGCTTCCAGGGTCAGCACTGACATAACTCATCAACTCCCATTCCCCTAATCACCAGCAGCCAGGTAATGCTTGGTCTTGGTACCTGCCACCCAGTTGTGCTGCAGAGACATGGGCCAGAGATGCCAAGGGAGTTCTGCCACAATCCTCAGCACCAGGGCTCATCTATTGATTCTCTTTCTGAGTTTAGATTACATGCACAGCGCCCACCGCCCTGTCACTGGGGGCCACCTGGGGAAAAAGGAGAGTAGTTATTTGGGCAGCGTGGCCACCAGCCCCAGGAGGTCGAGCCACTGTACGCCCCCGCCTGCCGACTCTGAGCTTGTCAGCTTCTGCTACCTCCATATGCGCGAACAAAGGAAGGAGCAGGAAAGCCGGATGGATGTCAACGAGAACCTAATCTTCTTTGAGGAGACCAGGCCCCGGACCAAGTCTGACCCCACATCCAAAAGCTCTGGCCAAGGCTATGAGGTGATCCCAGATGACTTTGACGTAGCCAGCCTAGACCACGAGCCTTGTGCCAGCAGGGCCAGGTCCTATACCTTGGACAATTCCCTTGGGGCTGAATCCCTGAATTTCTACTGTGACTCTTGCAAAGCCAAACTCCAGGAGCAGCTGGGCCCTCGCAAAGGTGGAAGGCCTGGCTCTTGTCGTGACAATATGGTAGACTTAATGTCCCTCCCACCTCCTGGGAGTGAGGAGGAGGAGGAGGAGGAAGATGAGAGCACTTCTCTGCTGCCTGCCATTGCTGCCCCACCCCCTGGTTTCCGAGACAACAGTTCTGACGAGGATGACACCAAGCGCCGGGCCGTCCAGAGCCAAGAACAAGGACGCCACCTGCGTGGGCTCCTGTACGATGAGATTCCAGTGACACTGATTGACAGCGTGCAGACCCGGACAGTCCGAGATCATGCCCAGGAGCTAGATGATGCCTTGGTGTCTACTCTGCAGGCTCTGGAAGCCCTGGCTGCTTCAGAGGATGGACCACACCCCCCACCCCCACAGACTGCAGGTAATGGCCAATTCCTCCTCCCTCTTGCCTCCCCTCCCCTCTCCTGGCCAGGCAGGGCCAGCAGGTGACATTGCTTCTTCCCAAGTAGATGTCAAAGTCACCCTTGTATGTCAGGGCAGTGGATGGGCCAGAGGTAGTTCAGATAGGGTCAAGGGGGCAGTGATCCTGCAGCAGTGATTGGCTGCTCAGCTCTAGCTAGAGCTCTGCTCTCACCATTCTGTCTCTTTGGAAATGCCTAACAGATGGACCTCAGGGATTGGGGCCATGACAGCTACGGAGCCAGGCAAGGATGGAGGATCAGAGAAAAATTGTGAGAGATATAGAAGACGGGCAAAGATCATCCAATATGCATATGATTGGAAGAAAACCAAAACAACCAACTAACCACCTAGAGACCTGGGATCAGGGGAGTCAAGAGTCATCACTGCTCAGGGCTGAGGTCTTATCCTGCCTAAGAGCATGGGCTCTGAGTCAAAAACATCCAAGTCTTGGCCTCTTGACTCACTTGCAGTGTGACCTTTGGCAAGGCACTTGCCCTCATTGCGCCTCAGTTTTGTCATCTTAAACGGAGTTGATGATAGTCATATCACATAGGGTTGTGATGATTAAATGAGATCATTCATGCAAACCACTGCTTATACTAAGCACATGGTAAGGACTCAGTAAGTTGTAGCTGTCATTATTAATGATTATTTGGTAGGAGAATCATGCAACATGCATGCTATTCCTTGATATATATACATACATACATCTTGTGGACAAACACACATGTCCTACATATACCTATAGTCGCACATACCTACCTCCATACATGTACACCTGAAAACAAAGAGGAAGAGATCAATGACATAGAAACAAAAGATAAATATGGAGGAATAAGGAATATGAGAAAGCACATGAGGTGGCAGGAAGAGAGGGTAAAGAGACTGGGGTCTGAGGGAGCCTGGCTGACCAGGGAGAGTACCAATTCCTGGCTTTTCTGGGTGTGAGGGTCCTGCCACCCTATTGTGCACATGAGCATCATCCTTGGCATTGGAACCCACCCCACATGTTTGGCCCTAGGTCTGGCATTTCTCTCTGCTCCAAGTCTGGAGCTCCAAGCACTAGTTGCTCCCAGGCTTGAGGCAGCCAGAGAGAGAACAAGCTAAGCTAAATGGCCTCAGCTGCAAGGACGGTAAGCAAGTTTGTCCAGATGAGGAGGGATACGGAGGGGCCTTTCTTTGCCAGCCCTCTTCAGGGCAATTAACAAAAAATTTCCTAGCTGTTGAATCTAAAAATAGTGTTGATTAGCATGTTGTTTTGTGTGTGATTTGCATGTTAATTTGCTATCAATCTGCCCTGATAGTCTCTACATCTTTTGTTTCTCTTGTGATTTCCTTCACAATCCCTGTCACAGCTTGCCTCTCTGCGCCCCTCCACCCTCAGCCCTGCAGTGCCTCTAGGCCTTAGTGTTTTTACTCGGCTTGAAACATTGCTAGCTGGCCTTGGCCTCCATAAGCTCTCTACCTCTCTCTGTTTTGAAAGGGACTTGATCTCAGTCAGTGTAACAAGCCCTGTCCCTGTTCCTCCAGGTCTGATTGTGCTGGCCACAATCACCCCTGAATCATCACTGGACTCGGGCCATGAAACCAACTCATCAGAGCTCACAGACATGTCGGAGATGATGTCGGCCATGAAACAACATCAGAATACCACCTACTTCCTGGCCCAGCATCTCAACAAGGACAGCCTCCTTGCCCGCAAGGACCTGCCCTTCCGGATCCAGACCTGTGCAGCCCAGGCTGTTCTCACAGCCCCTTACTCTCTTGGGCGCCCGGATCCCAACCCATCCCGCCAGCCGGCTGTCACAGGCCAGAGTCCAGGTCCCCCTGGTGCTCGGAGGAAGCTGCCTCAGTCCGAGGCCCAGCTACAGGGTGAGCGAACCTACGCCCTGGCAGTGCACCCAGCGCTGCCCCCCCAGCTTAGTGAGCAGAAGAATCTGAGCCTGCTGCCCCCAGTTCCTGAGGACAAAGGGTTTGGCCATGCCAGGGCAGGCCTAGAGATGTCACTGAGGGCAGCCACACCATCCCTCAGTGAAGAGCAGACCTCTGAGCTGAGGGAGAACCTGCCCAAGGAAGTCAGGCTGAGCCCCAAGCTTATCCTGGACCCCAAGGGCAGTGTGACCCCAGCCATCATCTCCACTGCCCTACAGCAGGTGGTTCACAGTAAAAGTCTAGCCACCCCTGGGGGGCCCTTAGGGAACCCCCCCAGTAGGGGGGAGAGGAGGCTGGAGGCCAGCATGGCGAGGCCAGAGGTCAGCATGACAAGCAGCAGTGCCAATAAGAATCTTAAGTTCAAAATGAATCCCGGTGGTCCAGAGCGCTCACAGAGTTCCCAGCAGCAGAGCACCTCCTCCAGCCCCAGAGCACTCACAGGCAGCCGGGCTGAGAGCCTGCACATCTCCCCGCAAGAGGACAGGATGCTAGGTCAAAGTTTTCCTCCCAAGAGCTATCTTTCACGAGCAAGTCGAGAGTCACTGGGCAAGCAGGCTGCAGGGGAGGGGGCAGGCAAGGGTGGGCCTGAGGGTACTAAGCCAGCCCTGCACAAGCCAGGCACAGCCTCAGGCCAGGGGGAGAAGGGGCAGCTGGAGAACACAGCCAAAAGCAGCAAGCTCGAGGAGACCAGCCTGGTTCCCCGAGCTGGCTACCCCATAGCGCTGCAGAGCCCCAGTTGCCAGCCCCGTGGCCACAGCCCCAGCATCCACCCCCGTGGCCACAGCCCCAGCATCCAGCCTCGTGGCCACAGCCCCAGCTGCCAGCCCCGTGGTCACAGCCCCAGCAGCCAGCCACGAGGCCACAGCCCCAGCTGCCAGCCGCGAGGCCAGAGTCCACTGAGGCCTCAGGTCGACAGCCGACAGGTGAGCACCATGCCCTCCCTGAAGCTTGAAACAACCCTGGATGGAGCCCACTCAGTCTCTGAAGGCCCTGTAAAGCCCAAGTCATCCCGAGGTCCTTTCCGGCTGCGCAATTTATTTTCTGCCACCTTCCCAACCCGCCAGAAGAAGGAGACAGATGAGCGGCAGGCCCAGCTGCAGAAGGTAAAGCAGTATGAGCTGGAGTTCCTAGAGGAACTTCTAAAGCCCCCAAGCCAGGGGGAGCTGCCGGGCACTGAGTACCTGCAACCTCCAGCACCTGGCCGCTGCAGCTGCCAGCTACGCAGCAGCCCTGTGCAACAGGGACCTGGCATGTCGCGGGAGCAGAGGCGCAGCTGCGATTGCAAGCGCATCTGCCGGGGGGGCCGGCCTCAGGCCGCCCAGACCCCCATGCCCAGCCTCCAGGGAAGGGAGAGGGACAAGGTCCCCCCTACCCAGAAGCAGCCAGAGGCTGGCCTAGGCTTGAGCCTCAGCAGCCCTACCAACATGCAGCGCATCCGCTCCACCAGCCTGGAATCCCGGGAGTGCCGATCAGACCCTGAGAGCGGTGTTTCATGCCTGAGCACGTGTGCTTCAGGGGGCGAGTGTCTGGGAGCTCCCAACTACAGGAAACTGATGCGCCGCTACAGTATTAGTGAGCAGGACCAGGGCGACAGGGCCTCGCTGACCTCGGATGTCTACCCTCACCCACCCCTGGGGATGCTGCCCAGGGAGGCCAAGGAGGTAGAGGCAGGCCTCCCCCTAGCCTTGGGTCCCAAAAGCAAGTCTCTGGAGTCACCAACTCTAGGAGAGCCCTCCTATGTCCAGGTTGCCCCTGAGACCAAAGGCCCCAGGCAGATGGCCATGTTCTCACTGCCAGAGGAGGTGTACCGCAAGCCTGCCGAGCTGGACGAGGACAGTGAGAGCAGCAAGTGCTGCTCCATCCGCTACTGCTTCTACTACCGCAAGTGCGACATGGCCGATGATGCGAGTGACGGCAGGGATGAGCTCTCCTACTCCATCCCCATGAAGATTCTGCCAGGCATGAAGTTGGATGAGCAGGTGGTGCCTGTGGTGAGCAGAACCCTGCAGGTGCTGGATGCAGCCACCTGCAGCAGCAGCAGCCCCGAGGCTGCCCGCACCCAGGAGATTGACCTGCGGGTGTCCACCTTTGAGGGGAGCCTGGCCAAGATCAATGCTCTGCGGGCCCATGCCTATGGCCTGCCCGATGGCTTCCTGGCTGCCCAGCTGGACACCAATGAGCTGCTGACAGTCCTGAGGCAATGTGTGGCCAGCCCCGAGGCCCGCGCCCCGAAGCCCTACGTCTCCCAGATCTCCGAGTACAAGCTCGAGCTGGCTCTCAAGTTCAAGGAGCTCCGGGCCTCCTGCCGCCGTGTGGCCAACGTGGACAAGAGCCCAACTCACATGCTGGCAGCCATCACAGGCAGCTTCCAGGTGCTGAGCAGCCTCATCGAAACCTTTGTGCGGCTGGTGTTCATCGTGCGCTCTGAAGCCCAGCGCCAAGAGCTGCTGGCCAAGGTAGAAGAGGTGGTGAGGAACTACACCTTCCTGCTGCGCGCAGCTGAGGAGTCCACAGCCCGGAACCTGAACCAGCAGCAGCAACAACAGCAGCAGGCAGCAGCTATAGGGGCAGCCACAGAGCACCCACCAGGCTCCCCAACCTCAGCGACTGTTATGAGCACATTCACCCGCTCCTTAAAAACCCTTATTCAGTAGGGCATCTGCCCAACCCTGCCCTCCCCGAACCAAGGCCCCAGGTTTTGAGCTTTGTGGTCTTTGCATCTTGTGGTGAGTGTGTGTATCTGCTGGGCCTGTCAGGGTCCAAGAGCCCTTTAGTCTCCAGGGAGTGACAACTCCCTTGGTTGAGACGCTCCCTGAGGCTCCAGGCAGCTGCTTGCCCTGGGTGTCCTCCACCTTTCCCTGGCCTCTGTGTGTCACTGTGAGGGCAAAGGCCCTTTGTCGCCACGCCCACTGGCAAAGCTATCTTTTCTCTCTTCCCAGGGGCTGAGAGGTGACATCAGGCTCACTTCCTGCTCCACCAGGGGGGCCGGGGCCTGAAGCAGGCAGGCCCAAGGGCCTTGCGCTCTTCCTGATATCTGCTTTCCGACAGGGAGCAGTGGCAGTAGCAGCAGGCCACAGCGCAGAGCAGAGGGGAGGGGGCGTTCTAGCCAGATGTGCCCACCCACCCTGGGCTCACAGTCACCTGGCAGGAGCCACTGCAGAGGGCACATGCCCTGGTGGTATATCTGCAGAAAGCAGCCACACAGGGCTATTCGCAGCCGGCCTCACTGCTGGCAACCTTGGGAGCTCTCGCCCCCAGGTCCCGTAGCTCCACACCAGCCATCCCCAAAGTGCCCTGCCGCTCACTGGTGGGCAGGGCAACTCAGTCCACTAGGGAGCAAGCGTCTGGGATCACCCCAGTTGTTTTGGGTAAGGTGAAAACCTCTGCCCTGGGGAGACCCAGCGCAGGCCTTGGAGCCCGCCCAGCCCAGCCCAGCCCAAGGGCTGTTGCTGCCTGCCTGTGGCACCTCCCTTAACATCTCTACCAGACAGACTGTCCTTAGGAGTTTGACTTAGCTCTGGATTGGGGGTGGGGGGTGGGGGGTGGGGGGGAGGGGGGGAGGGGGAGGGGTGGGGAGGGAGAGGGGTGGGGAGGGGAGGGGTGGGGTGGGGGGTGTTGATCACTATATCTTAAACTTCTGGAAGCTAGCGTGATATGTTAATCCCGAGTATACGCTTTTGGCTGTGTATTGACCCTGTGGATTTGTCTCTCTAAGAAAAGCAGCTGAGCGCCTTACCCAGTGCAGTCCTGCACCTCTCTTCCCCCTCTCCAGAACAATCTGGAAGGGGGTTCACACTGTTTAGCATCCTTCTTGACACACATCTATTGCTGCCACCGCTGCCCCTCCCCGCTCTCCCACCCCCCCCACCCCCCACCCCTCTACTTTCCTGGGAGTGAAGACACGGAGTCCCTACGGATGACCCCACTGTAGGGAACAAAGAAAGCCAATGTTTCTTCTGTACAGATTGCTTACCGCTCACCTCTCCATCTCTCCCTTTGTTCCCACACACTCATCCCCTGTGTCTGCCTCTCTTCCACCCTTATGTGACAGACCCATGTGAAATCGCTCGTTCTTCTGTGAGTTTTATAAAAATATACACTGTGCTTTAACCTCCACCCTCTGCCCGTCCTTGGTACCCTCCCCAGTGCAATAAAGCCCCTCTGAGTGGTGATTTCTCAGGGCAGGGATGCGGGGAGCTCCTTCTGCAGAAGCCAGCCCCCCTCTTCCGTGCCTCTCATCCCACAGGACCAACTTGTTTAATGGGCCAGAGATGCAGCCAGTGGGGAATCCTTTTCCCCCGCGACCACTGCCAGCCAGAGTGCTGACTTGGTCTCCCTCTTCTCCCAACTTCTTGATCCTACACATTTGCCACTCAGCTCCCACCTGTGTCATCCCACCACCATCCTTCACCTCTCCCTCAGCCTCATGGAGAGGAAACATTTTCTAATGTCTGTATATAGTATATATACTACATAAAAATATATAAATTATATATATACTAACTTATGTCTTGTTTTTCAAACAAGAACAAATAAATCTATTCATCTTACTATCCCAGTAAGGCTTCACGGTGCCTCTTTGTGAGTGTCCTTGTGTCCTTGAATTGTTGGTTGGTGGTGGTCCCATTGAGTGCTTTTCCTGGGCCTTTGCTCCCATGTACCTGGGCACTGATGGGTGATGGGAGCTGAGGACCCAGCTCCTCCCAACTCCCCAACATGCAAGAGATCCCCTTTTGCTTTTCTTAGAAGCTGCCTGTTTGTCATAGGAGTTGGATATCATCTACTCCTTTCTCTGGCCCATGAGGTCTCTGGCTCACCTGGCCACCATGCCTGTGACCTCAGAGCTGAAGGGTTTAAGCACAGGAACACTATGTGCTGCATGCCTAGTATACCAGATGGCCTGGGACTTAGGAGACAGGGTTTTAGGCCAGCTATCAGGATGAGGAGGATTCTGGTAACACAGTGGATAAGTGCTCGGCTGCTCACCAGCAGGTCGGCAGTTCGAACCCACCAGCCTTTCCAGGAGAGAAAGCTGTGGCAGCCTGCTTCTGTAAAGATTACAGCCTTGGAAGCCCTGTGGGGCAGTTCTCCTCTGTCCTGTAGGGCTGCTGTGAGTCGGAGTCGACTTGATGGCAAAGGCTTTGGGTTTTGGTATCAGGTTGGGATTGGGAAATGGGGTCTCTCCCTCTGAAACTTGCCCATTTGCCTCAGAGCTTACCTGACTACCTTGTAGTTTAGACTAATGAATCCCTTGCAACTGCCTTTGGCAATTCATTGAGGCAGGTGGGGAGGGTGGCTTGGATAGGATAGAAACAGCCCAACCCTAAGCAGAGTAGCTTGCTCTGGCTTTGCAGAGAGTGACCTAATGGTGAGAAATTACTCTGTTTCTCCTGTTCTCTGATTTCCTTTTGTTAGTCACAGGTCCACCACTCACCAATGTGGAGCCTCTGTGCAAATTAGAAAAAGTTGTCCCTCCCCCTACCACCATGCCCTGAGGACGAATTAGAAAAAGACTCACTTTCTAGGGTGACACAAATGGTTAAGTGCTTGACTATTAGCCCAAAGGTTGGTGGTTCAAACCCACCCAGAGGTGCCTCGGAAGAAAGGCCTGGCGATCTTTTCGAAACCCTATGGAGCAGTTCCACTCTGTATACTTGGGTCGCCATGAGTTGGAATCAACTCAACAGCAACTAACAGCAATGACAACTAGGTGATAACCCTGTGGGTACATGGCTTGGTAATTTCAGCCTTCTCCAGCCTGCTTGCCTCTTTGGCTGGGTGCACAAACTACATAATCATCTGCAGTGGCCCTGATTAGTCACTTGCCCTCAAAGGTTGATTGAAGGTTTTTTGTTTGTTTTTTAATGTCTACAAGAGATTTAGAATTTAGAAGCAAAGCCTTCTGAAGGAGCCAGAGACAGCATAATCAGGCTGGGCTGCCCTGTGTGTTCCCCAGCAACAAATCAGAGCTTTGCCTCTGTGCATGGGAGGGAACCAGGGGTGACAGCCCTAGGAAGGGTGGCAGAAATCTGGGTGCTGCCTGCCAACTTCAAGGTTGGTATCCAGTGGAAGTCAATACCAGTGTAAAGTAAAACCTGCTACCACTCAAAATGACCCAAGTGGGCAGTCCAGAAACTTGGGCCCCTATGGCCCTCTGCTACCCTGGTAGCTCCTTAAGGTCAGAAAGCATTTTTATTCAGTTCTAGATCCTGGATATCCACACCAGGACCGGGCACATAGTTAGCTGCCATCAAGTCAGCCCTTGGCTTATGGCGACTCCATGCAGAATGAAACACTGCTCAGTCCTGGGCCATCCCCATGACCCCTTGCAGATCAAATCATTGTGATCCATAGGATTTTCACTGGCTGATTTTCAGAAGTAGATTACCAGGGCTTTCTTCCTGGTCTTAGTCTGGAAGCTGTACTGAATGAAACCTGTTCAGCATCATAGCAACACATAAATCTCTGCTGACTTATAGGCAGTCCCTGCGCATGAGGTACACCGGTCAGGAATTGAACCCAGATCTCCCACATAGAAGGTGAGAATTCCCCCACGGCACTACCGCTGCCTCTCTGGAACACAGTAGGTCTTCAATAAATGTTGAATGAATGAAGAATGGATGAATGTTAAATGAGGTGACTGTCACAAGAGAGCTCTCCCAGACTCTGTAACTTTTGAGAAGAGTTCTCACTCCCCTGGGAATGGTTCACCCAGGGCACCACAGTTGGGCATTTGGATGGGACTAGGCAGTCTGGAGGAGGAGCCCTGGTGGCATGTGGTTAAAGCACTTGGCTGCTAACCAAAAGGCTGGCAGTTTGAACCCACTAGCCACTCCATGGGCAAAAGATGTGGCAGTCTGCTTCCATAAGGATTTACAGCCTTAGAAACCCTATGGGGCAGTTCTACCCTGCCCTGTAGGGTCACTGTGACTTGGAATTGACTCAGCGGCAATAGGTTTGGTTTGCTTTTTAGTTAGTCAGTCTGGCATCCTCCTGTCAAAGGATGAGGAGTTGAGACCATCTTCAAATGTCCCGCTGACTCAGCTGAGTTTCACCAACTACTTTCCAAACATTTCTGAAACTCTCTTAAGGTGACTCTGATGGTCTCCCTTTTTGGGGACCCAGGGTCATTCTCTGCAGTAGCTGGAGCTCTGAGGGAGGCTCTACTTCCACCCACATCTTCCTCGCCTCCTGCAGCCTGAGCTGGAGCCCAAGGCTGATGCTCTCCAGCCACTGCATACCAGAAATGAGTCCCTCAGAGTCTGAATCCTGCCTTTCCGGCTTCAGCCAATTAAAGGAAAATGGGTTCATACTGTTGGCACAGGCCCAGGATGCCAGCGGTGCTGGCACAGTCACATATTTTCAAGCTGTTGTCAAGGCATTGTGAATAATAGGCAATTTCATCAACAATGAATTGAAAGGACCTGCCTCAGCCAGAACTTTTCCTGCCAAAAGGGTAGGGGAGAATCAGCTGCCAGCACTGGAAGGGGGCATAAATTTATGTCTTAGAATCAAATTTCTCCAGTCATAACTGCATCCCCTTCACCATCCTGCAGGCTGAAAAGCAGGCTGTGGGGATGTGTCTAGGGTCAAGAGGTCCTTCATGGAATGGGGGGAAATGACCCCTCAGAGTTCAATCCTGGGCCTTGGTGAAATGTTCTAGAGTCCATGTGGGGCTCTGTTCCAGGGTCCTGACCTGCTGGAAGCCAATGTTAGGGGAAAATTATAGAGGCCTGCCTTTGAAACTGCTTGTTTCACTTGAGTGTTTCTAGTGACTCCTTCCCAGCCATGCCCAAGCACCCACACACCAAGTCCTTGGGCACTGCCCACACTCGCAGCATCCCAGGGACACGTTCCAGTGCTCACACTGCAGGTTATAGACCTACCACTTAGGGACGAGCTCACTTTTTGCTTCCCTATTCTATCTTTGATTTGATGTCTTTCCCTCTGGGTGTTTAGTCCTAATTCTTATTTTCAAGACTTTGGCTAAAAGAAAAGATGTGTCCGTACTATGTTGGGAGCCTTCCACAACACAGAAAAGTTGATCTCTGCCCCTAAATATGCAAAACCAACTGTGGATGAGCACTTGCCATATGCCGGGCACCATGCTAAGTACTTTACGTTGTGCCATCGCTTTTAATCCAGAACAATCCTTTGAGAGAGGTACTATTATCATCTCCATTTCTCAGATGAGGAAACTGAAGCCTGGAGAGGTTAAGCTCAAGGTCACACAGCTGGTAAGTGGTGCAGCCAGCCAGTTTTCAAGGCCAGCCCATGCTTTCAATCACTGCCCTACAGCCCAACCCCACCTCACCTTTGAAGCACTTCCCATGGACCTCCAGAGACACGGATGCAGACACCCTCTACAAAAGATGATCTGTAATTGTTGCTCGGGGTCCAGGCAGCCTGTGCAACAGACAGATGGTGGGTAAGTGTAGGGTGTGAGGTGACAGCAGTTCTTCAGGGATAAGAGACCTGGAGTGACAGGATGCCAGAGAGGGACACCAGAAAGACATAGGAGAGTGTTATCAAAGCATCCCTCCTCTTCCTTTGCCATGAGACCAGAAGAACTGGATGGTGCCCAGCAGGAGCAGATTAACCAGTAGGCAGGGTATGCATGGGCTTACTTGTGTTTACTTACTAATCTGTACTGAACAATTTTACATGGGTTTCAGCACATCTTTGATGTGGGGAAAAACAGGTGAAATTGTGCACTATGGATTAGTAAGTAAGCACAAGTAAGCCTGTTTGTACCTTGCTTACTGGGTAATCTGTCCTTGGTGCCCAGCTACCATTGGTGAACATTTCAATCAAAGATTCAGTAGAAGAATTCTGATCAAAAGGGGGAAAATGCAGAACAGAATTTCAAATTCTCATGGAACCCAGACTTTCTGGATCCATAGAGGCTGGATGAACCCATGAAACTACTGCCCTGAGATAATCTTTAAACCTTAAACCTCTAACCAAAAATATCCCCTGAAGTCTTCTTAAAACCGAACAGTAGTTTAGCTTAACTAGTAAAGAATGTCTGCCTTGAGCATTGTGCTCTTTTAAGTTCTATCTATATAGGATCAAATTGCCAACAGCAACTCAAGAGATTAGATGGGGGCAGTGAGCTTATGTTAATGGGGGGCAGAGTGACTCAGAAAAGGAGGGTGAAAACGGTTGCACAACCTGGAGAATGTAATCAATGTCACTGAATTGTACATATAGAAATTGTTGAATTCGTGAATGTTCTGCCATGTATATTGTCAACAACAACAAAAAGAAAAGAAATAATTTTTTAAAAGGATCCCTCCTCTCCCCCAACTCTCACCGCCCCCCCCCCACACACACCAGTGCCAGTACCAGTTGCTGTCGAGTCAGTTTCGACTTATGGTGACTCCACGTGTGTCAGAGTAGAACTGTGCACCATAGGGTTTTTAATGGCTGATTTTTCAGACATAGATTGTGAGGCATTTCTTCCAAGATGTCTCTGGGTGGACTTGAACCTCCAGCCTTTTGGTTAGCAGCTGAGCACAATAACGATTTGCACCTCCCAGGGACACCCACACCCCCCAGTGTTGCCTATCACACACTTCAGCAGAGGGTCAGCCTCGAGCATCAGTTGAGGGAAGCCAAATTCCCTGCAAGCCGGAGATTTCTGTATCTGCAGTGAACAAGCTAAGCAGGGAAGCTGTGTGGGCTAAGGAGTTGAGCCGTTCACCCCAGAATCAGGGCTCAGTTCTATTTTCACCCTAGCTGCTGACTTGCCATATGATGGGGTACAAGTCATTTCACCTCTTTGGGCCTTTTCTCTAAAATGAAAATGACTGAGTCTCCAGCCTCCCTCTGTGGCTGTGAGAATTAATGAGGTGATGCTGAGTCCTAGCTGTACAAGCTTAACAAGTACAAATCGAACTGCTACATTTGCAGCTGGTCCACAGAAACTAATTAAGCTTCACCAAGGGACTGAAACTAGAAACTTGGCCTGCAGTCTTTTGGGGGCCTGCTCTCTCCAAATATCTATGGCTCTCAGTAGAAACTGTCTTCCTGTCAGTTTCCCTCAAAAGGGCCAGGCAAGGCCTCCTCTCCCTTGGGCCTTTCTTTTGAAATTGGGAACCCCTACTACCTCAGTGGAGAACCCACATCCTCAGGTGGACACAGGCAGACCCAAGGCTCTCCTTGGCCTTTGTCCAACACCCTGATTCTTTCTCTTGCTTGAAATTCTAATTTTCCCTCAACATTTAAGCTCAACTAAGAGGAAAGGGTTTTAAACTCCAACGTCTTAGCCAGATTCCCAGTGACAGCTTTGAGTTCTACCTACTTGGCCCAGCGTTTAATTCCCATGCGTCCAACCCCGGCCCTAGTAATTTGCAAACTTATGGCAGTAGGGGAACCCTGATGGCATAGTGGTTAAGGACTATGGCTGCTAATCAAAAAGTCAGCAGTTCAAATCTGCCAGGCACTCCTTGGAAACTCTATGGGGCAGTTCTACCCTGTCCTATAGGGTCGCTATGAGTCGGAATCGACTCAACAGCACCAGATTGGGTTGGTTGGTTGGTATGGCAGTATGCCAAGGGTACTAGGAGAAATTATTTTTCAAAGGCCTACAGGGTGGGTTGGGTGAGGGTTCTGTCCCAGGATCATGGAAAAATTGCCTAGAAGGCAAAGTTGGCTTTGGCTCCTGCCCCTCAATTTCCCTCCTCACCCCTGTCTTGCCAGGATACCCTGGGTCCTCATGGGTTCCTCTGGCTTCTCAGTATCCTACATGGTGACAATCCCCTAGGCATGCCTCTTAGGCCTACCCTCCCTTCAAAATTACCTCTTCCTCTCCCCAAGTAAAAAGTGGTATTTGGGGCATATGTTAAGTTTTGAGCCATCTGATTAACTGAATGAAATAATTTACACTGGGCTTCTGGCTTCCTACAAAGTCAAATTTGTTGTTGTTGTTGTTAGGTGCCATCGAGTCAGTTCCAGCTCATAGCTACCCTATGTACCCCAGAACAAAACCCTGCCTGTCCTGCACCATCCTCAGAATCGTTGCTATGCTTGAGCCCATTGTTGCAGACACTGTGTCAATCCATTTTCTTAAGGGTCTTCCACTTTTTCACTGACCGTGTACTCTACCAAGCATGATGTCCTTCTCCAGGGACTGATCCCTCCTGATAACATGTACAAAGTACGTGTGATACAGTCTCACGATCCTTGCTTCTAAGGAGAATTCTGGCTGTACTTCCAAGACAGATTTGTTTGTTCTTTTGGCAGTACATGATATACTCAATATTCTTCCTCAATGCCATAATTCAAAGCCTTAAATTCTTCTTCGGCCTTCCTTATTCATTGTCCACCTTTCACATCCATACGAAGCAATGGAAAACACCATGGCTTGGGTCAAGTGCACCTTAGTCTTCAAGGTGATATCTCTGCTTTTCAACACTTTGGAGAGATCTTTTGCAGCAGATTTTCCCAATGCAATGGGTCTTTTGATTTCTTGACTGCTGCTTTCATGGGTGTTGATTGTGGATCCAAATAAAATGAGATCCTTGACAACTTCAATCTTTTGCCCTTTTATCATGATGTTGCTCATTGGTCCAGTTGTAAGGATTTTTGTTTTCTTCATGTTGAGGTGTAATCCACACCGAAGGCTGTGGTCTTTGATCTTCATCAGTAGGTGCTTCAAGTCCTCTTCACTTTCAGCAAGCAAGGTAGTGTCATCTGCGTAACACAGATTGTTAATGAATCTTCCTCCAATCCTGATGCCCTGTTCTTCTTCATATAGTCCAGCTTCTCGGATTATTTGCTCAGCATACAGATTGAATAAGCCCAAAAAACCAAACCCAGTGCTGTCGAGTCAATTGCGACTCATAGCGACCCTATAGAACAGAGTAGAACTGTCCCATAGAGTTTCTAAGGAGCACCTGGCAGATTCGAACTGCTGACTCTTTGGTTAGCAGCCATAGCACTTAACCACTATACCACCAGGGTTTCCACAGATTGAATAGGTATGGTGAAAGGATACAACTCCGACTCACAGCTTTCCTGAGCTTAAACCACGCATTATCCCCCTTGTTCTATTCAAACAACTGCCTCTTGGTTTATGTACAGGTTCCTGATGAACACAATTAAGTGTTCTGGAATTCCATTCTCCTCAATATTATCCATAATTTTTTATGATCTGCACAGTTCAATGCCTTTGCATAGTCAATAAAACACAGGTCAACATCTTTCTGGTATTCTCTGCTTTCATCCAGGATCCATCTGACACACCAGCAATGATATCCCAGCTTCCATGTCCTCTTCTGAATCCGGCTGAATTTCTGGCCGTTCCCTATCGATGTACTGCTGCAGCCACTTTTGAATGATCTTTAGCAAAATTTTACTTGTGTGTGATAGTAATGATATTGTTTGATAATTTCAGCATTCTGTTGTATAACCTTTCTTTGGAATGGGTACAAATATGGATCTCTTCCAGTCAGTTGGCCAGAGAGCTGTCTTCCATATTACTTGGCATAGACAAGTGAGCACTTCCAGCGCTGCATCTGTTTGTTGAAACATCTCAGTTGGTATTCCATCAATTTCCTGGAGCCTTATTTTTTGCCAGTGCCTTCAGTGCAGCTTGGACATCTTCCTTCAGTACCACTGGTTCCTGATCATATGCTACCCCCTGAAATGGTTGAACATTAACCAATTTTTTTGTCAAATTTAGCCATACCCAATGCAGGATGCAGTCAATCCAATCTTTTAATTGCATGCCCTGTGACCTTGGTAATGTGGCTGTCAGAAATTCCTCCTCTCAGTTATGGGATTATGACAGTGGGGAGTACCCTGACCACTAAAATAACATCTACTGTCTTTGCCCTCTCTCATATCCTAACCATTCCACCCCTCAGCCTGCCCACATGTGAACTAAATGTGGTCATTTGCCCCACCCGACTTCATATAGATTTGAGGATAAATCTGCAGTATGAGTAAGCTATTTGCAATTTCTTGAAAGTCCTGCTTCCTAGTATGACTTTAGGTGGCTGGATGGTGCATAAAAGTTAAGCGCTCTACTACTAGCTGGTTTGAATCCACCCAGAAGCACCTCAGAAGACAGGCCTGGTGATCTACTTCTGAAAGGTCACAGTCTTGAAAACCCTGTGAGTTCTCCATGAGTCAGAATCAAGTCCACAGCAAACTAACAACAAGTACGACTTCACAGACCAAAAAAAAAAAAAAAAAGCTATATAGCAATGGCAGGATTCTTGATCACCAAGGACAGAGGAATTGGTAAAAAGCAATAGAGCAAGGATAAGCATTCCTGCCCCTCTCCTTATCTGGCGTAATGGGAATGTACAATGCCAATTTCCCCCAGGGACCTGAAAAAATTCAGAGAACCAAGTAGAAAACAGACGATTTTCCCTGCTGAAATTGGAAGGGACTTTTATTTGACTTGCAGTTTCTGCAGCTCTGAGCCCAGGCTAGTTTGGCTCTGTAACAGGGCTTCAAGCAAGAGCCCTTTACAGGATCCAAAAGACTTGGGTCTACTTGCGCCTCTTCCAAGAACTAGCTGTGTTACCTTGGACATTCACATCCCTTCTCCGGGTATCAATTTCTAGCTCTCTAAAATAAGCGGGATGAATTGGAGGGCCTATTAGCTTAAAAAAAAAAAAAAAGCTTTTTCTCTACATTCTTTCATTTAAACATTTTTAAACAAGAGCAAGTACTTCTAGCAACACACAAACATTCCCTAACCTGCTGCCATCAAGTCGATTCCAACTAGAACCATCCCATAGGGTTTCTAAGGAGTAGCTGGTGGATTCAAACTGCCGACCTTTTGGTTAGCAGCTGAGTTTTTAACCAGTGTGCTACCAGGGCTCGAAAGCATTCCCTATGTCAGTAATTAACTTGGGAGAACCGTCCAGCCCATAAAAAAAAATTACCAGAACAAACCACAAAGCCCACATGGCCCCACTGTTTTCATCTAATTGCCTTCTTTCATTGGCCACTTTTGTCACACACATACACACACAAAAAAAAAACCCAAGGAGCGCCTGGTGGATTTGAACTCCTGACCTTTTACTTAGCAACCATAGCGCTTAACCACTATGCCACCAGGGTTTCTACTTCTGTCAAGGGGGTCAGAAATCTCTAATTGTTTAAATCCCTAGACGATTCTAGCTCCCTGTGGTACTGACCTTGCACAATAAAGCCTACATTCACAAGAAACCAACTCACAGAAACCTGAGGAGAATGACACACCATCTAAAGGATTCAGTCAAATCCTACCTAAGGTAAAAATAAGCATAAGTAAAATGAGGTACTTCTTCCAGAACAAGATTCCATGTAAAGATAGACTTTGTTAATAAAAACCATAATTTACATAATATAATTCTGTCTTAGTTGTCTAGTGCTACTATAATGGAAATACCACAAGTGGGTGGTTTTAAGGAACAGAACTTTATTTTCTCACAGTTTAGAAGGCTAGAAGTCCTAATTCAGGGCACCGGCTTTAGGGGAAGGCTTTCTCTCTTGGCTCACGAGGAAGGTCCTTGTCTCTTTTGAGCTTCTGATCCTGGCGATCTTCATGTGGCTTGGCATCTATCTTCCCCCATCTCTGCTTGCTTGCTTGTTTAATGTCTTTTATAAATCTCAAAAGGGACTGACTTAACACACACCCTACACTAATAATGTCTTGTTAACATAAAAAAGAAAATCCATTTCCAAATAATAGTTATAACCACAGGGTTTCCAAGGAGCAGCTGGCGAATTTGAACTGCCAATCTTTTGGTTAACAACCATAGCTCTCAACCACTATGCACTGGGGCTCCAACCGTAAAACCCAAAACTAAACCTGTTGTTGTTGAGTCAATTCTGACTCATAGCAACCCTATAGGACAGAGTAGAACTGCCTGGTGAGTAGCCTGAGCTCTTAACTACTGTGTCACCAGGGCTCCTGCCATTGAGTATTCCGAGTCATAGCAACCCTATAGGACAGAGTAGAACTGCCCCATAGAGTTTCCAAAGGGCAGCTGGTGGATTCGAACTGCTGACCTTTTGATTAGCAGACAAGTTCTTAACCACTTCACCACCAAGATTCCAACCATAGGTATGCGGGTTAGGATTTACAACATATATTTTGGGGGGACACGATTCAATCCATAACAAAGTCCTTTGCTCTTTCAGAGAACTCCTACATTGAATCCTTTTGCAAAGCATTCATAGTCACCTGCTAATGTATCTTCAAGTCCTTGGGTGGCGAAATGGTTTTTGCTTGGCTACTAAATGAAAGGTTAGCAGCTCGAACCCACCCAGCAGCACTGCAGAGGAAAGGCATAGAAATCTGCTTCCATAAAGATTGCAGCCAAGAAAACCCTATGGAGTTCAGTTCTACTCTGTAACACATGGGGTCGCCCTGAGTTGGAATGGACTCCATGGCAATGGGTTTGGTTTCTGTGAAGTATATTTTCAGGTGTCCCTGGGTGGTGCAAATGGTTAAAGCACTCAGCTGCTAACAGAAAGGTTGGAGATTTGAGTCTACCCAGAGGCACTTTGGAAGAAAGTCCCGGCAATCTACTTCCTAAAACTCAGCCATTGAAAACCCTGTGGAGCACAGTTCCACTCTGACACAGGTGGGGTCCCATGGGTCAGAGTTGACTGAATGGCAAATGGTTTAATGTTATTTTCAGTGTCAATCCAGATTTTCAATTCAAATCCTTAAGCATTTAAAATACAACCACCCTGAGGCTGGGTTTATGCTACAGACAGCAGGAGATATGCATGGCCTCTTCCTCAAGCAACTTCCATTCTTACTGAAGACACAGTGGTTGTGAGATTGGGAGTCTGGGGTTCAACTGAAGGGCTGACTCCTGAGAGCTGGTGAGCTCAACCTGGGCTGCAGCAGGTTGAAAAGTCTCTGCAGATGTGATGGGATTTGTGGTGGCCTTTGAAGGATCTCTGGTGTGCTTACACAAGTGAGACACCCACCTGCCATCACTTTAGCACTGAATTGGGAGTTGGTTGAGAAGAGGAAGAGAGAATACAAACAATGAGCACAGGTCACACCAGCCTCGAGAGGAAAAAATCAACGCAGACATAGGCAGGAGACAGAAAAGAGAAAGTATCTTGAAAGAAAGGATAATACCCAGAAGTAGCAGCAAAGGTTGTCTAAAGATACCAAGGAAGCTCAATCAATTAAAGCTGATGCTAGAAAAAGCCCAGTGCTCTGGGGTTGAAGTGGCAGGCCCAGAGAAGGAAGATTTTGCTGCAAGAAGCTTCTTCTAGTTCTGCGGGGCGAGGATGGGGGCTGGGAGGACAGAAAGAGGATTTTTTTCTGGCTGCACCACCCAGGGACCTAAAGATATATTAGGAGGTGACTTCTTGAAGAAAAGGACTGTGTTTTATTCATTTCTATAATCCAAAGTCTGAGCACTGTACTTTGCCCATAGTCGTTGCCCAAGAAATGTTTGCGGAAGAAATGATTGATTGAACAAATGGATGAATTTAGATTTTAGAATGCCTGGGATCTCAGAGAGAGATGAAACTAGAAGGGCAGAAACACCCCCCGGAGAGGGGCAGAGGGAGTGAGCACTTCCAATGAAGAGGATGTTTACAAAATTCTCCTGAGTTTTCGGAGCTAGAAACATAAAATACGGGCAAGAAGGCAGTCCTCAGAATTTTCTAGAATAAAATAATCCACTGTCTTCCCCCACCCTTTCCCTCCACCTCAGGGATCAGAAATCCCTTCATCAGGACTTCAGCCCTTACCCTCAGCACCCTCAAACTGGCATCCAAACGTTTCCATAATTGGTTTTGTATCAGTCAGAATTCAGAGAAATAGAACCAATAAGAGATATACATTAAGGGATTTATTGCAAAAAATTGGTTTAAGTCCAGAATCCTTAGGGCAGGCAGTCAGGAAGGGGAGGCTGCAACTCTTGGCAAGAGCTGAAGCTACAGTACACAAGCAGAATTTTTTCCTCAAGGAAATCGCTGTTCTACTCTTCAGGCCTTTCAGTTGTATTAAACCCACCGAGATTACCTAGGATAATCTCCTTTACTTCAAATCAACTGCTTATGAACATTAATCACATCTACAAAATCCTTTCACAGCGACACCAAGATAAGCATTTGACTGGATAACTAGGACTACAGCCTAGCCAAGTTGACACATCAAACTGACCATCACAGGCTTCTATTTGCCTTTCATGCCTGAGGTCCAACAGACCTTCCTGCACCGCATATATTTTTTTTTGCCCCTAGCCTTTCTTCTCTCTGCATTCTACCCTCAAGACGTCCCTTCCCAGATCCTTTCATTTTTATTGCATTTTTCATGGCCTCATGTTTTTGTTGTTAGCTGCCATCCAGTTGGCCCCTGTCTCATGAGGACCCCATGCACAACAGGGCACATTGCCTGGTCTTGCACCATCCACATGGTCGGTTGTGGATCGGACTGCTGTGATCCCTAGGGTTTTACTTGCTGATTTTCAGAAGTAGATCACCTGGCCTTTCTTCCTTTCTTCTTAGTCCGCCTTAGTCTGGAAGCTCCCCTGAAGTCCATTCAGCATCATAGCAACATACAAGCCTCTACGGACAGACGGATAGTGCTTGCACTTGAGGTGCATTGGCTTGGAATTGAACCTTGAGTTGCAATAGTGAAGGATTCCATGGGGAAAATATTAAATGATGCAGGAAGCATCAAAAGAAGATGGAAAGAATACACAGAGTCATTATACCAAAAAGAATTAGTCAAAGTTCAGTCATTTCAAGAGGTAGCATACGATCAGGATCCAATGATACTGAAGGAAGAAGTCCAAGCTGCACTGAAGGCATTGGCAAAAAACAAGGCTCCAGGAATTGATGGAATATCAACTGAGATGTTTCAACAAATGGATGCCAGGAGAGTTGGAAGACAGCTATCTGGCCAACTGACTGGAAAAGATCCATATTTATGCCTATTCCCAAGAAAAGTGATCCAACCAAATGCAGAAATTATAGAACAATATCATTAGTATCACCCACAAGTAAAATTTTGCTGAAGATCATTCAAAAGTAGCTGCAGGAGTATATTGACAGGGAACTGCCAGAAATGCAGGCCAGATTCAGAGGAGGACGTGGAACCAGGGATATCATTGCTGATGTCAGATGGATCCTGGATGAAAGCAGAGAATACCAGAAGGATGTTTACCTGTGTTTTATTGACTATACAAAAGCATTCAACTGTGTGGATCAGAACAAATTATGGGTAACATTGCCAAGAATTAGAATTCCAGAACACTTAATTGTGCTCATGAGGATCCTGTATGTAGATCAAGAGGCAGTTGTTCGAACAGAAAAAGGTGATACTGCGTGGTTTAAAGTCAGGAAAGGTGTGCATCAAGGTTGTATCCTTCTGCCATACCTGTTCAATCTGTATGCTGAGTAGGTAATCCGAGAAGCTGGACTATACGAAGAACAGGGCATCAGGATCGGAGGAAGACTCAGTAACAACCTGGGTTATGCAGATGACACAATCTTGCTTGGTGAAAGTGAAGAGGACTTGAAGCACTTACTAATGAAGATTAAAGACCACAGCCTTCAGAATGGATTACACTTCAACATAAAGAAAACAAAAATTCTCACAAGTGGACCAAAAAGCATCATCATGATAAAAGGAGAAAAGATTGAAGTTGCCAAGGATTTCATTTTACTTGGATCCACAATCAACAGCCATGGAAGCAGCAGTCAAGAAATCAAACGACGCATTGCATTGGGTAAATCAGCTGCAAAAGACCTCTTTAAAGTGTTGAAAAGCAAAGATGTCACCTTGAAGACTAAGGTGCACCTGACCCAACTCATGGTATTTTCAATCGCATCTTATGCATGTGAAAGCTGGACAATGAATAAGGAAGACTGAGAAAGAAATGACACCTTTGAATTGTGGTGTTGGTGAAGAATATTAAATATGCCATGGACTGCCAAAAGAATGAACAAATCTGTCTTGGAAGAAGTACAACCAGAATGCTCCTTAGAAGCGAAGATAGCGAGACTGCATCTTACGTACTTTGGACATATTATCAGGAGGGATCAGTCCCTGGAGA
Organism: Loxodonta africana; assembly: GCF_030014295.1. Taxonomy (NCBI): domain Eukaryota; kingdom Metazoa; phylum Chordata; class Mammalia; order Proboscidea; family Elephantidae; genus Loxodonta; species Loxodonta africana. The sequence goes on from NC_087369.1 coordinate 128,262,846, forward strand.
AGGACATCATGATTGGTAGAGTACAAGGTCAGCGTAAAAGAGGAAGACCCTCAACAAGATGGACTGACACAGTGTCTGCAACAGTGGGCTTAAGCATAACAATGATTATGAGCATGGTGAAGGACCGGGCAATGTTTCATTCTGTGGTACATAGAGTCACTCTGAGTTGGAACCGACTTGGCAGCACCTAACAACAACAACAATTTGGCATGGAAGGCAAGAATTCTACCAATGAACCACCAATACCCCCCTACCCCCATAATTAACCTTATTTCTGTAAGGTATGTCTTGTCTGCTAGAGGGCAAGAACTGTGTATTGTTCATTCTCTAGATGTCTACCCTGCAGAGGCCCCGGCATATCAAAGAAGCTCAGCACATTTCTTTTAAATTATATAAAACTTACAGAACCCACCATTTACATACAACTTAGTCACACTCTTTTCAAACACCTCACCTCTTATGATCCTTATGCCCACCTCGCACACGTTGCCCCTATTCTGATCGTCTAATTTGTCCGCACATCCATCCCAAAAGGCATGGGGAACAGTTTTTTTCCCCAGTTATTTTAATTTAAGTTTCCTTTGTTTAAGTCTCAGGACTGTCTTACTGTAGATATTGACTAAGAAAGCCCACCTGCCCCCCAAGAGTAACCCCCTCCCACATACCTTGACTTCGTTTACCTTTAGAAAGAGAAATAAATAACAAAGATAGCAATATTCTTTCTACACAAATTTTACATTTTGGAATTAGCTGATCAGATTAGTTTTTGTCCCAATAGGATGTTTAGTTTTAGTGTAATGAGTCTAGGGTTCTACGAGCATTTCTCTGGAGAGAAGAGCCACAGTTTTCATAAAATTCTCAAGGGAATCCATGATCTCCAAAAGGTTGATATTCATAAACAATGTTTCTCGCATCCCTCTTCTCAACCCCTACAGCTGTTGACCCAGTGGCACCACTAGGGTTGGTGTCACTCAGTGTGGTAATGCATGGTGTCACCCCCCTGTGCTAACTACCATAATATTATAGCTAAAACACCAGAAAATTTCACAAAATCAGCAACTATAAAAACATCGACAGAAACGAAAACACCAGCGAGTGCTTGTAGCACATGCAGATGAAATCACATGATAGGAAGCGTCACTGTAATTGAATAATGATGGCAGTTATGACCAGAGCACATTAGAGGTTCAAAAAGTAAATTAGCATAGAGTTTTAGCCTTGTGGGTATATTGATACACGCAAACTGGGCTTATGAAAAAAAATTTTTTGGAAAGGCCTAATCTCTAAAATCTACAAGAAAACCCAACACCTCTACAACAAAAAGACAAATAATCCAATTAAAAAGTGGGCAAAGGAAATGAACAGACACTTCACCAAAGGAGACATTCAAGTGGCCAACAGACACATGAGGAAATGCTCGCGATCTCTAGCCACCCAAAAAAAACCCCGTTACCGTTAAGTCGATTCCAACTCATGGTGACCCTATAGGACAGAGTAGAACTGACCCCATAGAGTTCCCAAGGAGAGCCTGGTGGATTTGAACTGCCAAGCTTTTGGTTAGCAGCTGTAGCTCTTAACCACTATGCCACCAGGGTTTCCCTCTAGCTATCAGAGAAATGCAAATCAAAGCCACAATGAGATACCATCTCAACCAGGCATTACTGGCACGAATCAATAAAACAGAAAACAACAAATGTTGGAAAAGCTGCAGGGAGATCAGTACTCTTACACACTGCTGGTGGGAATGCAAAATGATACCAACATTTTGGAGAATGATATGGCACTTCCTTAGAAATCTAGAAATAGAAATACCATATGATCCAGCAATCCCATTCCTAGAGAAATGAGTCATCACACGAGTAGATATATGTACTCCCATGCTCATTGCAGCATTGTTCACAATAGCAAAACGACAGAAACAACCTAGATGCCCATCAACAGATGAATGGATAAACAAACTGTGGTACATATACACAATGGAGTATTATGCCCCAATAAAGAACAATGATAAATCTGTGAAGCATCTTGTAACACGGATGAATCTGGAGGACTTTATGCTGAATGAAATAAGTCAACCACAAAAGGACAAATATTGTATGAGACCACTGCTGTAAAAACTCATGAAAAGGTTTATACACAAAAAGAAATAATCTTTGATGGTTACAAGGGAGGGGAGGGATGGGAATGGAAAAACACTTAATAGAGAATAGATAAGCAGTAACTTTGGTGAAGGGTAAGACAGTACACAATCCTGGGGAAGCCAGCACAGCCTGTACAAGGCAAGGCCCTGGTAGCTCCATAAACACATCCAAGCTCCCTGAGGGACCAAATTGCTAGGCTGAGGGCTGTGGGGACCATGGTCTCAGGGAACATCTAGCTCAATTGGCATAACATAGTTTATAAAGAAAATGTTCTACATTCTACTTTGGTGAGTAGCATCTGGGGTCTTAAAAGCCTGTGAGTGGCCATCTAGGATACTCCACTGATCTCACCCCTTCAGGAACAAGGGAGAATGAAGAAAACTAAAGACACAAAGGAAAGATTAGCCCAGAGGACTAATGGACCACATCTACCATGGTCTCCACTAGACCGAGTCCAATACAACTAGATGGTACCCAGCTACCACCATTGACTGCTCTGACAGGGATCACAATAGAGGGTCCCGGACAGAGCTAGAAAAAAAATGCAGAACAAAATTCTAACTCAAAAAGAAAGACCAGACTTGCTGGCCAGACAGAGACTGGAGAAACGCTGAGAATGTGGCCCCCGGACACCCTTTCAGCTCAGTAATGAGGCCACTCCTGAGATTCATCCTTCAGCCAAAGACTGAACAGGCCCGTGGAACAAAACAAGACTAAAGGGGCACACCAGCCCTGGGGCAGGGACTGGAAGGTAGGAGGGGACAGGAAAGCTGGTAATAGGAAACCCAGGGTTGAGAAGGGAGAGTGTTGACATGTCGTGGGGCTGTTAACCAATGTCATACAATAATGTGTGTATTGTTTGATAAGAAATTAGTCTGTTCTGTAAACCTTAAATTTCAATGAAAAATAAAAATCCCATAAATAAATAATAATAAAAAAGAAAACATTTTTGGTGTTATAACTAACTACAGGGATATTTTTATAAAAAAACGATAAATTTATGCTCAAACACTGCACAAAAAAATTGATAGTCATTTTGGTGTCACGTGTCATGGTCTGCACCCCCAGCAGCTCCTTAGTGATGCCACTGTAAAGTCTCTACATGGTACTTGATAGTCTGGCCAAACCAGACAACCTTCTTTTCCTCAAAGCCTCTCCCTGCTTCATCACCTTTGCTTTCTGCCTGCAAAGATGCACTTCCGCCTAATCAAACCCAAAAACAAAACAAACCCATTGCTATGGAGTCAATTCTGACTCGTAGTGACCCTATAGGACAGAGGAGAATTGCTCCACAGGGTTTCCAAGGCTGTAATCTTTACAGAAGCAGAGCTGCCACATCTTTCCCCCATGGAGCATCTGGTGGGTTTGAACTGCCAATCTTTCAGTTAGCAACCAAGTGCTTAACCACTATACTACTAGGGCTGCTTTCCTCCCAATCTTTGCCTGTCAAACTCTACCCATCCTTCAAGGCCTGGCTCATGTGCTTCCACCTCCAAAGTAACCTCACAGGATATCCCCAGCAGAGGTCAAGTTTTTTGCCTCTAAACCTGCATATCGCTTTGTTTGGGCCTTGTAGGAGACTTCTAGTTGTTCCTCCAAGGTTCATTCTCCTCTCCTTCCTGGGCACAGGGTCACCTAAGGTCCTATCCTGTCTTGTAGTTAGGTGTGGTCATGTAACTAAGCTCTTGCTAAAGGGATGGGAGCGAAAGTGAGATGGATAAAATTCCACCTCACTTTGGAAACCCTGGTGACGTAGTAGTTGATTCTGACTCATGGTGACCCTATAGGACAGAGCAGAACTGCCCCATAGAGTTCCCAAGGAGAGCCTGGTGGATTCGAACTGCCGAGCTTTTGGTTAGCAGCTGTAGCTCTTAACTACTACGCCACCAGGGTTTCCCTGTAGCTATCAGAGAAATGCAAATCAAAACCACAATGAGATACCATCTCACCCAGGCATTACTGGCATGAACCCAAAGGTTGGCAGTCCAAATCCACCTGGCACTCCTTGGAAATTCTATGGAGCAGTTCTACTCCGTCATATGGGGTTGCTTTGAATCAGAATTGACTCGACGGCAATGGGTTTGGTTTTTTGCTTTGTTTAAAAGGAAATGCCTTGCCTGTACCTCTTCTCTTTCCCCTGTCCCATGAGCTGGAATGGGATGTGCCCGTGACCTAGCATGGAGCATGGAACTGACCTAGACCAATCAGCCTGTTATGCAAAAGAAAAAGGATCTGTCTTATTTGAGCCACTGTATTTCAGAATTCCTTTGTTATAGCAGCTTAACCTTTACCCAAACACAGGCTTCCCTGTGGTAGTGTATTAAATTGTACTGTGCCTTATAATTGGAAACCCTGGTGGCATAGTGGTTAAGAGCTATGGCTGCTAACCAAAAGGTCGACAGTTTGAATTCACCAGGCGCCCCTTGGAAACTCTATGGGACAGTTCTACTCTGTCCTACAGGGTCACTATGAGTCAGAATCAACTCAACAGCAGTGGGTGGTGGTGGTGTGCCTTATGATTATTTGCACAAATGTCTCATGGCCTCTGTTAGAAAGCCAACTCCTAATTTGTCTCCCTGATTCCTACCTTGCCTCCTACACTCTAGTCTCAGCAGCTGGGGTGATACTTTTGCTAAAAAGTTTTACTCAATAAAAGCCCAGATCCTTAAAATGGCCTACAAAGTGCTGTACATCTGGACCCTCCACCCAACTGCTATTATCTCATTGACCTTATTTCCCTTATTTCTCCTACAGTACTTTCAAGCCCCACTGCCCCACAATCCTCACTCTGCACTGGCCACACTGACTTCCTTACTGTTCCTCAAAGAAGCTAGACACACTCTCAATTCAGGATCTTTTCACTTGCTGTTCCCTCTGCTTGCCCCAGATATAGACATGGCATATCCTTTATCTCCTTCAGACCTTTGCTCAAGTGTTACCTTCCCAGGGAGATCTTCTCTGATCATGCTATTCAAAATGATACTCCCCAAGGAGTCCCTAGATAGTGCAAGCAGTTAAGCGCCTGACTATTAACCCAAAGGTTGGTGGCTTGAACCCACCCAGTGGCACCTCAGAAGAAAGGCCTGGTGATCTACTTCCAAAAAGGCAAAACAAAACCAAACTGACAGCCATCGAGTCGAATCTGACTCACAGCAACTATGGTGGTAAAGGTTATGTGTCAGGTTGGCTGGCCATGATTCTCAGTGGTTCGGCAGATATTACGTAATCATCCTCCATTTCGGGATCTGATGTGAGCAGCCAATGAGTTGAAAGGGGAGTTTCCTTGGGGGCGTGGCCTACATCCAATATATATTAATGTTCTGGCAAAGCTCTCCATCTCTCTATCTTGTATCTGATTCATCATCCTCTGATCTCCCGTTCTTGGGACATGAGCCAGCAGCCTGCCATCTGAGCTGCCGATTATCGGTTCGTCAGCCCCTGCAACCACGTGAGTCAGGAGAAGCCTCCGGCCTGATGCCTGACCCACAGATTTGGGATTTGCCAGATTTCGTAAATGTGTGAGCCCATATATATATATATATATATATATATATATATTTATATATATATATATATATATATATATATATATATATATATATATATATATATATATATATATACCTGCTTCACTGGTTTTGCTCCTCTAGAGAACCCAGCCTAAGACAGAGACCCTATAGGACAGAGTAGAACTGCCCCCATAGGGTTTCCAAGCCTGTAAATCTTTAGGGAAGTAGACTGTCACATCTTTCTCCTGAGGAGCCACTGGTTAGTTCGGGCTGCCGACCTTCGGTTAGCAGCTGAGTGCTTTAACCAGTGAGCCACCAGGGTTCTTTTCTGAAAAGTCACAGCGTTGAAAATCCTATGGAGCACAGTTCTACACTGCAACTCGTGGGGTTGCCATGAGTTGGAATCTACTCCACAGCAACTGGTTTGGTTATGTTTTATGGTATTCCTCCCCAACACCACTCTGGCACACTTATCCCACTTCCTTTGCCTGATTTTTCTCAAGAGCACTTAGCATCATTTGACATTGTATATATTTTCTTTATTTCCTTGTTTATTGTTTTAGAAGGTAAGTTCCACAAGAGTAGGGATTTATTGTTTCACGCTGTATTCTCAGTGCCCAGAATTGGGCCTGGCACATAAAAAGTGTTTGCTAAATATTTATTGAATTAACAAATTCCTTGTGGGTAAATCCTCTGTGTTGTTGTGTACCGTTGAGTCTATTTCGACTCATAGTGACCCTATAGGACAGAGTAGAAGTGCCCCATATGGTTTCCAAGGCTGTAATCTTTACTAGAGCAGAGTGCCATATCTTCCTCCTGTGAGCAGCTGGTGGGTTCGAATCACTGACCTTTCAGTTAGCAGCCAAGTACTTAAGCACTGCACCACTAGGGATCTTTGAATACTCTGTAGTCCTCTCAATGCCCAGAACACTGCCTTGTGTGCAATAAGGCACTCAGTAAATATTTGATGAATGAATTGATGGAAGACTACTAATGTTCTGCCTTGCAGTTTAGTTCCTTCTTGAAGCATTCCTATACACATTCCTATAAATGTCTGGACTCAGAAAAGTCTGACAAAAAGTCAGAAAGTGAGGTCCTCCATGGATATTGCTGAGAACGGCAGAAAGAGAAAGGTGGGATGCTCCTTCGAATATTTCCTGCCTTTGCCACTTGGACAAATCCCTTCCCCTCTCTGGGTCTCAGTTTCCCCATATGTAAAGTGAAGCTAGTAGACTAGATGATCTCTGAAGTCCCTTCTTTTGTTTTTACAGCTTGTGTTCTTTTACTTCTCCTAACATGGTTGGAATATGCATAATGAAAATGTGGTATGAGAATAAAAGCTCTCTTTGGTCCAATTGGCAAGCATCATTATAAAAATAATAAAACCAAGCTCATTGCCATTGAGTCACTTCCAACTCACAGCGACCCTATAGGACAGAGTAAACTGTCCCATAGGGTTTCCAAGGATCAGCTGGTGGATTCCAACCTCTTGGTTAGCAGTGGTAGGTAGCTCTTAACCACTTGACCACCATGGCTCAAAAAAAATAGTATAACATAGTTTTAAAAGCCAGGTTCACAACATGCGGATGACATGGAGACTCAAAAATGAGGTTGATAGAAGGACTCAGAACCAGGTTTTCTGACTCTTTGGGGACTCTATCCTAAGTCCCACAGTATACTATATCTTCTTTCCTTTCCAAGGGTTAAATAAATCAGACCTTTATTATACAGATATTTTGGAAAATCCACACTCCTTCACTGTTTGAACATACTAGGTCCCAGTGTTAGAAACGAAACACAGCTTTCACTTGCAATGTCTTTGGATGATTCAGGCGGCATGCTCTGAGTCACTTTCCCCTTGGGACTTGTCTTCCAGGCAATTGAGAAGGGCAAAGGAGCCCTTTGCTTGTGCCTGTGCTATGGGCAGGTGCCTGTCTATGATGTAAAAGTGCTTTGATTCGGCCCCATTCTTCTAAAAAGATAAAAAAAAAAAAAAACTGTGTTCAGAAACTTGAAAACTCATGTTCAGAAAGTTCCCCTTCATTCTGACGAACAGTGGCTGCTATCCTGGTAAAAGATATTCTTAAAAGAAACTGTAAACCAGAACCAGACTGGGGAAAGAAAAGAAAAAAAAAAAACGTGGCTGATTTCCCGCTTGCGGAAGGATCTCGCCCTCGCGTCATCAGCATCCCTCCACCCCACTGCCAATGCCTACCCGTTGTCTAGCCACCTCTCCGCGACAGCCTTAGCTACCGGGGGCGGGGCTATGTCTTAACTTCGCCCCCTTCATGCCCTCCAGCCAATAGCTTACAAAACCGGGAGAGGCGGAGTTACAGCGAGAACACGGCCCCTCGCTACGCGCTCAGCTAATCAGTGACGGCGGGGCGTGGACTTTCGTGCGGTCCCCGCCTCCCAGCGCTGGGCAATTTAGAGCCGCGCGCCCGGCGGGAACGTAAGATGGCGGAGTAGCAAAGCGCAGCGGTTAGTACCGAGTCTGCAGTACGACTTCGATTCCAGCCTCGGCAGCAGCAGTGATCGCTGAGCGCAGAGTGCCCAGGGTAGTCGGCCAGGATGCCGAATATCAAAATCTTCAGCGGCAGCTCCCACCAGGATTTATCCCAGAAAATTGCTGATCGCCTGGGCCTGGAGCTGGGCAAGGTGGTGACTAAGAAATTCAGCAACCAGGAGACCTGGTAAGGGCCAAGTTGGAACTCCCAGCGGGGCTCACCTGCCCGGGCCGCGGGGGCTCCGCGGGAGCTGCCGAGGGCGGGGGGATGGGGCCGTCGCCTCAGTTCCTAGGGGCGGGGGCGCGGGAGGGGACAGCTTGGTGGCGAGCGTCTCTCGCGGGCTGTTTCCGTTATTTTACCTCTGGTGGAAAGGTCACGTTTATTCTCACCGTGCGGTGGGGTGGAGTCAAGATGGAGCGCGGGGCGAAGCTGCTTTGGCTGGGTTTGAAGGCAGGCACTGGAAGACCCAACGTGGGGACAGTGGCCACCAAGTGCGAGGGGAGGGGACAGTCGCTTAGCCCTGGCCGTGGGGACACGTGGCTTTGTCGCTTTGCTGTTAAGCCACCCAGGCTGGACTGGGTTCGCTTCAGCTCTTGGACCAGCTTGCATTGGAGAGCCGACTGCGTTCTGAGCTCTCCTCGTCTTTCTCCTTGAATCTTAGGAGCAGCTTTTCAATTCAAAATGGTATCGGTCGGGTTTGGTGCTTAGTGAAACTGACATGTACTGACGGCGCCAAGATTATTACCGAGGACTTTGATTAGTTTGGCAAGCGTTAGCTTTTCACATCTTTAGAATCTATAGAATGAAGCCATACTTAAACGTTAAATCTAGTTGATTGGATAAAGTGATGCATTCGCTCTATATCCTTGATGTTCATCTTAGCTTGAGTCACCCAGAAAGTCTTAAGGAACCTTAATTCTGGAATCTTTGGCCTCCCTCCATGTAGCTAGTGATAAAGATAGTGCAAAAGTATATTTTTCAGAAACCATCTACCCTGGACTTGTTCAGGTCTGTTAGAGCTGCGTGGGGGAATTTAGGAAACAGTTTTATACCTAAATGTAGAGGAAAGGTAATGGAGTGGAATACTGGGATGGCACAGTACATTGAACATTGACTTTTTTTTTTCATTGCCTTGCCCGTAAAACTTGCCTCCTGCCCCCACTTCCACCCTCAGCCTCCACCATCGGGCCATCTTAGAGAGAATGTGAATCCTCGATCCTTTCAATTCCCCTTCTACCTAAATGTAGAATCTTCTGGTTCTCATAGATATGTGGTGTTGCCCTGTTGATCAAATCTGCACAGCACTCAATCTTACAGGTGCAGTCCTCTTAAATTAATGAAGATGATGCTGAGCACTTTTTCCTAAATGATTTCGCTTTCCTTTTTTCTTTAAATTGATTTCCAAAGTGTAACTCCCTTTATCGTTTTTAAATCTTGCCGATAAAAGTATTTATGTGTAATGGACATCTTCATTCTGCATGCCCGATTAATTGTGCTGCTGATTGTGATGTACATGACTGTGCAAACACTGGTGCCATCTGTAACCAGGCAATACCGTAATCAAAAGAAGCTACCCAAGCTGCTGTCTAGCTCTGACCACACCTCTGTAGCTTGTGGACCATAATAAAGAACACAAAACAGGATCAGACTTCATGAGTGGCAGTATAGCCTAGGGAACAAGAATGGTTTTCCTTTAGAGATGTTTTTGGTCCCCTTAAAGAACTGTGGTTATTAAATCCTTTTCCTAAGCCAAACACCCTGTGCTTCTAGGAGAAATACGAAGGCTTTATTTTCTCCTTGTGGTAACCCTTCTGCCCTCTGCATAATACAACACACCAGGCTGCATACAGTAAATTGAAAAGTTAACTTTGACTATTTTGTTATTGGGAGAGGGGAGGGAGAGAACAACCTAGTTTGCCACTGATTTTTTTTTTCTGAATTCATCAGTAATCCGAATCTACCTCTTCTCTGAAATGGTTTCATTATTAAACAACTGGACAGCAACATGGACAGCTTGGAAACTTGGGATAAAATTAAGCCCAAAATGGACAAATGCTGACTGGTTAGGTGTCCTTGTTTCTGGCTTAATCATTAGCTTCTTGGTTCCTTAGATATTCTGAAATTTTCATTGGGCAAAATTGACTATGTTTATGGGCCCCCCATATGCACACATTGGCTTTCCTATACTGCAGAAATGGTTAACTACTGTTCTGTATGACTCTTGGGGTCTATAGGTCATGGATAGGGCAGTTTAGTGGGAGCTATGGGTCATCACATGGGGAATGGCAGAGCCCATCAAATGAGACAGTTTTGCTTAGCATAGGTGCGAGCACAATCTCAGGGGCTGATACTGGCTTTGTTTCTGAAATCAGGATCATTCTACACACGATATTTAATCCTCTCAATGCTGCTATGTGGAGTTTATCTTTTATCCATAGTCAATAGATGAGGGAACTAGGATTCAGAGGTTAAGTAATTTGTCCACCACTGAATGTCATCCGTCTTTTGAATTTCTGCTGATATATCTCGCCTGGCTTTTAAAACTTTTGGGTATACTAAAATTTTAACTCAGTTCTCTTCAATATTGGTAAATAATTTTGGTTTATTTGGTTATTTTGGATTGGTTGAGAGGAGGAAGAAAGACTTTTAACTTTGGTTTCCTAGGATTTTCCTCATAACCTGATCCTTCAGGTCATTAATCCCATGTATTTTGTACATGCCAACATCCCAGTAGTCTAAAGCCTTGAGATTTTCTTCAGAATACCACCTGGCTTTTAAATTTACTTTATTTCCTTTTCGTGTTTCTTGACAGTCAGTGCTAGCCGTATGCACTTCCACTCCATGCTAAGGGAAGGGTAAAGGAGAAGCTAGACATAGCCAGTCTTCTGGCTGCTCCAAAACCACTGGGAGAATGATTGGCTCAAAGCCATTTGGAGAACACCCCGTTAACTAGTGAAAGAGAACAAGGGGAATGTGTCGCCCTCTAAATTGCTGAACCAGGTCTTCCTGCCTAATATATTACAGTGAAACCTGTGAGAGCCGGAACTCGATGGGACTGCCTTGGTTTTATGGGTTTCGAAAGTTTTCTGCCTTTGACAGGATGCAGCCTTACCACTTTTCTGTTGCTTGTTTTAGTGGAAAATATTTGTGTTTTCCTTCTCTGACAGGCTTCCACCTTACACAGGTTCCAGCTTTTGCAGGAGCAAACAGGTTTTAGGCATAACTGGAACCCTGGTGGCACAATGGTTAAGAACTATAGCTGGCAGTTTGAATCCACCAGCTGCCCCTTGGAAACCCTATGGGGCAGTTCTACTCTGCCCTGAAGGGTAACTATGAGTTGGAACAGACTCAATAGCATCTAACAACAATAGTAAAAGCCTAAATTGCCCTGAAGAGACTGTTGGTGGAAGTATGGACATCAAAGACAATTCTGGTGAGGGCTCAGAAAGCTGTGGCTGTCTGCTCCTGTGAAGATTACAGTCTTGGAAACCCTATGGGGCCGTTCCACTCTATCCTACAAGGCTACTGTAAGTCAGAACTGACTGGATGGCAATGGTTTTTTTAATTCATACTTTGTGTATACTAAACAGTTACTGTAGCACTCCAAGAAAGCTGAGGTCATAAAAGAACAACTAAAAACAAAGGCACTTAAGAGAAACTATGTGACACTAGGTAATACTTTTGCTTTCTTCGGAAACCCTGGTGGTGTAGTGGTTAAGAGCTACAGTTGCTAACCAGAAGTTCGGCAGGCAGTTTGCATCTACCAGCTGCCCCATGGAAACCCTCCAGGGCAGTTCTACTCTGTCCTATAGGGTCACTATGAGCCGGAATCAACTCAACGGCAAAAGGTTTGGTTTTGGTTCTACCATCAATCACTGCTATAGCTTATCTTTTAGAGAAAACCGTAAGAATAATGTTAAGATTTTTTAGAGGATTCATTGAACTGTTTTTGATCAAGCTGTATAATCTGAGTGTAGTTCATGGGCTTTGTTAGGCTTTATGAAAATCTATGCCTTACAGTAGTACTACTGGAGGGAAGAATTTGGTCTTGATTAGTGAAATTAGATGTATGCATACTAAAACCAGGCAGTGTCCTAGTTTACTCGCACTGCCTTATTTTTAACATAGTTAATAACTTTTTCAAGTTATTAGATAATATGCTTTTTTGTCATAACAAACATCTTTCTATGTCGAGGGTAAATTTTAGTCTCAAGTTTGGCTTCGGGAAATAGCTAAACTGCTGGTTAATTATTATCAAGTAATGACACAAAAATGGTACTAGCAATTGTGTTGGCTGGTGAGCTAGTAAGTGATTTTTTTTTTTAAATTACTTTTCAAAACCTTATACAATGTTAGAATCTATAATTTCTAAAAGAATTATCTATACTAAATGTATATATTCAGCAGATGTTCTCTAATGTTTAAATGGGCAGTGGTAATTTAGTTTTATAATTCTTGTTTTACCTGCTTTCAAGAAAAGATACAAAAAGTTAGCTAAGAAGAAGATACATACATCAGAACAAAGGGCTTCAGTAATTGTGCCAAGAATTTGATGTGAAATGGTTACTGAAGTTTAGTATTACATCTAATTGTATCCCTTGGCTTCCTAGCAGCCAAGGGGATAAAGGCATATGCAGTGGATTATGTAGTTTTAATTTTCATAAAACTCTTTAGAAACTTTCAGGCACGGAATTCTAAGAATTTTATGGGTGGGATCCTGAAATAGTGATATTGAGTAGCATACTGAATAATATAGTAGTTTTGTGGATATATTTTTATATTGACTCTGATAGTTGAAACATTTGGAAAGGGAGATAAGCCACCATGGTCTAAGTATGATGCCTTCTGTCTTACTTGATGATAAAACTTTAAAAACCCAGAGGAGTAGGTAATTAGCATGCCCCTTATTCTGTCTTAGAGCGGTTGTCAAATTTTGTTTGTTCTCTTGCTCCTAATCAAACAACTTGACTCTCTGGTAAGCGAATGCCTGAAACACAGGTGACATTCTGTGTTCCTGACTGAAACAAGAGCCAAAGGGCAAAGTTGACTTTTTACTGGAAATCAATGTGCCTGATTTCCAATCTCCCCAGGGAAATGGAGATCTTGGTCATGGAGTTGAAGTATGGGGATGACTGGGTGGGATTAAAAATTTCTCAGTTCTGAGGTTGCTCAAATATTTGAAGTGCCTGGTCAAGACCCCAGAGTTTTGCACCATAAAACGTAGAAGGGACTGTTTTAGCCTGAAACCTCTCACAGGGCAGTATTGGTAGTAAAGGAGAGCTGAGAAATCTCTTTAAACTACTACTGCCTTATTGGGCCTACCACAAAATAAAGTGTGCATTTTTTACATGTACTGCACATCTCAATTCAGCTTCCCAGTCACACTCAACCACATTTCAAGTGCTCATTAACCACATGTGGCCAGTGGCTACCACACTGGACAGAGTGGTTGGAAAACATGGAAGTTGTTCTTCCAAAAAGCCCTCCCTGAGTCTGTCTTGCCTGTCCATTTGATTTTTAAAGAATGTCTTCACAGCATTTTTGGCTTTGGCATAGTTGGCATTTCCAGCAGATTCAGTTGTTTCTTAGGGCTGATCTGGTGATTAATAAAGTATCCTTAGCATATAGGATACTTATCCTTCTACTTGTTATAACTGAAGGTCAGGAAAAATTCATATAAAAGCTGGATCAAGTATCCATAAGTAAAAAAAAGGGGGGGGGGGAATAGACAGCACTATGTCAACTCAGCTACTTGAGGGTGCACGCAATTGATTTATTGTTTATTATGTTACCCAGTATCACTAAGAATCCCACTATAAAATTCTTTGTAGCTAGCGCATTCTGATGGGCCCATCAGGTTGTAGTTCTACCCAAAATTAGATATTAGCTGAGTATCTGTAAAAGGATGTGAATAGATTTGTCAAAACCTTTTTTAAAAAACATGTTTCTATTTGACCCTAGTGTAGAATCAGAAAGGAGCCCTGGTGGCACAGTGGTTAAAGCACTTGACTGCCAACCAAAAGGCCAGTGGTTCGAACCCACCAGCAGCTCTGTGGGAGAAAGCTGTGATAGTCTGCCTCTGTAAAGATTTACAGCTTTGGAAACCCAATGAGGTCGCGTTTGTTTTCGTGGGTAGAATCAGAAGTGAGTTATGTTGTGAGTGATGATAAAAGTCAGTCTTCTAAATTTTCGCAGTAGCAGGCCTGCAGCCAGTTCATATTCTGGCTAGCGTGAATGAATGCAAGAGACACCCTAATCCTGGCCGGTATTCATTCATTCATTCACATCATCTTGGCGCTGGCTGGGGATACAGACAAGCATAACAGGTCTAGTTCCTGCCTTCATAAAGTGAATCACCAGGGTGATGAGATACTAACTAGGGAGGGTCACTTTATTTATTTAACTTTTTATTATGGAATGTTTCAAACATATACAGAAGTAGAGAAAATAATATGGTGGTCCTCCCCCCACCCCCCGCCCCAGTGTCCCTATTACCCAGCTGCAGCACTTACCAATGCATGGCTAATCATGCTTCATCTTATTCCACACATACTACACAATTGAATTATTTTGAAGCAAACCCAGACATTGTCATCTATATATTATATATTTCAGTAACCACAATTATTATGCCTTGAAAAATTAACAATAATCCTTTAATATCAAATAGCCTGTCAGTGTTCAAATTTCTCCTCATAAATGTGTTTTTTACAGTTTGTTGGAATAGGTATGCAAATAAGGTTCATACAGTGCAGTTGACTGAGCTATTTCTTGAGTTAAAATCGGAGTTCTTCAAGTTCCCTCACAATGTTACCTAGTGTCACATAGTATCTCTTAAGTGCCTTTGTTTTTAGTTGTTCTTTATGACCTCAGCTTTCTTGGAGTGCTACAGCAACTGTTTAGTATACGCAAAGTATGAATTAAAAAAAAACATTGCCATCCAGTCAGTTCTGACTCACAGTAACCCTGTAGGACGGAGTAGAACGGCCCCGTAGGGTTCCCAAGACTGTGATCTTTACAGGAGCAGACAGCCACAGCTTTCTCTCATGGGGCGGCTGGTGGTTTCTCACTACTGACCTTTCAGTTAGCAGCCAAGCGCTTTAGCCACTGCAACACCGGGGCTCCTTAAAGGTATGAAGAGTGCACTTTAATTTTTTTTTTATCATGGTAAAAATATATATAACAAAGTGTGCCAGTTTTTACATGTACAATTCAGTGACGTTGATTACATTCATCATGTTGTGCAGCCATCACCACTGTCCTTTTACAGAGTATTCTGCCATCATTATCCGAAACTCAGTGTATCCTAAGCAATGACCCCCCCTTCCCCCTCCCTCCCACCCCTGGTAACCACTAATAAACTTTAGTCTTTATACATTTGCCTGAATAGTGTACTTTTTGTTAAAATCGAGCCATAGATTTTTCATGTAATTATTGATTCACATGCAGTTGCAAGAAATACATATAGAGAGATACAATGTACCCATTACCCAGTTTTCCCCATGGTAGTATCTTGCAAAAAATATGTATAATATACAACGAGGGTATTGATACTGGCAAGATACTGAACAGTTCTACTACCTTAAGGATTCTTCACGTTGCTTTTTATAACCACACCCACTTTTGTCCTTCCTCCCTGTGTAGTTTTCTTTTTTTTTCTTGCCTTTGTCCATCTGGTTCTGGGAAATACTGGCCTTGTAGAATGAGTTGGGAAGTGCTCCTTTTTCTTCTGTTTTCTGGAAGATTATGCAAAACTGGTGTTAGTTCTTTATTTGGTAGAATTCTCCAGTGAAGCCTTTTGGACAAGCTCTTTTTAATCATGAATTCAGTTTCTTTAATGGTTGTAGGACTGTTCAGATTGTCTCTTTCATCCTGGGTGAGTTTTGTTAGCTTGTGGTTTTCAGGGAATTAGTCCATTTCTTCTTAGTTGTCAAATTTGGTCACAAAGTTGTTCATAGTATTCCCTTGTTATCCTTTTAATGACTACAGGATATGTAATGATATTCTCTGTTTCATTGCTAATATTGATGATTTATGTCTTTTTATTTTTATCAGTCTTCCTAGAGGTTTATCAGTTTTATTGATTCCACCCCCTCCAAGAACCAGGGTTTTGTTTTCCTGTTTTCAATTTCGTTGATTTCTGCCCTTTTTCTAATTTCTTGAGGTAGGAACTTAGATTACTGATTTGAGCAAATAATGCATTTTTGATGTAAGGATCCATACTTGAATTCAGTGCCTGAAGATAGTTCATTTCCAGATAACCCAAACTAATGTGGGTTTTTTTTTTTCCTGGCTACCAGAAATCTCAACTTCCCTGTTCTAATTTGTTTCCGGTTTGATTTTTGCCTTTTGTGTTCATTTTTCTTGCATTGCAATACAAACTAACCCCATTCTTTCAAAAAGTAGGATCCTTTCAAGAGTTACTTGGATTGAAAAGGAATAATATCCTCCTATATTAGCTTCTTCTGGCAATGGAATTACTTCCTGCTGATTTCTATATAAGTCCCTTTCAGAATGCTCCATGAAGTTTTGTCTGGGGGGAGAGAGGGGTTGGGTAAAAGTGATCCTGTTAGGCGTAGGACAATGGGTAGTGCCTAAAGCCCTGCAGAAGATCGTGATTAGAGTGAGGTGAAAGTATGATCTTTTATTTAATAACTGTATTGCATTTTGATATAAAGCGAAGAAGTTTTTCTGTTGTTCAACAGGGGTTATCAGTCACTCTGATCTCTTCTTTGTCTACACACATACACAGACACACACACACACACACACACGTACACCCCACCCATAGGATTGACAGAGAAAATAGTGCAGCTTTGAGGCCTCACTCAGTTATTCTTGGTAGAGACCCAAGTGTGGTAGGCATTAAGACTTTCATTTCACAGTAAAAAATAACCCTTACTTGAAAAAATAATAATAATAATTTTGAGTAACTTCCTGTAGAATTTTTTTAAATTTAATAAACCTTATTTTTTAGAGCAGTGAGCCCCGGTGATGTCATGGCTAAGCTCTTGGCTGCTAACCAAAAGGTTGGTAGTTCAAACCCACCCAGTGGCTTCACTGCAAATCTGCTTCTGTAAAGATTACGGCTAAGAAAACCCTATGCGGGCAGTTCTGCTGTCACATGGGGTCACTATAAGTCAAATCAACTCGATGATCCCTAACAGCAACAATTTTTTAGAGTAGGAATTTTTTTTAAACAAGGCCTACTTGTTGGTCCAGATTACAGTTAGTATAGGAGCCTTGGTGCGATGGTTAAGCACTAGACTGCCAACCGAAAGGTTGGTGGTTCAATCCCACCTAGTGGTTCCATGAGAGAAAGACCTGGTGATCTGCTTCTGAAAAGATTACCAAACCAAACCAAACCCACTGCCGTCGAGTCGATTCCGACTCACAGTGACCCTGTAAAACAGAGTAGAACTGCCCCATAGAGTTTCCAAGGAGCGCCTGGCGGATTCAAACTACTGACCGCTTGGTCAGCAGCCGTAGCACTTAACCACTACGCCACCAGGGTTTCCAGCCTAGGAAACCCTATGGGGCAGTTCTGCTCTGTCACATGAGGTTGCTGTGAGTTGAAAATCAACTCAACTGCATACAACAAGTTAGTATAGGATGAGGTCAAGGACTACATCTGTTTTATTCACTATTGTGGCCCTAGTGCTAGCAGTGATTGGCCTAGAGACATTTAAAGTTTGTTGAGTGAATTGCCAATATGGTAGAGATGGTACTATCACATAATAGAACGTCATTATAGAATAATAGTGATCCATTCCTTATATAATACTTCTACTTCTTTTGTGAAGTATGGATCGTAAAGCAGTCACAGGTGATGTATCAAATTTGCATTCATATCATATTCATGTATCTGTTTGAAACAAGATAAGGGCCACCTACTGAAATCATGGTCCAATCACTTGTAAGTACTTTAGACTAACCATCGCCAGTCTTCCGGTCGTGTCACATGTAGAAAATGGTAATATTTATGTAGCACATGGGTTGAAACTGAGGAAGTTGCTTCTGGCTCGGGGGATCTCCTGAAGTGTGAGGGTCTCAGCATTGACATGCGGCCATAATCCAGACACAGCATACTGGTAGCGAAGCTATTCTTTTCAGATCTTAACTGTCTGTAGAACTGGAGCCCTGGTGGCACAGTGATTAAGAGCTATGGCTGCTAACCAAAAGGTCAGCAGTTCAAATCTACCAGCCATTCCTTGGAAAGCCTATGGGGCAGTTCTGCTCTGTCCTGCAGGGTTGCTATGAGTCAGAATCGACTCGATGGCAACAGTTTTGGGTTTGTCTGTAGAAGTATAGTATAGTTCTTAAACATCTATTTTTTTTGTCCTTCCTTTTCCCCGTGTAGCGTGGAAATTGGCGAGAGTGTGCGTGGAGAAGATGTCTACATTGTTCAGAGTGGCTGTGGAGAAATCAACGACAATCTAATGGAGCTTTTGATCATGATTAATGCCTGCAAGATTGCTTCAGCCAGCCGGGTTACTGCAGTCATCCCATGCTTCCCTTATGCCCGGCAAGATAAGAAGGACAAGGTAGGGGCAGAAGCTGTTTCTCTCTCTCTCTCTCTCTCTCTTTTTTTTTTTTTAAAGCAGGGGAAACAGGCACACTTGCCCAAAGTCACAGAAACTTACTTAATCATCAGATATATATTTAGAGAGTATTTTTAAATCACGTTCCATTAGATATCACCCTATCCACAAAACAATAGACATGTAGTTTTTATAAAGCAACAAGTTTGTAATCTATATGTTTACTAAATTCGTGCATGTGTGACTTTGTTAGCTCACTGATAGTCTTAAATTTTATCAGTAAGACTAAGCATCAATTCCTGTGGAGTAGAATTATTTTTAAACTATGGTTTTATATCTATATCTATCTATCTATGTGTGCATATGCACATACACACACCCCACCACCTTATTTATCTGGTATATTAGAGGATGAGGTGTACACATAAAGCTTTACATCTGTTGCTGTCAATGTCCAATTTTTTACACACAGTGCCTGAGAGAAAGCCAGATACTTTACTCCAACAGAGTGAGCATAGTTCTCCTACAGAGTATAGAGGAAAGGGCATGAGTGGACTTTGCTGTTTTACAGCACAGTAGGTATATTTGTCTTTGATCTAAGAGGATTGGGGTTGCTGGATGGTTGACCTCCAGGTGAGTAACGTGGTGGTGTAATTTATAAAAGAAACTATAATTTCCATTCCGTGATGCATCTTTAAACTTTGATGTGTTAAATGTTACACAGGTTTGGGTATGTGTGTGTTAAAAAATATTTTAATAATTTTTTTTTAATTTTAAATTAGAAGTCCATCTAGTTTAAATGAATGGCCACTGGAAACCCTTGAATAGGCGGAAAATAGCAATGTATGTGCATTAAGTTAAGAAGTGAAAGCTGAGAAGGCATTTTCTTTCCTGAAATATGTATCCCGAGTTGGAAAAGAGATGTCCCACTTAATATTTTTTCTAGCTTATGATCTACTCAAAGTCAATGGTCATGTCTTCTTTGAATTTCCTGGCTGCATAGTGCCTTAAACTTAGTAGGTATACAATAAGTAAATAAATGCTTCTTGAACAAATGAACTTGTACTCAAATTGGCTTTTTGATTTTTGTTTTTCATTTCCTCTTCTCCCCATTTAGAGCCGGGCCCCAATCTCGGCCAAGCTTGTAGCAAATATGCTGTCCGTAGCAGGTGCAGATCATATCATCACCATGGATCTCCATGCTTCTCAAATTCAGGTATCAATGGAAGCTACTACATAGTGGGGTTTAGAAAGTTGGGAGAAGAGAACGGATAATACTGAAGACTGCAGAGAAACTGTGCCCAAGTTGCAGCTCGAATATGCTAGGTATCACCTGCATTTTAAACATATCCACCCTAAGCATAGTTCATAGTCTTAGTCACTTGGGGCTGGTTAGATAGGGAGGCTTTGGGATCAGACCTAGGTTTGAATACTGGCTCTGACTCTAGCTTTGTAGCCTTGAGCAGGTTATTTAACGTCTCTGAATGTACACTTCCATTATTGTAAGTATTAGATGATATCTATCCTGAATTAGAACACATTGGAATTTATTCATAGTGTAATGTCTAGCACGTAACAGGTACTCAATAGATGGGAGCTGTTAATTGTCATTGCTATTACTATTGCTATTATTCATAGGGTCGCTATTATTCTTGAGTATTCGGGATCTTCAATTTAGAGCCACAGATATTGGATCCTCTTCTCTAGCATAAACCCAGAGTAAGGGGAGTAGAATACCATCTTATATTTTACGCTTTTTAAAGGACTTTCATTTGAGTCTTATGGCAATTCAGTGAGCTACATCCCAAACTAAACCCACTGCTGTAGAGTTGATTCCAACTCACAGCAACCCCATAGGGTTTCCAAGGCTGTATATCTCTACAGAAGCAGACTGCCACATCTTTCTCCTGTGGAGCAGCTGGTGGTTTTGAACTGCCGACCTTTCAGGTAGCAGTTGATTGCTTCAACTACTGTACCACCAGGGTTCCTTTAATGAGGTACATAGGACAGGTGATTATCATACCCATTTTATAGAAGAACAAATTGGTTATGAAACAACTAATTTGCAGCAACTAGAATTGGAACACAGATCACCTAATTTACCAGTTAGCTTTTGCTCCTTAACAAACCAGCCCAACATTTACTGGCATAGAGCAATAAGTATTTATTAACTCATGAGTCTGCAGTATGGCTGGGCAATTCTGGTCTTGGCTGAATTTGGCTGTTCTTGGCAAGGGCTCATTCTTGTGCCTATGATCAGTTGTGGGTTGGCTGAGGGCTGACTTTGCTGATCTTGGCTGGGCTCTCACACAGCCCAGATTCAAGGATGCTGTTTTTACAGTCTTCCACACTGGGCATGCCTTCTAGTCAGTTTGAATGTCACAGTAAGGTATTCTTTGGGCAGGTTACTTTCTTTGTGTTGAAAACCAAACCCATTGCCGTCGAGTCAATTCCAACTCATAGTGACCCTATAGGACAGAGTAGAACTGCCCCATAGGGTTTCCAAGGAACAGCTGGTGGATTCAAACTGCCGATCTTTTGGTTAGCAGCCAGATGCTTAACCACTGCACCACTGGGGTTCCTTCTTTGTGTTAGCCATTTGTACATGAAAGAGAAGGAAAATGAAATAGAACTAATCCAGCTTCTTTCTCTAGGGCTTTTTTGATATCCCAGTGGACAATTTGTATGCCGAGCCAGCTGTCCTAAAGTGGATAAGGGAGAATATCTCTGAGTGGAGGAACTGTACTATTGTCTCGCCTGATGCTGGCGGAGCTAAGAGGTATGGTTGAAATTAGCATTATTCCCATTCTACTGGGAAAATCTTTCAAAGAGTTGTGTTGGTTTTCTATCTAAACAAAGTGATGTTTTTCCATTTAAGCGATAGTTTTTTAAGTACTTTAGAATGGATGCACCAGTGGCTGAGACATGTGTCAAATATAGTTTTACTCCTCTTTTACCAGCCTGAGTGACTACTTGGAAGACAAGAGAGAAAAGGGCTCTAGAAAGTCATGGTATTATGGGCTTGACTGCAACACATGAGTAAGTTGACACTGCAGAGTTTACACGGCTGTAAACCTATCGGGAAGGGTAGGAAATCTGGTTTTCTAAGGAGTGGCAGCTGCTATCAAGCCACAGAATATTAGTGGACAAGTAAGCTTTTACACACCTATTATAATGCTGTTGCCTAGACCATGTTGATCCTCGGGATTAAAATATTAAGCAGGAAGATTTCTTTAAAAATTGTTCTGTAGCTAAGGCTTCATTAAATCTTTCCTGATTAAAAAAAAAAATTAAGCAGGAAGGAAAATAAAGTGTGGTATTTTTACTTAAAGCCAAGACCTTAAAATTTTAAGCAAGCTGATCGCCAGGGGTTGAGTTACAGTGCTTTATAATAAAGCTCACAAAGCACAGGCTAAAAGCTCTTGATTTCCTTAGTGGATTACTCGTTAGTAATGCAGTCACGAGTATGACACATGTTCTTCTTCTTGTGGAAATACAATGAAGAGCTGCAAAACACAGATGATTAGGAAAAGCTAATTCAGAACTTTCTAAAGCCATTCAAATCTTCAATGACTGTTTCTCAACAACTCCTTTATTTCAGTAACTTCAACTGAACTGATAAGCTGAGAACTTTGTTCTGTTATTCAGCCAGATGTATGGCCTGGGGAATCTCACTTAATCACTAGTTAGCATCTGTAATACTAGGGACAGAGCCTAAAACACATCCCCCTGCCCTCCCCCCCCGCCCCCGCCTCCGCCATGGTAGGGTAGTTTGCAGCTGCTTGTCTTAACTCGTTAGGCACTATTCTCACATCTTGCCAGGGGACTTAGACAACAGCCACATTTGAAATGATCAGGCAAGATTTTCTCACCAGAGTTGGGTACAGAAAAACTGCCTTCGATAGATGACTTATTGCTACTTGATTATTTTTTTTCATTATGATCTTCTTATAGTGATGGTGAATTTTCAAAGTGAGTGGCTGTCAGTTTGGTCTTGGCAGGTTTTTTGAGTAGATAGAGATCCCTGTGTGATTGTGATTTGCACAGTAGTTCTTCACTCAAGGGTGTAGGGAGTTAGTTTCCTAGGCCTTTGTGCTTTGTTGGTTACTGAGGTTGGAAGGTTTACGATGCTGAAACTAATTTGATCATGTGTTTGCCTTGGATAACAGTGATTCTAAGCAAAGTGGTTACCGTTGATGTTATGTGCCCAGGTACGGTGTATCACCCGGCAGCAGTAATGGAGAGCACAGAGTGTCATTCATTTAGATCAAGGTACAAATGATTCCTAGGTTATAGTTCAAACTTTGTATATTTATATATGGTCACAAGCAGGGCCATGTGAGGGCCCTGAGCATTGATAATCTTTGGTGCTCCCTCCTCTGCATTCAAACGGGATATCTGAGTTATATATATACCTGTTGCTGTCGAGTCAATTTCAACTCATAGTGACCTTATAGAACAGAGTAGAACTGCCCCATAGAGTTTGTAAGGAGTGGCTGGTGGATTCAAACTGCCGACCTTTTGGTTAGCAGCCAAACTCTTAACCACTGCCCCACCAGGGCTCCTATATACACACATGTATATATATTTATATGTGTGTCTTAGTTATCCATGATGTAATTTCTTTTTAAATGCAACTATAATTTTAGTGATTGAATGCAAAAGTGGCGTATGCCATTTTAGTGCAGTGAGATGAACTGGATTATAAAATTTTTAGTGGGTGCAGAGTACTAAGATTTTTACTATGTACCCCATTTCCTACAAAAAGAACATTCCACATACTCTACAACAAAGAAAATGGATCCATGAACTTAGACGTTTTCAGCAATCAGTGTAAAAATCTGTTGCTCTCCCACAAAGAAAATTGACTTTCACCAGTTTTGCTTTAAACTGCTCATACTTCAATTTGGATGCTTGTTTTGTAATAAATGCTATAATTATAAATGAACAAGTGAAAACATGTCATAAAAGAAAATTTAATGATTGGAAAACAGATATTACAGCCAAACCCAAACCATTTGCCTTCAGTCGATACTGACTCACAGCAACCCTACAGGACAGAGTAGAACTGCCCCATAGTGTTTCCAAGGAGCGGCTGGTGGATTTGAACTGCTGACCTTTTGGTTAGCAGCCAAACTCTTAATCACTGCACCACCAGGGTTCCAATATTACAATGAATTACTATATTTTATTTTTAGATAGATCTTTCATCACTAATATGTTATAATTAAAAATATTTCTTTCTATTCTTTGTTCTTACAAATTCTTCAATGATTTTTGTCACAGTTAAGCTGCCGAACAATAACTACTTTCATACATAGTGAGGATAATGAATCAAGTCTTTCTTGAATCGTTGTTCTCTGCTGAGGGGTTTTGAGTCTTTTTTTTTTTTAAGGACAAAAATAAGGGTTCTATTGTGCAGGTTGTGATCGTTAAAGTTAAGAATATGTGTAAAGCACTTTTAACATTGGGAAATACACGTCGTATTTTATCTTCTATCACGGACTGATACATACGTACATGAGTAAAATTTGTCTTTCCTGAATCTGTAAACTTAGTTCTCGTGTAAGAATGAAATTGTTGCACTTCTCTGTAAAGGTTTGTATTTAAGTTATTGGGATAAGCCTGCACCAATTTCTTGGATGCCTTCATGCATTCTTCCATCAGGTACATCCACACTGGTTAAGAAAGAAAATGTATTTGAAAGAACTTCATAAACTTTCTCCCTTCTTTTCATGCAAGATTTAGGTGTGTCCGTAATGGGGTAGTATGTGGCACTCAGTATTTCTGGAGCACTTCTGTCATTTATTTATTTCTTTCTAATGCTTCTGCAACAGTGGACTGCTTGATAATCAGTATTTGTTTTGTTGTGTTTTCAAAAATATAAAATCTTTTCTTACATTATATAAATACCCTGTTAATAACTGATAAGAGATCTGTTCATGTCTTTAAATTTACTTCTGAATCTTGGAGAGCTCGACTTGTCCAATGAAAATGCTACAATGTATTATTGCACATAACCAACATAAATACACAATCTAGCGTATGCATTTTGTTGGTGATGTTTTCAGCTTTTCTTTTGG
Organism: Loxodonta africana; assembly: GCF_030014295.1. NCBI lineage: Eukaryota > Metazoa > Chordata > Mammalia > Proboscidea > Elephantidae > Loxodonta > Loxodonta africana. The sequence continues at coordinate 128,287,627 of NC_087369.1, forward strand.
CATCTCCTTTTTTGTCTGGTCTTCAGCAATATTTTCTAAGACATCTAGACCCCGAGTGTACAATTCCAGGATTGCACTTGTTGCTTTAGCATGCGCTTCCCAGCATGTGTTAGAAAGACATTTTGTTTCTCAGTCATTGCCTAAATGTGTTTTAAGAACTGCCCATTAGTGAGTAGAGGCAGCAAAAAATGTGTAGAGGAACTGAACAATAGAAAAAAAAGTCAACTGCTTCCAGACAACAATCTACTGTGCTATGTTCTATGAGATTAAGTGAATGCGCAGTACATAGCTTGGAAATGGCATATTCATTCCATTCTAAAATTTTCTGGTGCATGCCTTTGTAATGCCCTAACATATTGGCAGCATTTTCATAGGACTGGCCTCTCCACCTAGATAAATCAATTTTGCAAAGTACACATAAGTAGTTAAGTACTTCATTTGTAGTTTCTTCACTGATAGGACTTTTTAAGCTAGTAAATGTGATAAACCGCTCAACAAGTTTTTCATCTATTGGAGATAAGGATCTTAAAACAATACTTAGCTGATCTGTGTGAGAAAGATCAGGAGTGGAGTCTACAGATAAACTGTAATATCGAGCTGTACTTATTTCACTGAAAATAGTTGATTGAACTTTATCACTTATGAAGTTAATTCTTCACATGTTGTTTTAGACATATATGATGGGTTGCCCTTTCCTGTGTTTCTACATTTTGAAATAAAACCTGCTAAAAATGGATCAAACTAAGCAACAAGTTCAAGGAAACCCCTAAAATTTCTATTTTGAGGGGACCCAAAAGCTTCATTTCTTCCTCAAAACGGTAGTCCACGTTCAGCAATTGTAATAATGACAACAACACCTTGCAAAATGGCTTTCCAATACTGACATTCTTCATTAATTTGTATTTTCAGTTCATGAGTTAAGCCAAAACCATATCATCAGTTTAAATATGACAATATCCAGTCTTTATGAATTGAACTGTTTTCATGTTTATCAATCATATTCAAGTTGTGCTAGTTACTAAATCCATCTGTTGCAAATTGAGGATTAATGATTTAGGACTGAATAGTTTGCAAGCAAAACAATATACAGAGCCAACTGATGGGGAGAATACAGTAGCCACTCCCTCTTATAATTTTTACAATTTGCTTTGCACCCTAGAAATATATTCTGGCTACAGAACCCTGTTTGTTTACCATCTAGAAATTTTCCATATGAATTTTTAAATGGTCTGTTGTGATATTGACAATCAATTGGTCCTCTTTGAATACGATAATTTACATCATGAGAAGAAAAATTATTCCACAAAGCTAGATCTGTATTTCTGTTACTTATAGGGTCTTCAGATGCGACAGTTGCAGATTCTAAAATAGTTTCACTTTCTATACCATTATTAATCTTTTTACTACAGCAAGGAATGGATGCAGAATTTGGAACAAATTCTGTTATGTTGCTAATTAATAATTTCTGCCCTAGCAGTACTAGGACAATGATTTGCACCCATTAAACTTGAATGTTCAGTGGAAGAAGTCTCTTCCAATTTGTTATGTTACAAAAAGGAAGTTAATTTTGGAATTGTCTTTAGGGATTCACAAGTCCTTTTCTTTTTATCTTCTGTGAGCTTTCGTTTTTATGCTCCACTTAGTTGTTGCTGTTTCATTTTACCTTGTTATAAAATTGTGTCACTTTTAAAAATTTGGTCCTACCATAGCAAATAAATTTGAATAATTAAAAATAAATAAAATTTATAAAATTTACATTTGAATTTGGATGTTAACACAAAAATTTATATTTGAAAATTAGTAAAAAAAAATTGATTTGGAACATGTAATTTCATTCTTCAGGTCTGAGATAGTCAAAAGAAATAGTACTTACAAGGCAGTTGGAAATAATTTCATTCATTTGTCATAATATGTTTGTTGGCGAGCCTTTTGCAGATCTCCACAAATGTTTTTGTCTTGAAATAATACTTAAAAACTTGTGCACTCACTTTCCGTCCTTTGATGCTGCATCTTCACAGTTCCTTGGACTACAGCTGATACCGACAGGGGCGAGAGCAGTCACAAGGAGCATGATACAAATACAAGGGTATGCTCGATCTGAAGATGCATTTTGGTTCAGTTTGCACAGGACAGGACCAGATATGTCACAAGTCACATGATTGTAGTGCCAATGGCGTATTCTTATGTGGTCGAGAGAGAACTAAGTGTGTGGCTATACCTGATAGGTCTGAAATAAAAAGGGAAATATAACTGCTATCGTATACAAAATTTATAAAATTTACATTTTATTTGTGGAGTTGTTCAGCTCGCATATTCGGAGATACATACTTAATTGATGTAACGATAGTAGCACTTCTCTACGAGCAAGTTTGTTTGGCGAGTCATGGCAATATCAACTTCTTAAAAAGAAAATCAAAAGGGAAATGGAAAGTAAAATACATTTATATAATTTTCATTATCTGAATATTCATCTAATTAATTTCCTCAAGGAATTGTTTTAATTTCCTTACATGGATATACATAAATATTCTGATAAATATAAATGTAATGTTATGATAAATGTCCTTTGTTGCTTTCTTGGAAAACAAATTAAAAAACACAGTAATTATTGCAAAACAGAAACACATGTTTTGCCTGATAAATACTGAATTTTGTGTCCTCTTAATGTGCCTAATACCTAATTTATTAGCATGTATAGAGTAATATTAAGCATTATGTCCCATGCAACAGACAATAAAAAACAAAACTCACGTGACACACAAAAACTTTTCCCTTTAGATAAATATTAAGATTTCCAGTATTTTTTGGACATTTGCTATATTAGTATTAAATTATTACCCAACTTAGTATTATATTAAATGTATGCTAGATTGTATCTGCGTGTATGTCAAACGTTTTAAAGGTAAAGTTATAAATATTTATCATTTACAAAACTTAGGACATAACTCTATACGTAAATGCTATATAGTTAAAAAGTAACTTGACTGAATTCATTGCAGTTGTCAACTTACTTGAGTTCCCTCACTTTTGCATGTCATTTGAGACTGGAGTTCCCACTGGTTGTTTACCAGGACATGCACAAGAGCATACCCTTGTACGTGCCTGTATCATGACAAAGAGCATAGCTGGCCTCCCTGGCTGGAATTGCAGGATCAGCAGACGTGGATGTACAAGAAGGTTGTCTCCAAATATACCAGAGACCTGTTATCTATTAATATAATCCGTCCTTGCCCAGTAACCACTCATGTTGGATCCAGCTGCATATTGGGTGAATGTAGCAAGACTTAGACTCGACAGCCCACCCCCACCTGTTTATTAGAAATTAATAGTATACTCCCAAGAGACCTGTTGAGATCCTTTCAGTTACACAGGAGGGAACCATAGGAGACGGATGTCAATGAAGGTGTGGAAGTGCATGGGTGCCCTCATGACCCTGTGTGAACTTTATTTCCTGCTGGCACATTGTCACGCACTGGAGCTCGTATCAGTTTCATTTAGTGTCCTGCCAGTTCCCTTTCACTGTGGTGGTCACTTTTCCTGGTGTCCTGTGTGCTTGGCATCTGTGGATCTTTGCTTTGGACAACTGGTGCCCCTGTTTTGTTGATGCCCTAAGCATGTGCTTACCTTGCTTATTGGTAATCCGTCCCTGGTCACGTGTTCTCCCCAGTCCAGCAGAAACTCAGATATGTGACCATACCCACAAGGAAAATGGGGCATGACACTGCAGTTAGACTAGCACTACCTTAAAAAACAAAACCAAAATGAAAGCACATGCCTCTTCACGTGTGAGGAGGGTGGTATAGTGGAGCATTGGAGCTAGCACAGTGTCATTTACTCTGAGTGAATATGTTTGGGTGACTTAAATGATAGTCACTAGACAGATTTGCCTTCTATCCCATTTTCTAATCTGGTTTGTATCATCTCGTAATAAGAAAAAAAGAAGAATTCTGTTTTGACTTGGTGACAATTTGAGCTGTATAGTGAGTCGCCTAGTCTGCCCATTTAACCAGTATAACTTTCTTTCTAGCAGGAAATTCCAAGCTTGGTGTCCAGGTACAGTTCACACTGACAGTTGGTAGATGTTTTGCTGCCATCACTGCGGGGAGTGTGATGAGGGCGTGGGCATTGGAACAGGCTGGGTATTGCTACTCTCCTGTCATGCTCAGGTTGACTTCTTAACTATAGTCACCTTTCCCGGCTCTTCTATTGTGTAAATTGGGACTATCTGTGCACTCTTAACATTAGTGAATGAAATCTCCCTCTGCCCTTCCACTGCCAATTCATTAAATAAATGTGCCTTAGCATTACATGGCTTCCCAGCACTGATGAGAGGGTATCTTTCTGTCCGTGACTCTAACGCAGCATGAATTGTCATCTAAATTTGGGTAATGCATTTATCACCTATCAGGATATAAAGGAGCCCTGGTGGCACAATTGTTAAACAGTCAGCTGCTAACTGAAAGGTTGGTGGTTTGAACCCACCAGGGGCTCTATAAGAGAAAAGACCTGGCGATCTGCTCCCATAAAGATTACAGCCTAGGAAACCCTATGGGGCAGTTCTACTCTGTCATATAGGGTCACCATGAGTCGGAATTGACTCGAAGTTACCTAATAACAGCATCAGAACATGGAGGCATTCTTCCATAAAACCCAGCCTGTGATGTTTGCCTTTGAGAAGTTAGTAGTGGTTACTTTCTAACTAGCCCTGGGAATGTTTGGTTTCAGGGAGTGTTCTCCCCCAGAAAACAAGTCCAGTCTTCAGTCTGTTTCTTTTGTCATAGAAGCCACACACACAGGTTTTAACTCTGAGCATCCCCTGTTTGGCAGAGTGACCTCTATTGCAGACCGGTTGAATGTGGACTTCGCCTTGATTCACAAAGAACGGAAGAAGGCCAATGAAGTAGACCGCATGGTGCTTGTAGGAGATGTGAAGGATCGCGTGGCTATCCTTGTGGATGATATGGCCGACACTTGTGGCACAATCTGCCATGCAGCTGACAAGTGAGTGTGCAGTTGTGGGGCCAGTGGTTAGAAGTGAATAGTGCGCTGGACTGGCTTAAGCCTGCTGATTGTTTTTGGAACTAGATCAAAGGGATGATAAGTAGCTCAGGGAGCTTTTTATTGGTTTAGACTTGAAGTACAATACATATAAATTAATGAGCTCAGTACTTTTTCAAAATTTTTTCTTTTTTCCTTCTAAATTTTATTTGTTGTTGAGAATATACACAGCAAAACATACACCAATTCAGCAGCTTCTTCATGTACAATTCAGTGACACTGATCACATTCTTCAACTTGAGCAACCATTCTCACCCTCCTTTTAGGAGTTTTTCCTCCCTCATTAACAAACTCACTGCCCCTATGGTTTCTGTGTAATCTTTCAAGCTACTGTTGTCAGTTTGATCCCATATAGATAGTTCTTAAAAGAGCATAATGCTCAAGGCAGACTCTTTTACTAGTTAAGCTAAATTATTGTTTGGTTTTAAGAAGAGTCCAGGCAATATTTTTGGTTTAAGGTTTAAAGATCATCTCGGGGCAATAGTTTCAGGTGTTCATCTACCCTCCATGGCTCCAGAAAGTCTAGAGGCTGTGATAATTTAAAGTTCCGTTCTGCATTTTTCCCTTTTTGGTCAGGATTCCTCTATGGAATCTTTGACGAAAATGTTCAGTAATAGTAGCCAGGCACCATCCAGTTCTTCTGGTCTCATGGCAAAGGGGGAAGTTGTTCATAGGTGCAATTAACCACACATTCCATATGCTCTATTCCTGACTCTCCTTGTCTGTTGGCTCCAAGTGAATAAAGACCAATTGTTGTGCCTTGAATGGCTGCTTGCAAACTTTTAAGACCCCAGGCACTACACAACGAACTAGGAGGTAGAAGAAAGGCACTAAATATATCATCAGGCCAATTAACTGGAATGTCCCGTGAAACCATGACCCTAATCCTCCAAACCAAAGAATCAAATCCCATGAGGTGTTTGGTTGTACATAAGCAGCCTCAGCAGCTACTCATTTTTTTGTCATTGTTATAAATATACCACAGAACATTTGCCAATTCAACTTTTTACAGGAGTACAGCTTTTTGACAGCAATTAAAATAATCAGCTCTGCAACCTTACCCTTAATACGATTTTTTCATCACTGTTAACCCCCCGTTTTCCCCTTCTTCCCGCCACTGGTAACCACTAGTAAACTTTATTCTCTATATATTTGCCTTTTCTTGTCTTTTTATATAAGTGAACCAGTACACTGTTTGTTCTTTTGTGATGGTCTCATTTTGCTCAGCATAATGTCTCCAAGCTCTATCCATACTTTAGCATGTGTCAGGTATTCTTTTCTCCAGAGCACTCTACTTTTGATATGTTTTTTTATTTAATTTAATTTTTATTGTACTTGAGATGAAGGTTTACAGAACAAACTAGTTTCTCATTAAATAGTACAGATATTGTTTTTATGACATTGTTTAACAACCCCATGACATGTCAACACTCTCCCTTCTCCACCTTGGGTTCCCTATTACCAGCTTTCCTGTTCCCTCGTACCTTCTAGTCCTTGCCCCTGGGCCAATGTGTCCCTTTAATCTCATTTAGATGTTTTTTTAAAACAAGTTCAGGTGGACATTCATAGGTCTGAAGGGACAGAAACTTATCCTCGTATTCCTATTTTACTTAAGCTGATGATCCTAGTCTTACCTCCTAACTGTCCATTTTAGCTGCTAATGTCTTAGTTCATATTACTTCTCATCTCTTGCCTGTACTATTCTAGATGGCTTCCTCACTGTTCTCTTGGTTGCCAGTCACCAGTCTTTTACCTCATCTGCCCATCTTTCACATTGCTTCCTGTGTTCATTTCCTAGGGCTGCCATAACAAAGCACCACAAACTTGGTGGCTTTTTTAAAAAATTTATTTTTGTTGTTCTTGAGAATATACACAACAAAACATGCACCACTTCAGCAGTTTCTACATGTACAATTTAGTGACATTGAGTACATTCTTTGAGTTGTGCAACCATTCTCACCCTTCTTTTCTGAGTTGTTCTTCCATCATTAACATAAGCTCACTGCCCCCTAAGGTTTCCTTTCTAATCTTTCTAGTTGCTGTTATCAGTTCGATCCCATGTAGATAGGTTCTTAAAAGAGCATAATGCTCAAGGCAAACCTTTGTTACTAAGCCAAAACAAAACCAAACCTGTTGCCATGGAGCTGAATCCTACTCATGGCGACCCTCTAGGACAGACTAGAACTGCCCCATAGGGTTTCCAAGGAGTGGCTGGTGGATTCAAACTGCGTACCTCTTAGTTAACAGCCATAGCTCTTAACCACTGTGCCACCACGGCTCCACCTTTGTTTCTAGATAAGCTAAACTGTTGTTTGGTTTTAAGAAGACTTCAGGGGATATTTTTGGTTTAAGGTTCAGAAAGACTGGATTGTATGAGAATTTGAAATTGTGTTCTACATTTTTCCCCTTTTGATCAGGATTTGTCTAAAGACTCTTTGATTAAAATGTTCCAAACTGGGTAGCTTTAAAAAATGTATGTTCATAGCTCTGGAGGCTATAAGCTCAAATTCAGGATGTTGGCAAGCCCACGCTGTCTCAGAAGGCTCTAGGGAAAGATCCTTCCTTGTCTATTTCAGCCTCTGGTAGCCAAAGGCATTTCTTGGCTTGTGGGAGCATCATTCTAGTTCCTACCTCCATCTTCATATGGCTGTTTTCCTGCTGCATCTTTTTCTGTGTCTCTTCCCTTTTTATCAGGAGCCCTGGTAGCACAGTGGTTAAATGCACTTGGCTACTAACTGAAAGATCAGCGGTTTGACCCCACCAGGTGCTCTGTGGGAAAAAGATGTGGCAGTAAGATTTACAGCCTTACTAGCCCTTTGGGACAGTTCTACCCTGAACTATAGGATCACTGTGAGTTGGAATTGACTCAATAGTAATGGGTTTGGGGTGTTTTTAGTTTTCTCTTTTTATAAGAACACCATCATATTGGATAAGGGCCCACCCTACTCAAGTTTGATCTCATGTGAACTTAACTAATTATATCTGCAAAGATGTTATTTTCAAATAAGGTCACATTCACAGGTACCAGGGGTTAGGACTTCAGTATATCTTTTTTTCAGATACAGTTCAACCTGTTAACACCTCACCACTTGGTAATCTTTATAAAACCAAGGCCAGATCCCTTCACACCTCCTTCACTACCTTAAGTGGCTCCCCACTGCTTACAATCCAAGCCACTATGGACAGTATTATTTCTTATAAACCTCTGAGTCTGTGTCTTGAACAGTGTCTGGCACATGGTAAATGCTAAAAAACATATTTGTGTGCTGAATCGTCCCTGTTTTGGATCCTGGAGTATGCATTCAGGTAATGCTAATTGCTGTAAGTGAATGTCAGTGACTGAACATTATATAGTTTCTTTCTTATTCATGCCATACTCCAACCAAAGCATTTTTACACAAAATAACAAGCACCTTCTCCATTTGTTTGTCATCCACGCCCTTCTCCCACACCCCCAGGTTTTATGTAAGTGCTGCTATGCCAATTATTTTTACATGTTTCTGTAAAAAATTAGCATAGCGCACTTAGGAAAATACTTCTGGGGGGAGGGCAGGGTCGGCAAACAAATGTTGAAGGCATATGTTATTTCCATAAAAATATAGCATTCCTGGTTGGACTTGTTTTTTTCTCTAAACAGTAGTTCAGGGACCCAGACTCTTTAGATCTTGTGACTCTGCATCTTTAATGTGTAGCTTCCAAGATTACCTTGGAAGACATTTCCATTTTGGCTAGCCAGAAAAGGGAAAGGGGACAGAGAATCATCCATAGAAGGTTTTTATGAGCCCAGCCAAGAAGTGGTATACATTATGTCTGCCCATAGTTCAGATTCTGTAGTAACAAGATTAATCCAAATTAACTCTGCTTTTCCTTCTAGACTTCTCTCAGCTGGAGCCACCAGAGTTTATGCTATCTTGACACATGGAATCTTTTCTGGCCCAGCCATTTCTCGCATCAACAATGCATGCTTTGAAGCAGTAGTAGTCACCAATACCATACCTCAAGAGGATAAGATGAAGCATTGCTCCAAAATACAGGTGAGGATACGATTCTTGTAAAAACATGACTTCACCAAGTTTTTAAGAGGTGGTTGCATATGCTTAATAGGTGTCTGTCTGAGTTCTGAAGGTTTCCTTCTTTGGTTGTAAGGGTTTAGTCTGTCATTATAATCTGTGATCTCAAAAAAAGAAAAGATTATGGGTTTAAAAATTGGAATTGCTAGACCTTAGAACCTCTGGAGGATGCGGCGTAGCATTTTGCACTCTAACAGGTTCTCCCAGTGTTTCTGATGAACATTAAAGTACGTGTGCATGTCTCTACTTATTGGCCCCTGTAGACAGTGTGAAACCTTTAAACTGATTGTACAGTCTTTAGAACTTTCGTTTCTCAAAGTGTGCACTGGAAAGCACCCATGTTAGTTACCTGAAGTTCTTGTTAAAATGCAGATTCCTCTGCCCGCTCCCAGACCTACAAAACCAAAGGTCCTGGCGCCAGTGTTTTAAAGTAATTCCCCTAGCAAATGTTAGACGCTGGCATCTGAGCACTGTTGCATTAAAAGAAGAAGGCCTTAATAATGTGTGCAGCAGTTCATTAGCTTTCTGAACTTACTATTTAGAATTGGAGGGTTGTTGTCATTCTACATTGTTTTTTTGTTTGTCTCATTTTTCTTTTCTCTTTTTTCATGCTTAAGGATTTTTAAATGCCCACCCACCACCACCTTGATGAGTCCAAGTCAGAATTTTTCTGCCATTGGCATTTTGATTCTTCCTTAAGTGGTAATATTAAAAATATTAGAAGAGTTGCTGGATGCAGGCTGGTGAGGGGAAACAGCACATGTTTTAAGAGGAAGGACACTCACTGGGCTTCTCATCAGTCTCTGCAAATTTGCCAAGGATCTTCTGTCTGTAGGATACTAACCTGCCACTTTTCTCGCCGTTCTAGGTGATCGACATCTCCATGATCCTTGCAGAAGCCATCCGGAGAACTCACAATGGGGAATCAGTTTCCTACCTGTTTAGCCATGTCCCTTTGTAACAGAATAACTTCTGAGGCTTTTTAAAAATGAAATTCACCCCACCCCTTATTTTCCCTTGGTATTTGATGAAACGTTCCGCAGAAGACCCAGCTTGCTCCAGTGTAGCTTTCTACATCCCACCTCAGGTATATTAGAGCTATGGGGAGAGACAGATTGAGATTGCTGGGATCTCCAACCTGCGTTGTCTCATTCTGGCTTCGTTGATGATCTGGGGAGCCTTGCAGCTTTAACTACAGCTCAGTTGCTGCAAGATTTCAGACTTTGAGGGTGTCCTGTAGGGGTGTTTGAAGGTGATGGGGGAAGCTGAGACTGCTTTGCATGTGAATCCTTCAGGGTTTTCTTTATTCAGAACAACTAGCAACAAAGCCAACCCAATATATACCCCCCTCCATGGTGTGTCAACCCTGTGCCCCTGTGTCACAAGTTCTCCAAGGTCTATGCTAAATTACAGCAAGAGCCCCAGGCAACCCCAAACCTAAGTCTCCTGGTTGCTGAGCCCCTATAAGGCAGGAGCTGGCTTTCAGCTTTCACAGCCATTGGGTGGGGTCATGAGGGGAGGCAGCACAGTGCCAGCAAATGCTTCTTGGGAGGAAGAAGACTGATCCGTCACCATCTGCGCGGGGACTATGTATCTTGGATCCTCCTTTGTACCTGTTCATTTCAATTTGGCTTTACCTTCCACCATCTTGACCTTTTCCTGGCCAAATAATCCTCTTGGGTCCAAATGATCAGTGTACCATAGTCTTACAGAAAGCAAACTTGCTCCCTGCTATGTAATTGCTAACATTTACGTTACATGGTTTTGCTGTAGCTTAATTTTCCTTGGCTGCTACCATCATGGTAGTAGATTTTAGATGATGTCATGTTGCCTTTTGATTAATTTAAATATTTAATTTCCATCTTCCTTCCTTGGACCTGTTTTGACCTCTCAAATGACCTGAAATTTCTGTTAGAAATATTATCAATTGTCATTGTCTCTTGTCAAGGAAGCTAATAAAGTGTATGTGTGTGATGGTGGGTTTGTATCATATCTATATACTGATCTCTGCTGAAGGTTTGGATTAGGTGTCTCGCTGTCCAATAGTTTGTCTCCGAACTATTTAGCCGCGTTGTTAGGCCAAGAGAAGACATTAGCAGCAGTTTTATTCAATGTAAGACTTTGAGATGTCGAGTTCACTGAGAGCTAGATACAGTATAATTCTGTACAGTGTACCTGCATTATAAGGTTTATAATCCTGCTGGATCTCCAGTTCTTGTTTCTGAGGGTAGGAATTGGGTGTTTTCTCATAGGAGGGGAATAGTTTCTATAATTAATTCATTTTGAACCAATTTTGTCAAATGTGCTCATTTCCCCTCTGTTTGTTAGTAGATGACATATGTTTGGCATTTAATTCCAGCCCACCTCAATGGCATTTAATTTCAGTGCTTCTAAATAAAAGCGATTTTGGAAAGATAAATGTGCAAAATTTAAGAATTGTGATGCAGTCCAAAATTTTAGGTGAGTTCCTTTGTGCATCATCAAATCAAGGTGCTCTTTCACTTTGGGAAGCTATGTGCTTCTGAATCTTTGTGAAAAGTGCTTGTCCACCCCTTATCTTTGGAGCCTGGACTTGCTTGCTTTATTTTTTGCTTTTGCTGAACATTGGGATATCTACATTACAATTTGTCTTGAAAACAGTGATTCAAGAGGGACTGAAGTGTGTGCCTGTGACCCTCTTTCAACTCAAGTCCTTTCTCTGGGGGAAGCTGACATGGAACACCAATGCCATAACTTTGCTGGTTGTATTTCCTGAAGTATTGGATCAGTTGATTGGGGCTTGCCATTTCAGAATATTTTAACAGAAGCCGTACTGTGGGTCACGCTGGGTTAATTCATTTACTAGGATGAGACTTTGTGATCATTCAAGAGAGGGCCTTAGTCCCCAACTTTGATTCCTGTACCTAGGGGAAAGCCAATATTCAATTCCCTGTGACACTCAACCGAGGGCCATAAGCACCTCCAGACTCATTCGTCTTTTCTTCGGTGGGAGAGACCCAAGTACCCTGGACGGCAAGGGATTCTTAACTGCTGGGAACAGTAGCAGAAACAGACCTACCGGGGCATGTTAGCGGCCACGGAGTCGGCCCCCAACTCATGGCGATCCCAACTCACAACGGAATAAACTGCTGCCTGGTCTTGTGCCATCCCCATGGTCAGTTGCAGATTGGACCATTGTGATCCATAGGGTTTTTGTTGGCTGATTTTTGGAAGTAGACCTCCGGGCCTTTCTTCCTAGTTTGTCTTAGTTGGAAACTTCACCAAAACCTATTCAGCATCATAGCAACATGCAAGCCTCCACTGATGGGCAGGTCGTGGCTGTGCATGTGGTGCATTGGCTGGGAATGGAAATTGGATCTCCCACATAAAAAATAGAAGGCAAGAATTCTACCACTGAACCACCAACAAAGCACCAAAGATGAATGGAGTTGCAGTGAGAGCAAAGTTAAAGGAAACTACCTGTATGAACTAGCTGTGTGATCATTTCTGAGCAAAAGTGTGTCAGCAGGTTCTGTTTCACACTTCCTCCCCTCTCTTCCATCCTTTACATTAGTTGCTTTGTAGTCTTGTTGCAACCCCATGTGCAACAGGACAAAACATTGCCCAGTCCAGTTTGTCTTCATGATTGCTGGTATACCCGAGTCCATTGTTGCGGGCCGCTAGGTGGCTCATCTTCCAACACTATATGGGACAATGTTCCGTTGTGATCCATAGGGTTTTTGTTGGCTAATTTTTGGAAGTAGATTGCCAGGCCTTTCTTCCTAGTGTGCCTTAGTCTGGAAACTCTGCTGAAACCTGTCCACTTAGGTGACCTTGCTGGCATTTGAGATACCAGTGGCATAGCTCTCCAGGATCATAGCAATACACAAGCGACCAAAGTAGGACAAACTGGTAGGTGATGGCCCTCATCCTTAGAACCAGAGAGAAAAGGAGATTCTCTGCTTAGCCAGACAGAGGCTAAGCTTGTCGACTCTCAAAGCTAATGCTATAAAAGATTTGCGTCATCTCAAATGGTCTTGTAGTCCAAGTGTCCTTTCCAGATTTTGGCTAGAAGTGTTTCCTGCTAAAATATAAAACTTGTCTGTTAATGGCAATAGCCCATAACAACCTGCGGATTATTGGAATCATAAAAAGCCAGAAATTCCAGAAAGCAGAAAACTGTCTCCTGTTGAACTATCTTCTTACTATCTCATTGTTCGACTAGCTCTTGGTTGGAGGTGGGGGAGATGAGGCCAGCCAGAGGGGAATCTAGTTATTAGCTGCACTTCCTTCACAAAGAACTCTTAAAGTGAGACCTAAGAAAGTTTTGCACTACCGCCCCAGGGCCCAGTGCTCAGACTAGAGGCCATTGTTTAGATGGTAAATGTTTTATTTGTGAAAGTGGCAATTACCCTGGGCCTTGAAATGGAGCCAGGTTCCTACCCTTCCTTTAGTCTGTACTGACAGTCTCTAGACTGCTAACTCTTCTTCCTACACTGATGGGCTTCCTGGAACCCTGGACCCAGCTTCTCTCTCTGCCTCTGGGTTTTTTCTTTTCCAGCCTTTGCAGGGAGTTTGCTTTAGTTGCCCATGACAAGACCTTTTGCGACCACTGCATAATATGACCAAAAGAGGTTCAGGTATAGGAGGGCAATGTGTCTTTGGAGTCCTCTTTAGGGATACCGGAGTCACTGGGTGGCAAATGGTTAATTGGCTTTGTTTGAATCTCCCCAGAGGTGCCTTGGAAGAAAGGCCTGGCAATCTACTTAAAAAATCAGCCATGTGGAATACAGTTCTATTCTGATACACATGGAGTTGTCATGAGTGGAATTGACAGCAACTGGGTTTTTTTTTTTTTTTGGTAGAGATGCTGTCTTAGTTATCTAGTGATGCTATAACAGAAATACAAGTGGGTGGCTTTAACAAACACATTTATTTTCTCACAGTTTAGGAGGCCAGAAATCTGAATTCAGAGCACCAGCTCCAGGGGAAGGCACTCTGTCTGCTCTGGGGAAAGGCCCTTATGTCTTTCGGCTTCTATTCCTGTTCCTTGGCGTTCTTCATGTGGTATGGCATCTGTCTTCCCCCATTACTGCTTGCTTCTTCTGTGCCCGATCTGCTCTTTCTATATCTCAAAAAGTGATTGGCTTAAGACACACCCTACTGTATACTAATACTGCCTAACATAGCAAAATCCATTCCCAAATGGAACTATAGCCACAGGTATAAGTAAAACAAAACAAAAACCATCCAGTCAGTTCCGACCTATAGCGACTCTAGGACAGAGTAGAACTGCCCCATAGGGTTTCCAAGAAGTGGCTGGTGGACTTGAACTGCCTACCTTTTGGTTAGCAGCCATGGCTATTAACCACTCTGCCACCAGGCTCTAAACCACAAGTAGAGGGGTTAGGATTTACAACACATATTTTTGGGGGGGACACAGTTCAGTCCATAACAGATACCAAGGTCCCTCCCCTCCCCACACACATGGTGACGGGTCACCAGGATCATCTACACTGTCCTCTTGTAGCTGCAAATGGGAGACGGAAGGGTTAGAATTGATAACCATGGAACAGGCACACGCTCTAAAGTTAATTCACCCATAGTTTCCAGGCCAGGGATTGACCAATAATGTGTCTGTTCGTGATTTCCTGTGTTTTCCCAACTCTTGACTTTCTGGTAAGACAGTTCTAAAAAGCTTAGACTTTGCAAAGAATTATCCAAAACTCACTCAGTGGCATCTTTCCTCTTGTAACCATTCATTCTGGAAACTGCTGCTTGCCTCATTAAACAAGTGGCTTTTGTCATGCCAGTAGTGATTTAAAAGAAAAGCTGTCATACCTAAAGCCTCCCTCTCCTGCTTTACTGGTTCATCTTGTTGCTTTGTTTTTTAAATACATTGTTTATTGTGGTAAATACGTAACACCACACACCCGTTGCCGTCAAGTTGATTCCTATGTAGCTCTTAACCACTACGCCACCAGGGTTTCTGGTAAAAATACAGGTAACAAAATGTTGCCATTTCAGCAATCTTCACATGTACGGTTTAGTGACATTAAATATGAGACACATGAACACAGCATCTGACCTGAACCACGGTGAGCCTGCCCAGAAGGTGTTTGTTGTTCAACCATCACCATGAACTGTTCCTGAATTTTCCATCACCCTTGACAGAAGCTCAGTGTCCCCTAAGCATCGTGTCTCCCTTTCTCCCAATTCACCATGTTTTGAGGCCTGTTTTTTTATGCCGATCTTTTTTGCCAGTCTGAGACTCTGTTCAAGAACAAACCAAATTCTGCTGCAAATTATGACAGATAAAATTTGATGTTTTGTAGAATCTTGGTTCAAGCGTTCCCTAAAAATCGTCTTTTGCAGAATCTTGTACGTCTTTGTGCGACAGCTGCAATGGAGCTATGATGTTAACAGGCATATTCAGCTCACTCTTTACTAAATGCATATGGGTCTTCCAGGCTTCGTGTAGTGTGCGTTAAGATCGAACCCTGCTACTGGTTCTCAGGTTGGGCTTCTGGGCTGTTTCTGCTGGGGCAGATGATGTTAGCTGCCTCAGAGAACCTTATGCTGTTAAGAAAAGCCTGTGTAAAACCTGTTATTTCAGGGGTAGGATTGAATGTAAGGTTAGACGTTATTATCAGGTAGAGTCGATTGTCAAATCTGAAGGAGATTCTACTGTAAAATCTGTTTTCTGGGATTTTGCTATAAGTCTGATACAGGGAAAGTAACTTACAGTCATGTTTAGTGCAGAATTTTTAAGATGGGGCCACCATTTCTTTTTAGTGTTTCTTCTGCAGGAATACAAAATGGGCAATGAGGGATGTAGGGTAATATGAAGAAGTGATGCCTTTTTCCCTAAAGCTCAACAGTTGAATTTGTCCTGAAAGAAGAAACTCATATGGTAATGACTGTCCTCTCAGATTGCAAAGGGCTTGAGGCTGGACAGGTTCCTACTGCCTCCCTCTTCCTGAGTCTGCTTTCTTTTCTCAAAACTGAGGGTCCAGAAGAAAGTAGACGGTCAACAATCCCTCCTAGCCACCATCAATGCCTTGTGAACCGCTTCACTACATCCATCCTCCCACCCCACCCCCACACTCCTGTGGAATGAATACCTGGCTCACTCTCTGTCAGCAGGCCTGTTTAACCTCAACATTGGATGTTCCTAAGAAGATTCTTGGGCTTTCCATTCTTTTTTAGGATGCTCCCTTGCCCTTTTTAAATTTTATTGTGGTAAAATATGTATAACAAAGTCTGCTGTTTTAACCATTTTTATGTGTACAGTTTAGTGGCGTTCATTACATTCACCCTGTTGCACAATCATTACCACTGTTCATTTCCAAAAGTTTTTCATTACCCTTAGTAGAGCTTCGGTGTCCCTAAGCAATGAGTCCCTCTTTCCCACTCCCTCCCACCCCTGTTAACCACTAATAAACTTTGTTCTCTATGCATTTGCCTATTCTAAATATTACATATGAGTGGGATGATACAATATTTGTCCTTTTGTGTCTGACTTATTTCACTCAGCATAATATTTTCAAGGTTCATTCATGTTATACCATGCAGGACTTCATGTCTCTTTATGGCTGAGGAATATTCCATTGTATGCAGGTATACATTTTGTTTATTCATTCATCTGTTGATGGACACTTGAGTAGTATGGTGCAGTGAATTGCCTTTACATGGCCTTTCTAGCCATGGTCTTGTAACTCCTCCCAAAATGATTGTCTGGGCCACAGTCTCGCAAGAGATTGATCAGTTTACTCTGCAAATTAAGTGACTTGCAGTCCACCGAGGGGACTGGTCAGTTCATGGTCCTGGTGGGAGGGTCATGCCTTGGAATTGACAAGGAATTTGCTTATATAAGAGCCAATTCCACAGAGGTTCAGGTGATACCTTACCACCGTCAAGAAGAGCCTGGAGCAGAGCATGTCCTTTGGTTGAAGGACTCGGGGTCCCTGCATTGAGAACTTCCTAGACCCAGAAGAAAGAGCTGTGAGACTGAAGACAATGTGGGACGATGAGAGATAGCAGCAGTGGGTTTGCTGGCCCATGGAGCAAGAGCTGAGCGCCTTTGGGCAAGCCTGCCGGTGGAGCTAAAGAGTTGTTAACACTTGCTTGTTCAGGGCAAGAGAGGCCTGAATGCCATGTGCATGAATTGCACACCAACCCCCGCCTGGGCAGTGAGGGCCTGGGTAGTGTGGTGGCAAGGGAGCCCTGCAGGTCTGGCTAGCGTGGCAGAAGTTAGCAGCAGAGGCCTTAGAAGGGCCCAGCAGCAGCAGAGTAAGGGAACCAGAAGCCGGGGAGACCCAGTGGCAGAGCCCCCCCTCCACCCCCGCAACGTTGTGGTAGCTGGAGGCGCGTGAACACAGCATCTGCCCTGAACCACGGCGAGCCTGCCCAGCAACATAAGAATGGACATGGGTAATTTGGGGAAGTGTGTTTCCTCATTGGGAATCTGTTAATTGTTTACTGTTTGCTTTCTATGAATAATAATGGCATTCTGTTTGCCAACACTGTCTCATGTGTCCAGCTCAGTCACAG
Source organism: Loxodonta africana (assembly GCF_030014295.1). Lineage (NCBI taxonomy): Eukaryota > Metazoa > Chordata > Mammalia > Proboscidea > Elephantidae > Loxodonta > Loxodonta africana. The sequence continues at coordinate 128,305,287 of NC_087369.1, forward strand.
AGGAGCATAGCACATATGCAATAGTTGACACCAGTGGGTGTACCTGCCTCATTCCGATCGGTCTTATGGCTGGCTGGAAGTTTGAGGCACAGCCTGACTGCATGTGCAATGCAGACAGAGAGCATACAGGTTGTTAAGAAGATTCCCTTATTTTTTTACTTACAGAGTTAATAGGAAGGACAGTAAATGGGGCAGGGTAGCTTTCTCCATCCCATCCCTTGGTAACCTCTGAGCACCAGAGACTCAGAAACCTGGCTGGCTCCTCTGCTCCTACATAGTCCTTGTTGGTGTGCTTCTCTTGAATAGGTCCTCTTTTCAGATGGGCTATTGTATAACCCTCCATGATGGCCTACTGCCCACCCACCCCCCCAATATCCTGCAGGAGACCAGAGAATCTTCACCAGGCAACAGAGTCAGACCCTTGTCTCCATCTTTTCTCTGTCCGGAGCTCTTTTCTCCAATATATTCCACCAATAGCTCAACTACCAACTGGAACATGAAAAATAGGGGGAGAAGGAAGCTCATTTTGAAGCAAAAATAACAGAAGCCTTGCAAAGTGACATTAGGCCATACTTCCATTCCCCTCAGCCCCACTTTTTTGTTGTTGCTCCACCCAATAGTTGTCATGAACTCACATCTTGTATTTTTATTTCAAGATCTGACTATAAAACAAAATATCAGAGCCAGACCTGACCAGTTCGCCTGGGCCGTACACTGAACAGAGGGTTTCTACCTGCAATGTGTAAGTCAGTCCAGAACCGCACCACCCAATTTTAATCATCCCCCACAATGCATAGGGACTTTGTGGTACGAGAGGGGCTGCAGGGAGGCAACGGAGAGCACAGTGAGGAGAGGGCTGAGCTGGCAGTTGAAGCCCCTTCATTCCTGGGACTGGCTGCCGAGCTGCCCCTGACTGAAGGCAGTCCCCCTCCCATCCCTTTCCTGCAGCCACCACCTGGCACACAGGATTGGTCACTGCTGTCCAGCTGCCACTAGGGGGAACCAAGCAGAAGTTAGAAGGGATAAAAATATACCTGGGGAAAATGGCTCGGGAACCTTGGACTGACAGGCTCTAGTAGTAGAATGAGCTGTAGCCTGAGCACCTGTCAGTCCTCCAGGTACTTTTTTCCCGTTTGTGTCCCCAGCAGCCAGGGTAACAACACAGTACCCAATTCATGCTCATTCAGCAAACAGGAAGTGCACAAATCATGAATATATACCCATTTTTTTGTTTGTTTTATTAGGACAAAATAGAACTGCCCCATAAGATTTCCTAGTCTGTAATCTTTATGGGAAGAGAGTGCCAGATCTTTTCTCCTGCAGAGCAGCTGGTAGGTTCAAATCACTGACCTTTTGGTTAGCAGCTGAGCGCTTAAACACTGCACCACCAAGACTCCTTTCATGAGTATGTAGTTCAATGAATTTTCACTGATGCTAGGAACACGAAAACAAATAGAACCTTGACCTGAAGATGCTCTCACTCTAGAGGGGTAGAAAGGGAAATTACAAGGAAACAGGTATTTACAATTTGGTGTGATAAGTATTACTAGGAAGGAAGAACAGGTCCTGTGTATGGGACCACAGGAGGGAGCATCCAAGCCAGTGTTGGAATCAGGGAAAGTTCCTGGAGAAAATTGTTTTTACTCTTAAAGAAGTCGTTGATAGAAGTTTGCAGAAGAGGGAGTGGGGAGTAGAGTATTTCAGGCAGAAAGAATAGCACATGCTCACCTGGACACCCAAAAGAATATGGGGGACTGTGATGAGAGGTGGGGCTGGTCAAACCCTAGCATGAAACATGAGTAGAGTGACGATACGCCTCTTGTCCCAGCATACTCATTGATTTTTATTTTTTTACTATTACTTGAATTATTTTTTGAATAAACTTTACTTTTGAAAGTTTTAGATTTATAGAAAAATTGTGAAAATAATAGAGACCTCTCATACACCTCGCCCGAGTCTCCACTACTATTAACATCTTGCATTAGTGTGGCACATTTTTTACCATTAATGAAGCAATATTGACACATTATTATTAACTAAAGTCCATATTTTATTCAGATTTCCTTACTTTGTACTTAATGGCCTTTTTCTGTTCCAGGGTCCCACCCAGGACACCACATCACGTTTTGTCATCCTGCCTCCTTAGACTCCTCTGGACTGTGACATTTTCCCACACTTTGTTTGTGATGTCTTTGAGAGTTTTAAGGGGTACTATGAGTCGGAATCAACTTGACGACAATGGGTGTGGCTTTCTTGGTTTTTGGCTGAGTGTTTTGTAGAATGCCCCTCAATTGTTGTTTTTTTAAATAGTATTTTATTGTGTGTAAGGTGATAGTTCACACAGCAAATTAGGTTCCCATTTAACAATTTCTACACAAATTATTCCGTGATATTGGTTATGTTTTTCACAATGTGTCATCATTCTCATTCATTCCGTTCTGGTTGTACCATTTCCAGTACTCTATTTTCCCTGTTCCCTTAACTTCTCATCTTTGCTTTAGAAAGTAATTTTTCACCATTTGGTCTCATATAGATAATTTTTTAAAGAACCAGCATATTTATTAATAGCACCACCTTTCACTCTCAAAAACTAAAAACCAAACCCATTGCTGTGGAGTCTATTCCAACTCATAGCAATCTTATAGGACAGAGTAGAACTTCCCCATAGGGTTTCCAAGGAGTGATTAGTGGATTCGAACTGCTGCTTTTTTGGTTAGTAGCTGTAGCTCTTAACCACTGTGCCACCAGGGCTCCTCACTCTCTAAAGTGTCCTCATTTGGATGATAAATTTATGGTAACTCTACTTGTAAGACATACTAAGGAGTTTGAACTTTACTGTGGGGGCAAAGAGGAGTCACTGAGGATTTTAAGCAGGGTACTGACCTGGTCCGATTCACATTTTTAAAATAGACTAGCAGCAATGTGAAGAATGGATTGGGTGGGGGCAAGAGTGAAGAAGGGAGATCAGTCAGGAAGACGTGTGGCTGTGCAAGTGTGAGATAAAGGAGGCCTAGACATGAGAAGTACTGGTGGAAATAGAAGACCAATTTGGGATGTATTTCAAGGAAAAATCAACAGAACTTAGTGATTGTTTTGATACAGAGATTGAGGGAGATGGAGGCGTAAAGGACAATTTCCAGGTTGCTTGCCAGAGTGACTAAGTGGATGCTGGTACGGTGGAGTAGGGGACACAACACTGAAGTTTTGTTTCATTTTGTTTTCCAGTTACTGTGGAATCGATTTCAACTCATGGGGACCCCACGTGTGTCAGAGTAGAACTGTGCTCCATAGGGTTTTCAATGACTGACTTTCAGAAGTAGATCACCAGACCTTTCTTCCAAAGTGCTTCTGGGTGGACTTGAACCTGCAACTTTTACCATTACCAGTTAAGTGCTTTAACTGTTTGCACTACCCAGGGTCTCCTTAGTTTGGTTTAGGGATTTTTTCTCGGTGGGTTAAGTTTAGGGTGCCAGAGGGACTTCACCAGGAGGACTCCAAGATAGCCATTGCAGCTCTCGGGAGACTATGGTCGTCTATACATTTTTGCTCAAATGCCCTCTCCAGGTGGTCATGGAGCCACAGGGCTGTAAACTAGGCCAGCCTTAAGTATCCTGATTTGAGGCAAGAGAGTTGTTTGTCCCAAAAGGAGGAGAAAAAGTGGGGGAGGTTCTGGAATGGGAGGAAATCAAGGAAACAATGAAGAAAGGGTAAACGAGTTTTAAGCGCCTAAGATAAAAATTTGGGTTATGTTATGGCATAATTAAAAGGCAAAAGATAAATAGCAGAAGCCAACCAAGAAGCCTCTAAAGGAAAGAAATGTGGTCTTCTTAAATTTATGGACATTTTACAACAGCATTACAGAAAATTAGGAAAACGTGTAAAAATCCTTGCCCATAACATGCCTTCCCATCACAATGATGATTATTTTTTGGGTGTATTTGTATGCATGATTGAAGCAAGGGAATCATCAAAAGGTTAACTAAAGAAAATCTAAGATAACAGTTTCACAGAGTCAAAGACTGGACTTAGAAAACTACAATCAGAAACCCAAATAGGGAATGGCAAACAAGGACTCATTAACAAGGGAGACAAGGGCCTCAGATCCGTGTCCTTGCTGAAAAGAAAGTAAGTCCCAAGTGTTGATTTCACAAATGTCACGTTATATATATTTTTTTACAGCAATAATAAAGATAAACAAAAAAAAAGGAAGGAAGGAAGAAAGAAATCTATAGGAAATATGCGGGAAAAAAAAAGGCAGCTAATCTAAAGATTGACGGTTCAAACCCACCCAGAAGCACAGTGGAAGAAAAGCCTGGAGATCTGCTTCTGTAAAGATAACAGCTGAGAAAAAAACGTTATGGAGCAGTTCTACTCTGTCACATGGGGTTGCTATGAGTCAGAAGTGACTCAACAGCAACAGGTTTGGTTTTGGTCTTTGGTTCACCTTTTTTAAATTAAACTTTTTATTTTGATACAATCGTAGGTTCATATGCAGTTGTAAAAAATACAGAGTTTCTCCCAATGGTAACGTGTTGCAAAATTATGATACTATATCACAACCAGAATATTGACACGGATACAGTCAAGATAAAGAACATTTCCATCATCACAAGGATCCCTCCCACTCCTACCACTTCCTTAACCCCTGGCAACAGCTAATCAATATCGTCATAAATTGAATCATACAGTATGTAACCTCTTGAGATTGTTTTTTTTTCACTCATCTTAATATTCTCAAGATTTATCCAGGTTGTTTTCTGTGTCAATAGTTTGTTCCTTTTTACTGCTGAGTAGAATTCCATGTATGGATGTTCCACAGTTTGTCTAACCTTTCACCTACTGAAAGACATCTAGGTCATTTCCAGGTTTTTACTATGAAGAAAAAAGCTGCTATGAAATTTGTGTACAAGTTTTTGTGTGAACATAAGTTTGCATTTCTCTAGGATAAATGCCCAGGAATACAGCTGCTCAGTTGTATGATACTTGTATGTTTAAGTTTTGTAAGAAACCATCAAACTGTTTTTTAGTGTGGCTATTGGTTTTATACATTTTACATTCCCACCAGCAATGTATGAATGATCCAGTTTCTCAGCATGCTCGACAGTATTTCTTTTTAATTTGTATTGTGCTTTTTATGTTTTTAAGTGAAAGTTTACAAATCAAGTCAGTCTCTCACACAAAAACCCATATACACCTTGCTACACACTCCCAATTACTCTCCCCCTAATGAGACAGCCCACTCTCTCCCTCCACTCTCTCTTTTCGTGTCCATTTCGCCAGCTTCTAACCCCCTCCACCCTCTCATCTCCCCTCCAGGCAGGAGATGCCAACATAGTCACAAGTGTCCATCTAATCCAAGAAGCTCACTCCTCACCAGCATCCCTCTCCAACCCACTGTCCAGTCCAATCCATGTCTGAAGAGTTGGCTTCAGGAATGGTTCCTGTCCTGGGCCAACAGAAGCTCTGGGGGACATGACCACCGGGGTCCTTCTAGTCTCAGTCAGACCATTAAGTCTGGTTTTATGAGAATTTGGGGTCTGCATCCCACTGCTCTCCTGCTCCCTCAGGGGTTCTCTGTTGTGTTCCCTGTCAGGGCAGTCATGAGTTGTAGCCGGGCACCATCTAGTTCTTCTGGTCTCAGGTTGATGTACTTGCTGGTTCCTGTGGTCCTTTCTGTCTCATGGGCTCTTAATCACCTTGTGTCCTTGGTGTTCTTCATTCTCCTTTGATCCAGGTGGGTTGAGACTCATTGATGCATCTTAGATGGCCACTTGCTAGCATTTAAGACCCCAGACACCACTCTCCAAAGTGGGATGCAGAATGTTTTCTTAATATATTTTATTATGCCAATTGACCTAAATGTCCCCTGAAACCATGATCCTCAAACCCCACCCCTGCTATGCTGGCCTTCAAAGCGTTCGGTTTATTCAGGAAATTCTTTGTTTTTGGTTTAGCCCAGTTCTGATGGTATTTTTTTTTAAACATTTTATTGTGTTTTTGGTGAAAGTTTACACAGCAAATTAGGTTCTCATTTAACAATTTCTTATACATATTGTTCAGTGACATTCGTTCACATTTTTTACAGTGTGTCAGCATTCTCATTATTTCCGTTCTGGTTGATCAGTTTCCATTTATCTAGCTTCACTGCCCCACCCACCTTACCTTCTCATCTTTGGTCTAGGGTATATTTTCACTGTTTGGTTTCATATAAATGATTATTTAGGGGAGCACAGTACTCATGGGTGATATTTATTTTATGAGCCAATCTGTCATTTGGCTGAAAGGTGACCTCTGGGAGTGTTTTGGGTTCCAAGTTTAAAGGGTATCCCAGGGCAATAGTTTTGGGGGTTGCTCTAGTCTCTACTGGTCCAGTAAGACTGTCTTTTTTTTTTTTTTTTTTTTTAGCAAATTGAGTTTTGTTCTACATTTTTCTCTCATTCTATCTGGGACCATCTATCGTGTCCCTGGTCAGAATGGTTGGTGGTGGTAGCTGGGCGCCATCTAGTTCTTTTGGGTTTAAGGTAGGTGAGGCTGTGGTTCATGTAGACTATTAGTCCTGAAGACTAGTTTCTTCTTTGAGTCTTTGGTTTCCTTCTTTCTCTTTTGTTCCGGAAGATTAGAGACCAAAAGTTGTATCTTAGATGGCTGCTTGAAAGCTTTTAAGACCCCATGTGCTACTCACCTTACTCAAATGCAGACTATTATCTTCATGAACTGTGTTGTGGCAATTGACTGAGTTGCCCCATGAGACTATGGTCCTAAACCCTCAAACCCAGTAAGTCAATCGCACAAGGTGTTTGGTCATGTGTAGGAAGTATCCATAATTGTGCCCCCTATGTGTTTTATTTTATATATGAATATATATGCAGCACACATAAACATGTATATACATACGTCTATATATACATCTATATGCATTTGTACCTTCCTATCATCGTGGTTTAATTTGTATTTCCCTAATGGCTAATGATTTTGAAATTCTTTTCATGTGTTCATTTTTCATGTACACATCCTCTTTGATGAAATGTCTGTTCATGTCTTTCACCTATTTTCTAATCAGATTTTTTTTTGTTTATTTGTTGTTAACTGTTGAGTTTTAAGAGTTCTTTTTATATTCTAGATATGAGTCCTTCATCAGATATGGGGTTTGCAAATATTTTCTCCCAGTCTCCTACTCATTTCATCCTAACAGGGTGTTTTCCAGAGCTTTTAATTTTGATTGGAGTCCATAGGTGGTGCATAGTTAACATACCCAGCTGCTAACAAAAAGGTTGTAGGTTCATGTCCACCCAGAGGCACCTCAGAAGAAAGGCCTGATGATCTACTTCTGAAAAATCAGCTATTGAAAACCCTATGGAGCACAGTTCTACTCTGAAACACATGCGTTAGCCATGCGTCAGAATAGACTCAATGGCAACTGGTTCTGGTACTCTAATTTTGATGAAGTCCAATTTATCAAGTTTTCTTTTTATGTAGTGTACTTTTGGTATCAAGTCTAAGAATTCTTCTCCTAGTAGTAAATCCTTAATATTTTCTTCTATGGTTTTCTCCAAAGGTTTTGTGGTTTTCCATTTAAGTCTGTGATTTATTCTGAGTTAATTTTTGTATGAGGTGTGAGGTTTAGGTCAAGGTTCATTTTTTACCAATGGATATCCAGTTTCTCCAGCACCATTTTGGAAAAATCTATCTCCATTGAATTCGACTTGTGCTTTCATCAAAAATTGGCTAGGCATATTCTGTATTCTGTCTTCTGCTCCATTGATTTCTGTGTCTATACTGTAGCAAAATAATAAGTCTTGAAATAAAGCAAACTGATTGCTCCCTTTATTCTTCTTTTTCAAAAATTTTTTAGCTATTCTAGTTTGCCTTTCCATATAAATTTTAGGTTTATCTTATTTATATCTAAAAAATCTTATTAGGATTTTGATAAGGACTGTGTTAAACCTGTGTATCAGTTTGGGGACAACTGACATCTTTACTATGTTGAGCCTTCCAATCCATGTACACAATAAGTCTCTTCATTTATTTAGATCTTTGATTTCTTTCCTCAGTGTTTTGTAGTTTCCAGCATACAATTGACATTTGTATGTTTATCTTGTATCCCGTGACCTTGCCCTTACTCACTTATACTTATAGGAGCTTTTTGTTTTGTTTTGTTTTGCTTTGCTTTGTGCATTACTTGGGATTTTCTACATAGACAATCATATCATCTGCAAATGGGGCAGTTTTATTTCTCCCTTTCTGATCTCTATACCTTTTGTTTCCTTTCTTGCCTTGTTACACTGGCTAGAACTTCCAGCCTGTTTTGAATAAGAGTGATTACAGTGGACATCCTTAGCTTGTTCCTTATCTTAGGGGAAAGCTTTCAGTCATTCACCATTAAGAATAATGTTAGTTGTAAGTTTTTGCAAATGTTCATTATCAAATTTAGGAAGTTCCCTCTATTCCTTTTTTTTTTTAGAGTTTTTTTTTAAAATCATGAATAGGTATTAAATTTAATCAAATTATTTTTTGCATTTATTGAGATGATCATGTGGGTTTTCTTTTTTTAACATATTAATGAGATGGGCTGCATTAGTTGATTTTTCAATACTGAGCTATTCTTGCATCTCTGGAATAAACCCCAGTTGTTGTGATATACAATCCTTTTATATATTGCTGAGTTCTATTTGCTTATATTTTAAAAGGATTTTTGCATCTATATTCATAAAGGATATTGACTTTTTTAGGCCAACTTCTTTGGCTTCAAGTCTGGGATACACTTGGCAAAAAACAAACAAACAAAAAAAAACACAGGGAGGTCACTACCACATCGTTCCTTAAGTCCTGAGGTTCCTAGTTGGTCTTCCTTCTTCTTCACCATTCAGAGTCTTCTTATGTTTGTTTTATGTATGATGTCCAGAGTTTTTAGTTGTACTTAGCAGAAGGAATAGGCAAAAGTATGTCTACTCCATCTTACCAGAACTCCCTGTGCCTTAAAAAAAAAAAAACACTTTTTATTGATGTATAACATATAGGAAAGTGTACGATTCATAAGTACGTAATTCAATGAACTGTCACAAATTGAATCCTTAGAAGCAAAACCAAATCAAGCCTATTGCTGTCGAGTTGGTTCCAACTCATAGCAACCCTATAGGATAGAGTAGCACTGCCCCGTCGGGTTTCCAAGGAGTGACTAGTAGAGTTTACCTGCTGACCTTTTGGTTAGCAACTGAGCTCTTAACCACTGTACCACCAGCGTTCTTGAACACCTCAGCACTCAGATAAAAAAACAGCACCCCAGCAGTGCCACTCTTGTCCGCTTTCTGTCACTACTTTCCACACAAGAGGAACCACTATCTCTGTGGATTTTACGGCTGACTTAGGAGAAGAGTATCTATAGCTTGAGACCCTCCCCTATGACTGGCTTAGACCTCTCCAGATTCTAGGTGTGTGTGTGCATGTGTATGTGCATGTGCATGTGTGCAGAGGTGTGTGGGTTCCTGCACACAACATCTATCAATCCAACCTCCCTGCCTAGGCACCTTAGGTTTCAGAGTTCTTCACAGACTTGGGTTTGACTTTGAGTTCCATTATTTACCAAAAGTACAGTGTAGTGATTAAGAGCATAGGCTTTGGAGTCAAACCTGAGTTCAAATCCCAGCTCTACCACTTCTTGGCTATGTGATCTATAAAATGGTAATAATAGTATCTACCTCATGGCATTGTTGTGAGGGTTAAACTGAATAACTCATGTGAAGTGCTTGGAACAATGCTTGGCACATAAGCCAACCCTCAATCAATGGTAAGTATTCCCATTCACTTTTGTAAATATGAAATGATGCAACTTATGTAAAACACCTGATACAATTCCTGGCACTCAGCAAGTGTCTGTTACTTTCCTTTCCCCCTGCCTGGGAGTAATACGGAGTCAGTACTAGTTGTAATTTTGGCCTTGTGTGTTGGCAGGAGGGAGGAAGAAGCTTCAGTGGGAATAGTAGCTGCCCTGTGTCTTCGGTGCTTCCTGGGAGTACGCAATGTGCTTCCTTTTGACAGGTTCTCCTCCCCTTTTCAGGACCACGGACTCAGGAACAAGGTCAGCTCTCACTGCCACCCTTTATCACTCTACTGAAGACTCTATCCGTGGAGGTCTGGATTGAGAAGAAGTCAATGCTGATGGAAAGCCAGCCCCTGTTCATAGGGTGAGGTCTGCCTGACCCCCTAGCTCTAACACTATTCTATTCCCTTCTCCGAATGGTGGAGTAAAGGCCCTGGAGTGTCCCAGGCTATCATAGCTCCATGTCTTGGCTTGGCCCCTTTGAGTCCTCTCCTCTCACTTGCAAATAGTACTGGCTGCCATGCCCAGGCCTGCCTCAGGCTCCCAGCATCCCACTTTGGGGGTAAAAGGTAGACCTTGTCACTGTTGTTAGGTGCTGCCAAGTTGATTTTGACCCATAGTGACACTATGTGACAGAGTAGAACTGCCCCATAGAGTTTTCTGGGCTGTAATCTTTACAGGAGAAGATCACCAGGTCTTTTCTCCCATGGAGCCACTGGGTGGGTTTGAACTGCCAACTTTTCAATTAGCAGCCAAACACTTAGCCATTGCACCACCAAAGATCCTTTAGAGCTTGTCACTAAATATCCAAAATGCAGTTTTAAATAACCTTCTTTTTCAACCTATACCACTACACATTTCTGTGAGGAGAGAAGGAAAGAGTATCTTGAAGTTAAAAGAGCTAAGCTCCCCAAATGTTTGGAGATCAGCTGCTCTAATAGTTGAATGTAATTTATGAACTCCTCTACCTTGTTCCACTGCAGAGAAATTTGCTACAGCCTCTAGATTTATAGACTTGCCCTTCTCTCTGCAGACAGCAGAGGGCCTCATTAGCACAAACTCAATATCACTAGCAAATATATGGGAAGGAAAGTTTGCCAAGGTTCTAGAAGCACAGCAAAACTTTCATTAACAGAAATGCACAAGAAAATTGTCTGTTCAGCTCAACTCCCTCAAAAAAACATTGGATTTTTCTGAGTTAACAGAGGTGGTCAAGAACCTTCTTATTGTTCCACTCCTTGTAGTTGGAAACTCATCCAAAATTCCCAAGTAGTCTTTGCTGCCCTGTTGGGGAGAGTTGTCACATTTAGCAAATTAAAATACAGGACATAAGTAACAACCCTGGACATTATATATATTAACAACAAGAACAAGAATCTGAAAGATGGAGAGAAAGCAGACCACTTAGGGACTCAGGACCTGAGGAACAACAGTGCAGTGAGTTCCCTGGATTTTCTTATTGCCTCATATATCACAGACTGGGTGCCGGAGAAGCTAATGACCAGGAAATGGCAATAGGCACAGAGAAAAAAGCCCTAACAAAAGCCTGCTCTCTCTAGTCAAAGGACCAGGGAAGGGGCAGCCTAGCAAGACAGAAAACTTTTAGAAAATAACCACTCTGCTATAGCCAAACACCACAGGAAAAAAACTATGGTCTCGTCTCCACCCACGCCAGTAAAGACTTGACTGAAGAGCTAAGACTTCCACCTTCACCAGGCTGTAATGAGGTATCCCAAATCTCCCACTGGGATGGTTTCAGAGAAGACCAAGTAGGGAGCTAGGACTTTAGTCCCTCTGTGTGTCAACAGAGGCTGAGTGAGGAACCTAGTCTTCTAACTTACTTGGCAGCTAGAAGCCTGCATCCCCCTTTTCCCACCAGTGCAGTGTCAGAGAAGACCTGTTAAAAAAAAATTAAGTATGATCCGGAGTCTCATAACATAATATCCAAAATGCCTAGATTTGAATAAAACATCACTTGTCATTACAAGAATCAGTTCAATCTCAACTTGAATGAGAAAGAACAATCACAGATGCCAACATCAAGAAGACACAGATATTAGGACTACCTAACAAAGATTTTAAAGCAGCCATGATAAAAGTGCTTCAATGAGCACATATGAACGCTCTTAAAAGAAAGGAAAAAATAGAAAGTCTAAGCAAACAAAGAGAAGATATAAAGAAGAACCAAATGGAGATGTTAGTAATGAAAAATACAATAGCCTAAATAAAAAAAAAATAAGTGATTGAGCTCAATAGCAGAATGGTGAGGACAGAGGAAAGAATCAATGAACTAGAAGACAGAACAATAGACATCACCCATTCGGAACAATAGAGAAAAAGTAGACTGAGAAAATAAAAAACAGAGCTTCAGGGATCTGTGAGACTATAACAAAAATATCTAACATTCATGTCTTCAGAATCCCAGAAGGAGAGGAGAAAGAGGATGGGCCTAAAAAAGTACTTCAAGAATTAACAGCAGAAAAATCCCAAATCTGGCAAAAGATATAAACCTATAGATTCAAGAAGCTGACCAAACCCCAAACAGGATAAAACCAAATAAAACTCACACCGAGATGCATCACAGTCAAACTTCTGAAAACTAAAGACAAAGTCTGAACAAGAGCAAGAAAGAAATGACACCTTACCTATAAACGGAAAACAATCCAAATGACAGTGGATTTTTCACAAGAAACCATGAAGGCCAGAAGGAAGTGATGTGACATTTTTTTTTAATATAATTTTTATTGTGCTTTAAGTGAAAGTTTACAAATCAAGTCAGTCTCTCACACAAAAACCCATATACACCTTGCTACACACTCCCAATTACTCTCCCCCCAATGAGACAGCCAGCTCTCTCCCTCCACTCTCTCTTTTCATGTCCATTTCACCAGCTTCTAACCCCCTCCACCCTCTCATCTCCCTTCCAGGCAGGAGATGCCAACATAGTCTCAAGTGTCCACCTGATCCAAGAAGCTCTCCAACCCATTGTCCAGTCCAATCCATGTCTGAAGAGTTGGCTTCGGGAATGGTTCCTGTCCTGGGCCAACAGAAGCTCTGGGGGCCATGACCACTGGGGTCCTTCCAGTCTCAGTCAGACCATTAAGTCTGGTCTTATGAGAATTTGGGGTCTGCATCCCACTGCTCTCCTGCTCCCTCAGGGGTTCTCTGTTGTGTTCCCTGTCAGGGCAGTCATGAGTTGTAGCCGGGCACCATCTAGTTCTTCTGGTCTCAGGATGATGTAGTCTCTGGTTCATGTGGCCCTTTCTGTCTCTTGGGCTCATAATTGCCTGTGTCCTTGGTGATCTTCATTCTCCTTTGATCCAGGTGGGTTGAGACCAATTGATGCATCTTAGATGGCTGCTTGCCAGCATTTTAGACCCCAGACACCTGATGTGACATTTTTTAAGCTCTGAAAGAAAGGAACTGTCAACCCAAAATTCTATATCCAGCCATATTATCCCTCATATGAAGGAAAACTATGAGAATTTGTCACCAGCAGCCCTACCCTAAAAGAATGGCTAAAGGAAGCTCTCTAAACTGAAAGAAAATGATAAAAGAAGGAAACTTGGAACCTCAAAAAGGAAGAAAAAAACAATTAAAAAAGGTAAAAACATGGATAAATAGGTTTTCCTTCTCTTCAGTTTTCTAAATTTGGACTGACGGTTGAAGCAAAAAATTTTAACACTGCCTGACGTGGTTCTTAATTTATGTAAAGGAAATATAAAAAATATATATATTATAAATGGAAGAGGGTAAAGGGGCATAAAGAGAGGTAAGGATTTCTATACTTCACTCAAACTGGTAAAATGTCGACACCAATTGACTGTGATAAATTATGTATACACAATGTAGTACCTAGCACAATCACTAAAAAAACTATACAAAGAGATAAACCCCAAACACAACAGATAATCAAAATAGAATTCTTAACATGATATAAGTAACCCACAGGAAGTTACAAAAAGGAACACTGAGAAACAAAACAGAAAAGGAGCACAGAGAAATAAGATGATAGTCTTAATCTCTAATGTATCAGTAATTTACATTAAATGTATGTAGTCTAAATGCATCAATTAAAACAATTAGATTAGAATAGTGAATAGCAAAAAATACTGATGCCCAGTTAAAATTGAATTTCAGATAAACAGTGTACCTTAGGGTGGATTCTGTCTAGAGGAGCAAAACCAGGGAAGCATATATGTATTCTTGTTATTGTTGTTAGGTGCTGTTGAGTAGGTTCTGACTCATAGCGACCCTATGCACGACAGAACAAAACAGTGCCCGGTCCTGCACCATGCTCACAATTATTGCTATGTTTGAGCCCATTGTTACAGCCACGGCACCAACCCACCCCACTGAGGGTCTTCCTCTTTTTCACTGACCCTCTACTTTACCAAGTATAATGTCCTTCTTCAGGGACCAGTCCCTCCTTATAACATGTCCAAACTACTTGCTTCTAAGGAGCATTCTGGTTGTATTTCTTCCATGACAGATTTGTTCATTCTTTTGGCAGTCCATGGTATGTTCAATATTTTTTGCCAACATCGTAATTTAAATGTGTCAATTATTATTTGGTCTTCCTTATTCATTGTCCAGCTTTTGCATGCATATGAGGCAATCAAAAACACCGTGGCTTGGGTCAGGCACACCTTAGTCCTCAAAGAGGCATTTTTGCTGTTTTTTTTGCACTTTAAAGAGGTCTTTTGCAGCAGATTTGCTCAATGCAATGGGTCTTTTGATTTCTTGACTGCTGCTTCCATGGCTGTTGATTGTGGATCCACATAAAATGAAATCCTTGACAATTTCAATCTTTTCTCTGTTTATCGTAATGTTGCTTATTGGTCCAGTTGTGAGGATTTTTGTTTTCTTTATGTTGAGGTGTAGTCCACACTGAAGGCTGTGGTCTTTGATCTTCATCAGTAACTGTTTCAAGTCCTCTTCACTTTCAGCAGGCAAGGTTGTGTCAACTGCATGACGCAGGTTGTTAATGCCTCTAATCCTTGATGCCTCGTTCTTCACATAGTCCAGCTTCTCAGATTATTTGCTCAGCATACAGATTGAACACGTATGGTGAAAAGGCACAACCCCGACGCATACCATTCCTGATTTTAAATCATCCAGATCCCCTTGTTCTGCTCAAATGACTGCCTCTTGATCTATGTACAGGTTCCTCATGAGCACAAATAAGTGTTCCGGAATTCCCATTCTTTGCAATGTAATTCATAATTTATTATGATCCACATGGTTGAATGCCTTTGCATAGTCAATAAAACACAGGTAAACATCTTTCTGGTATTGCCTGCTTTCAGCCAAGATCCACCTGACATCAGCAATGATATCCCTCATTCCATGTCCTCTTCTGAATCTGGCTTGAGTTTCTGGCAGTTCCTTGTCAATGTATTGCTGCAACCATTTTTGAATTATCCTCAGGAAAATTTTACTTGTGTGTGACATTAATGATATTGTTCAATAATTTCTGCATTCCGATGAAACTCCTCTCTTAGGAATGGGCACAAGTATGGATATCTTCCAGTCAGTTGGCCAGGTAGCTGTCTTCCAAATTTCTTGGCATAGACAAGTGAGCACCACCTCCAGTGCTGCATTCGTTTGTAGAAACATCTCACTTGGTATTCCGTCAATTCCTGAAGCCTTGTTTTTTTTGCCAAAGCCTTCAGTGCAGCTTAGACTTTCTCCTTCAGTACTATCAGTTCTTGATCATCTGCTGCTTCCTGAAATGGTTGAATGTCAACCAATTCTTTTTGGTACCGTGACTCTGTGTATTTCTTCCATTTTCTTTTGATGCTTCCTACATCAGTCAATATTTTATCCATATTGTTGTTGTCATTAGGTGCCACTAAGTTGGCTCCAACTCATATCAACCTTATGTACAACAAAACAAAATGCTGCCCAGTCCTGCACCATTCTTACAATTGTTGCTATGTTTGAGCCCATTGTTGCAGCCCACGGGGCTGCAGTATCTGGCAAATCCTAGAATTAGCAGGAGAGACGGCAGGCTGCTGGCTCAGAGGGCTGCAGAAACTGGCGAATCCCAGAATTGGCAGGTCAGATGGCAGGCTGCTGGCTCAAGTCCCAAGAACTGGAGGACAGATAATAATGAGCCAGATGCAGGATTCAGAATGAGAGAGAGAGCTTTGCCAGAGCATCCATATATATTGGATACAGAACACACCCTCAAGAAAACTCCCCTTACATCAGATACCTGAGTAAGGGTGTGACTTGAGTAAGAGTCTGACTTGACTCACACCCTCTAGAAAAGGTGTGACACAAGCTCTGACTTGACTCACACCCTCTTGAAAAGGTGTGACACCCTCTAGAAAAGGTGCGACACCCTCCAGAAAAGGTGTGACACACCCTCTAGAAAAGATGTGACCCTACACTAATCCTGCCTCATTAACATATACAGGTAAGGATTTACAACACCTAAATGGAGGATAATTACATAATATCACAAAAATGGAGGATGATTACACATACTGAGAATCTTAGCCTAGCCAAGTTGACACAGTCCACCCCTTGTCAACTTGGCACCTGTACACAACTCCTTAAACCATACATAATCTCAAAATAAAAGATAATTATAAGGTTGTATTTGCACCTAACAGGATACAACTAGCACGCATACAGCCAAAAATGCCTAGCCTCGTTTATATCTTAAATTTTATAAGTGATGGGATAAGGGTGAGAAGAAAACAAAAACATTTGCTAAATATGTAATGTATATATATACACATATCCCCACACATCTGTTAGTTTGTCATACCATGGGAGCTTGCGTGTTGCTGTGATGCTGGAAGCTATGCCACCAGTATTCAGATACCAGCAGGGTCATCCATGGTGGATAGGCTTCAGCTGACCTTCCAGACTAAAATAGACTAGGAAAAATGGCCTGGTGGACTATTTCTGAAAAGAATTAGCCAGTGAAAACCTTATGAATAGTATGAGAACATTGTCTGATATAGTGCCGGAAGATGAGCCCCTCAGGTTGGAAGGCACTCAAAATATGACTGGGGAAGAGCTGCCTCCTCAAAGTAGAGGCGACCTTAATGATGTGGATGGAGTCAAGCTTTCAGGACCTTCATTTGCTGATGTGGCATGACACAAAATAAGAAGAAACCGCTGCAAATATCCAATAATAAACGGAATGTGAGATGTACAAAGTATGAATCTAGGAAAATTGGAAATCATCAAAAATGAAATGGAACAAATAAACATCCATAATCTAAGCATTAGTGAGCTGAAATGGACTGGTATGGGCCATTTTGAATCAATCATATGGCCTACGATGCCAGGAATGACAAATTGAAGAAGAATGACATCACATGCATCATCAAAAAGAACATTTCAAGATCTATCCTGAAGTACAACACTGTCAATGAAAGGATAATATCCATACTCTTACAAGGAAGACCAGTTAATAGAACTATTACTCAAATTTACGCACCAACCACTAAGGCCAAAAATGAAGAAATTGAAGATTTTTTCCAATTTCTGCAGTCTGAAATTGATTGAACATGCAACCAGGATGCATTGATAATTACTAGTGATTGGAATGCAAAAATTGGAAACAAAGAAGAAGGATCAATAATTGGAAAATATGGCCTTAGCAATAGAAACAATGCTGAAAATCACATGACAGAATTTTGCAAGACCAACAACCTTTTCATTACAAATACCTTTTTCAACAACTTAAATGGCATCTATACACATCGACCTTGCCAAAGGGAATACGTAAAAGTCAAATCAACTACATCTGTGGAAAGAGATGATGGAAAGCTCAATATCATCAGTCAGAAGAAGGCCAGGGGCTGACTGTGGAACAGACCACCAATTGCTCATGTGCAAGTTCAAATTGAAACTGAAGAAAATTAGAACAAGTCCATGAGAGCCAAAGTATGACCTTGAGTATATCCCACCTGAATTTAGAGACCGTCTCAAGAATAGATTTGAAGCGGTGAATACTAATGACCAAAGACCAGACTAGTTGTGGAATGACCTCAAGGATATCATACATGAAGAAAGCAAGAGGTTATTAAAAAGACAGAAAAGAAAGAAAAGACCAAAATGGATGTCAGAAGAGACTCTGAAACTTATTCTTGAAAGTCAGCTAAAGCAAAAGGAAGAAATGATGATGTAAAAGAGCAGAAGATTTCGAGAAGACAAAGTAAAGTGTCATAATGACATGTGCAAAGACATACAGATAGAAAACTAAAAGGGAAGAACACACTTGGCATTTCTCAAGCTGAAAGAGCTGAAGAAAAAATTCAAGACTCCAGTTGCAATAGTGAAGGATTCCACGGAGAAAATATTAAACAACACAGGAAGCATCAAAAGGAGATGAAAGGAATACACGGAGTTGCTATACCAAAAAGAACTGGTCGACGTTCAACCATTTCAGGAGGTAGCATATGATCAGGAACTGATGGTACTGAAGGAAGAAGTCCAAGCCGCACTGAAGGGATTGGTGAAAAACAAGGTTCCAGCAATTGATGAAATATCAATTGAGATGTTTCAACAAAGGGATGCAGCACTGGAAGTGCTCACTCGTCTATGCCAAGAAATTTGGAAGACAGCTACCTGGCCAACTGACTGGAAGAGATTCATATTTATGCCTATTTCCAAGAAAGGTGATCTAACTGAATGCAGAAATTATTGAACAGTATCATTAATATCACACGAAAGTAAAATTTTCCTGAAGATCAAAAGCCACTGCAGCAGTATATTGACAGCGAACTACCAGAAATTCAAGCCAGATTCAGAACAGGATGTGGAATGAGTGATATTGCTGATGTCAGATGGATCCTGGATGAAAGCAGAGAATACCAGAAAGATGTTTACCTCTGTTTTATTGACTCTGTAAAGGCATTCAACCGTGTGTATCATAACAGATTATGAATTACATTGCAAAGAAGGGGAATTCCAGAGCGCTTAATTGTGCTCATGAGGAATCTGTACACAGACCAAGAAGCAGTCATTCAAACACAACAAGGGGGTACTGATTGGTTTAAAGTCAGGAAAGGTGTGCATCGGGGTTGTATCCTTTCATCATACCTATTCAATCTGTATGCTGAGCAAATAATACGAGAAGCTGGACTATATGAAGAAGGACAGGGCATTAGGATTGGAGGAAGAATCATTAACAACCTGCATTATGCAGATGACACAACTTTGCTTGCTGAAAGTGAAGAGGACTTGAAGCACTTACTAATGAAGATCAGAGACCACAGCCTTCAGTATGGATTGTACCTCAACATAAAGAAAACAAAAATCCTCACAACTGGACCAGTAAGCAACATCATGATAAACGGAGAAAAGATTGAAGTTGTCAAGGATTTCATTTTACTTGGATCCGCAATCAACAGCCATGGAAGCAGCAGTCAAGAAATCAAACAACGCATTGCATTGGGTAAATCTGCTGCAAAGGACCTCTTTAAAGTGTTGAAAAGCAAAGACGTCACCTTGAAGACTAAGGTGCGCCTGACCCAAGCCATGGTGTTTTCAATCACCTTATTATGCACATGAAAGTTGGATGATGAATAAGGAAGACCGAAGAAGAATTGATGCCTTCGAATTATGGTATTGTCAAAAAATATTGAATATACCATGGACTGCCAAAGGAATGAACAAATCTGTCTTGGAAGAGCAACCAGAATGCTCCTTAGAAGCAAGGATGGCGATATTACTTCCCACGTGCTTTGGACATGTTATCAGGCGGGATCAGTCCCTGGAGAAGGACATCATGCTTGGTAAAGTACAGGGTCAACGAAAAAGAGGAAGACCCTCAAGGAGATGGATTGACACAGTGGCTGCAAAAATGGGCTCGAGCATAACAATGTGTGGATTGCACAGGACCCAGCAGTGTTTTGTTCTGTTGTACATAGGGTTGCTATGAGTTGGAACTGACTTGACAGCACCTAACAACAACAACAGCAACATGTATACATATGCACACATACACGTATAATAAAACAGGGAAGAAATACTCATAGCAATTATAGTCTTCATTTCTGCAACTTGTCATGTGGTTGTAACTGGTATTTAGAACTACCTTCTTCCACCACCCATTCCGTATTCACTTTACCCTCAGGAAGCACCTCTGCTGGCTGTGGTTCTTTTCCTGGGGTGTGGGGCAGGGGTGACCCAAACCTTCACTCCTGAAGGGTCTGGGCCATTAGTAGTCATGTCAGAATAGGGTTGCTATAGTTTTCCATTGACTTTAATCAGGAAGCATCGTAGTACTAAGAGACATCCTAAGAGATCTCCTGTATTCCAGACATACCCATCTTTACCTCCACTATCCAATATCAATCCAATTTCCCTTTGGTAATCAGGATCATTCACAACAGCCAATATGGTAACTCCCTTCTTTGCTTGTCGATCCAGATGCATGAGGAGCCCAAAGTGACCAGGTGGCATTCTTAACTGCCAGTTCAGTGGAATCACTGTTGTGTCTCCTGGTGGGAGTATCCCTCCCTTTGAAACTAAGACCTCTAGACCTGCAGAGCATAGGGTGGCAGGGACAGGAAGCAAAAATTGCTAGTGGTAATAGTGAGTGTTGCCAGTTCCATTTCCACCCATTGATTCCTGGACCCATGAATCCTGGCTATGGGAGAAAGAGCGCCATATATTGGATGCTGGTTTACAGCATATACAGCCTCCTGGAGAACGTTGCCCCAATCCTGCAAGGTATTCCCACTTGATTGTTAAAATCCTCCTTTGCCAAAGTCACCGTTTGGTGAGCATTCACATGAGACACAAGTATTTTCACTTCTTTGGCTCATTCAGAGATATCTATCCACATGCCTCTTCCCCATGCCTCCTTGTCAACAATTTTCCAATCATGTTACTTCCAAGTCCCTGACCATCAAGCCAAACCATTGGCCACAGCCCATGAATCCACATACAGTCACACACCTGGCCATCTCTCCTTCCAAGAAAAATGAACAACCAGGTGCACTGCTTGAAGCTCTGCCCACTGGGAGGATTACCCTTCACCACCGTCCCTCAGGGAGGTCTTAGAAAGGGGCTGTGGTGCTGTTGCTATCCACTTCTGAGTGGTGCCTGTATATTGTGCAGAACCATCTGTAAACCAGGCACAAGTTTTCCCTTCCTCAGTCAACTAATTGTAAGGAACGCCACATGAGGCCATAGATGCAGACTGGGAGAAGGAAAGTAATGTAACAGTAATGGGGACCATGAGCATTTAGGCCACTTCCGCATGTAACTTACTGTACGTTCAGGTCCTGCTCGAGCCCAATCTTATATATACCATTTTTGTTTAATAATGGAGTGCTGCTCTGCACATCTGACTTTATGACTCTGTGGATCAGACAATACCCATTTCATAATGGCCAACTCAGGCCACATGGTGACTTGGTGGCCTATGGTTAAGCTTTCAGTCTCTACTAAGTCCCAGTAGCAAGCCAAAAGCTGTTTCTCAAAAGGAGAGTAGTTATCTGCAAAGGGTGGCAAAGCTTTGCTCCAAAATCATAAGGGTCTGCACTGTGATTCACCAGAAGGGGCCTGCCAAAAAGTGTAAACAGCATCTCGATCTGTCACGGACACTTAAGAACCATTGGATCAGCCGGATCATATGGCCTGTCATGGACTGAATTGTGTCCCCAAAAATGTGTATCAACTTGGCTAGGCTGTGATTCCCAGTATTGTGTGACTGTCCACCATTTTGTCATCTGATGTGATTATCCTATGTGTTGTAAATCTTACATCCATGATGTTAATGAGGCAGGATAAGAGGCGGTTATGTTAATAAAAACCCAAACCCCCACTGCCATCGAGTCAATTCCGACTCATAGTGACCCTATAGGACAGGGTAGAACTGCCTCATAGAATTTCCAAGGAGTGCCTGGCGGATTTGAACTGCTGACCTTTTGGTTAGCAGCTATAGCACTTAACCACTATGCCACCAGGGTTTCCGTTAGGGTTAATAAGGCAGGACTTAATCTACAAGATCAGGTTGTGTCTTAAGCCAACCTCTTTTGAGATACAGAAAAGAGAAGTGAGCAGAGAGACATGGGGGACCTCATACCACCAAGAAACAAGAGCCAGGAGAATAGCGCATCCTTCGGACCCAGGGTCCCTGCACTGAGAAGCTCCTCAACCAGGGAAGATTGATAACAAGGACCTTCCCCCAGAGCCAACACAGAGAGAAAGCCTTCCCCTGGAGCTGGCACCCTGGATTTGGACTAAATTTGCACTTCTAGCCTCCTAAACTGTGAGAGAATAAATTTCTCTTTGTTAGAGTCATCCACTTGTGGTATTTCTGTTATCATAGCACTAGATAACTAAGACATGGCCCAAGTGGAAGAGTGGCTTGCACGGCAGCCTGAACCTGTTGCAGAGCCTTCTTTTGTTCTGGACCCCATTCAAAACTAGCAGCTTTTCAAGTCACTTGATAAATAGGCCAGAGTAGTACACACAAATGAGGGCTATGTTGCCTCCAAAATCCAAAGAGGATAACCAGGCATTGTGCCTCCTTTTTAGTTGTCAGAGAGGCCAACGTAACAACTATTTCTTTACTTTAGAAGGAATATCTTGATATGCCCCACACCACTGGAACCCTAGAAATTTCACTGAGGTGGAAGACGCCTGAATTTTTGTCAGATTAATTTCCCATCATCTAGCATACAGATGTCTTACCAATAAGTCTAGAGTCATTTATACTTCTTCCTTACCAGGTCCAATCATCATAATGTCATAAGTGAAATGGACCAGTGTGACGTCTTGTGGAAGGGAAAGGCAATCAAGGTCCCTATTGGCTAAATTATTACATAGGGTTAGAGAGTTGATATAGCTCTGAGGTAGGAGAGTAAATGTGTATTTCTGGCCTTGCCAGCTAAAGGAAAACTGCTTCTGTTTTTCCTTGAAAACCAGAATTGAGAAAAAGGCATTGGCCAGATCAATAGCTGCATACCAGGTACCAGAAGATATATTAATTTGCTCAAGCAATGAACCAGCATCTAGAACAGCAGCTGCAATTGGTGTTACCACCACTTTAAGTTTACTGTAATCCACTGTCATTCTTCAACATCCATCTGTTTTTTGCACAAGCCAAATAGGCAAGTTGAATGGGAATGTGGTGGGAATCACCACGCCTGTATTCTTCAAGTCCTCGATGGTGACACTAATCTCTGCAATCCCTCCAGGAATGCGGTATTGCTTTTGTTTTACTATTTTCCTAGGTAGAGGCAGTTCTAATGGCTTCCATTTGGCTTTTCCTACCATAATAGCCCTTATTCCACTTGTCAGAGATCCAATGTGGGGGCTCTGCCAGTTGCTGAGTATGTCTATTCCAATTATGCATTCTGGAACTGGGGAAATCACTACAGGGTGCTGAGTACGTCTATTTCAACTATACATTCTGGAACTGGGGAAATCATTGGACCTACTGTAAGGTGGACTGAGCTAAGACTCCATTAATAACCTGATCCCCATACACCACTACTCTGAATGGTGGGCCACAGTGATGTTTTTGATCTCTTGGAATTAGTGTCAGTTCAGAGCCAACGTCCAGTAATCCCCAAAAAGTCTGATTATTTCCTTTTCCCCAATGAACAGTTACTCTCATAAAAGGCTGTGGATCCATTTTGGGAAGCCTGGAAGAAAGATTAACAGTATAAATTTTTGGCATTGAGTGGGGTCCTTCCTCAAGGGAACCCAGCCTCCCCTTAATTCAAGGGGTTGTGGTCTTTAAACTCACTTAAGTCTGGGAATTGATTGAGGGACCATGACTCTTTATTCCCGTGAATCAAATTAGACTGTTGTTCACTTGACCTAGAATTCTTTCGCTTGTATAGATCAAGTAAATATTTAGCAGATTTCCCATCTATTTCACTCCTAGGGACACCATGACTAAGTAACCAACTTCATAAGTCTTCATAGCAGTCAGACTATTCCGATTACTGCTTTGACTCTGCTGTCCATTATGGAACGCCCACCTAGTCTTTGTCAATTAAGTGCCGCCACTTGGCTTCTACCAGCACAGGGTCCAATCAGACCCATTCTAATTAGGTGTCTTAATTCAGTTAGGGCAGTTCCCACTGTCAAACCAGATTTACATAAAAAACAATCACAGTGGTCTTCAAGGATGCTGCGTCTCCCTTCACAAATTTGTTCCTCACCGTTGTAGTAAAAGATGTGTCTTTTAGGCATTCCATGGGTGTGTCTGTCAGCCCAACCTGATAAATCTACTCTAACATGCCAAATTTACCAAGCCTTTGGATACCTTCTACAATATACCAAAGCAGGTCTGTCATTTCAACTTGGTTTAGTGTAGGCCACCGCTTAATCCATGCTTCAGTGAACTAACCAAATAAACTATTAGATTCTTTCCTAATCTCTCGAGCTGAAACATTGAATGAAGCATCTGTGCTTAGTGGGCCCATATCGATCAACTCAGACTGATCCAAGTTTATGTTCCTTGCACCATTATCTCACACCATTAATAGCCACTCCCACATGTATTTCCCAGGTTTCTGTCTATATATATTAGAAAAATCAAGCAGTTAGTTCTTTTGGAGGGTAGCGTATCCCTTCCTGGGTCATGATTTGTACTTCACCTCTTGGGGCTCTCTGGAACTTAAGTATAGTTATGGGTCTAGAAGCAAAAGTGAGTGGTGGGCATGGATCCTGGTTGCATTTCACAATGTCTTGTAAGGCATCTGCCTCAGGTGCTGTCCCAAGTGATAGCTCAAAGACTCTTCAGGAACAGCTGGGTTAATCTCACCAGATGGGAGTGGAAGGGATATGGTTTTACTGAGGAGGGTGGCTTAGTAGACAAAGATGGAGTAATCTCTTCAGATAGGAGTAAGAAGGCTGGTTCTATTGGCAAGAGTGATTTAACATTAGGGGCTCAATGTCCCCAGCTTCTTGATTATCTGCCCACACGTCCCCATCCCACGTTTCAGGAACCCATTTCTTCCCAATCAATGCCCTCACTTTAACTTCAGACACCATTTGAGGTTGGGAATTCAGTTGGCATTGTAATTCAGCTACTCTTACAATAAGACTCTGGGCTTGGTTTTTGGCAATATCAGCTCTGTTACTACAAGAAATAAGGCTTTCTTTCAGGGCACAAGTGGAAACTTCCAGGTCTTAATGTGACACTCCAGCTGTGACTCAGAAGCCCCAAACTCATCTTTCTTTCACCACTTTGTCTAGCAAAAGCAGGACCAACCAATCAGTCTCCCTATAATCTCATTCTGACAAAATTGCAGAAAAGTATCAAATATGCAATCACCCAGAGCTTTGTTTCTCACAAATATTTGATCCATTGGCAGAGATATTTTGGGTATTTCTGTTGCCACCTCATCGATTATCAGTACCCTCTTTACTACTGGAGGCAGAGTCATCAGTCCCTTTAAGACTAACCAGGCTCAAGAACTAATTCAGAAAACTCATCCTTATGACTTTGTTCCTCCAGAACCACTCTTGATACCAAATGTCTTAGGCTGGGTTCTCTAGAGGAGCAAAATCAGTGAAATATATATATATGGACTGATCCACTTGTTCTGTCCGAACAACTGCCTCTTGATCTATGTAAAGGTTCCTCATGAGTACAATTAAGTGTTCTGGAATTCCAATTCTTCGCAGTGTTATCCATAGTTTGTTATGATCCACACAGTTGAATGCCTTTGCATAGTCAATAAAACACAGGTAAACATCCTTCTGATATTCTCTGCCTTCAGCCAGGATCCATTTGACATCAGCAATGATATCCCTGGTTCCACGTGCTCTTCTGAAACCAGCCTGAATTTCTGGCAGTTCCCTGTCGTTATACTGCTACAGCCGTTTTGAATGATCTTCAGCAAAATTTTGCTTGCGGGTGATATTAATGATATTGTTCTATAGTTTCCACATTCGGTTGGATCACCTTTCTTGGGAACAGGCATAAATATGGATCTTTTCCAGTCAGTTGGCCAGGAAGCTGTCTTCCACATTTCTTGGCATAGACGAGTGAGCACCTCCACCGCTGCGTCTGTTTGTTGAAACATCTCAATTGATATTCCATCAGTTCCTGGAGCCTTGTTTTTCGCCAGTGCCTTCAGAGCAGCTTGGACTTCTTCCTTCAGTACAATGGGTTCCTGATCATATGCCACCTCTTGAAATGGTTGAATATCGACTAATTCTTTTTGGTATAATGACTCTGTGTATTCCTTCCATCTTCTTTCGATGCTTCCCACGTCCTTTAATATTTTCCCCATGGAATCCTTCACTATTGCAACTTGAGCCTTGAATTTTTCCTTCAGTTCTTTCACCTTGAGAAACACCGAGCGTGTTCCTCCCTTTTGGTTTTCCATCTGCAGCTCTTTGCACATGTCATTATAATACTTTGTCTTCTCGAGATGCCCTTTGAAATCTTCTGTTCAGTTCTTTTACTTCATCAATTCTTCCTTTTCCTTTAGCTGCTCGACGCTCAAAAGCAAGTTTCAGAGTCTCCTCTGACATTCATCTTGGTCTTTTTTTTCTTTCCTGTCTTTTCAGTGACCTCTTGCTTTCTTCGTGGATGTTGTCTTTGATGTCATTCCACAACTCGTCTGGTCTTCGATCAGACGAGTTGTGGAATGACATCAAAGACAACATCCACGAAGAAAGCATTAGTGTTCGATGCGTCAAATCTATTCTTGAGATGGTCTCTAAATTCAGGTTGGATGTACTCAAGGTCATATTTTGGCTCTCGTGGACTTGCTCTGATTTTCTTCAGTTTCAGCTTGTACTTGCATATGAGCAATTGATGGTCCGTTCCACAGTCGGCCCCTGGCCTTGTTCTGACTGATGATATTGAGCTTTTCCATTGTCTCTTTCCACATTTGTAGTCAATTTGATTTCTGTGTGTTCCATCTGGCGAGGTCCATGTGTATAAAAAAAATGTGTATAGTCGCCGTTATATTGGTGAAAGAAGGTATTTGCAATGAAGAATTCATTGGTCTTGCAAAATTGTATCATTCGATCTCTGGCATTGTTTCTATCACCAAGGCCATGTTTTCCAACTACTGATCCTTCTTCTTTGTTTCCAACTTTTGCAGTCCAGTTGCCAGTAATTATCAATGCATCTTGATTGCATGTTCGATCAATTTCAGACTGCAGCAGCTGCTAAAAAAAAGTCAGGAAAGGTGTGCATCAGGGTTGTAACATTCCACTGTCCTATTCAATCTGTACGCTGAGCTAATAATCCAAGAAGCTGGACTACATAAAGAACAACGGGGCTGCAGGACTGGAGGAAGACTCATTAACAACCTGCGTTATGCAGATGACACAACCTTGCTTGCTGAAAGTGAAGAGGACTTGAAGCACTTACTAATGAAGATCGAAGACCACAGCCTTCAGTATGGATTACACCTCAACATAGAGAAAACAAAAATCCTCACAACTCGACCAATGCGCAACATCATTATAAACGGAGAAAAGATTGAAGTTGTCGAAGATTTCATTTTACTTGGATCCACAATCAACACCCATGGAAGCAGCAGTCAAGAAATCAAAAGACGCATTGCCTTGGGCAAATCTGCTGCAAAGGACCTCTTCAAAGTGTTGAAGAGCAAAGATGTCACCCTGAAGGCTAGGGTGCGCCTGACCCAAGCAATGGTTTTTTCAGTCACACCATATGCATGTGAAAGCTGGACAATGAATAAGGAAGACCGAAGAAGAGTTGACGCCTTTGAATTGTGGTGTTGGTGAAGAATATTGAATATACCATGGACTGCCAAAAAACGAACAAAACTGTCTTGGAAGAACTGCGGCCAGAATGCTCCTTAGAGGCAAGGATGGCAAGACTGCATCTTACATACTTTGGACATGTTGTCAGGAGTGATCAGTCCCTGGAGAAGGACATCATGCTTGGCAGAGTACAGGTCAGTAGAAAAGAGGAAGACCCTCAACAAGGTGGATTGACACAGTGGCTGCAACAATGAGTTCAAGCATAACAACGATTGTAAGGATGGCGCAGGACCGGGCAGTGCTTCGTTCCGTTGTGCATAGGGTCACTCTGAGTCGGAACTGACTCGACGGCACCTTACAACAACACATATATGAAAAGAGATTTATTTCAAGGAAATAGCTCACACAGTTGTGGAGGCTGGCAAGTCCCAAATCCGTGGATAAGACATCAGGTTTGAGGCTTCTCCTGACTCACGTGGTTGCAGGGGCTGATGAATCCAAAGTTGGAAGGTCAGACGGCAGGTTGCTAGTTCACATCCCAAGAACCAGGGGTCAGAGGATGATGAGTTGGATGCAGGATCCAGGGATGGTGAGCTTTGCCAGAACACCTATATATATTGGATGCAGGCTACACCCGAAAGGAAACTCCCCTTTCAACTGATTGGCTGCTCAGATTAGATCACAAAATGGAAAATGATTACATAATGTCTGCCAAACCACTGAGAATCATGGCCTAGCCAAATTGACACATAACCTTAACCATCACACTGCGAATAATTTTTCCCTTTGTTTTATAATTTATTTTATTTTTGCTGAGAATATATACAGCGGAACATACACCAATTATTTCTACATATACAGTTCAGTGACATTGATTACATTTTTCAAGTTATGCAACAACAGTGAATAATTTTTTAGTATAAGTTTGTCCCATGCAACATTTGGGACATACACTAATATGTTATTCATTTTTCTGAGATTCAAATTTAACTGGGAATCCTAGTTTTTATCTGGCATCCCTAGTTTTGGATGAGCCTTGATTTTTTGACTGAGATCTTGCATACCCCAGGATTATCAGTCTGAATACCAATGGTCACCACCCCAAGCCTAGGCAGAGATGGGGAATTTTTAAGAGCGCCAGCTGAGTGGGTTCTAGTCCATCGGTAACTCCCCCTTTGACAATTGTTTAATTCCTCATAGCTGCTTGTTTTCTTCCCAATTGCTCACCTGTTTAAAAATCAATTGTAGGAAGAAAATAAACTGTTTAGCATCTGTGACTTCTCCAAGGGAACAGTTAATTTTCTATGAGATAAGTTTCTCTCATAAGATTATTGTATGAATTAAATGAAATAATGCAAGTGAAAGCCCTTAGCACCCAACAATTGCTCAATAAATTTTGCTTTCCTTCTTTTCTTAAACACCAAGGATAACTTTCTGACTTCCTTGTTAGCGGGTGAAGGTGCAGAACAGTGAGTGACCTCCTGAACCCTGAAATGCCATTTTTATTATTTTGTTAACTAATGCTTTTATTGAAAAGGAAAGACATGGTTAACAAAAATCCAGGCAGTGCAACATGGTATATGATGAAAAGGAAGTCTCTCTCCCATCCCAAGGCCCAGTCCCCCACTTCCTCTCCCTGGATGCAACCACTGCTACCAATTTACTCTTCCAGAGTTCTATGCAAAAAAAAAAAATGCATATGT
Source organism: Loxodonta africana (assembly GCF_030014295.1). Taxonomy (NCBI): domain Eukaryota; kingdom Metazoa; phylum Chordata; class Mammalia; order Proboscidea; family Elephantidae; genus Loxodonta; species Loxodonta africana. The sequence continues at coordinate 128,334,498 of NC_087369.1, forward strand.
ATGTCTATATATAATCCTCCTTTTTCCCACCAATGTGAACATACTAGACACTCTGTTCTGCACCCTCACATGCTATTTTTAGCTTCTAATTGCCTGGCTGCAGCCTGGTTGCAGTGTAATACAAATGGTTGATCCTGAGGGTCCTTATGAAAAATAACCCTTTGAAACTTGTTGCTACCAGTTATTGTAAGGATGTTGTCAAGGATGTCGTTCATTGTATCCCACAGCATCCTCTCCGAGGACCCCCGGGAGGAATTCCTGTCTGATCTTAGTACTGAGAACAGTTGTCCTTCTGAGTAATTAGTTTGTTTTTATCTCCTGGACATTGTGAATTGTGTAACAAGGTTTCCCCTTTCCTGTTGGCTGCTGGAAAGCTTAGGGCCAACTTTGGGGCCCACCCATTGCAGGAGCAGAGGTCTTTATGATACACATTTCTAGTCCTTGTTCTTGGCTCCGTCTGTGCCCACTGTTGTTTTTTGATCTTTAATTTGTTATCTTGACATATTTTGTGTACCTTTGTAAACTACCCGAAATTTTTTCTGAGAAAAGATGAAGTTGAAATAAAGAAATAACTGCCTGGTTTTACTGACTCATTACCTCCAATCCCCACCCTCCCCTCCCTTGTGGTTTTTAGCTGCCACTGAGTCAGCCCCCAACGCATGGGGACCCCATGTGCAACAGAATGAAATAATGCCCGGTCCTGCACTAGTCCCGTGATCGGTTGTGGATTGTACCTTGTGATCCATAGGCTTTTCATTGGCTGATTTTTGGAAGCAGATCACCAGGACTTTCTTCCTAGTCCCTTTTAGCCTGGAAGCTCTGCTGAAACCTGTTCAGCACCATAGCAACACGCAAGCCTCCACTGACAGATGGGTGGTAGCTGTTCAGGAGGTGTATTGGCTGGGAATAGAACCTGGGTCTCCTGCATGGAAAAGTGAGAATTCTACCAGTGAACGACCAATGCCCCTACCCCTCCCCTAAATCCCATCGTATCCTTTCAGCAGCATCCAGTGCTATGTTCTGGCTGACTTTGCCACTGCTGTCCCTTCCAACCTTTTATCTCAGCCAGGCTTCATTCCTCTTGGGTCTCTCCTGCTTGTCATTGCTTCCCCATCCCACCCTCCCATCCTCACTTCCGTATGCATCATGTGCAGCCTTTAGATGATTGATTTGATCATTGTAGGACTGAAAACTCTGCCACTTGGCTACATATTAGGACAGTTCTCCATCCACCCAAGGTTCCAGCTTCTATCCCTGGCAGCCAGGCCTGTGTTTGACAGTGTGAGTTGTGTGTGCTCCTAGAACAGAGCCATCACAGGCTTAGGCTACCTCTGGATCAAACTGGGCAAATCATCAGGCGGGGTTGGTGAGGCAATGACCTGTCCCATACCAGTTACCAGTTGCCATTGAGTCTATTCTAACTCTTGGCGACCCCACGTGTGTCAGAGTAGCATTGTGCTTCATAGGGTTTTCAATGGCTGATTTTTTTTTGAAACCTCAGCCTTTCATTTGATTGACAGCTGAGCACGTTAACCATTTGCCCTACCTAGGCATGCGTCCCAGGGCAGCTAACCTTGTTCACCCAGTTAAAAGCTTGGGTTTGAAGGGCCAGGAAGGCAGAGTCATATTTGGAAAAAGCGCAAAGGTCCTAGAGAAAAAGGAGACCTGAGTGCTATTCCCAAATCTACCACTGAGTGTCTAGGCAGTCTTGGGCAAGTCGTGTCCCCTCCCTGGGGCCCAGTTTCCTAACCCATAAAGACAGAAAGTTAGATCAGATGACCTCTAAGGACCCTTCCAGGTCCAACAGTCTATGGTTAGATGCTTCTACCACTCCTTTTATGCCCTCTATCTTCTTTCTGGAGCCCTGGTGTCTCAGTGGTTAAGAATTATGTCTGCTAACCAAAAGGTCAACAGTTTGAATCCACCAGTCGCTCCTTGGAAACCCTGTGGGGCAGTTCTACTCTGTCCAACAGAGTTGCCATGAGTCGAAATTGACTCAATGGCAGTGTTTGTTTGTTTGTTTTAATCTTCTTTCTCCCCCTCTGCCCCATCCCCATGATTTCCTAGCCTCGATTAGCCAGTCTACAGATCTAAGCAGGTCTGCTGGTTCTGATCCTGCTGGACAGTGTGCTCATCCCCTCTTGGTTGCTGCAGGTTCTGCTTATTTTGGGCTTGCTAAGACATTTCTACTCAGCCATAGAACAGCCAAACCGGAAAACCAAACCCGTTGTCCCCAAGTCGATTCCGACTCAGGGTGACCCTATAGGACAGCACTGAACTGTCCCATAGGGTTTCTAAGGCTGTAATCCTTACGGAAGCAGACTGCCACATCTTTCTCCCGCAGAGTAGCTTGTGGGTTTGAACTGCCAACCTTTTGGTTAGCAGCCGAGCGCTTAACCACTGCACCACCAGGGCTCCTCCCATAGAAGAGAGTTTCCTGCAATTACCAATCTTCTAAATTGGCAAAGATGCTCCTATAGATTATAATAGTCTGACTTGAAATTTAACAGAATAAGGCAAGAAGTTCAATGGAAAGCCAGTTGGAAGGTCAGACAGGTCCACTGCTTTCTAGTTGGATTTCCCTTTTAATGCATCCACAACATTGTCCATTTCACACTACAGCATCACCGCAAAAACGTACACCAATTCAAGTTTCTACATATACATTTCAGTGACACCGATTACATTCTTCAAGTTGTGCAACCATTCTCACCCTCCTTTTCTGAGTTGTTCCTCCTTCATTAACATAAACTCACTACCCCCTAAGGTTCCTGTCTAATCTTTTGAGTTGATGTTGTCACTTTGATCCCATATAGACGGTTCTTAAAAGAGCATATTGCTCAAGGCAGATATTTTTTACTAGTTAGACTAATCTATTGTTTGGTTTTAAGAAGACTTCAGAGGATATTTTTGTTTTATGGCTTAAAGATTATCTTAAGGCAATAGTTTCAGGGGTTCATTCAGCCTCCATGGCTACAAAAAGTCTAGAGTCCATGAGAATTTGAAATTCTGTTGTGTTTGTTTTTTGTTTTTTTAATTCACAAATCATTCAAACATTCAGAAGTACAAAAATGATAACAGCTAATTCTAAGAGTTCACACTTACTGAATGTAGTAATATACCAGTCCTGGTCAAAGTATTCTACATGTATTAACTCTTTCTTTACAACAGCCCAGTATTGTTTATTACCATGGTAATAAACACCCACATAGCCACAGCCCAGATTAAACAAATGCTCACTTCTTGCCATATTAAAATTGTTTTTTCTTCTTCTTTTTAAATAATTTACTTTATTTTTATTGTTGTTGTTGAGAATATACACAGCAGAACATACACCAGTTCAACAATTTCTACATGTACAATTCAGTGACAGAGCCTTTTTTAAAAAAAAAAAAGAAATTAAAAATTGCTGAAACAGCTAACATTCTCCCTATTCCATTCCCCTTCCACTCACCCCACTGGCAACTGTTATCTCAAAGTTGGTAATTGGTGAGTGTCCTTCCTATTCATGTTTTTATACATTTACCACATAGTATGTATTCATAAATTTGTATTTTAAAAAGTTTACATAAATAGTGTCATGTATATTTCCTTTCAAACACGAGTGGTTAATTTTTTGTCTTGCTGTAGTGGATGGCCTCAGTCATGCAATCAGTTTTCAGATAATAAAATGTCAACAACTAGGTCCCATCTAGGCTCACCTTCATCAAAAGCTTCTAACTCCCTCACAGCCTGGACTTCAAGAGTTCTTCCCACCAGTCTTCCACGATTTAGCCTTATGCACCAGAGAATAGAACTAAGCTAATCAGCTCCTATCACACCATCAGCCAGAGACTGCCTCAACTTGCCCCCCCACCAAATTATCTGTATCTTTATGTACTACCTTAACCTTCTTTCCAATTTTATCAATCCACAGAGTTTCAGTGATTAAAAAAAAAAATGATTACCTATATATATAAAAAAAAAAACCTATATATACAGCCCAGATTTTTCTCCTGAGCTCCAGGCCTGTATATCCATCTGCCTAACTGGACACTTTACCTGAATGTCTTATAGCACCTCAGATTCAACCTGCCTCGAAATGAACTTATTTCCACCTTCCTCTCTGAAACAAAACACAACTCTTGAAAGAATTATCTACACATGTATGTCTTCAATTTCTCACTTTGTAATCACTCTTCTTTTTAAATCCATTCATTCTCCAACCCATTCCAATCTAGCTTCTGTCCCCCATCACCTCACCAAAACCGTTCTTGTCAAGGTCCCTGTATATGTATTCCAAGTTATCAACTCCAATGGCCAATCTGTCTGTCCTCTACTTACTAGGCCTCTTAGCACCATTTGTCACACTGATCACTTATTCCTTCTTGAAACTCTTCACTTGGTTTTTGGGACTTCATCACACTTTCTTGGTTTTCTTCCTACCTCACTGGCTCCTCCTTCTCTGTCTCCTTTGCCAGGCCCTTCTAATCTTTCTGACCTCTAAACATTGGACCACCACAAGGCTTAGTCCTTAGATTCCTCCTCTTCTTTGTCTACATTCAGTCCTTAGGTGATCTCAGTCTCATTGCAGTTGAATCCCAAATCCATGGCACCACTCTACACCTCTTTTCTGAACTCCAGATGCATGTATCCAACTGCTTACATGATACTTTCCAAAACGATGTGGCCGAAACTGAACTCAAGTTGTCACCCAAATCAGACTTCCCCATCTCAGTACATGGCACTCAATAAGTGGCCCTAAACAGAAATCTAAGAAGCCCTAGTAGTGCACTGGTTAAGCACTTGGCTGTTAACCCAAAAGTCAGGGCTCCAACCCACCAGCCGCTCTGTGGGAGAAAAGACCTGGTGATCTGCTCCTATAAAGATTACAGCCTTGGAATCTATATGGGGAATCTATATGGGGCAATTCTACTCTGTCCTATATAGGGTTGCTACAAGTCAGAATTGACTCGACAGCACACAACAAAAACAACAACAAAATGGAAATCTACCCAAAAGCAAAGATGATAAGGCAGAAAGGGACAGGAAAATTAGACAAATGGACACGGGGAAGTGAGGTGGAAAGGGGGAGAGTGCTGGCACATTGTGGGGATGTCACAAAACAATTTGTGTATAAATTTTTTAATGAGAAAATAATCTGTGCTGTAAACTTTCACGTAAAGCACAATAAAATTTTTTAAAAAACAGAAATCTAGTGGTCATCCTTGACATCTTCCTCTCTCTCACCTTGCACAAGTCTTGCCGATTCTACTTCCTAAATATAGCCCTACTCATACTACTTCTCATCACCTCCACAGCTTTCACCCCAGTCTAAACCATCGTATTCTTTTTTCAGGACTTTTAATTGGACTCACCACCTCAATTCTTGCCCCTATAATCTATTCTTCGTATAACAGTTAGAACACACACACACACATATATAAAATATATCAACACCCCTACTTCAAATCCTTTAATGTCTGCTCACTACCCACAGTGGTAGTTTTCAAAATTGTGTTTGTTTGTTTTTAACAGTGGACCTTTAAAAAACAAAACTTTCTAATTTAACACAGGTAAAAGTGGAGCTGGGTGAAGGTCCTACAGCCGTATTCGCTCACTGTCACCCTCAATCCTTCCTCCACTCTCACCTCCACTCCAACCCCCAGCAGCTACTGAGGCAGCTCTGTGGAACATTAGTAGTCTGGGAAACTCAGCTGGAAAACCTGCAGGATAAAGTCCACACTCTCAGGGCCCGCAAACCAAAGAAAATAGCAACAACAATCAAAAAGTACTCCTCCATGATCTGAGTCCTGCTTCGCTGCCCATCTCATGCCTTGCCACTTCTATGCTCCAGCTACAGCCAACCGCTGGTATGGCCCTCACCATCACCACCCCAGCAGTTTCACCCCTTAGGGCACAAGCTTCCTGTTCCCTGAGTGAACGTCCTGTCCTCCCCACCATGCCTCAGTCTGACAAACTTCTCTTTCAAGAGTCAGCACAAAGTCAGCTCTTCCTCTGGGAAGTCTCCCCAGATTCCTCCAGGAGAATTTGGAAAGGCCTTCTCCATACTTCTCCCGGAGCACTCAGAACATTGTATTATCTTGGTCTAGGTGTCTCAAGGGCAGGGGTCTTACTTTGCTTATCTTTTTTTACCCAAAATTTAGCAGTGCCTTGTTTGGCATTGAGCAGACCAAAGTGGTGGTTTTGACCCTATTATAACCAACTGGACTAACTAGATAGAGCTCTCTTGACTGATAAGCTTGAAATACACTAAGCCTTCTGTCTTCTTTCTCAGCCTGGAAGACAGAAACAATGTATCCCCTCTCTGAGATGTTCCTGAGGGGGATGAGAGGTCTCTCAAGATGAGCTACTATTGGCAGGGCAGCTTTCTTGAGGCATATCTGACCTGAGTGGGAGGCCAACAGGACCTCCAGGTTATGACACACAATGGATACAACGTGCTGGGGTGCAGGAATGAAGAGAACAACCTCTATATTGTCTATATTGTTTACATAAACTTAACAAAAGCATGTCACACAAGTGTGTCTGTGTAGAGGGGGCGGGGGTTGCTGATCTGAGAAATTATCAACAAGGAGAGGAAAGTCTATAAATTCAACACCAAACCTCCGTGGAAAATGTGCTGAGGAGGCTTCTACTATCTCCCTGATGTTTTTGTCAAAAAGGCAGTGAGAGGGAGAAAGGGAGCTTACAAATTAACAGCTCCTGTTTATTTAGCATTTGCTACATGCCAGACATTGCACTGAGGGCTTTGTGTATATTATCTCATTTAATTCCCCATAACCCCTTGGGATAGGCGCTATATCATCATCTGCATTTTACAGATGATGAAATGGAGACACAGCAAGATTAAGGATCTTGCGCAAGGTTATACAAGGGGTGAGCAAATCCAGGCATTCTGGCTCTAAAGCCCATGCTTTTAACCACTGCATCACACTGTCTCCCACTAGTTGTAGAAAAGTCATGGCAGCTGTGGTCTGGGCCCTTGGGGAGCTGACAAAAAAAGAAAACCAGAGACTGCCATGGTCTGCAAGGGGAGAGAATCTAACCATAAGTACATGGGGCAGAAACATAGAACATGAAGCCCAGAGAGGCTCACTGGTTACAGAGTTGATGCTGGGGATCATTGGCAACAGGATGGGCACAGGGTGGGATGAAGTGAGGAGTTACTACTAGAGGTGCTGACATGTACACTGAAGCAAAGTGGAGTCTGGGCAGAAAGCATCTTTCTCCAAGAAGGGCCAGGCCACTAGGCTGCCTCGGGGGCACAGACAGCTCCAGCAGCAGCCTGGTCCACTGAGCTTGCAGCCCATAGGGAATGGTGGTAGTTTTTGAGGTCCAGGGACCAAACCTCAGAAAGTAGAAATTGGTCACCCAGAGAGGAGTGAGGAGCCCTGGTGGCACAGTGGTTAAGTGCTCAGCTACTAACTGAAGGGTCGGCAGTTCAAACCCACCAGCTGCTTTGCGGGAGAAAGATGTGGCAGTCTACTTCCGTAAAGATTTAAAGCCTTGGAAACCATATGGGGCAGTTCTACTCTATCCTGTAGGGTAGCTATGAGTCGGAATGACTCGATGGCAAAGGGTTTTGTTTTTGGTTTGGGGGAGGAGCAGCAGTGAGTGTGCATTGCCTGAAGAGGGTGCAAGAGGGCTCTGGGATGGCCTGTTTTCACCTCCTGCCCCCCTCCCTCCACACACACCCGCCTACCCACCTCTGGAGCAGCAGGCACTGACCGCCAGCAGAAGCAGTTGGGTGTGGCCTTACTCCCAGGGAGTCCTGGGGAATCCCTATAGCTGAGCAAAGGTCATGCTTGCCTCTCCCAGCTTCTCCAGGGAGCATGTCCTCCCCTCTGAGGCTCATGCCAGGCTATTCTCCAGTGAAGCCTGAGTTAAATCAAAAGCTTGAAAAGACTGATAAGAGATGCCGCCTGTTCAGTCTTTAGGATTGTCCTGGGAGAGAAAGAGGGACTTCAGTCCAGTAGAAATATGGAGCTTGAATCCTGATTCTACCATTTGGTAGTGTATGACCTTGGGCACACCATCTAAACTTTCTGCGCCTCGGTTTGCTTGTCTGTAAAATGTGGTTGATAATAGTATAGGTATCTATCTCAAAGATGTTGTGAGGATTAAATGAGATATGTAAAGTGCTTTCAACGGTACCTATATAGAGTAGGTGTTGCATAAATGTCAGCTAGGATTACCTCACAAAGTGGTGGTGATGATTAAACGGGAAAGGTTGCAAGCACTCAGGATTATATGGGCCCTTGATCTGTGGTAGCTAATAATAATAATGTTAATAATAACAATCGAGGTGCAGGGGCCCAGGAACTCTAGCAGAGTAATGGCCGGAGGGATGCTGAGTGCTGCTAAAGAACGGAAAGCCATGGTTTGCGGATCTCTGGAGAGGACAGTGACAGCCAGTCCCTTGAGAACACTGCCTTGCATCTCCGCTAGGTCATTGCTCTGTGGCCCAGGCAGCCATTCAAGAAGGCATCGGGAGAGAAGGAGAGAACCAATAGTAGAGAGCCAGCCAGTGACACTGTTGGTCTTCCCTGTGTGGGACGCCTTCAGGGCAGAGGAAGGGGGCGGGTCCACTTCAGAGTCTCCAGGGAGGAGCTATACAGTACTGTTTTGATTCCTCCCATCTTGGTGTCTAAGCTTGTTTTTGTGGCTGGAGAGGAAAGGCATGGGCCGGGCTCTGCTGCACAGCACCAGGAACCACAAACCCGCCCCCAGAGGGAGGGTACAGAAAGTACCCAGACTGCAAACCACACCCTTGTGGCTTGGGGAGGCCCCTCGGGTAGTCAGGGGAACTATCGCTCTATAGTATATTGTTTGAGAGCCCTGCACTTAGCAACCAGACTGGGATTCCACGGCATGCAGACAATGGGATGTCCCAAGATGCCGGGACTGAGTTAAAGGACCTTCTTCAAAAGGATCCCTCAGGACCGAGGATTTCTCTGGTCTGAAAAGAGGTACATGGACCCCTGATGCCTTCCTGGGAACCAGATTAAATCTGGAGCTGGCCTAGGAAAGCTCCCAGCCTAAGGCCACCATAAGGGGACAGTCCCAGCCACTACCAGACCCTCCTCCACCCTCACCAATTTAAGGGAATATATTCTGCCTCCTTTCACCTGTCTCCACCATTGCCTAGGAGGCCTAACTAGGGTTTCCAGAACAATGAAGGGAGGGAGACAATGGGGCATTTTGGGAGGGTGGAGACAGTATCCTGAAGCCTGAAGGGACTTGAAAATGAGAAAAGGTTGGGAGGTGCCAGACCCACAAAAACCAGGGGAAGGACTCCGAGTAGGATAGGTTGGAGGAAGGAGGTCCTGGGAAACAGGCTGAAATTCAGCGGGGACAAGTGCAAGGGGTTCCTTAGCGACAAAACCTGACAACGTAATTTGGCTCAACACAAATAAACATGAAAAGCACTAAGTGAAGGAGGGAGTTGACCACAAACTGAATATGAATCAGCCTCAAAATAGAGCAAGGCTCATTTATGTGGGCCACATTTTCCAAACCAAAGATCAGGCCATGTGTTTGACAAGTATGACTGTACTTGTGGGGAAACCAGCCTGAGGTTTGAAATTGAGTTTCTCCCTAGCAAACCTAGGTCCTAGGCTCACTGAGACCATGCTCTGCAATAGTCCAGCTTTCATCAGAAAGCCGAGTCCAGAATCTGGGAAAATACAGATGATTCAGAAGAGGGAAAAAGAGGTGAAAAATGGGACCTCTGAGCAAAGGTTGGTAAGGGAGAGGCAGCGTGGTGAGGTGGAAAGAGCATGGGCCCTAGTGTCTAGCAGCTGACTTCTCATCTGGCATTGTGACTGTGGAACGTCAGGAAAGTTACTTAACCTCTCTGAGCCCCAGTTTCCTTGTCTTCAAAACTAGGATAATAATATCTGCCATAAAGTTTGTTGTGAAGATTTAAATGGTTCCAAAAATGTAAAACACCAAGCACATAGCAGGTTCTCAATAAATACATAGCTGATTGTTTGGAGAAGGGAAGAGTAAGATGTGAGAGAATTTTATGAGGAGGCTCCTAAGCAGTTGGTGTCCACGTCCAAGGAAACTGGAACCAAGAGAAAAGGACTATGACTGAAGTAGGAAGGACTTTGGTGAGTGTGGGTAAGAACCTGGTGACCATCAGAAGTTGCAAACTGCCAGACAGAATTCAGCCTTCAGGCATGTTTTATTTGGCCTGAAGAGTGTTTTCCAAAAAATTTGAATTAGTTGCCAACCTTTTAGAAGGTGGAAGATTTCACATAATAATCCAGATTTCTGGCTGCTCTTGAAAAAGCAGAAAATCTAGCAACTCTGGAAGCACAAGTCCATATGGCAACAATCGAGCAGGAGTGGAGTAAGAGCTGCTGCTTTTAGAAGTCCTCCCACATCATTTCTTCTCAAATTGTGATGTGCATAAAATCACCTGGGAATTCTGTTAATGTGCAAGTGTGAATGTCCAGGATCCTTCCCTTCCATGGCGGGAAGCGGGGAGCCAGATTCAATTCCTGGCCAATGCACCTCATATGCAGCTACCACCCATCTGTCAGTGGAGGCTTGCGTGTTGCTAGGGTGCTAAACAGCTTTCAGTGGCGCTTCCAGACTAATATATAGACGAAGAAGAAAGTCCTGGTGATCTACTTCCAAAAATCAGCTGGTGAAAACCCCATGGATCACAATGATCTGCTCTGCCACTGATCATGGGGATGGCGCAGGACCAGGCAATGGTTCGTTCTGTTGCGCGTGGGGTCACCCATAGTCGGGGGCCAACTCCATAGCAGCTAACAACAACAACAACAATGCTGGCCAGAATAGGTGAATCCACAGAGACAGAAAGTACAGTAGTGGTTGCCCCTGACTGGAAGAGGAGAAAATGGAAAGTGATCGCAGTGGATATGGGGTTTATTTTGGAGGTTATGAAAATGTCCTGGAATTCGTGGTGATGGTGGCACAACTTTGTGAATACGCTAAAAACTAGTGAATTGTATACCTTTAAAGGGTGAATTTTATGGCGTGCGAACAATATCTTAATAAAGCTGTTATTTAAAAATGCAAATGCCGATATAGTAGATCTGAGATGGGGGCAAGAATCTGCATTTCTCACTTCCAGGTGTGGTCGATGCTGCTGGTCCAGGGACCAGCTCTGAGAAGCAAGCTCTTACACCACTGGTTTTCAACCTTGGCTGTACATTGGAACCACCTGGAGAGTTTTAAAAACTACTCCTGGGTAATAGTTGCACAAAGGAGCCCTGCTGGCGCAGTAGTTAACTGCTCGGCTGCTAACCGAAAAGTCAGTGGTGGTTGGAACCACCAACCGCTCCTTGGGAGAAAGGTATGGCAGTCTGCTTCCATAAAGATTACAGCCTTGGAAACCTGTGGGGCAGTTCTACCCTGTCCTACAGGGTTGCTGTGAGTAGGAACGACAGGAAGAATGCAATGAATGTCAGTGAATTATTCATATAGAAATTGCTGAATTGGAGAATGTTTTGTTGTGTATATTTTTCACAACAAAAAAATACTCCTGGGTCCCCCCAACGATTCTGATAAAGCTGGTCTGGGGTAAGGCTTGTGCGTCAGGATTTTTAAAGCAAGTGGTTCTAATTTGCAGCCAAGGTAGAGAATCATTGTATTATACTCTGGCCACTTTCCCTTTTCTTGTTACCTGCCAGGGCCCTGATTGCTGCTGGGCTCCAAACCCTTGGAAGCTGCGCCTAGCCGCTCTGGCCCAGGCCGACCCTGCAGACCTCTCCGCCTCACCCCTGCCCGCTGCCTGAATCCCACTCCAGTCCTGAGATTCTGAATCACAACAGTTCCTCCCTGACTTCTCCCAAGTCCCTTGGTAGTGTAGTTTGTTTTGTTTTCTTGGGTAACAAGAGGTGAGGACATTTGTCAGAGGCGTTTGGAAAATCTGAAGAACGCGTGTCCTCCCTGGTGCCTCTTGTCCCTGTTCCAGTGACCCGGAACTCAAGGGAAACCCTAGTCAGGACGAAACCTGCCCGCCCGCCGGGCCTCCTCGGCCTGCCCCGCCCTGGGCTGGCGGCCGCATGGAGGCCCACATGCCGCTCTCACTTCCCCCAGGCAGCAGCCGCATGGGTGGACATGTGCAGTCGCTCACGCTCACAGGGGAGGGTGAGAGAGGCAAGTGATGCTGACCAGCGTGGGCTGGGAAGCAGCCTGCGAACCAACCACAGTGGCTTTTCGAGTGGGGCGAGGAGGACAGAGGGCGGGAGGAAAGTCGGTGGGGGCGGAGGAGGGGGGTAGATCTTACACCGAGGCTTCCTGGGTAATTTGTTATTGCGTGAGAGCTTCTAAAGAGCGGCAGCCCTGATCAAGGACCAGGCCTGGGCAAGTCATTCCAAGTGAAAAGAGGTTACAACCACAAAAAGACAGAACATTGCGTTCTGAGTAGGAGAGAGACAGCTCGGCAAGGCCAATGGAAAGGCCCCCCAGCCAGCCTTGCTTTTAAAGGACAGATACCGTTTCCCAGATGTTTTAGGTATAACTTGTCTATTTTTCTTTTTCCCTGACTACTTATTTTCTCTGTGAAGTCAGCTTGAACACAGCTGTTTGTTTCCTCTTTTTTCTCAAATGCATGCTTGTCTCTTTTGCTAGAGATTCGAAAGGATTTAATGATATTGTACCTCGAAGGTGCAGTAAAAGCTGGGAAATAAAGCTGGTGGTAAATCAAGAGCTTGATTGCTAGGGGAATCTTAATTGAATTAGCACCAGGTGCAGTTGCACACTTGCTCTTGAGAACTCAACTGAGGTGTTGGGGGCAAGAAGTGCCTTTAGAGACAGCTTGGAGACAAAACCTCTGGGGATGGGGCACTGCCGGGCCCTCGGGGTCCCCACCTCTTTTTAAGACTGGCTCTGCTCCTTAGGTTTTTGGTTGTTGTTGTTAGGTGCCATTGAGTCCATTCCGACTCATAGCAACCCCATGTGACAGAGTAGAAATGCCCCATAGGGTTTCCTAGGCTGTAATCTTTATGGGAGCTGATTGCCAGGTCTTTTTCCTGTGGAGCCAGTGACTGGGTTTGAACTGCCAACCTTTTGGTTAGCAGCGAGCACATAACCATTGCACCAGGGTTTCCGGTGTGTGGTGTGAATCTGGGCACCGTGCCTGCAAGAGTACAATAGAGTGTGGCAGCACCTGGCTGGGCTGAGGGGCTGCAGAGAGGGCCGTGTGGGAGGTGATCTTTTGAGCTCTTTGAGCTTCTCATGCCTTCCTTCCACCCAAGAAATCAGAGAGCCTCCTGGGGAGGGGGCTGTGGCCCCAGTGAAGCTCAACTTTGGATAGGATCAGGGTTGGACATTCTCCAAAAGCCCAGGCCCTGGCAGTTGCCTCCCCACACTGAAAAAGTGCTGACAGGACAGACTCACAATATCTCCGCCACCCCGCCCGGTCTAGCCGGCTTGCTTTCTGCCTCTGCCCTTTGCCCTCCATCTCTGGCTTTTTCACCAACAATGGCACAAGAGATACAAGGCAAAAGGCTGAGGTATAGGGAGCAAGTGGCTCTGAATTAGGATGAGAGGCCCCAGAGAGCTGCTCTCTGTGAAGCAAGGATTGAGATCCTCCTTGGAGAGGGCTTGGTGACCAGGCAATGGTGGCCAAAAGGGGAAAGTTCTGAGCTGTGACCTTGAGAAAAAGAACCTGATGAGGAATGGGGGCTGGCATGAGATGGGCATCAAATCAAAGAGGGTTAATAATTATAATAGCTAACATTTATTGAATGCTTACTAAATGCCAGCCACAGGCCTAAACGCTTTACATAGATAATTACATTTAATCCTCTCAAGTACCCTTATTACTACCATTTTACACCTTGGTGGTATCCAGGAGGCCTGGTGGTTCAATGGTTAAGTGCTATGCCACTAACTGAAAAGTTGGCAGTTTGAACCCACCAGTGGTTCCACAGGAGACGAGACCTGGTGATCTGCTCCCATAAAGATTATAGCCTAGGAAACCCTATGAAGCACTCCTATTCTGTCCTGCCATTGTTGTTGTTAGGTGCCACGGAGTCGGTTCTGACTTATGGCGACCCTATGTACAACAGAATGGAAGCACTGCCTGGCCCTGCACCATCCTCACAATCGTTGCTATGCTTGAGCCCACTGTTGCAGCCACTGTGTCAACCCACCTCATTGAGGGTCTTCCTCTTTTTCGCTGACCCTCCACTTTACCAAGCATGATGCCCTTCTCCAGGGACTGATCCCTCCCGATAACAGATGAAGTCTCACCATCCTTGCTTCTGAGGAGCATTCTAGCTGTACTTCTTCCAAGGCAGATTTGTTTGTTCTTTTGGCAGCGCATAATATCTTCAATATTCTTCACTAGCACCATAATTCAAAGGTGTCAATTCTTCTTCGGCCTTCCTTATTCATTGTTCAGCTTTCACATGCGCATGAGGCACATGGCTTGGGTCAGGCGGACCTTAGTCCTCAAAGTTACATCTTTGACTTTTTATACTTGAAAGAGGTCTTTGCAGCTGATTTGCCCAATGCAATACATCATTTGATTTCTTGACTGCCACTTCCATGGGCATTGATTATGGTTCCAAGTAAGATGAAATCCCTGACAGCTTCAGTCTTTTCTTCGTTTATCATGATGTTGCTCATTGGTCCAATTGTGAGGATTAATCTGTCCTTATAGGGTTGACTATGAGTAGGAACGGACAACAACAGTAGAAATCCAGGCTCTGGGAGCATTGTGCTCTTTTAAAGAACTATCTACATGGGATCAAATTGATAATAGCAACTTGAAAGTTTAGATAGGAAGCTTGAAGGACGGTGAGTTTATGTTAATGACGGAGGAACAATTTAGAAAAGGAGGGTGAAAATGGTTGCGCAACTTGAAGAATGTAACCGATGTCATTGAATTGTAATGTAGAAATTATTGAATTGTATGTTCTGTTGTTGTTTAACAACAAAATAAATTATTTAAAAAAATTTCAGGCTCAGAGAGGTTCAGCAACTTGTCTATGTTCCACAGCTCATAAGGGGAGAGCTAGGCCTAGAACTCAGATTCCTCTGAATTTAGAACCACTGCTCTTAACCACTGTACTAGGCAGCCTCCCCACTGCATAACGGCCTCAGAGGTTACTGAGGAAGGTGCTAGCAACTCCATCACAGGCCCTGAGGGGCCACTGCATCCCATAGATCCTAGAGAAAGGCAGCAGGGATCTTAGAAAAATTCTCACCCCCCTCTGCTCCTTCCTTTGCAGCCTGTGGAGAACTGCCTTTCCCTACTGTCAACCTCCCTCCCATCCCTGCCCAAGCCATGTGCAGATCCATGTGCAGTCTGGAGGATCATGGGATGGGGTGGTACTAGAGGTTGGCTCAAGTGTCTGGGCTAGAGCCAGAGCAAATCAACACACAGAAGCAGGCTCTGTTTTCTTGGCTCTTGCATCCCAAAGGAGTGGTAGGCTTGGAATAGGAGAGTATGCCAGATACTCCTAGCCTGCAGGGTAAAAGGGAGGATCTCTTCCATCAGCTATGGCAAACATCACCCCAGAAAAGCCAGAACTGTTTTGACACCTGTTATTTTCTCTGATGTGAATCCTTCTGCAAAGGTTTGTGCAGGGGGTCCTTGGGAGCATGATTTGGGGTTGCCTGGTCTGTGCCCCCAGCAGGCAGGCCCTTCTGGCCAGGGACAGTGAGTCACCCAGACCAGAGTGCGTGTATCTGCTTGGGAGTACACCGTGTGCTCCGGAACAGGGCCGCAGCCTGAGGGGAAAGGGAAGTATTCAGGACTCACTGGCCACGGAAAGACTGGGAGGGTTCCTGCTGTGACAGCTGCTCAGGCTCTGGCCCCCAGGTTTACCAATGCCTTACCGCCTTTCCTCTATCGGGGCAGCAGGAGGTGCTGGGGACAGTCACATGATGTTGGCCCAGCACCTACTTGGAGACTGCTCCTTGGGCAAGCCTTGGGCATTGAACTGCAACCTCCATGCCTTGTTCCCCAACACTTCCTTGTTATTAATGAAGCATCATCTGATTTGGTCTGGGTTGCTCCTAGACTCCGGAGTCCCTGGATGGAGCAAACAGTTAATGCAGCTGGAGGTTTGAATCTCCCCAAAGGTACCTTGGAAGAAAGTCCTGGTCATCTACTTTAGAAGAACCAACCCTTGAAAACCCTGTGGAGCACAGTTCTACTCTGGCACATATGGGGTCACTATGAGTTGGAATCGACTCCACAGCAACTGGTTTTTTTTTGTTGTTGTTTGTTTGTTTATTATTGTCAATGGGTTACAGACGCAGCTTACTTTTTCATTAAAATATAATTAACATGCAATTCAAACTCAACTTTGATAGCGAACTTAACCCCTTTCTCCTTTCCTCCCCAAACTACCTGGATTTCTCTGCCTCTGTTTCCATATAGGGTGGTGCAAATGGTTAATGTGGTTAGCTGCTAACTGAAAGGTGAAAGGTTGAGTCTACCCAGAGGCACCTCTGAAGAAAGGCCTGGCAATCTCCTTCCAAAAAATCTGCCATTGACAATCCTATGGAGGATGGTTCTACTCTGACACACATGAGGTTGCCATGAGTCTGAGTCTACTCCACAGAAACTGGCTCCTGAACCCCACCCGCCTCTCTGTCCCCACCACCTGTGGCATGGCTCGGGCCCTGACCCCCGCCCCGAGTCACTGGCACAGCCTCCAGCTTTGCTCTCCTCCACCCCAGACCATTCTCCTCACCACTACCTGAGTCATCTTCCTAAAAGACATTTCTGATTATGCCAGTCCTTTAATTAAAACCTCTCAGTGACCTTTCATTACCCTCAGGACACGGTGTAAACATTTGGCCTGACATTCAAGCCTTTCACAGTTCGGCCCAACCTTGCTCTCCACCAGCATAAGGATGCCAGATAAAATACGGGGATGCCTATTTAAATTTGTATTTCAAATTAAAAAATATATATATTTTTTTTTAGTTTAAATATGCCTTTTGCATTGTGTCCTGTATTTTATTTGCTGAATCATATAATCCTACTCCAGCCTTATATCCATTCATATCCATAAATACAGCTTGATTCATGCCTTTATCATTGCTCTCGTGATGAAGTCACTAGCTTTCAAACCGATTTCTTTGCCCCCAGGCACTCTCTCTTCCAAACAGTCCTCCCCTCTACCCCAAGATGTTGCTCAGACCATCCTCTTGGTGACACCCAAGAATGCCCTTGCCATCTCCTACTCCTATCCAAATTTTCCTGCCCTTCCCCACCCTCAAGTTCCTCCATCATGATGCTTTCTCTAAATATTCCAACAACAGTCACTCCCCTCTTTCCTGGACTCTTAACACACTCCACTGTTCCACCAAACATTTGCTTATGTAATGTTTTGTGTTGCAACCTGTTGATCTGTGGAGAGCGTATCTTCTCAGCTAGATGGTAAGCTCCAAGAGGGCAGGCATCATGTCTCATAGTTTTTCTTCTCCCCCTCCTCCCACCGTAACACAGTGGGGCTCAGTAAATGTAGATTGGTTGATGAATGATTTTTTTCTCTCTCACAAGACTGAACTCCTCATGGGCAGGTTCTACACTGAGTCTTAGGCAGTTCATGAATAAGGCGTATACAAGGTGCAAAGTACTTACAGTGGTGGAAGTGATTAACAGAATTTGGGAAATCAGATGTTGAAGACGCTATAGGAGAGGTAATGCCTGCGTAGGAGAGGGTAAGGGTATTCTAGGCTGAAGTAACCACAGACACAAAGAGGCCTGGAGGCAGGAGAGGGCATGGTATGTGTTAGAGAACAATAGGAAGTTCAAGAGCATGGTCAAGTGTGAAGGACCTTGAAAAGTAATGTGAGGTGTTTGAATGGTGGATGATGTGAAGCCATTCAAGGGTTTTAACTGAGCAGACTTATGTATTAAGAAAGACAATCAAAGCCAAACACAAAAGACCACATAGTGCATGATTCCGTTTATATGAAGTATCCAGAAATGGCAAATCTATAGAAACAGAAGTAGATAAGTGGTTGCATGAGGCTGGGGGTAGAAATGATAGATAATGGACATGAGGGACTTTTTGGGGTGATGGAAATGTTCTAAAATTGGATTGTGGTTATGATTATACAACTGTGAATATACTAAAAATCATTAATTGTATGCTTAAAATGGGTGATTTTTATGGTATATATAAGCTATAGCTCAATAAAACTGTTTATACAAAAGAGACTAGCTGTAGTGTGGGAAGTGGATTTGAGTGAGGCCAGCCTAGGTGTGGAGAGACCAGTGAAGAAATTTCTACAAAGGTCCAGGTAGGCAAGAGTGAATGAGCTCTGGTGCTGAGGTATTGGCAGAGGGGCTAGAAAGGAGGGGTTGGAGCCAAGATACATTTAGGAGATGGAATCAGTGAGATTTGGTCGATGGATTAGATGGGAGGGGATATGCAAGAGAGATGGAAGAGTCTAGGATCACCCTCGGGTTTCTGACCTTGACACTAAGGCAGATGGTACACCAAACCCCACAACACTTATCACAGTTCCTGGACCTCAGCACACGTTTGTGGAATGAATAAGTGATTGAATGAATGAATTAAATATACTTATGCTGTTTCCTTCTGCTCTGTTGCTTCCTCTCACCAGTAGGTTAGACCTCTGGACCTCAGTGTACTTGTTTCTAGAACTGCCTCCTCAGAAGCACTGAGCGACCTGGAGTTGCTGCTGTTCCTGTGTTCATCTCCAGGAAAACCTCATCTTGTTTGTTCTTCACTGGTCCACAAACCACCTAGGCAAGGGATCCCGAAGTCTGGGGGTAGACACTCAAGACTAGATGGTCACCAAAGCCAGGAGCACTGTTATCATGGGCTCAGGACCCCTCTCTTACACCATTAATACCCACTCTCACTGGAATTCTGCCACGTACCCACAAACCTTGTCTTACTCAGCTACCTCTCCCATCAATCAGTCATGCAACCAAAGTTTTCAGAACTCGTTGTGGCCCTAGACTTCCACTTCTACCCCCATTTGCATCAGTTACCTACCCATCCACCGGCTCAGCATTCCTCTGAGTTTTATCTTTGGACCCCTTGTCTCAGGACCATGTTGCGGAAAGGATTTATTAAACGTGCAAATATCCAGGCCCCACTCCCGATCCACTAAATCAGAATCTACAGGGCTGGGTAGGAAGAGGGAGTGGGTTCTGCACGTTTGTGGTGTTCCCTGGGAGGCAAATTGACAAGAGCAACTTGAAAGAGTAAATAGGAAACTTAGGGGACAGTGAGTTTATGTCACCAACAACCAAAAAAAAAAAAATAAACCTGTTGCTGTCAAGTTGATTCCGACCTATAGCGACCCTATAGGTCAGGGTAGAACTGTCCCACAGAGTTTCCAAGGAGCTCCTGGTGGATTCAAACTGCTGACCTTTTGGTTAGCAGCCGTAGCACTTAATCACTAGCCACCAGGGTTTCCTTAAGCCAATGAGGGAGGAACAATTTGGAAAACGAGGATGAGAATGGTTGCGCAACTTGAAGAATGTAATCAATGTCACTGAATTGTACACGTAGAAATTGTTGAGTTGGCATATGTTCTGCTGTGTGTATTCTCAACAACAAAATAAAACAGATTATTAAAAACAACAACATAAAGTTCCCTAGGTGGTTCCAATCTCAATAATGAAAGCTGCTGTGGTGGAGAGTGTGAGTGTGGATTACGGGTGCTTGTGGTCCTGTTACCCCAGCAGGCAGACCGAAGTGGCCACTCGAAGGACAGAGAGCCCTCTCTCCCCGGGCTATGCCCTCCCCTAGCATGGGCAGCCTTCCCTGATGCTCATCTTTCCATCCACTAATCGGATTACTCTCTTACACAATCTCTGCGCCTCCTCCTCCCCCCACTGAGTTTCCACAAGACAATCAGTACTCAACTGCTCTTTCTTTCATTCTCCCAAGCATTTACCACAGTCTGATTCGTATGAGAATTGGTTGTTTACGTGTGAGCTAAGAGCCTAGACCAAGCCTGGGAAGACTAATTAATGCCTTTAGATTAGCAGTACCTGGGACAGGGCCACACCTGATGTGGCACGACTCAAAATGAGAACAGCTGCAAACATCCATTAATAACTGGAATGTGAAATGTACGAAGTATGAATCCAGAAAAAATTGGATTCGTCAAAAATGAAATGTAAAGCATAAACATCAGTATCCTAGCATTAAAACCAAAACAAACAAAACCAAACTCATTGCCTTTGAGTTGATTCCGACTCATAGCTACGCTATAGGACTTCCAAGGAGCAGCTAGTGCATTCAGACTGCCAACCTTTTGGCTAGAAACCGAGCTCTTAACCATCCTAGGTCTCCATCTTAGGCATTAGTGAGCTGAAATGGACTGGTATTGGCCATTCTGAATCTGACAAGCACATGGTCTACTATGCTGGGAATGACAAATTGAAGAGGAATGATGTTGCATTCGTTGTCAAAAAGAATCTATCCTGAAGTACAACGCTTTCAGCAATGGGATAATATTCGTATGCCTACAAGGAAGACCAGTTAATATCACTATTATTCAAATTTACACACCAAACACTAATACCAAAGAAGAAATTGAAGATTTTTACCAATTTCTGCAATCTGAAATTCATCAAAGATGCTAACAAGAAAAAAAAATCTATAATTACTGGTGATTAGAATTGAAATTTGGATACAAAGAAGGATTGGTAGTTGGCAGTCCATGGTATATTGAACAGTCTTCGCCAACACCATAATTCAAAGGCATCGATTCTTCTTTGGTCTTCCACTTTAAAGAGGTTTTTTGCAGCAGATTTGCCCAGTGCAATACATCGTTTGATTTCTTGACTGTTGCTTCCATGGGCGTTGATTGTGGATTCAAGTAAAATGAAATCCTTTACAGCTTCAATATTTTCTCCATTTATCATGATGCTGCTTATTGGTCTAGTTGTGAGGATTTTTGTTTTCTTTATATTGAAGTGTAATTCAATACTGAAGGCTGTAGTCTTCAATCTTCATTGGTAAGTGCTTCAAGTTTTCTTCGCTTTCAGCAAGCAAGGTTGTGTCATCTGCATATCGCAGATTGCTAATGAGTCTTCCTCCAATCACAATGCCCCATTCTTCTTCATATAGTCCAGCTTGTTCAGATTATTTGCTCAGCATACAGATTGAATAAGTATGGTGAAAGGCTACAACCCTGACAGACACCATTCCTGATTTTAAGCCACTCAGTATCCCCTTGTTCTGTTCAAATGACTGCCTCATGGTCTAAGTACAGGTTCCTCATGAGCACAATCGAGTGTTCTGGAATTCCCATTCTTCACAATCTCATCCATAATTTGCTGTGATCCACCCAGTCGAATGCCTTTGCATAGTCAATAAAATGCAGGTAAACATCTTTCTGGTATTCTCTGCTTTCAGCCAAGGTCCGTCTGACATCAGCAATAATATTCCTCATTCCACGTCCTCTTCTGAATCCAGCCTGAATTTCTGGCAGTTCCCTGTCAATGTACTGCTGCAACTGCTTTTGAATGATCTTTAGCAAAATTTTACTTGAGTGTGATATTAATGATATTTTTCAATAACTTCCACATTCTGTTGGATCACCTCTCTTTGCAATGGGCACAAATAGGGATCTCTTTCAGTCAGTTGGCCAGGTAGCTGTCTTCCAAATTTCTCGGCATGGACGAGTGAGTACCTCCAGCCCTGCATCTGTTTGTTGAAATATCTCAGTTGTGTTCCGTCAATTCCTGGAGCCTTGTTTTTCGCCAATGCCTTCAGGAAGGCTTGGAATTCTTCCTTCCGTATCATCGTTTCTTGATTATATGCTACCTCCTGAAATGGTTGAACATCAATCAATTATTTTTGGTACAGTGACTCCGTGTATTCCTTCCATCTTCTTTTGATGCTTCCTGTGTCGTTTAATATTTTCCCCATAGAATCCTTCAATATTGCAACTCAAGGCTTGAATTTTCTCTTCAGTTCTTTCAGCTTGAGAAATGCTGAGCGTGTTCTTTCTTTTTCGTTTTCTAACTCCAGGTCTTTGCACATGTTATTTTAATACTTTTGTCTTCTCAGGCCACCCTTTGAGATCTTCTGTTCAGTTCTTTCACTTCATTTCTTCCATTTGCTTATGTGCCCTACAGTCAAGAGCAAGTTTTAGAGTCTCTTCTGACATCCATTTTGGTCTTTTCTTTCTTTCTTGTCTTTTTAATGACCTTTTGTTTTCTTGATGTCATCCCACAACTCATCTGGTCTTCAGTCATTAGTGTTCAATGCATCAAATCTATTCTTGAGATGGTCTCTAAATTCAGGTGGGGTATACTCAAGGTTGTACTTTAGCTCCTGTGGACTTGTTCTAATTCTCTTCAGCTTCAACTTGAACTTGTATATGAGCAATTGATGGTCTGTTCCCCACTGGGCCCCTGACCTTGTTCTGACTGATGATATTGAGCTTCTCCATTGTCTCTTTCCACAGATGTAGTCAATTCGATTCCTGTGTATTCCATCTGGCAAGGTCCATGTGTACAGTCACTGTTTACGTCATTGAAAAAAAAAGGTATTTGCAATGAATAAATCCTTCGTTTTGAAATTGTATCATGTGATCTTCAGTGTCTTTTCTGTCACCAGGGCCATATTTTCCAACTACCAGTCCTTCTTCTTTGCTTCTAGCTTTCTCATTCCAATCACCGGTAATTATCAGTGCATCTTGATTGCATATTTGATCAATTTCAGACTGCAGAAGTTGGTAAAAAAAATTTTTCAATTTCTTCATCTTTGACATTAGCGGTTGGTGCATAAATTTGAATAATAGTCATATTAACTAGTCTTCCTTGTAGGCTTATGGATATTATCCTATCACTGATAGAGTTGTACTTCATGTTAGATCTTGAAATGTTTTCTTTTTTTTTTTGACAATGATTGCAATGCCATTCTTCTTCAATTTGTCATTCCTGGCATAGTAGACCAAATGATTTTCTGATTCAAAGTGGCCAATATCAGTCCATTTCAGCTCACTAATGCCTAGGCTATTGATCTTTATGTGTTCCATTTCATTTTTTATGACTTTCAATTTTCCTAGATTCATACTTCTTATGGAGCTCCGATGGCACAGTGATCAAGTGTTACGGCTACTAACCAAAATGTCGGTAGTTCGAATCCACCGGCTGCTCCTTGAAAACCCTATTGGGGCAGTTCTACCCTGTCTTCTAGGGTTGCTATGAGTTGGAATCAACTCAATGGCAAGGGGTTTGGTTTTTTTTTTTTATACTATGTACATTCCATGTTCTGATTATTAGTGGATGTTGCAGCTCTTTCTTATCACTTTGAATCATGCCACATTAGGAAATAAAGGTCCCGAAAGCTTGAGTCCATCCACATCATTAAGATCGACCTTGCTTTGAGGAGGCAGCTATTCCTCAGTCATATTTTGAGTACCTTCCAACCTGAGGGGCTCATGTTCTGGCATTATATCAGACAAAGTTCCACTGCAACTCATAAGTTTTTCACTGGCCAATTTTTTTTAGAAGTAATTCTCCAGGACCTTATTCCTAGTCCCTCTTAGTCTGGAAGCTCCGCTGAAACATGTCCACCATGGGTGACCCCACTGGTGTTTGAACTACTGATGGCATAGCTTCCAGCATCACAGCAACACACAAGCCACCACAGTAAAACAAACTGACAGATGAGTCGTTGCCGTAAGATTACAGCCTTGGACAGCTCCTGTCTGGAGGGGAGATGACAGGGCAGAGGGGGTCAGAAGGTGGTTGAATGGACACGAAAATAGAGAATAGAGAGAAAGAGTGCGCTGTTTCATTTGGGGGAGAGCAACTAGGAGTATATAACAAGGTGTATATAAATTTTTGTATGAGAGACTGACTTGATTTGTAAACTTTCACTTAAAGCACAATAAAAATTAAATAAATAAAGATTGCAGCCTTGGAAACTCTATAGGGCAGTTCTACTCTGTCATGTAGAGTCACTATGAATTGAAATTGACTCAGTGGCACGTTACAAAAATAAGCTACGTAAGGTCCAGATCTTGTAGGGCCTTGTCAGTAAGAGTCTGCATTTTATTTAAAATGGGATGGGAGCATTTTAAGCTGGGGAGTGGCAAGGTCTAACTTGTGTTTTAAAGAGTATCCCCTGGCTGCTGTGTTGGTAATGGATTGAAGGGGGACAAGAGTAGAAGCAGGTATACAAATTAGGAGGTCATGATGGTGACCTGGCCTAAGGTGGTGGCTGTGGAGACCTAGTCATGGAGTTCAACCCACACATTTTACACTTGAGGAAACCGAGGCCCAGGGAAGAGGAGTGATTTTCCCAAGGTCACCCTGCCTCCTGGTCTTATTCTCCAAGCAGAGAAGGCTAAGTGGATTCTGGTAACGCGAATTGAATGACACACTGGCAAATTTTGGGTTCTGAAAGCTGATGTAGATGCTCAGAGTGGGAAGAAAATGAAATGACTTTGGTATCCATTATTCAGAGTGCCCTGTCATTCCACTGCCTGGGGGTACATAGAAGCCAGCACCAGCTCTTACAGTTAAACATCCCAACTCTGTTTAGTCTGGCTGTTGCTCACACAAGAGTGAAGTACTTACTGGCCAGTTCTTTCCTGCCTGCTCCATAATATAAAGAAGTGCTGAGCTGGGCAGAATTCCCAGTGCTCCCTTGGTCTTACAGCAAGCAAGCAGCAGACTCACGCAGGGCCATGTGAGGTCAGGAGGGAGGGGCCTGCGCGCCTGAGCTTGAATAGTGTTGGCAGCTCTCAGACACACCACTTCCGTGGATGGCCAATCATAAGAGCCAAAGCATCATTGCTCCCTTTTATTTTTCCACTCTGCACTTGTCCTTGAGAGAGCCACAGAACTTCCCATCACCAGGTGAGCTGGGGAGACAAGTTCCTTCCCTCTCTCACTGCATACCAGTCCAAAAAACCCTGGGGAGAGGCACCTTGCTCACAGCCAAAGGAGTTCTGCTTTGAATGTTCTGCTTCCCAAAGCTAGGGACAGAGGATTTGCATTTCAGGTAGGACTAGATTGAGAAATGACACCAAAGGGATGATCAACCAAGGTTTTAGTGTAGATGATCATGACAAAATCCTGGGCAGGAAAATTCTTTCAGGCCTCACCTTCTAGTCAGCATTGGGTGCCCACTTACGCTGCACCAGCCAATCTCCACCTCCCTCACCTGTGCTCCAGCAAGTCAGGCTTCGCTTCACTAGTTACCCATATTCTGCAGGAGCAGTTCTTGGGCAAGAGAGGTACCACGGTGGGTTGAAAAGGGTCAGGAGACCTTTTCTAATCCTGGTTTTTCACAAACGAGTTGGATAACCCCGCTGTAGACCCATTTCCGCATCTAAAAAATGAGGGGCTTGGAGTAAATGTTCTCAACATCACTTCTAGTTGTCACATGCGAGGATTCTAATAGCTGCTGTGCGCCAGATACCAGGCTAAGCACTTAACATTTCTTATTTCATTCAATCCCACAACAACTCCTATGAGGTAGATACTATTATATCCCCCCCCCCACTTTGCTGTTTTTGTTATTAGTTGCCATCGAGTCTTTTCCGACTCATGGCAACCCCTTGTGTGCAGAGTTAAAACTGCTCCGTAGGGGCTTTCAAGGCTATAACCTTTCAGAAGGAGATTGCCAGGCCTGTCTTCTGAGGCTCCTCTGGGTGAGTTTGAGCTACCAGCCTCTTGGCTAGTATTTGAACACTTAACTGTTGGTGCCATCCAGGGACTCCACACACACTTTATAGAAGAAGAAACCAAGGCTCAGAAAAGTTAAGTGACTCACCTAAGAATGCATAGCTAGCAAAGGGCAGAGGCAGGACCTGAATTTAGGTCTGTCTGATCCCACATCACACACTCTTAACTGCCTCCTTAAGCAGCCACTTTACAGGCTCTGTTGTTGTTATTGGCTGCTGATGAGTCGGCCCCTGACTCATGAGGTTCCATGCACAATAGAACAAAATGCTGCCTCGTCCTGCGCCATTCCCATGATTGGTTCAGCGTCAGACCATTGTGATCCACAGGGTTTGCAATGTCTGATTTTTGAAAGTAGATCCCCAGACCTTTCTTCCTCATCTGTCTTAGTCTGGAAGCTCCGTTGAAACATGTTCAGCGTCATAGCAACATGTAAACCTCCAGTGAGGGATGAGAGTGGTGGCTGGACATGAGGTATATTGGCTGGAAATCGAACCCTGTCTTGACTCTACCACTGAATCACCGCTGCCCCCATTTACAGGTTCTATACTATCCAAGTTGCTCTTGAAGCCCTGACGAGCTGGGACTGCCAGAGAGAGAAAATGACCCTGCCTCCCATTTTACACTTGAAGTGCCAGCCTGACATGTTGGTAGAAGCAGGTGGACACTTTTATGCTGTGAGCTCAGGAGTAAAGAGAAGGCCTCTTTGCGTTAACTGCTGGCAATGATACCAGGGTAGGGGGTATCTAGAGGGAAGTGGGCAGGTACTGCCAGCTGGGAAACTTGGCAGGAGGTATGCCTCATGAAGGCATCGCCTACTTTACAGCCTTGGATCCCTCCCTTGGGTTCTGGGATGTCGAACAGAACCTAATAGGGACTCAGTTTTCTATGCTAATGATATTAATGAGGGCAGGGGAGCCTAGTGAAAATTTAATAGACGGGTATAAAAAGTTTCACAGACCAGAGTCTGCAGAAGTTCTTTTGAAGGTCTACACAAGGCTGCAAGCGCTGCTTGGAACTCTCCATCCAAGAAAATTATTAACCTTCCTCATTACTGGAGAACGATGCAATCTGTTTATTAAACACCTAAATTAAATGGAGAGGAGACAGTGCAGTTGGGGGTTTTCCACTGTAATTCATCTGAGGCTTTCAGTCAGGGAAATTTGAGCCTGGGGCTGACTTGGCTTCCTGACCACTTCCTGCTCCCAGGCTTCCTCCAACCCTGTGCCTCTAATAAGTCCAGGTTGTTTAGAGTTCAGCTCTAGTTAACCCTTTGAAGTGTAGGTGGATAAGTCACAGCTAAAGTCCATGAACCACCTAATGTGCATCAAAGATTGGCAAAAGAAGCAATTGTTCCAGCATGGGTGCTTGTATTGTAAGGATCGAATGAGATAATCTATGTGTGTGAGAGCACTTTGTGATCCTTGAAGCGCAGTAAATTACTTTTATTAATCATATTTCTCAGTAGGGTGGTTTATTTATTTACAGGATGGATGCGTGTCCCCATTAGGCATTAGGGACCTCTGAACAAAAGAAATTGGTACTCCTTGAGCCTGGAAAAGTACTAAACTTTCCTTGTACTTCCTCTTGGGTTCCTCAAGCTAACTGACACTTGTTTAAGCACCTTCTGATAGGCCCACAGCCATGCGCACTTGGTGCAGTGTATATTTGCATCTTGCTTTTCTCCTCAGCAAAGAATGTGACAGGCAGAAGATGCAGGAGCATTTCCAGTAGTAAAGTCAGGCTTGGTTTTGTCCATTACTCCCCGCAGATGCTTGCTCGAGGGGCAGGGTTATGTGTTGAATGCCCCACTAGGCCTTCATGGGTAGTGAGATGGATCAGTCACAAACAAAGGAAACAGCTAGTTAATGTTCTGAGAAATCCTCCCTGCAAAAATGCCTGAGGTGACTCTCTTAACATTGCTAGTGGAAAACCAAATTGAGACATTTTGGGGGAGGAATTTGACAACATCTCACAAAGTTACATATGCATTTATCTTTTGACTCAGCAATCCCAGTTCTGGGAATTTACTGAGGCTACGCCTGCAATGATATGAAAATGAATACACACAAGGTTATTCACTGCAGTGTTGTTTAAATTACAAAATATTAGAACCTACCTGAATGCTCATACATAGGATGATGGTTAAATAGACACAATGGAACACTATGCAGCCGTAAAAGAAAAAAAACAAAAAACTGAGGACACTCTGTGAACTGATAAGGAGTGATTTCCATGATATATTGTTCAATAAAAAAAGCAAAGTGGGAAAGAGTAGTATCTATCTATATTATACATTTTTGACTGTGAGAAAGAAGAGAAAATAACGTATAGCTGAATCTGCTGATTTGTGCAAGAAGAAACACAGAAAGAATAAACCAGAAATAAATTTGGTTACCTACAGAAAACCACCCATTGCCGCCAAGTCAGTTCTGACTCATAGCGACCCTATAGGACAAAGTAGAACTACCCCGATAGGGTTTCCAAGGAGAAGCCGATGGATTCAAACTGCCAACCTTTGGTTAGCAGCTGTAGCTCTTAACCACTGCAGGGGGGGAACATATGACAGGTGCTTCGTAGGCATTGACTGACAATGAATTACAGGTGCTATAGAGGAGACAGGAAACCCTGGTGGCGTAGTGGTTAAGAGCGATGGCTGGTAACCAAAAGGTCGGCAGTTTGAATCCACCAGGCACTCCTTGGAAGCTCTATGGGGTAGTTTTACTCTGTCCTACAGAGTCACTATGAGTCGGAATCGACTTGACAGCAACAGGTTTGGTTTATTTTTTGTAGAGGAGACAGCCCAGGAGTATCAGGAAAGGCTTCTATTGCTGTCTTGAAAGATGAGTATGTGTTTGTCAGATTGGCTGCCTATAATGGGGAGATTATTCCAGGCAGAGGGAACAAATATAAGCAAAGGTTCAGACGAGGGGCATAGCCTGGGATGTAAAGTGCCTGGAGCATTGGATGTGAGGGTGACTATTGTGAGAGAAGTCTGAATAGGGACTTACCATTAGGCAATGGTAGGGAGCTTGCATTTTATTCCAAGTGAGATGAGAAGCTACTGGAATATTTTGAGCAGAGGAGTTTATGCCACATAAATCCCTCTGACTGCAATGTGGTATGTGCACTGAAGGGGGCGAGAGTGGAGGCAGTTAGGAGGCTACTGCAGTCATCCAGGTGAGAGATGGTGGTGGCTTGGACCAGGAAAGTAGTAGTAGAAGTGTCAAGAAGTGGTCAGGTTCTGGATATGTTTTGAAGGTTGTTGAACCAACAGGACAAATAGATGGATTGGATGTGGAGGGAGGGTGAAAGAAAAAGAGGAATCTGGCTTGAATGATTGGGTGTCTGAAGGAACCAATTAGCAAGACGGGCTATTCAGAGGAAGGAGCAAAATTTGGGGGAAAGAGTGATGAGTTCAGTCTTGGAGATGTTAAGTGTGAGGTGCCAGTGGGACATCCAGCAGCTGGATATATGGGTCTGGGGCTCAGAGTAGAGGTCTGGGCTGCGACCATAAATGTGGGAACATATAGATAGAGGTTGAAAAGATGAACTTAGATGAAAGCAGTCTAGGTGAGTGTTTGTACTAGAGCAAAAAGAGAAGACCTCTGAGGACAGAGGCCTGGGGAACATTAACATTTAAGAGGAGGTGATTATTAAGCTAAGTGAAAAATGCCAGACACAAAAGGTCACATATCGTATGATTCCATTTATATGAAATATCCAGGATAGATAAAGCCATACAGCAGAACATGGATTGGTGGCTGCCAGGGGCTGGGGGAGGAGGAAATGGGGAGCAACTGTTTAATGGATAGGGGTTTCCTTTTGTTGTTGTTGTTAGGTGCCATCGAGTCCGTTCCAACTCATATGTACAACAGAACAAAACACTGCCCGGTCCTGCGCCATCCTCATAATCGTTGCTGTGCTTGAATTGAGCCCATTGTTGCAGCCACTGTGTCAATCCATCTGGTTGAGGGTCTTCCTCTTTTTTGCTGACCCTCTACTTTATCCAGCATGATGTCCTTCTTCAGAGACTGGTCCCTCCTGATAACATGTCCAAAGTACATGAGACGAAGTCTCACCATCCTTGCTCCTAGGGAGCATTCTGGCTGTACTTCTTTCAAGACAGATTAGTTCGTTCTCTGACAGTCCATGGTATATAAATATTCTTCTCCAACACTGTAATTCAAATGCATCAGTTCTTCTTCGTTCTTCCTTATTCATTGTCCAGCTTTCACATTCACATGGGTGATTGAAAACACCATGGCTTGGGTCAGGCACATCTTAGTCTTCAAGGTGACATCTTTGTTTTTAACACTTTAAAGAGGTCTTTTGCAGTAGATTTGCCCAATACATCATTTGATTTCTTGACTGCTTCTTCCATGGGCATTGATCGTGGATCCAAGTAAAATGAAATCCTTGACAACTTCGATCTTTTCTCCATTTATCATGATGTTGCTTATTGGCCCAGTTGTGAGGGTTTTTTTTTTTTTTTTTAATGTTGAGCTGTAATCCATACTGTGGGCTGTGGTCTTTGATCTTCATCAGTAAGTGCTTCAAGTCCTCTTCACTTTCAGCGAGCAAGGTTGTGTCATCTGCATAATGCAGGTTGTTAATGAGTCTTCCTCCAATCCTGATGCCACATTCTTCTTCATATAGTCCAGCTTCTTGGATTATTTGCTCAGCATACAGATTGAATAGGTATGGTGCAAGAATACGACCCTGACGCACACCTTTCCCGGCTTTAAACCAGTAAGTATCCCCTTGTTCTGTTTGAACAACTGCCTTTTGGTCTATGTACAGGTTCCTCATGAGCACAATTAAGTGTTCTGGAATTGCCATTTTTAGAAATATTATCCATGGTTTGTTATGATCCACACAGTCGAATGCCTTTGCATAGTCAATAAAACACAGGTAAGCATCTTTCTGGTATTCTCTGCTTTTAGCCAGGATCCATCTGACATAAGCAATAATATCCCTTGTTCCACATCCTCTTCTGAATCTGGCTTGAATTTCTGGCAGTTAGTTTCCTGTCGATGTACTGCTGCAACAGCTTTTGAATGTTCTTCAGCAAAATTTTATTTGCAAGTGACATTAATGATATTGCTTGATAATTTCCTCATTCTTTTGGCGTCTTAGGCTGACTTCTCTACAGAAGCAAAATCAGTAAAGAGTACATCTATATATAGAGAGAGATTTATATCAAGGAAGTGGCTCACGCGGTTGCAGAGGCTGGAACATCCCAAGTCCTTGGGTCAGGATAGAGGCTTCTCCTGATTCATGTAGCTTCAGGGGCTGGAAAACCCAAGACTGGCAGGTCAGAGAGCAGGGCTTTTGCTTACTGGCTGTGAAGACTGACAAATCCCAAGGTCGGCAAGCAAGACCACAGGTAAGCTGCTAGCTCAAGTCCCAAGAACCAGAGATCAGACTAACAGGAGCCAGCTGCAGGATCCAGCCTGCGCAAAAAGCCCTTGAGCCATGCTAGCATGTCCACTTATATTTGATGTAGGCCACACGCCCAAGGAAACTCCCTTTCAACTGATTGGCTACTCAGCAGATCCCATCATGGGAGTGATTATATATCAAATCTTAACAGGGAAGTGATCACATTATATGACTGCCAAAACACTGAGAATCATGGCCCAGCCAAATTGACACACAATCTTAACCATCACAGTTGGATCTCCTTTCTCTGGAATGGGCATAAATATGGATCTCTTTCAGTTGGTTGACCAGGTAGCTGTTTTCCAAATTTCTTGGGATAGAGAAGTGAGCACCTCCAGTGCTGCATCTGTTCTTTGAAACATCTTGATTGGTATTCTGTCAATTCCTGGAGCCTTGTTTTTTACCCATGCAGCTTGAACTTCTTCTTTCAGTACCATTAGTTCTTGATCATATGCCACCTCCTGAAATGACTGAATGTTGGCCAGCTCTTTTTGGTACAGTGATTCTGTATATTCCTCCCATCTTCTTTTGATGTTTTCTGTGTCATTCAGTATTTTGCCCATATTTTGCAACTCAAGGCTTGAATTTTTTTCTTCAGTTCTTTCAGCTTGAGAAATGCCAAGCATGTTCTTCCTTTTTGGTTTTCTAACTCCAGGTCCTTGCACATGTCATTATAATGCTTTATTTTGTCTTCTCGAGCCTCTCTTTGAAATCTTCTGTTCGGGTCTTTTGGAACTAGATGGAGGTGGTGGTTACACAACATTGTGAATTGCTAAATGCCACTGAATTGCACACTTTAAAATAGTTGATTTTATCTTACACAATTTAAAAAAAATAAAGAGGGAGATGATGAATTTGTAAAGGTGACTAAAAAGGAATGGGAAGAGAAGAGGGTCATGGAGACTGAAGAGAAGAGAGTTTCCAGGGGAGCATGTTCAGCAATGCCCAGGGCTGCAGAGGGGCCCCATAAGATGTGTGCACTGATGCAGAGGAGATGGGGGCAGAAGCCAAGCTGCAAGGGACTGAGGAGTGAGTGGGAAGTGAGTAAGTGGGGGGAGGGTCTTCTTCAAGGACCTATGGCTATGAAGGGAAAGAATTAGGTGGGATGGTCACTGGGAGAAGGGAGGGTGAAAGATTGGAGGAGAGTCATTATTATAAAGGTGTCTTAGTTATCTAGTGCTGCCATAACAGAAATACCACAAGTGGGTGGCTTTCACAAGGAGAAATTTATTCTCTCACAGTCCAAGAGGGTAGAAGTTTGAATTCAGGGTGCCAGCTGCAGGGGAAGGCTTTCTTTCTCTGTCATCTCTGGGGGAAGGTCCTTGCCATTCATCTTCCCCTGGTCTAGGAGCTTCTCAGTGCAGGGACCTCTGGTCCAAAGGACTTGCTCCCCTCCTCATTCTTCATTCTTGGTGGCATGAGGTATTATGTCTGAAAAGAGAATGACTCAAGATACAACTTAATCCTGTAGATTGGGTCCTGCCTCATTAACATCATAAAACCCATTGCCCTCATCGAGTTGATTCCAACTCATAGTGACCCTATAGGACAGAGTAGAGCTCCCCCATAGGGTTTCCAGGGAGTAGCTGGTGGATTCAAACTGCCGACCTTTTGGTTAGCAGCCGTACATCAAAGAGGTTAGGATTTACAACATATAGGTAATCACATCAGATCATGAAATGATGGACAAACACACAATACTGGAAATCATAGCTAGGCAAGTTGACACACATTTTGGGAGGACACAATTCAATCCACCCCAAAAGGTAAGAGGTAAGTGGGCCCACTTTAGCCACTGAGAGTCAGTAGACAGGCAAGGCTGAAAACTCAGAAGAGAAAGAAAGTAACCAGTGTAGTTAGGTGGAAGGGGAAAGGGCGGGGCAGGGTGGAGCGGGGGAGAGGATGAAGTCTCGAGGGCGTGGAAAGCCAAGAGTGAGAAGTTAGGGTAGAGAAGGAGAAGGGAGATCTCTCCTGGAAGAGTTACTTCTAAGGAAATCATTTTTAGTGAGCAGGAAGCAGCAAAGATCAAATTATCAACACATGATTTGGGGCTCTTTTGCAAACTTGGATCCTGCTGGGTAATCATGTGTTAATTCAAACAGAACCCTGAGCCTTGGTCAGAGGCACCTGAAGAGGACCGTGTTGACAGAGATGCTGGCTCCCCGCTGGGAAGTGCAAACAATACACACTTCAAATGTGCTTGTACAAATTCAAACACATTGTAAAGTGCTCATGGGAGTTTGTTACATTAATCAAGGTAGAAAGTCTCCTTGAAAGCAAATTATGAGTCTTTACAATGACTAAATAGGACCTGATTAATTGGTTTACCAATTGTTCTTTTTCTGCTCTGGGCTTTGGCCAGGAGTTGGAGGACTCAGAACAAGACTGGGAGAAAGGCCTTAGGTTCCTTTCCTGGTTCTCACCTCTGAGGCAGCCCCTAGCCCTGAAGGTTCAGCAGAACTTTGGACAGAAGTGAGGCATGGGTTTGGCCACAATGCTAATCTTTTACTAAGCAGAGCGGCCCACTGATCTTAGAGGTGGTGCTCCAAAGGAGAAGGAGTTAGAGCTAAGACATTCTGTTCCTTTGTAGACAATGGGGCCTGTAAGCTGATTCCGAAGGCTCATGAGCAAGTCATTGTCTATAAAAAAAAAAACAAAAAACGATGTGCTGACCCTTGTTACATGGGAGTGTGGCCTGTATTGGACAGAGAAGCAAAACATTTGGTTTCTGGCCCAGGCTCTGCTTCAAGCTTGTTGAGGGACTTTGGAAAAGTACCTTTTCCTCTCTGGATCTCAGCTGTTCCATCTGCCAAGTAAGTGGAATGGACAGATGATTTCTAAGGGACCTGCCACTCCAACTTTCTGTTTCGTTTTTGTTTTTTTTAACCTACATTTGATTTTTTTTTCTACGTTTGTTTACGGCTTGTCTTCCTGACTATACTATAAGCTCTGCCAGGACATGCCCCTTGTCTGTTTTATTCATCTTATTTCCCCAGTGCCTAGCATTGTGTCTGGCATATGGTAGGTACTCGATATATTTTCAGTGTAAAAACGAGGTACTGGGAGTCAGAAGACTTGAACCTTGTGATCTTGGGCAAGTCCCTTCCTCTCTCCCAGCCTCAGCTTCCCCACTATCTGATGTTGCTCTTGTTTGTTTCTTTATTGTCTGTCTCCCTCCACTAGAATGTAAACTCCATGAGATCGGGAGCCTCATCTGTCAGAGCATCTGGACATAAAAGATTCTCTATAAATGTTTGTTGAATGAGCAAATGAATGAATGAACGAATGCGTCTACAAAAGGAGGGGGTTGGCCTTGGTAACTTGATGGCAGAGGTTCTGGGAACTTTTCCCTTCCCATACTCTAATGAGGATACCTGTCTGGGCTAGTTTTTCGTACTCCTAAGAGTGCTTAATGCCCTTCTAGGAGAAACACCCACAGCAAATAGGTCAAAGGGCTAAAATCATCAGGAGTGTATGGAAAAACAACTTGCGAACCTTTGAAACTCAGCAGCTTCCCTTCGTGCCATCCCGGAGTAAATGGGCTGTGCCCCAACATGCGTGCCTGAGAACAATTTGAAGCTTGATGTTCAGCCCTTCAAAACCACATAGACTTGGGTAATGTGACCCAATTCCTTGGTTTTGCAAAAGAGGGAGTGCGACTGGGAGAAGAGAATGCACATATTTACCATTTCTTCCTAAGGGTAAAAAACAGAATGTTCAGCATTTGTGGGAGGGGCTGGCATTGTGTTCTGCTTGAGGAATCTTGCTCACTGCATGTGCAGGGTCAGGTGACCAGTTTCCATAACTTGGGCTGGCCCCAGAACAGGCATTGCCCAAAGGCAGGAAAAATGTTTCTATTCTTTAAATCCTGGTTTCCCCAGCAATTTGTAACAATGTGCTGCTGTCCCCTATTGCCTGCTTAATGGAGTTTTTCAAATGGAAGCGAGGGAGATGTAAAGTCTTTAACTTAGAGTACCATCAAAAGAAAGGAGCCCTGATGGCTAATGGCTAAGCATTGGGCTGCTAACCCAAAGGTCTGTGGTTCCAACCCACCCAGCGGGGATCTGCTCCTGTAAAGATCACAGCCTAGGAAACCCTATGGAGCAGTTCTGCTCTATCATGTAAAGATTCACCAAACCAAACCAAATCCGTTGCCATCAAGTCGATTCCAACTCATAAAGACCCTGTAGGACAGAGTAGAACTGCCACATAGGATTCCTGAGGCTGCAATCTTTATGGAAGCAGACTGCCATGTCTTTCTCCTGCAGAGTGGCTGGTGGGTTCTAATCACCAACCTTTCGGTCTGCAGCTAAGCACTTAACCACTGTACCAGCAGAGCTCCTTCATGTAAAGATTACAGCCTAGCAAACCTTATGGGGCAGTTCTACTCTGTCATACAGGGTCGCTATGAGTCCAAATCAACTAGATGGCACACAACAACAGCCTTCAAAGGAAATTCTTGGTAAAAAGAGTTCATTCTGCAGCTTCTAAGGCCAAAGTTCTGAAGAATCCCTTGCCTTTTGCTAAAGGCAAAAGAAACAGATTCTTTGAGCCTCTGCAAACAGAAGCTACCCAGATGATATTTATGACTTTAGAGTGAGAGGGAGAAGGTGCTTGCAGGGAGCCATCTGTCCCTTGACACACGGTTGTCTGTGTCACTCTCTATAAGGTTAGCAACTGCTCTTGAGCAAGTTTGAAGACTGTTGAAATGGATCCTGTATTCCTAGGTCAACTGAACAATGAATAAGGAAGACTGAAGAAGAATTGACACCTTCGAATTATGGTATTGGAGAATAATATTGCTATACCATGGACTGCCAGATAAATGAACAAACCTGTCTTGGAAAAAGTACACTCAGAATGCACATTAGAAGCAAGGATGGTGAGACTTTGTCTCATGTACTTTGGACATGTTATCAGGAGGGACCGGTCCCTAGAGAAGGACATCATGCTTGGCAAAGTAGAGGATCAGACCCTCAGCAAGATGGATTGACACAGTGGCCGCAATGAAAGGCTCATGCATAGCAACGATTGTTAGGATGACACAGGACTGGGCAGTGTTTCCTTCTCTTGTACACAGGGTTTCTATGAGTTGAAA
Source organism: Loxodonta africana (assembly GCF_030014295.1). Classification (NCBI taxonomy): domain Eukaryota; kingdom Metazoa; phylum Chordata; class Mammalia; order Proboscidea; family Elephantidae; genus Loxodonta; species Loxodonta africana. Next base: position 128,370,692 of record NC_087369.1, read on the forward strand.
CTGACTAAAAGGCAACTCTCAACAATTCTAAGGTTTGGAGAACTGGGTTAGTGAATAGTTCGTGTTTTTTTTTTTTTAACTCAGGATTTTTTTTAATTGAACTTTAGATGAAGGTTTACAGAACAAACTAGTTTCTCATCAAACAGTTACTACACACATTGTTCTGTAACATTGGTTAACAACCCCATGACATGTCAACCCTGGGTTCCCTATTACCAGCTTTCCTGTTCCCACCTGTCTTCCAGTCCCTGCCACAGGGCTAGTGCGCCCCTTTAGTCTTGTTTTGTTCCACGGGCCTGTCCAGTCTTTGGCTGAAGGGTGAACCTCAGAAGTGATTTCATTACTGAGCTGAAAGGGTGTCCGGGGGCCACACTCTCAGGGTTTCTCCAGCCTCTGTCAGGCCAGCAAGTCTGGCCTTTCTTTTTGAGTTAGAATTTTGTTCTACATTTTTCTCCAGCTCTGTCCAGGACCTTCTATTGTGATCCCTGTCAGAGCAGATGGTGGTGGTAGCCAGGCACCATCTCGTACTGGACTCAGCCTGGTGGAGGCTGTGGTAGATGTGGTCCATTAGTCCTTTGGACTAATCTTTCCCTTGTGTCTTTAGTTTTCTTTATTCTTCCTTGCTCCCGAAGGGGTGAGACAGTGACGTATACTAGATGGCCGCTAATAGGCTTTTAAGACCCCAGATGCTACATTAGTGAGTAATTTTTACCCACAAAAATCTTTTAGCTCTGCAAAAAAGCTATATTTCCATTGGAAATAACCCACTCAAATGGATGTTTCCACCAGGCTGTCTGTCCTGGGCGTGGGGTGGAGGGCAGAAGACAGTGGTGATTTGGGGGATGAGGCTGGACTGGATGACTCTCAAGACCTCTTCCGTCCCTAAGATCTGAAGATTCTGTGCTGATGTTCCTTTTACAACTACTAGAACCTAAGAGGGTTTTTTCTGGAATTTTGTCTTTGGATGCCAAGGTCCCGGATTTTGACCTGGGGCTGCCTATTTTAGGGTTGCTATCCCTTTGGCTCCATAAAGACATTTAGGAAGATAGTCTGGGTGACCAATTTCTGTGATCTTTAAGGTGAGAAGCCTCTTGAGGCCCCCTTCCTGGGCCATTCTGTGAAGACAGTTCTCCAGCAACAGAGTTGCCCAAGGGGGCTGCCCTACTTGCTCTCTTTGCAGACAGCTGTGAACCACTGGAGTAGGCATGTCCTCTTACGTGGAAGCCAGGGGGTCAGAGACCCTTTTTATGAAGCTCTTTTCTATACTTCCGTCCTCTTTTTTTCTTTTCTCTCCTTCTCATCTTTCAATATATCCAAACACCTACAGAAGAAATTGCGGGTTGCATGCTCCAAGGTCTGTTCTTTTCCTCTTTAACAACAGAAACCTGAGTTTCCTTGAGGCTGGCAATGTACTCAGTTCAAGAAAGCCTCCTTTTAGTTAGGAGTGGCCAGGCAACGAAGTTCTTGCTGATGAGATCTAAGCAGTAGTGTTGTGCAGTATTTCTGGGAAGCTTCCTCAAAAGAAAAGAGCAATCTTTCTTCCCCTTCCTCCTTTCTGCTGCCTGGGTTGTGGATGTCATGGCTGGAAACTAAGCAGCCATCTTAGACAATGAGGCACTGGCTAAATATGGTGGAGCAGCAAATTGGAAGAAGCTTGAGTCTCTGTTGATTTTATAGAACCATCCTATCAACCTTGGGCTGCCTATCTCCAGACTTCCCTTTCATAAGAAATAAACTACCTTTTTTTAAAGCCACTGTTATTTGTTGTTGTTTTTTGTTATTGTAGCCAGAACTAATCCTAACTAATACCACACCCCACTTTAAAATGTGACTATAGTTTGACAAGTAGCCCTAGATAATGGGCTAGAGTTTTATGGGTTAAAATATGGATATGGAGAAAAGTAAGTATTTAGGCTATTTTAAGAGATAACAGTGGGGATTTCCCTAAACAAGAGGCACACGCATACCACGAGGCTGTAGGCAATTCCCTTCACAGTAAGCAGCAGAAGAACCCACATCATGTCTCTCAGATTTACCACAGTATGCCCAACGCCTAGCCCGGTGCCTGACATGTAGGAGGAGCTCAATGAAAAATTCTCAAAAGAATAAACAGTTTGTTTATTTCATAATAACATAATACCATAATCAACAGCCCAGTTTGCTTGTGTGATTTGAAGGACTTTGGGGGAAGCTCCCTCTGTCCCCATCTAAAAATTTCTTCCCAACCCACCAGGTTGTTGTCAGGCGCTGTCGGGTCGCTTTCGACTCATAGTGACCCCATGTGACAGAGTAGAACTGCCCCATAGGATTTTCTGGACTGTAAATACAGGAGTAGGTCACTAGGTCTTTCTCCCATGGAGCTACTGGGTGGGCTTGAACGTCAATCTTTAGGTTGGCAGCCTGGCGCTTAACTGTTGCCCACCAGCGCTCCTTCCAACCCACCATCACCTGCACAATATCTGAAACCCTCATTTATTTATTTATTAGTCTACATTGTTAGGTGCTGTGCTCAGCTCTGAGGATATAAAAAACCCAAAAACCAAACCCCACTGCCTTTGATCGATTCTGACTCATAGTGACCGTACAGGACAGAGTAGGGAAGCTGTTGGTGAATTCCAACAGCTGACCTTTTGGTTAGCAGCTGAACGCTTAACCCCTATGCCACCAGGGGTCCATGTATGTAGTGGTGAACAAACTAGCCCTGTCTTCTGCCCTCAGGGAGCTTCCAGTGCAGTGAGGCAGAAACAAAAAAAAAAAAAACAAAAAGTGAACAAGTCATTACAATCTGTGATAAGTGCAAAGAAGGAAACAATAATAGGGAAAAATTTCTTTAGACAGTGACGGGCAAAGTCCTGTCAGAGGAAGGGAGACCAAAGGGTAGAAGCGAACAGCCAGGCAAAGAGTGGGGTGGGGTGCTGGTGGCTGGTGGGAGGACTCTGGGTAAAAGGAACCACAGCACAAAGGCCCCGAGGTGTGTCTGAGGAATGAAAGAGGCTCAATGTGTCTGGGGCTTAGTAAGAGAAGAAAGAGTGATATAGGAAAAGACTGGTGAGGTCAACAGAGGCCAGATCATGCAGGGACTTGTGGGCCATGGGAAGGAGTTTGGACTTTATTCTAAGTACAGTGATAAGCCACTGATAAGCTTAAATCAAGGGAACACCATGATCTGATTTATGCATTAAGAAGGTCACTCTGGCTGCTGTGTAGAATTGGACAGGGTCCAGAGTGGAAGCAGGGAGACTGCAGTATGAGGCTATTGCCTCCTGTGAGAGATGAGGATGACTTAGACCAGGTATGGCAAAGGAGATGGAGAGAGGTGAAGGGATTCGAGATGTGTTTTGCAGGCTGACTGGACTACACTTGGTGATGAACTGGATGTGGGAGCCGAGGGGGAGGGAGGAATTAAGGTTTCCGGTTTGAGCCACTATGTAGGTGGTGGCGCTATCCACTGAGGAAGGGTACAGTGGGAGAGATGGAAGGCAAGACTTGGCTTTCGTCATGTAGATACTGACATACTTGTGAAACATACAAATGGGGCTGTCAAGGAGGCAGTTGAATACTTGAGTCTGGAGCTCAAGGGGGAGCTCAGGACTGGAGATATACATTTGGGAGTTGTTAGCATGGTGATGTTAATTAAGATCTTGGAAATAGATGGCCCAACAAGAGAGAGAATGGAGAGAGAATAGAGCTGAGCCCTGAGGCACTCCAATGGTTAGAGGAGGAGAAGCCTGCAAAGATAACGGAGAAGAGGCCATAGGATTACTTGTGTATTGCCTGTCAGCCCCACTAGAATGTTTTGGAATTTGAGGTGGCTGAAAAATAGTATCTCTTTTCTTCTTCCTGAGATCAGAACCAATCAAGGGAGAGGCACAAGCAGGAGTCAGACAGAAGGAGACAAAAATATGGCCTTTATTAATCATAAAGCTGTGCAGAGAAAGGGGAGTAGAGGTGCAGCCAAACAGGCTTGCTAATATGCACCCCTCCCCAATTAAACAGACTTCCCCATCCTCTCTCTGGCATAGACCACAGGAGCAGGGGCTGAGTCTGCCCCACTGAGTTTACTGCAGGGCTGGGAGAACAGACGAGGGCACTTGCACTCTGCAAGGTGAAAGGTCCCAAAAAGTGAGGAGAAAGAATGGGGCTACACTGAGCATTTCCTGTTCCTTCTCCCACACTCCCCATTGTGTCTTATCTGTCCCTCCATATGGAAACATGAAACAGCTCCAGGAGCAGAGAGGCCGTATTTCTCCTGGTCACCACTGCATCCCCTGTGCCTAGCATGGTGCCTGGCACATAGTATGTGCCGATGTTCATTGAATGGATGAATCTGGATGTCAGGATTGAAACAATCCTCACAGATCATCCAGAAATCACCTGGGAAGCTCAAAAATGCCTATGCCCATGTCACAACCCCAGATAAATTTTCTTAAAATTTCTGGAGGTGAGCTTCAGACATCGAAAGCCTCCCCTGTAAACTAAAAAACCCGTTGCTGTCGAGTGGATTCTGACTCATAGCAACCCTCTAGGCCAGGGTAGAACTGCCCCCACAGGGTTTCCAAGGAGCGCCCGGTGGATTCGAACTGCTGACCTTTTGGTTAGCAGCCAACCTCTCAACCACTGAGGCACCAGAGCTCCGAAAGTGATTCCAATGTGTCTCCAAGGTTATGAACTATTGCCCTGGTCTAAACTCTCATTTTACAGATGAGGGATGCTGAGTCCTAGAGTCAGGAGATCTAGGTGTAACACTAGAGGGAGGACTCATCTTGGCCCCGCCGCTAACTGCATGAGTGGCTGAGACAAGGCTGTTTCTCTTACCGGGCCTAAGTGTTCTTGTCTGTGAAGTAAGGAGCTTGGGATAGAGAATCTCTAGAGCCCTGTTCAGCCCTAACGTATTGCTCTATTCTCTGATCCAGGGATGGATTATCCAATAAGCAAGGTATGCACGGGCTTACTTGTGTTTACTTACTAATCCGTACTGCACAATGCCACCTGTTTTTCACCACATCTTTCAAATTGTGAAACTGTGCACTACAGATTAGTAAGTAAACACAAGTAAGCCATGTGTACCTTGCTTAACGTGAGCCGGTACGTACCTTGCTTACTGGCTAATCCACTCCTGCTCCGATCCCATGTGCAACTTCACTCGTCAGTACATTGTTTGTGCGTTAAAATTCCTCTACACCGTGGTTAGGTTAGTTTTGCACTGGAAATGACTGTATCCTGGATTGCAATGGACAACAGAGATATGTGGGAGAGCTTAGGACCCGCCATTCCTGTCTGGTGGAGATTTTGTCCTGTGTTTCTCTTAGGTGGTGGCAGCAGGAAGATCACCGAGAAACGGCACAGAAATAGCTAAGGAAGCGTTAAAGGGCTGGAGCATCCTTTTTGCTCTTCTATTTTTTTTTTACCCCTGCTGCTCACCTCCTCCCAGACAGCTCTTTCTCTTTCTTTTCCTGCCCTCTCCTTTATCTGCATCCATTAGAAGTCTTTCAAAGGCAAGCCTATTCCCTCTGCCTACCTAAGCTGTCCCCAACACAATCCACCCATCACCCTCCCATTTTAGTTTAGAGTCTTCTCGAGAGCTTGTAAGTGTGTTGTCAAAGTATAGGCAACCAGAAGTGTCTCATGAAATGAGAAAAGCTGGGCAATAAGGCTGTAGGTGATTCCTTCCTCTACTAAATTCCATGGAGTGATACTGAGCCATGTGTTGGTCTTTCAAAGCGGCTATTTCCTTTGTGGAGTTCTTGGATGGTCCAAAGAGTTAACATGCTCAGCTGCTAACTGATAAGTTGGAGGTTTGAGTCCACCCGAGATGCCTTGGAAGAAAGGCCAGACAATCTCTTCAAAAAAAAAAAAACAGCCATTGAAAACCCTATGGAGCACAGTTCTACTCTGACACACACGGGGCCACCTTGAGTCAGAGTCGACTTGAAGACAACTATATATAAGGAGTAATAGCATTTTGGAGCTGGAAGGGAAACTGAGGCCTACAGGAAAGAGGTAATTTGTATATGTCTCTAAACTGGACGGCTCATCTTGACCCTACTACCTGATAAGTGCATGGCTTAGAAAGGATCCTGTGTAGCCAACTTGTTTTTCAGATTAGAAAACTGAAGTCTGGAGATGCCAGTGACTTGCTCAAGGTCACACAGCTTGCTAAGCAAAGACTAAGACTATAGCCCAGGACTCCTGACTCCCTCTTCCAGTAATAACCTCAGCTGCCTCAGTCTCCTCCAAAGTGATCTTTAGGGATTAGTTTACTTTCATAGGAGTCCCTGGATGGTGCAAGCAGTTAACATGCTCAGCTGCTAACTGAACAGTTGGATGTTTGAGTCCACCCAGAAGTACCTTGGAACAAAGACCTGGTGAACTGCTTCCAAAAAATCAGCCATCGAAAACCCTATGGAGCACAATTCTCATGTCACACACGGGTCGCCATGAGTTGGAATTGACTTGACGGTAACATTTTTGTTTTTAATTATTTCATAAACTGATGGGGGGCTAGTAGTAAGGAATTTTAAAAATAGGCAAAAAGGTAAAAATGGAGAGGAAATTACCAGACCTCAGTATTCCCTTGGGCTTTCCCTCCCTCTTTGTTTGACACCTCCCCAGTCTGCCTTTCCTCCTCTCCTGCACCCCATCACTGAGGATGGCCTCCAAGGCTCAGGGCTTCGCCTCTGCTTTTCCTCCTCAGCACCCACTTCTTTGGGGGCACATGTCCACTCAGACTGCTCCAGCGCCTGTGACATACACGCATGCGCACATCCAGTGCTCCAGCCCTTGCCTTCACATTTCTCTTTCCACAGCTGGTTACGGGATCTTTCCATGCACAAGTATGCTTAGCTCAGCTGGAAAGCAGCGCATCAAAATTGAAACTCATTTTCCCTCTGAAAATCTGCAGCCTTTTCCCACACCTCGGTTTCTTGCAGTGTTTCCGTATTCTCCCCAGACGGAGAAGTTTCATGTCATCCTTGACTCATGGCTACCTTGTTTTCTCCTCCCCACCCCACTTTGTCACCAGGTCATGCTGATTTTCACTTAGTGGAGGTTCCTCAAACTTTGATGTACTCCGCCATCACCAAGGGAACTTGTTAGCGTTACCAATCCCTGAGCCCCGCCCACTCTTTAGTCTGGGGGTGGGGCCTGGGATCGTCATTTTAAACAAACTTCTCAGGTGAGTCTGATGGTGGACTGCAGACCACACTCGGAGAAACGCTACCTTCCAGTGTCTTCTGGCTTTGTTCCTTCCTCTTTCCACAAACACTATCCTTACCCCAGCTGGACCTCATCACCTCACACCTGGATTACAGCAACAGCTGGCCTGCCTGCCGCTAACCTTTCCCTGTTTCAGCTTCCCCAGCTGCCAGCACCCATCTTCTACAAATCTTTTTTTTTATTATTATTATTTTTTATCACATCACTTTCCTGCTCAGAAGCCTCCCATGGCTCCCTCAGACCTACTTGATCCTATCTCAATTCATTTCACTGTTCACTCTCATCCCTCCAGGCTCATTGGTCATTTTTAAATTAAATGTTAGGCCCTCTGCCATTTTGAGGATGGGCTGTTTCCTACTCCCTCCCCTGGAACACTTCTGATTACATTAAAAAAAAAAAAAACCGTTGCTGTTGAGTCAGTTCGGACTATAGGTCAGAGCAGAACTGCCCCGTAGGGTTTCCAAGGGGCGGCTGGTGGATTCCAACTGCAGGCCTTTTGGTTCACAGCCAAGCTCTTAACCACTACACCACCAGGGCTCCTCTGATTACACAGGAGGAATTATGAAAACTGTTTAGATTCTCCATCTTATTTCTCAATGCATCTGCTCCCTCCCCATCCTGGCTCTGCTATTCACTTAGCTATGTGACTTTGGAAAAGTTGTTTCACCTCTCTATGCCTTAGTTTTCTCATCTGTAAAATAGGGATATTAATAGTACATACTTCATAGGTTTGTGGACAGGATTAACAGAGTTAACAGATGTAAAAGGGTTTTCAACGGCATCTGGCATAAAGTAAGTGCCATGTAAGTGTGAGCTATTATTATTAATTTTTGTTAGTATCGCCCCTTTCAGCCAGCTCCTCCCTGGAAACCACTTGTGCTTGCAATAGCTCACTGATGAAGTCCTCTGTCAAACCTTTCCTGATCTAGCGGAGGTGGTTAAGTATTTGGGTTTCAACGAGCTTCTCTGCATGAGACAACCTGAGGAACTGGGCTGTTTACAAAGCTCTAATTGTGTCCATTAATTTCTAACCAACTAGGAGGAGAGGAGGGGAGACTCCAAATAGGTCTGAAAGCAAGGTTTTTTTCAGGATAACTAGGATAATGTTAGGACAACTTCAAAATATCTTAAGGGGCAGTGAGTCATGAGAGTTCTTGGGGATCCCTTTCGTATAGTCTTTCTGGAGTCCTTCTCCCTACACCCCTGCCTCCGCATTGCTCACTCCCTGGGTTCATTCTCGGAGCCTTCCTGGGAGCACCTTCCTCTAGGGTGGTTCCTAGCCTGTAAGCCTCACACCTTGCATCCCAAGCAGTCCTTGTCTGTAAGGAATGCATCTCCCACATTTCTGTTCTAGTTTTAAATCCACGTCCATGCTTTTGGGGTGAACACAATAAATTCCTTTAAAAGGCCTTGCAGAACTCCCAGTCACTGTTAGTCATTATGTGCTCTCTCTGAATAAACACTAAAAGTTCAACTACTATCATGTGGAGGGTGGTCAGAGAATAGTTTTGACATTGAAAAGGGGCCCTTATTGTCACAAAGGCTGAGAACTACCGCCCCATGGGCTACATGGGAGGCATGGGGGTAGCGTAGAGCCCTCTAGCTCTCCGTTTTCTTGTCTGTCAAATGGAGGTAAATAATAACTGCCTCTCTTCCTAAGGCCAAGAAACAGAATGTTCTGCATTCATGAGGAAGGTGCTCTTGTGATCCTTGATGTGATGAGAGGACTATAGTGAGACTGAGATGAGATTGTAGAGAGAGAAGCACCTAGAATGGTGGCATACAGAGGCCAACGGTTATCACCACCGCTTCTGCTGTTGCTGTTCTTGTTCTTTTTCTTGTTCTGGGTCTAGCTGAATCCCCCGAGCCCAGAGCTCCAAAGCCTATGAATTTTTCCAGGATCAATACGTTCTTTTGCCTTTCCCCGCCCTTAGTTGGTTTTCGGTGGCACAACAACAATACTACTCCTAACAAACATCCACAAAGTTCCTCTTATCTTAGTAACCGCTGTGGCTTCAGAAGTTGCAATGTTTGTCTCTGTTTAGTCAGGGTTGCCTAGGAAACGAAGCTGTTCTCTCTTTGCTACTGTGTGACTGTGGGGCAAGTTTTTTTCCCCTTTCCTGTAGGGAAGGACTTGATGACCCCAGAGAGGTTTGGCTGTCGCTTGGCTATTTTCTGTTTCCTTTTTCATCTGTTGGTCCTTGTTTGGCTGGAAATTGGGTGTGGGAAGTCTACAGAAGATGAGCTGAATAGTCAAAAGGTCCTTTAGCTTGTTTTGAAAGGGTGAGGGGTTTGGGAGTAAGTGGGGACTTTGGAGAGCTGGGTCAGGGTGGGGGACGGCTGTCCGGAGGCTTTGAACGTTCTAGTCTGAAGTTCGTATTTGTTCCAGCAGCAGCAAAATCACCATGTTCCATGACCAAATTGACAAGTGTAGGCAATGAATTCGGCAGCATCGGTAGAGAGGTTAGGAGCTGGTAGGAAAACTGGCATTTGAGAGGCTAGCAAGCAGGGCTTTGAAACATTCCGAATAGAGTTTTGGTGATTGGAAAAGAACAGGCCACCATGGATGACCTTTTACAGAAAAGGAAGCATGTCATTTTGATTCTATTTGGGTAGTGCTTGGAGCAAGGGAAGGAGCCAAGATGTCTTGGTCACCTTGAGGTTTGTGGCTCAGGAAAATGGAGTGCTGTTGAATTTCAAGTGGCAAAAGGGTAATTATACACACTGGAGAAAGTTAAGATTGAATGGAGTCCCTCCCATAGGGGTGATAGTCTCCCTTGTGGGGAACACAGTGGGCTTGGAATACAACCCTTGGTCCAGGGTGTGTCCCGATTGGAGTATGGTAGAGGAGACACTGAGTAATGTCTCCTCTACCACATAATGGATAATGAATAATCATTAGACAGAGTATCGGAAAACTGGGCAGGACCCCAGGTGCCAAAGACATGTGGCTGGGGAAAGAGTGATTGGTGATAATGAACCCTAAATAGAGGCAGAGGAGGGGAGCCGCAGTCAAGACCCTTAGAATTGGCCCTGCCCATGAGGCTGGTGAGTTTTGTGTTAAGTGGAGTAGCAGCAATTGAGAGTAGTTTTCCTGGGAGGAGAGGCAGAGGAGAGTGGGCTTTTTACTTACCTCAAACGGTCTACATCCTTTCCTAAGGCCCTCTTAGCTCCTTTGCCAAGGTCAAGGGTCACATGGGGATCGGTGTTAGGAAAATGCATTAAATAATTCTGATGATGCTTTCAGAAGAGAGAAGAGGCCCAGTCATGTTTATTTGGTTCTCTCCTTGCTCCCTCACATGTATATTCTGCCCTATTCTTTTGGACCTTCTTGGGGTATCCTCCCTCCCAAATCACCCCCTCAGACTGAGGTTGCATGTTGCTAGTCACTTTGCCACCCAACTCGGAAGCTCTCATATGAAAGCAGGAGCAGGCTAGAGCGGGATGGACGTGAATTTGAATCCCATTTGGCCATAATTCCTGTGTGACTTTGGGCAAGTTACTTAAATTTGCTACGTCTCAGCTTCCTTATCATATAATGAGGGAAAAGAGCACGTACTTCACATGGGTACTGTGAGGGTTACATAAGAGCATGGATGGAGCATAGGCCTGGTACTTAGTGGGTGCTTGATGTTCAAATGAGTCAAACTGTTGACCCTGCTACTACCAGCACCACCATGTGAGGAGCCCCTACTGCCCAGTCCATTTATACTCAGTCAGACTCCAATTTTATTTTTAGAAAAAAAGAGAGCCAAGTTTATTGAAATGTCGAGCTACATTTGGAAAAATCAAAATCCCAATCCTGGAGACAGACATCAGGATAAGGTGTCAGGAAGTGGAAAGTGTTCACTGCCACAGAGGCCCCTAGAGACAAGCTCCCTGAGCACGTCACCTAGGCACCGTCAAGTCAAAGCCATTTCCTTGTCCACAACAGGACACCATCAAGTTAATCACTCTGTTCACTTGAAAGTTTTCCACAACAGTAATAACATTAATAATAATAATAACAAAAACCAGTTTTTAAACAGCACTGAGAAGTCCAAGCTAATTTTCTCTCAACCCCATTCTAGTTAGTCAGCACCAGTGAATGGTGGGTTTGGCATTCAGGAGAGAACCTCACACGCCTCCAATGGACAGACGGGGAAAAGGGTGCAGCAGCAAGGCATCTGTGGCTGCATCCCGGGGCTGGCCCCCTTCCCTGCCTTTAGGTTTTCGGCTTACTTTACCTAGAGGACAAACTGGATCAACTTGGTAAATGAACACAGTCAAATGATTAGCCTTACGAGACAAGGGACCAGTCAATACTCCCAAAGCTGGTTAGGCCTTCAACATGTAGGTGGATGTGTATATGCATACATCACTACACTAAGCTATAGATCTAGCCCTATGGGTATATATACGCATTTACGGCTATATAGAAAAACTATGCCAATACTAACCAAACAGAACTTTGTAAGCGGTCATCCCAAAGCTGTAATCCCACACTGGGCTGTGCACAAAGCCATGCATTATACCATAGTAACCAACAGAAGGCTGATTTGGCTCGATCTCTCCCATCTATTCACCCTGCCTTTGCAAGGCAGGGGAGAAGAGAGAGGTTGCCTCTGCTTAAAACACAAGTGGCTTCTTCATAGGAACAGTCGTCAAGTGAAGCTGTTGAAGATGTCCATGGAAATGAAAAACAGACCCCTTATACTTTCCGGAGCAAACTGCATCTCATCTCGAACTACCTTTCTCCCTTGCCAGCTGGAGCTAAGTTGTCCAGGCCCCAGGAGCCCCTAGGGCGCAGTGGCATTAGAGGCTCACTGGCTTGGGGTGACTAAGCCCCATGCAACTCAGCCTCCAGAGACCTGCTCTTTGTCAGGGGTCTGTCACTGGAGTGGACCCAGGTGGCCATGTCCTTGGGACATCTCTTGGCACCAGCTATGCTAGGTGTAAAGTTCTCCACGTGAGATGACGCTTGGGGAGCCAAAAACAAACTGGAAAGAACTAGGTAGAACAAGTTTAGTGGCTCTGCCCACCGCGAGGCAGAGCCACTTACACCGCAGAACCATCGGGGGCCTCTGGCACTTGTGGGGACTCAGGAGCTGGCTCTTCTGGGCTCAGACGAGACTGGAACTTCTCCAGCTGCTCTGGGCTGGCCAGGGTCTTCAAGAGGGTGTTCTCACGCTCCAGTTGGGAGTTCTTTTCCACCAGCTCTCGGATCTGCTCCTTCAGGATCTCCACCTCCTCTCTTACAGCATACATCAGATGATTCTTCACCAGATCCTGCCACAGAGGAAAGAACAACCACCAAGCCATTCGTTAGCCAGTCACGACCACTCCGCAGCACCTTCACTCTGCCATCGATGTGCCCGCCAGGCCCCTCAGATTGACAGCCTCTAGCCTTCCCACGATAGATCTTCCGCACACCGGCCCACTAGCCCTATTCCTCACACACCTTTCTCTGAAGCACTTAAACCCTTACTCAAGAGAGCTGGATCCTTTGGGACTTGCCTGAGGTAGGACAGCTTTAAACTAGACAGGTTGCCCGCCAATGTTTCTAATGGCTTTCAAAGCCGGCTGCTGCTTAAGGGCCTTTGGGGTGAGACTGCTGCGGGTTGCTGGTGGTTTGCTATGTCCCCATTTCAACATCAGGTTCTGAGGCTGGCGCAGAGCCCGGGGAGGGCCCGCAGTGCACCCCATACTGTTTGCCTGCTTTACAAACCCTCACCAAGAGAATAAAATGGGCTTTTGGAGTTTCCTCCCTTCCTCTTGACCCAGCACCCTGAGTCTGCAGCTGTCTTGCAGCAAGGCCAGACAGGACGTTGGCCTAGGGGAAGGTCTGGGTGTGGCTGCATCCTCTCTGAATGTGATAACTGCACTGGGGGCAGGGAACTGTGTCAGTAGGCTCCAGGGCACAGTTAAGTGGCTGCTGACTGCTGGAAGCCCCAAACCCCTGCAGTCATGTTGGCAGCTGGGTGGAGTCGGACCTCTACCTGGTAGAGAGGGAGAAGGGGTGGGGTGCTCTGCTTCCTGTTTCCTCCCAACTCCTGACCCCAACCCAGGCTCTGCAGAGGCACTGCAGTGCGGTTGCATCCAATGAGCTCTGTCTGCCTCCTGCCAACTGCGGGATGCTCCAGCCGCTGCGGCCCGGGAGGGGAGCCAGGGGCTGCTGCAAAGCCCTTGGGGTGGGCGGGGCGGGGGGGGGAAAGAGGAGGCCGGCAAGGGCAGACTGGAAATGCCCTCAGAAGCGCTAAGCTAGGCAGACTGCACTTCAGGAGGATGGGAAGCAGGCTGTGGACTTCTTCAAGCTCTTGTGCCCACCCCTCTCGGTTCTGCCCCAAGTTACATAAGCAGCAGCCAGCTCTGGGGATGGGAATGACGCAGTGAAGCCACTCACCATGGCCTGCTCGATCTTGTTGTCTATGGCCACCACGCTGGCTCCAGAAGCGCTGCCAAGACAAAAAGCAAAGTGACCGCGTTACCACTCATTTCCACTCGGAGTACCTGGCAGCTGTGGCCAAAGTCCTCCATCTACCCTGGCTTTTCCTCCTTCCCGCCTCTCCGGCCAGGAGCGCTGGTCAATTTGTTCCTAGGTCCCTTCCTGGGCCCTGCAGGAAGCTGTACCTCCCCACCCAGGCTGGCCCACCGCCGCCGCCCTGAGCGCAAACTGGAGCAGCGCGCGGGGCCCCGGGGTGGCTTGGGCCAGCGCGGCCTGCTCGCCCGGCCCGGGCGTTGTGCAAACAATGGGGGGCGAGCAGCCTGGAGTCCCTGCAGCCGGCCCAACCCAGAACATCCCCGGCAAACCTACCTGGCTCGAAGCTAGCTAAGAATTTCTGTACGGCTCTCGGAAGCTTCCGACCTGGCCTCCCCAGCGGCGCGTGGCCAGCCCCCTGCCCAGCCCTGTGGTGCCCTGCCCAGCCCTGTCGTGCCCGGCCCCGCCGCCCCTCTCCTGCTACTGTCTCTGCGGCTGCAGCAGCTCCTTCTCAGGGCGCAGCGGCCGCAGGGACGCTCCGACGGCGGATCCCAGTGCAGCGGTGACACCCCCCCCCACGCCGCGTCCCCTTCCCCCGCCCCTTCCCAGGATGCTGCACCGCGGGGGAGCGAGGACCAGCCGCACCACGCCGGCTCGGAGATCCCGCTGGAGGCCAGCCCCCGCCTGCACCCGGCTCGCCTCGGAGCGGGGCTGGGACCAGTGATTACCTGTTATCCAGTTTAACGGAAACCACATCCCCTCCAAGCAGTGAAGAGAAGAAGGAGATAGAGAAATTGCGCAGCTGATAGACCGCCACCTCCATGGGGGTCTGATACATTTCAGTGCTCATGGTTCGGGCGGCCTGGGAGCTCTGGACCAGCTATGGGCCGGGCTGGGCGGCTGCGGCTGTGGGCGTGCTGCACGGGGCTGGGCTCTGCGCGGCCGGCCTGGGGCTAGGAGTGGGGCGCAGGCTGCTGAGCGGACCCAAAGTCAAGCAGGCGGTCCAGCTGGAGTTGAAGGGGAAGTGACTCGAGGGGTGTCACCTAGCGTGTCACAAACTCCACAGCCGCCAGTCCAACCCAGACTCGAAGATATTTCGGCTTCTACTTCTTTATATAGGAGGAGCCGGCTGCGTCACATGGCGTCAGGGGCCATGCAAATGAGTCCTGTACTGGGCTTTGTGGCCCAGTTAAACCACATCCCCTCCCTGAACCTTCGGCTGGAACTGTAAACAGTTCAGCACTTTTCTTGTGCCAACTGGCATCTCCAAAGAGGGCTCTGCAGATTGGTAAAAACCAAACTGGAGCTGAACCTAAGAGATTGCTGATTTCTAGAGAAATAAGCACAAATGCTATAACAGGAGGTAGAAACATTCAGTAGAGGGCAGCGCTGGGACCAGTTTACAAAGCTCTTCTTGAGGTGGCAACCAGCATACCCTGATGGCTCCAACACTCCCTAGTCACCCACCCTCACTGTCAGGAGTCTCACCTTCTCGCTACCTGCCCTCTCAGCCTCTCTCCTGCACACATACTTTGTCACTTACAGGCTCACTCTCCCACCCGCTCAGCTGTCTCCTCACCCAGCCAGCTGGCTCACCAGCCTGCACCAATCTACTGCCTCCTCCTTCTATTAGCTCGGGAGCTAATGTGTGCATGCATGTGCATGGAGGAGAGGGTGTTCAGGACCTCAGCGGAGTGGGTGAACATATAGATGAGAGCAACTGGGGCTAGGTGGGTGCTGGAGGTGGGGAGGAGGCAGGGGAGGGGAGTAGGCACATGACAATATACCAGCCTGGTCTCCACAGCCTATTCTGCAAAGAAAATACATTCAACACTATTCAGGGTCTCATGTCCATGTTTTTCTTTTCAAGATTTTGTTACATTCATATAAACAGCAAATGACAACAAAACTACAAACCATCCCTAGAGAACACCTGCCCTGTGACAGGGTCCAGGCATATCATGGGAGGGTTGGTCCTCCAGGAGGAAAAAAAAAAAAGATTCCAAAGCACAAGAAATGTAAAAAGATTAGTGTTTCCTAGTAAAGAGTTACATAGATTTCCATCAAAAATGTTTTCATTCTTTTCAGCCTCAAGCTTAAAAACAGAACAAAAAAAAAAAAAGGCATGAGGCTTAAGGTCCTTCTGTCCTGCGCCTTCCTGAATGAGGCCTCCTGGTGGACAAAAGCAGAATTGCAGCCAGAATGAGCAACCAGGGCAGGGCAAGGGGAGAGGTGATGCAACTAGGGGTATCATTTACACCAACCCGAGGCCATAAGGAGAACATTGAGTTCCACCACACATACAGTAGTTTCGATGAATCTAAGGCCAGTACCCTTGAATCAGTGCTCCACAGGCTATGATCTAAAGAAATACCCCAATGCTATTGGAAAAGTACTGGGGCTTCTTATCAGCAAACAAGGTAATTATTACTTGCTTCAGGATATTTCCCCTAACTAGGTGCCTGGCACCGACATCTTGGCCAAGGCCCTAGTCAAGCCCAGTATGAAGGCCTTGATTTTCTCCAGGTTGTCAGTGCAGTTATGCCACTGAGCAGCCAACATTTGTCACTATGACTTGGGATTCCCACTGAATCCAATTGGTGATAACACACAACCACCATTCTATTTGCAAAGGGTTGACAATTAGATCTAAGCAAACCTACCACGCTGGCATAGCATAGGTTTTTCTTCACCCCAGTTGTAGGTGGGAGACGATCCCAAACTCAGGACATTCTGTTAACATTTAGGACACAAACTCTCTAGACATGGTGCTGGAAGTAAGCAGTGTGTTCTCATCAGAACATTAGCTGAGAAAAAGAACTTCTTAAATCAGGAGATTAATTGATATCGATATTGGAATTCCCTAAGACATTAATCTGTCCTCTACAACACATAAGAGCTTTCTTGGTGCAGGAAGTCTCTGAAGTGACCTTTCATTAGCTCGTCAATTTTTCCCAAAATAACAATTGCTACTCACCCCAAGATTCCAAGGGAGATGATGAGAAGAAAAGGGGAGAGAGAAATAAGCTGGCTTGGTGGGAGTGGGGGTGGGGGTGGAACACTGCCAGGAAAACAGGACACAGAAGAAAATCGACTCCTTTGGCAGAGTCTTTCTTATATGGACACCAGTTAACCAGATGCCATTGACTTGATTCCGACTCATGGTGGCCCCACGTGCGTCAGAGTAAAACTATGCTCCATAGGGCTTTCAGTGGCTGATTTTTCAGAAGTAGATTTCCAGGCCTTTCTTCCAAGGTGCCTCTGGGTGAACTCAAACCTCTAACCTTTCGGTTAGCAGCCGAGTCTTCAACCAATTGCACCACCCAGAGACTCCATGTTAATTATACTTCGGTGAAAAAGTAAGCTGAGTTCAAGACTCACTGACAATAATAAGTAAACAAACAAACCAGTTGAGCCGATTCCAACACATGGCTACCCTATGAGTAGAACTGTGCTCCATAGGGTTTTCAATCGCTAATTTTTCAGAGGCAGATTGCCAGGCCTTTCTTCCAAGGCACCTCTCGGTGGACTCAAACCTCCAACCTTTCAGTTAGCAGTTGAGTGCTTAGCCAGTTGCACTACCCAGAGACTCTGTGTTAATTATACTTCAGTGAAAAAGTAAGCTGAGTTTGAGCCTTGTTGACAACAACAGCTACCATTAACCAAGCATCAGCTCTGGTCAAGCACTGGGCTGGCTGCACCACAAACCTTGCAGTGTGAGCACTGTCACCAGTATTTTACAGATGAAGAAACCGAGGCTTGGAAAAACTAACTTGCCCATGGTGGCACAGCTAATAAACTGCCGAGCTGGGACTCCAGTCTGGGGCTTCCTGACCTACAGATCAAGTTTATTCCTACTACACTTAACAGTGGGGCAGGGGGTAGGTTAGGGGGGATGCTTATTGGATGAGTGGGGGCTGGAATGAGTGAGTGGAGGCAGTTGGGGGATGGGATGGAGCTGCCAGAACAGCAAGGAAGAAAAAAGGGCAGGGGTAGGAGAAGTGCCCCCAGGGTGCCAGCATTCTGACACTCAAGGCCAGGAGGGAGGAGCAGTGGGGAGGAGAGAGACCAGAAGACTAGCCAAACTGTCCAACTGTCTGTCCACTGAATTTTCTAAGAGGGCTGTGCTCACCCGGGTCATTTCAAAAGGCAGCCAAGCAGCCCTCAAGGAAAGCTATTGCTCTCTAGGAAATAACCCACCACCCACTGCTAGGAAATAAAAAAAAAAAATAGGACCTACTAATTTTTTTTTTTTTTAATTCAACCAGGTGGCTCCCAGACTGGACTATGTAGTCCTCTGGGGTATACAAGATTTGAAATAAGGTCAAGGAATGCTAATCACGGTCCCTTCAAAACTCAAGTTCCCGGGCCCCACTCACTGGCACCCTTAATTAACTCCTTTTTTTCCTATTCCTGCTGTGCTCAGCTTTTAGGAGACTGAGACCACCAACAAGAAAACAAGCTCATATACGAGATTTAGCTTAAGAAAACAACTTCGAAAGGCTATCCCGGGTCCAGCCCACCCTCAGCCAATCCCTCATCCCCTCTCCACCTATAGTTCTGCATGGTGGGGAGTGATCACTGTGAGATCTCCCATCAGCAAACAGTGATTGGACCCCAGGGTCGGCTCCTAAAGGAAGACAGTGGACTTAAACATAGTAGAAACATTTTCTACAAGGGCAGGGGAGTTGGGGGTGGGTAGCTGGGAGCTGGGAGAAGGAATCCAAAGAGTTTTCTGCTTAACCTCAGCACATCAGAAAATTCCGCTGCCTAGGATAGCTGGGCCAAACCTTGCAGTGAGTGGAAGTTTATGCTGTACCTGATATCGACGATCTGATCTAACATTACTGAGTGAAGTGCTGATCCTTGAAGCCCTGTGTCCTTGTGTCCTGTGAAGGTGGATCCCAGACAGGAAATAGTAGCCTAGGAATTCCACAGCCCAGTGCCCCCGTGTTCCCAAACTCCCTTTCTTACATCCTACAACTTACAGTGTAGGCTGGACAGCAGCACACAGCCGATGAGCCAGGCCCTTTGCCGGCCCTCAGTTCCAGCCCTCATGCCATGGGATTTTGCAAAGAAACACATAGCTGACTCAGTCTCTCTCAGGAGCAACCTGCTAGTTGGAGGATGACATAATGAGGATGGGACCAACTCCCCCCCCCCATCTCAGGAGCCCCTGGAAGCCTACTTGTTCCCTTTGAGGTGGAGGAAGTGTCTCAACATTGCCACTGGTCTGTTCCACTTCAAAAGCCAGACTCTCCAGGGTAAGGGCCCTTCCTATTTCGGGTTCCCACGGGACAGAGGAACAGAGACTGGGCAAAGGCTGGGCAACAGATGCCCTGGACAGGATCTCAGCACGCTGAGGAGGCGTGGGGAGCAGACTCGGGGTGGGTGCTGTAGGCTGGGGGTGGGGATGAGGGGGAACATCTCACTTCCCTTTTTGTCACACTTAGAGCATTGTGTACCACACGGCCAGAAGGAAACTATTTATAGGCAAGTCTTCCTTCTTTTCTACTTTTCTAATCTTTGGGAATGTTCCACCCAACTATTCGGCAACATCGCCAGCAAAACACAGGGTCCTGTGTCAGGAGAAGCGGAAAGAGACACGATGCAAGAGGTGCGGGACAAGCCACAAAGCAAACACAGGGTTAGGAGCTGGAAAAGGAAATACAAAAAGGATATTGAGCACTACAGCGTTAGGGCAGCATTAATGGGATGGTTGAAAAACATCCCTCCCCACTTCCCCCTCCGCCACGGCCCCCTTCCATCTGAATCTCTGTCTAGTTCTAATTACTTACTTGTCCCTTTTTCTGAAGAGGTTGGGGGAATAAGGAGGCTGAAATGCCATAATTTACTTTTTCCTTGCTTCTTGCTTATCTTTGCTCTTCCCTTCTGGTTCCACTCCAGTGTGGAAGACTATGGACAGGAGGGCCACTGCTGCTTGCAGGGTTACTTTGGCTTCATGGAAAATCCCCAATGTCCAGGATGAAGGATGTAAGAAGGAAAGGCCGTGACCGAGAAAGTGCCTTGTTCTCTGTGGCTCATGTGAACTGCCCTGCATGGCCAGGGCCCAGAACCTTGAGTCTGGGAGGCAGGAAAATGGGGAGGACTGATGTGGCTGCAGATGCAGAAGGTGATGGCGGGTGGAAGGGAGCCCCAGAAGAATTCTGGCTGAGATGGAGCCTCTTTTGGACAAGCAGCTAGCAATTGATTTGGGGCAAATCTTGGCACTGAATGACAGCAAGAGCAATGAATTGTGCCTTTCAGCTCCCTCCTGGACAGGGTCCCATGTGAGCTTCACAAACAATGTCCGAATGACACTAGGGATGACAGGCAGAACCGAAAAAAAAAACCCATTTTGAAGAGGCATTCCATCCTCCCTCCTCATTGAGTCAAAAGCTGGTCTTGTCGAATCACCTCTATCACCCCAACTGCGGTCACTAACTGGGGTGGGGCTTGTCCTGGACTCTCAGCAGGACTGCAGGTATTGGCAGCCTTATCCAGGAATGCAGTTGAGTTCAGTGGATCTTAAATTTCATGAACCTTGTGTCAATATTTATGCCTGTCTCCCTTCCCTTTATGCCTTGCTGCTGGGAGAATGTATCTCCATAATTTTTTAGAATCTTCTTCACATTTTCCACCCTCCCCATCACCCATCTTCAGGTATGAAATAGATAATTCTGGGTGTGGGGGGGGGGAACCTTTGTAAAATTAACCTTGGTAAATGGAATCATACATCTACACCCACACACACACTAATTGCCGTTATCGTTCAATTCAACTCAAAGTTTCAATTCAATGAATGTCTACTCAAAGTACAAGGCACATTTCAGGGAAAGAAAAAAAAAACAAACGAACAACAACAACAAAAAAACAGCTGAGAGTACAAGTCCAAAATTGTGGGTTTTTTTCTAAAATATCCTGGGTCTGCGGCAAATTCAGAAGTCTCCCTACTGGTTAGACCTCAGTGAAATGTTTGCTTTGGGAAAAAGCCTAGGGCTTAGGGGTGGGGTGTTCAGGAGGGTAGCCTGGGGTTTGGAAGGGCCATGCCACTACCGTCCTCCGGCATCACTTCAGTCCACAGAAGGGGGCGTGCTTTTCTTCTTGCCACACTGCCTTTTGGCTAATGCCCACCTAGATGGGGATAACGCAGCAGCTGCAAAGCTTGGAGTTTCTAGGGGACCTACCACTGCTTTGACGTTGTGGCAGGCCATGCCTGGAAGGGTCCCTTACCCTGATTCTCTTCCAGGACCCCCAGGGGCTTGTAAACCAATGAACTATGCACAGGCCTTTGCTCTCTCAACGGTCAGGGTCTTCATCCTGGGGATCGCCTCTACCTGCCAACTTCTTGGCCTTCCTCCTTTAACCAGCTCCTCTTGGTCTTACTCTTGTTCCATGTCTCTCAGAAGCAGGTGCTAAGGTACCTTGCCCTCCCATCCCCCACCACAGACTGGTGGGCATCTTCAGTCAGGCAAATATCCTCTCCAACCCCTCACTGCCATCATGGCCCACCCACTGGGAATTCTGACTCACTGCAGCCTTCCCAGGGGCTGGGAAAGAAAGCAGAAAGAACATGGCTGCTCTCCATGTTTGTTTGTCTGCACAGCCCTCCACCAGCCTATTCACACCAGGGAGACACTGGCAGGGCCTCTCCCCAACCATTATGCTCTATGGAGCAGCCACAAGAGCTTGAAAAAAAAATTTCAAGCCATTTTTTTCTGGCAGTTGCCAAGGTTACTTTGAGTGGCATGTGAAGGACTTGGGGCTATTCGAAATGCTTGGAGGACAAGGACCAGGAGGGATCTCGTTGAGGATGCAGAGCCAGCAGACAAGAGGCCTGTGAAGAGGGCAGGGGCTCCGAGGTATTGCACCTGGCTTCCATTGTGGGACCCACTATAGAATGGGTGACCTTTGAAGTGGTCCAGGTTCCCCAGGTAAGCAAAAGGACGGTAATAATGCTGGCCTTTTCTTCAGGCACTCTGTCTCCTCAGCCATGATGGGTAAGCATTATGAGCTTCCCAGGTCCCTCATATTATACTCCTGAGGCCCTTGCTTACCTCACAGCACAGCTATTCACCATGGGCTCAATTGAGATAGCTCCTTGATCCTCTGTTGTGGAACTGTAGCACTCGTGAAGAGGGGCCCTGCAGATTGCAAAGGGCCTCCAGTTTGCCAGCCACTCCACCCCCCTTGGCTTCCTGGATGGAAAGAAGGCAGCCCAGCTGGGGTGAGGGGGATGGCAAGTGGGGCCGGGGGGCACGTTACTCCCAGAACAGAAAGAAAGGAGAGAAACAGGGCCAGCTCCTCCCCGGGCAGGGCCCCCCAGCCATGGGAACAGTGCCAGGGAACTCAAAGGAGAGCTGGGAGGGGTTAAGAAAGGCCTCCCAGCCTGGTTTGAGAATTGCTGACAAGGTATACTACACACACCTTATCAGGAAGAAAGAAACACAGAAACACACACATATTTATGTAAACACCCTCTCGAGCCTTTCACACAGTCTAATTCACAGAGATAGGCAGAGGGACACCAGGTCTCTCTTTGTTGTCGTTATATGTGCACGCATATGCACGCATGCGGCCACACCCCCCCCAAGCTTCCTCGTGACCCCAAAGGGGTAGTAAGGGGACAGGGCATGGCAAGACAGGATACTCTAGGCCAGGCCAGACTATCAAAAGCCATGATCTCTGTTCTGACTCTATGCTATGCAGGTGTCTTAGGTGACAGGGTCTTAGGGGAAGCTCGGGGTAGCAGTTGGGTGGGCATAGAGGAAACCAGCTTGAAGCCTCACACTGCACAATGGGGACAGGATGTTCTGGCACTGCCAGGACAACAGTTTTCAAAGCTGTCAATCATACACTCAAATGGACTCTTTTAAATAAAGGAGAAATAAATACAGGCACCATTTGTGTCCAATCGATCATATAAACGCCTAAGAAATGATTCCCACAGGTTCCTTGTGCGGACAGGTCTAACTAGAGCCAGACTTGGCTTAAATGCCTTATGTGACTGGCTACATGAGAAGTGTGATTTGAAGGGCAATGAGGAAAATTCTCTCTCAGTCAAAGCTGTTTTCCTGACTTGACTATTGTGGTGCCTAAAAAGGTCATCAATTCATTCCTTTGGGTCTTAATGGCATCTCCTAGAGTTCTTTACACTTTGAGGAATTATTTTCCAATGCAAAAAGCCCTGGGAAGGTGCCACATTCAGCCACCATCAGTTACAAATACTTAAGCATCACCTAAAGACTAAAGTGCTTGGCTGCTAACTGAAAGGTTTCAGGTTCAAGTCCACCCAGAGGCACCTCAGAAGAAAGGCCCAGCAATCTACTTCTGAAAAATCAGCCATTAAAAATCTTATGGAGTGGAGCTCTCCTATGACACACATGGGGTCACCATGAGTCAGAATCAACTTGATGGCAACTGGTTTGGGCAACTGGTTGGGGATTTTTTTGGGTTTGTGAGTAACAGATTACTTCTAAGACACTTCACAGCTGTCAGTGAAAACTCTCGGCCTGGGAGGTTGGGGATGTGGGGAGCAGACATCTCAGGGTCAGAAAGGAGAAGAACTCAGGGTGGAGAACGGGGAGAGGCAGCTTTTTCTCCATTAGCACAGCTTGGTCAATTAGCCAGCCGATACCTCCGTTCTGGAAACCCTGGTGGCACAGTGGTTAAGTGCTACAGCTGCTAACCAAAAGGTCAGCAGTTCAAATCCACCACGTGCTCCTTGGAAACTCTATGGGGCAGTTCTACTCTGTCCTATACGGTCGCTATGAGTCGGAATCGACTCAACGGCAATGGGTTTTTTGGGTTTATACCTCCCTTCTAAGGAGCCCTGATGGTGCAGTGGTTAAGCAATTCAAACCCGCTCAGCATCTTCACGAGAGAAAGACCTAGAAAACCCTATGGGGCAGCTGTACTCTGTCCTACAGGGTTGCTATGAGTCGGAATTGACTCCAAGGCACACAACAACAACCTCCTATCTATGGAAGTCAGCTCTCCTCCAGCCCCTTGGCTGTCACCACCTCGGTCAAACGTGGGTCCATTCCCAGGTTAACTGGAGGGACCGTGACTCATTCCCCCCTGGGGAACCTACTGGGGCTGACTACAAAGACTTGCCAGGATCTCTGCAAACATGCCCATCCCTACCCTGATCCAAGCCTCAAGCTCATCCGCCCCTACCATGGTCACCTGGCCTCCTCACTTGGGAGCCCCTCCCTGGCAATGAGGCTGCCTCTGCCACTCACTGACTCCCCTCTCCCAGAGGGGAGCAGGCAGGGAATTCACAGCTCTCTGTAGCGCACATTTCGCCTGTCTTTGGGTATTTTTTAATTTTTTTTTTTACACTGCCTGCTAGGTTTGGGGCTTAAATCAACAAAGGCTGTGCTTCCCCCCAAGGCCTGGACTTCCTGGTTGCCTGCCAACAACAGAGTGACCCTTTAAACCTCTTCTCTTGCTCCTTGAGACAGTCAGTGCTGGAGGACGGGATTAGAAGAGAAAGATATTTTGGGCCAAAGTCCTGGAAATTCTTAGTACTACCCTAAAATGCCATCTCCCCAACCCTTTCCAACAACATGAACGTTACATACTGAAGTCACCTTACTAAGTACAGACTTCTTTAAAGGCCATAACAATACGTAAGGGATAGAGCACAAAAATGGAAAAGCCAAAGTGTTTTCAATGATTTTTTTTTTAAATCTACTTACAGATGTCTTTGTGCCACCAAGCAAAAACAGAAGTGCCTAGGTCTTTGTTGGCGGAGTCTTTGTGGGAATGAGCAAGCTTAACGGACTACAGACTGAGCAGAATGTGGTGGGTCTGACCAGGAAAGGCTTCTTGCCAAAGTTCATACACCTTAAAAAACAAGAGGAACACTAGCCCCTATGTCCTGGGATAGAGTTCTAACAGCAAACTAACAAATCGCGGTCAACAGTTCTGACATCCTGTTATTTGCTAAAACTAATAATACCATGGAGTTTGTTGACAGAGTTACAGAAGAGCTAAAGTAAATATGGAAACTGAGGAACAGCCAAGCATGGACATTTACTAGTCAGCATTTGAGAAGAGGGGAGTTTCGCCTATACTCCTTGGACATCTGGGGGAATGAAGGGCCTGAGCACGGTTAGGAGATAATCCAGAAGACATCTGTCATGTCACCAGGAGATTTCTCTCCAACAACAGGCTGCTGCAATAATGGGCTTGGCCCACAGAGCTGGTACTGAGCCCTCAGACATATAGTAATGATAAGAAGGATTGAGAGCAACTCCCTGAGTGCATATGTGAGAGGAGGTGCTCTCTGAAGTTGGTCAGGTGGGAAGAATATATGTCAAAAGGCCAGAGTTCTTTTTCTATCTTGGCCATTAGGCAGCTAGAGAACCTCATAGAAGTCTCCTGAACGCCTTATGCTGCTAGATCCTCATCCATGAAATGGGAATAATACCCCCCCCAACACACACCCGCTCCAACATACACATCACACCAGGTGTATATGTTTATGGACACCCTAAAGTCTGGAAACAGAGACAGTATCATTTTATTTTTTTTTACAGATTGAAGATGTCCTTGATGACATTATATATATTTGCCTGTTTCCAGACTTTATGGACACCTTGTATACGGCATAACTGAGTCCTTTGGAGAGTGAGAAGGGCCATGTGAATGCAACATACTCCATGATGACTAAGGGCCCGGGTCCCAAACACTGCTGGTAAAATGGCTCTCCAAATGAGCAGCCCTTTTAACATTGTTTCAAAGTCTAGCATTTCTAACCTTCTGTCCAGTTTCAGTTCTTGTTTTCATTGTCTCCCAAGTTATCCACACTGCTTATGGGGATGGGACAGTTTGTGGGACTGATGTTAAAATGAAGTCAGCATTTCCATTTTTTCTCTTGAATGTCTTAGCAATCTTTCCATTTATACAGGACTTCTAATTTCCACAATGTTTTGACCTCAAGAGCTTCTCTGATGATACAAATAGTAAGCATCAGGACCTCTATTCCTTTAAGTGGGACTGAATAAGATGGTGACTGAAATTGGGCAGGGCAAAGCCTCAGAAGAGCATTGATTGGCTTCCTTACCAATTGCTGTTGAGTTGACTCCAACTCATTTGTAGTGACCCCATGTGTGTCAGAGCAGTAATGTGCTCCATATGATTTTTTAATGGCTGATTTTTTGGAAGTAGATCACCAGGCTTTTCTTCCAAGGCACCTCTGGATGAACTCAAACCTCCAGCCTTTCAGTTAGCAGCTGGACACATTAACCATTTTACCACCCAGGTACGATATAAGCTCTGTAAGGGCATGGGCTGGTCTTATTCACCACTATGCCCCCAGGGACTGGGCCAGAGCCTGGCACACAGTATATGGATGTGGTGAATATGTGCTTGATAAATAAATAAAAGGATTGGGTTAGTATTAGACGTTTGCTAATGACCCCGTGGTGAAAGAACTATACATACATTCAAGAATCGGCTTTCTGTTAATACCTTAATTTGGGGGGCAATCATTGTCTGAGAGAAGCTGCAGTTAAAAATACCAAAGACCTGCGCAAATCAAACATACTTGGGAAACCCAAACACAGTTTAATTGAGTAATTGGCCACTAAAGACCTGGAACCAAGGCCCAAGCTCTTAAATAAAATGGATAATTCACTTGTGTGTGTGTTCCTGGTTCTCTGCTAACGCTGGGACACTGGTCAGTTTCTGTCTTTAGCCAGAGGGGCTAGGTCAGTTGGGAACAGGTCACCCGCAGGGAGCAGTAACCTGTTACCCATTGCCATCAAGTTGATCCCGACTCATAGTGACCCTGTAGGACAGAGTAGAACTGCCCCACAGAGTTTTCAAGGAGCGCCTAGTGGATTCAAACTGCCGACCATTTGGTTAGCAGCCGTAGCACTTAGCCACTGTGCCACCAGGGTTTCCCAGGGAACAGTAGAGGGTAATAAAGCCCAGGAGCAGGGCAGCCAAGTCCCAGCTGGCTGGGATATCAAAAAGGGATTTAAGGCTGGCAGGCCTGATTTTCTGAGTGACAGCCATCTAACTGGAATGATGGTAGGGAGGGGAGGTAAAAGAAACCCTCTTAACTAAACCCCACCTCTGCCAAAATAAAGGAAATTCTCACCATTAATGTCACCCTTGGTTTTGAAGTTTTGAGGATCTCTATTAAAATAAAGTCTTTCTCAGAAGGGAGACTGCTTAGTTTTTCTCAGGAAAAAAAAGAAAATAAACAAACCTGTTGTGGTCAAGTGGATTCCATTTCAACTCATAGCGACCCTAGAGGACAGAGTAAAACTGTCCTATAGCGTTTCCAAGGAATGGCTGGTGGATTCAAACTACTGACCTTTTGGTTAGTAGCCAAGTATTTAACCACTGCACCACCAGGGATCCTGAATAGTGTGGGGTTTCTGGGAGAAGTGGCCTAGGCTAGCTAAGCATTGACTTGATGGGGCCCTGCCTCAGTGGGGCATCACAATGGATCCCGGCTGCCTAAGGCTTTTAGGGGACAGGCTAATGTCCCCAAATATTTCTGGACTTGCTGTCAAGAAGCCAAACTGCCTATTATTCAGTCATAAAGAGAAATGAAGTTCAGACACATGCTATGACACAGATGAACCTTGAAAACATTATGATGAGTGAAGTTGGTTGGTCACAAAAGGACACTGTATGATCCCACTTACATAAAATATCTAGAATGGGAAAATCCATACAAAGTGAAGTTTATTAGTGGTTATCAGGGGCTGGGGGAGGGGGGATGGGGAGTTACTGCTTAAGGGGTGCAGAGTTTCTGTTTGGGGTAATGAAAAACATTTGGAAATGGATGATGGTGATGGTCATACAACATGGTGAATGTAACTAAAAATGGTTAAAATGGCAATTTTTTTGTTTTATGTATATATATATATATATACTATCACAATAATATATATCACTATATATATACATATACTATCACAATATCACAGGCAGTTCTGCTCTGGCCTGTAGGGTCGCTATGAGTCGGAATCGACTCGACGGCACTGGGTTTCTATCACAATAAAAAAATTCTTTTAATGTAAAGAAAGAAAAAAGGAACCAAACTGCCTCTGAATGTGTAGGTCTAAAAGTAGTAGAGTTTATGGCAAAGGAGATTTTTTTTTCCTCCCTCTCTTCTTGGTAAATAAAAGCAAACAGTTATGAAGATGCTGTGAAGAGCAGCAAGGCTGCCTTGGGCAAATTGGGGACATTTCAGTGCCCCCTGGCCAGGAGACCCCATTTGCTAGCCATCAAAACATTCTCACTGGACATCTCCTCAAGCACTACTTTTTCATTTATAAGGTGGCATAGCAGAGAAGGAGTGCTGGTGGCATAATGGTTAAGAGCTATGGCTGCTAACCAAAAGGTCAGCAGTCCAAATCAAGCAGGTGCTCCTTGGAAATTCTATGAGGGCAGTTTTACTCTTGTCCTATAGGGTCGCTATGAGTCAGAATTGACTCGATGGCAATGAATTTTTTATAGCAGAGAAATGGATCACCAACAAGGGTCCAGGGTTGATAAAGGGTTGACGTGTTCCTGGTTCCTGGGGTAATTTCCTTTTACCAGGAGCCTCCTGTTAACCCAAAGGAATGAGTCTAATGGGGGAATTCAAGGCACTAGGGCAGGTCAGTGGAGGAGCTTTCTCTGGCCATTTTCCATCACTCTGTGTTGGCAGTTGACTTCTCTGTCTGTGCACCAGGCGGCCCTGGCAGCAGACACAATACTCACACCAGGGCTGGTAAGGGTAGCCCTTCTCCCCTCAGCACCCTTCCTTCTTTTGCTTGTAAAACTCAGGAAAAGCCTCAGCCTCAGGACCCCCTCTAGCTTGGCCAGGTGATGGCCGACTGCCTGACACCAGGCTGAGCTGGGCTGATGGAGGGAGGCCGGGAAGTAGGGGTAGGCATCCCCCCCCTACACACCCCCCATGGCCCTGTTGTGAGGTGCTGACAGCTGAGAGAGGACCTGAAACCAGTTAGCCGGGGGCTCCCAGCCAGCAGTGTATTTTCATCTTGTTTTGACTGGGACTGTCCTCCCCTGTGTAAACACGTCCATGTCAGGGGGAAGAAAATGTAGAACAGCTTAAAATAGGTGGGTGGAATGCATCCCACCCATGAATCACCCATGAGGGGAATGCCCTGCCGGTGGGCCTTGCTTTAAGCAAACCTGACACATGAAAATCTCCATTAAACAGGAAGGCAGGGATTCGCAGCTGTTAGGTTCTGACCTATCACTGGGAGATCTCAAATTCCTATCTGGTCCAAATAATAACATGGCCCCCTCCCATGTACCGGCTGCTTAGCAGGCACTGTACTAAGAGCATTATATATATTGTCAACGGTCTTGCCGAAAACCAAGCCCGTTGCTGTTGAGTCGATTCCAACTCATAGCGGCCCTATAGGACAGAGTAGAACTGTCCTATAGGGTTTCCAAGAAGCAGCTGGTGCATTCAAACTGCTGACTTTTTGGTTAGCAGCCGAGCCCTTAACCACTGCGCCACCAGGGATCCTCAATGGTCTTAGGAGTTGGGTATTATCATTAGCCCCATTGTGTGGATGAGGAAACATTGACTCGGGTTAAATGACCCGCCTGGAATCACGCAGCTATTAAGTGGTGGAGATCAGATTTGAACCCTTGTACTGTGATTCTGAAGTGCTGGGCTGTCTCTAGCTGGGTACTGCTTTTTATTTTTAGAAGATTTCCAGGCAAGGCTATGTGCCAGGCAGAGAATGGAACTTGCACCAATGTCCCTTCCCACTGAACCCTGCACGGGAATCTGAAACAAGCCCTTATTAGGCTCAAGATGGGGAAGCCCTCGGGCTGGGGCTGGTTCTTTCCACTGACTAAAGGATTCCCAAAGCGATTCCTGGAAGAGACCCCCCCCCTTCCCATGCCAGGTTGGGATTGATCTGCATTTCAATTCAGAGACTGGCAGATTGTTTAAGGGAAGCTGCTCAACCATTCTCAGGGAAGGCCCCTCAGGAACTACAAATCAGTACAAACTACCCAGACACCAGGCTGGGGAAGGGACAAAAGACTCAGTATAATCTAGCGTAAGGAAAGACCAAATGTAAACATGTATTTTGAAACAGAATGTCACTGATCAGGGTGTCTGTGCAAAGCTGGCCCCCGGGCTAAACTGTGAACTAGGAGTTTGTCTTCAGAACCTTCCTGTTTCCTTTTCAGGTAACTTCCTCCTGCCTGTCCCCTCAAGCGACATGTGCCCTCCTGCTGCCTGTGGTCCCCCACTGCCAGGCCCTGTCCTCTCTAGCAATGCTCCTTTAAGGAAGACTCTCCGTTTCCCTCCCCCCACATCAAACATACCCGTCCTTTGGGACAACCCTAAAGGACAGATCCAAGAAATCTGTGTAAATGGCAAATAACAGCTTAATGGGTTTTCCTCCCTCAGATCACAGGGGCTTTACCCAAAGATCTGAGTCAATGGTATAATTTTAGGTATGGAGGGTTATAGGGGGAACCATCAGGTGTGTGCGGGGGGAGGAGGCAGCAGTGAGGGGATTGTTTTTCAAATCTTGCCAAGTAGGCCACATCTGCGTGTAGGGATAAATAATACAATAAATAATACTCTCTTACCCTTGTGTTGTGTTCTTTCCAGAACATGTTGGAAAGAGCACTGGAAGAGTAGTCAAGAGACATGGGTTCTGGCCTGGTTTTACCCTTGGCTAGCAGAACCCTAGAAGAAGTCATGTAACCATTCTGGACCCCACTTTCCCCTAAATGTAAAATGGGAGGGCTGGGGCTGCAAATTTGTAGTTATTTCGATGCTTATCTGATGAATGACAGTCTCCCCTATTTAGAATGGGAGTTCCATGCAGCCAGGAGTTCCCAAGTGCCTACTACAGTGCCTGGCACATAGTACCTGCTCCAGAAAAGAAACAATTGAATGACTGACTGAATGAAAGGCAAAAGCGACTTCCAAGTTTGCTGCCAGTTCTAATAGTCTCTGCCTTGATCTCCTCAGATGCAACTATGTACAGCTGTACCTATGAGTCAACAGGCCTAGGCCAAGGGTTGGGTGAGGCCTTCAGGCTCTTGCCGTCAGAACCAGGTCATGTTTGTGCACATGGGGTGCAGGGGCAGCTTGTACTGAGGAGGGGCAGCCTCTGGGACTAAAGGCAGCAGGAAAGAGCTTCCATGAGCCATAGGAGGCTTGCAGGATGCTGTGGTGGGCGGAGCGGGGGGGGGGCACGGGAACTGTACAAGAGCACGGTCAGCCAGGAGGAGGAGCCAGGAGAGTAACTTTTACACAGTTTTCTGTAAAACGGGAAGCCAAGATAACAGAGACCTGATGGGTGTCTGGGCTGAGGTAGGAAAAGTGCCAAGTTGCATGGTGACTCAAGGTCAGGAGTTGGAATGGGGCCCAGAGCTCTGAAGCCTCCACTCACCCTCTTGGGACTGGCCCCTGGCTCCAGGCCAGTTCCCTGAATAGCTTCCCCCACCCCCACCCTCTACAATCACAGCTTCTTAGGCCAACCTGCTTCCTTGTCTAGGCACTGCCCTCCCCTCCTCTCCCCTCTCCCCCAAGCCTACATGGAAATTCTCCCCTTACCTCCCTGTGAGGACTCAGTGTCGAGGACTCAGTGTCGGGGCTAATGCAGTCACCCATTAGAGCTCTCTCAGGCAGGCTTCTGGGCAAGCTTGCCCCCCTTCTTCCTTGCTTGCATTGCCTGCCTTCACACACTGACGCAACTCCTCCCTTCCTTATGCAAAAACGGTGAGGTCTGCCACTCGCTGCCTCCCCTCCCCTCCCAGCACACCCCCTCCCCTACCCCACTCCACCCCCTAGTCCCTCTCCGAGGAGTACCCTCTGGCATTTTTCTAAGGTGGGCACCCCCGACACATACTCTTTCCTTCAGTACCCTTTCATGTTTTAACAAGGGCCAAAATTCCAGTTCAAAAGAATAAATCTTTAAGAGTAAAATTTCAAGTATTAGTGAGCTGGAACAGAGATATTCATGGGGCAGAGGTCCTTCCCAGAATTCCTGAAATAACTATGAATGGGGGTGGCTACCTGGGTACTCATTAGGCTAATTCTAGCCTTCACTGCCTTGGGAGTTAGGAGACCAAAGTTTTGGTCCCATCTCTGCCATTAAAACTGTGTGACCCTGGGCAAGTCACTTAATCTCTCTGCATCTCTGTTTCTTCATCTGTCAAATGGAGGTAATTATCCCTGTCCTACCCACCTTGACAGGGCTGTTAGGAAAATTAGGGACCTTGTGCAGGTATGAAGGTGCTTGCTGAATGGCAAAGTCCTGGGACAAATGTCAGCAATTATTATGCCTCCCAACCCCTGCTGCACTTGAAGGACTCATTCAGATTACATTGTAGAACCCTCTTCACAAAAAGCACCTGTGTGCCTTAGACCTGCCCCTATCCTCTGTCCCATCTTCTGTCTCGCCTCCAAGGCTTGGCTCTTAGCCAAATTTGGTCTCCTGTGCACCTCTTTAAGAACATTTCCTGCCCCACCCCTGTGCCCCTCACCAGCTATCTTGTCACCCTCAGGCCTCCCTGTCAGGCTGCCCAGAGCCATCTGTGTGC
Source organism: Loxodonta africana (assembly GCF_030014295.1). NCBI lineage: Eukaryota > Metazoa > Chordata > Mammalia > Proboscidea > Elephantidae > Loxodonta > Loxodonta africana. The sequence goes on from NC_087369.1 coordinate 128,402,925, forward strand.
CTAATGACCCCACTTTCCCAGCCTGACCTCAGCCCCTTCCTATCAAATCTTTTAAGGGGAAGAGACACGGGGCGGGGGGGCGGGTAAAGGCTGAACCTGCTGAATTGTTACACAGGCTGAACACAATTCGGAACACCCAGCATGGGGTCCAGAAATACACCATTGTCTGGTTACATGTAATGGGGGAAATTTTGGGGGGTGGAGTCTGCTCTGGGGCCCCTGAAATCTTGCCAGATAGACAATTGCCTGCTCCACCTCTAGGTTCAGCAAGCCCCACCCACCTGGTCTTCCAACCCATCTTCCCCTTCACCTCTCAACCCAGAGAATGGGCTGGGCTGCTTTATCTCTAGGACCTGCACACTAGAACGTGATTTCAGGCCTTCCTGGCCTTGTGCCACCGTTTCTCTGGTGTCCCCACCTTTCCCCCAGGGGTGAGAGGCTGAGGAGCAGTTTGGGGCACACTCTGAATTTCCCAGCACAAGCAATCAGTTCCCCCAACAAGGCCACACCCAAGAGTCTTCTTACCTGATGAGACCTGAAGACAGGTTCCCTCCCCCAATTAAGGGCACCTGGCCTACGGAAAGGGAATGAGGCCCACCTCAGCACAACATCAATCGAATAACTCTGCTCCTCTCTAAGACCCTGGCATTCCCTTTTGGCTGGAATGTTGCTTGGTCTAGAAAATATTTAAAAGAGAGGTTCTCCCCAGTTGTGGGAGCAAAACCCTTGCTCTCACCCAAATGCCCGCTCAGGGCTTCATTTCAACCCGAGAAAACTAGAAGCAAAAGGTGACCTTGCTAGGCCTTGCCAGGGAACTGGTGACAGGGCGGGAATGCATGGCCTCATTTTGTTGGCCCTGCCACCTGTTTCCCTCCCTCTGCCTGCCACTGGGGCTCCAAGTTGGCAGGCAGGTTGGGAGGGGGTGAGAACCTCTGAAGAGGCCATCTGGGAATGCCAGTCCCATAATAGAGGTGAAGAAGGTGGTCTTAGAGGCCCAAGGCTAAGCAACTGAAGTGTTGCAGGGACTCTGAGGTGAGTGAGAGAAGAGGACAGTCAGTAGGTACAGATTCTATGTCTTTGGTGGGGGTGAGGAGGTTGGTAAGATCACAAACTATCACATTTATTACCATTAGTAGTAGGAGTAATAATAATAACTACCACTTGTTGAGCGTTTATTGTGTACCAGGCACTGTGCCAAGCACTTTTCATGCATTTTTTCCTTTATTCCTCACAACCACCCTATGTAAAACACACACATTTTACAGAAGATAGATGAGGAAACAGAAACTCAGGGAAGTTGTGACTAGTCCAACGTCACACAACCAGAGCTTGGATTTCAGAGCCCAGTTGACTATAAAGATGCACACCCTTTACCTCTACCCAGCCTGCACTGCCCCTGCCCCAAGCATGGGCCCTGCCAGCCAAAAGGTCCATCAGGTGCCATCAGTTACTTGGAATTGGTTTTTCTTCACTCCACTTTTCTCTAAGAAAATTCGATTACAATTAGGGATTTGTTTAAGAGCATTTACTGGATGGGGTAGGGGTCATGCAAAGTACTGGGCTCCGAATCAGGAGAGAGAGCAGATTTTGTCCCTATCCCTGCCATGAAATTGTCACATGATTCCAGGAAGGCTGAATCCCCTCTTGGAGTCTCAGTTTCCACACTTGTTCAGACTCTACCTCTGCTCCCAGGCAGGAGGGATATGTGATGAGTATAAAACAAAGACTTAATGATGGGCCCTTGTGACCACATTCTCCCCAGTGAAGAAGTCCTGACAACTTAAAAGCATTCCACCTCCTCACCTTCCACCTGGGGTTCGCCTTCTGGTGAATCTACTGTAGCACTTGCCACCAGCCTCCATGTCTGATCAGAGACCCACTTAGGTCCTCCATGCCAGGAGGTGGTTCCTCACCAGTGTGCCGTCCAACCAAGCCAAGCCCTCTCACACCAAACAGGCATTGATGTCTTTTCCAATCACTTCTTTGAGATGACCTCGCTTTGCCTTTTTCTTCATAGTCTCCTCCCTCTCCTTCTTCTCAGCCCACTATTGCCCTGGGAATGCCATCCTTCTTTTCCCCTGGCATAAGTGCCTAATCCGCGCCAGCTGGCTTCTTCCTTGAACATGCAATTTTCCCCTTTGACCAACTTAGCATCTTCTGTTTTCTTCTGACCACCTTTTTTTTTTTTTCTTACGTATTCAAAGAGATGGAAGAAATCTTGAGGATCATCTACTTCAGTTCCCTCATTTTATTTTCATCCTTGTTCCTTCCTCTCTTCTTTTTTATTTTTACTGTCATGAAAATACATATAATGAAACAGACGCCATTGCAGTAGATTCTACATGTACAATTTAGTGACGTAAACTACATAGTTTGAGCTGTGCACCATTCTTGCTATCCTTTTCTAAATCATCCCACCACCATTAACATAAACTTAATGACCCTACTTTCTGTCTCCTTTTCATCCTCCTCCTTCCTAACTTCTGCATTTGCCACAGACCTGCTGGATTTGAGAGCTGGAAGTGACCTGAGAGATCATTTCATTCCACCTATCACTTAACAGATGAGAAAACTAAGACCAGGAGAGGGGAAGTAATTTGCTTGAAAACAGCCAGCTAATTAGTGGCACTGCTGGGACTCAAGTCCAAATCACCAACTCCTAGTTCAGTGCTCTTTCAACCACCCTTTTGCTGTCATAGCTTTATTGCTATAGTCCTTCTTGCTTGAAAAGTAACCCTCCCCTGCTGTCCAGCAAGATTCAAGATTGCTTGAACCCAGGGTCATACAGTGTCCCTGGGAAAAGGTAGAAGGAGCAGAGAGGCCTGTAATCACCCACATCCTCCATGTCCCATCCAGAAAGGCCCCAGCCTGGCCTTGCTGAGAGTGGTGACTATCAAGTATGTGTTGAGATAAAGCCATAGCCTCTCGGGTTCTCAGTTCATGGCCTAGACAGTGGCGTCAAAGCCTGAGCTGGCTGCAAAACGAGGTCAGTTCACTGTCCTCCCAATGGAAAAATCTTATAAAATCAATAGCACTTACAATGTCAACAGACCCAGAGACCTTTCCTCTGTTTGTTTTTCCCTCCTGTGCAGCTCTTTCTCACCCACCCTGCTGTGAAGGCACAGACAACACAGGAATCTGGCAAGGGAAATTGCACAGGCCAGCCCATAGCTCCCAGACCCCTGAACTGAAGGAGAGGGGGCATGTTGAGGTATGAGTAACTTGTGAAGACCCTGGCCAAGTGGTCCCCCCAGGCTCCCTCAGGCAATGCTAATCAGATCCAAGGCACACCCTAACAACTGGTATCTGGTGTGGAATAACCATAAGCTGCCCAAAGCTCCCGTAGAGCTTTGGGAAGCTAAGCCATGACCAACTTTACCACACTGGGCCTTCACTAAGGAAGAGAACAACTGGAGAGCCAATTAGACAACACTATGGAGCCTTCCTTCTCTGGGAAGTGTGTGAAGCCTTCAGACGCTTCTGAGTACAGATGTTGGCCCTTTTCCCAGACATCCTTTCCCCTGAATGGATGTATCCTACCTTCCTTTCATGTACATGAAGGGTGGTTGCCCCCATACTGTTATTTACACAGTCACAAAAGGCCTTCTTCCTCCCCCCTCCAAACAGGTCCCATCACAGAGCCTGAAGTTTCTACCATTAAATGCAATCCTTTATATGAAAGTATTATGAAGTTATTCTAGCCTGGATTCATCTGACAAATATTTATTGAGCACCTACTTTATGTCAGACACTGGTAGGTTCTGTCAGCTCTGCTTCACGCTATTGAAGACTACTGCATCTCATGAGCTCTCACTGAGTGTACAGGGCCAGATGAACTAGCAGATTTATTGCTATCAGGCAGAGGATGCTCAGGGATGAGATGTGGAAGGCAGGTTTAGAGCGTGGGCATGTGTCATGGTGTCAGTCTCTGGACATTGGGGTACTGAAGCATGGGCACTGGAATGGAGAGCTGGGAGACTCTTTTTCCATACAAACTCCTAAGACTAGGGACAAACATCACATCTTACCCCAGGGAAGTTGTCCTGGGAGGCTGCAAAAGGCAGAAGTGAATACAATTCCAGGGCCTTCCATAAGTAAGGGACAACTGTGCTCTCTGCCCTGAGTCCTGGCAGTGAAAATCCCTACCTGTTGGTCTCCCTAACAAGGCAAAGGATAGGACATGTTAAAAGAAGCAATCCTTTCTTTTCTGATATGTTCCCTAGGCACCTGAGTTTGGTTCCATTGCTGGTCAAGATGCACCAAGAGATTTAAAGGCTGCTCAGTAGCTCTTCAGTGGAAAGTTTTCCTGATTAAACACCCCAACCCCACCTCCAGAGTGCATGAACTAGATTTTGCAGCTCATCTTATCCTAGGCCAGGTGTTGGCCTTGTGCCTGCTCCCCCCAACCCTGCCCTCTGGATGATCTTGCTCAAGGACGCCAAGGGAGGTGGTGGCAGGGCCTGGGAGCAGAGCCCAGGTTTCCTGGATCCTGGCCTGGCACTCTTGCCCCCAGACCCCACTGCTTCTCCCTCTCCTCTCTTGCCCTTTGTACTGTGTTGTACCCCTGGAGGTGCATACCCCACACCCCACTAGCTTTCACTGGGCGAGATGTTTCTGGCCAACATCAGTCAATGGTTCAGCCATATGGGGCATAGGGAGTCTGGCTGTTTGCTGCCCCTGGGACCAGGCCCAGTGGTGGGGGAGGGGAGGAGAGGCCACTTTCCTGGTTTGAAAGCAGCAGAGCTGGGTCCCTAAGGCAGTCATTTTTATCAGGAGCCCTAAGTGTGGCTCCTGAGCTTGGCTTCCCAGAGCTAGAGCCAGGTCAATATGGGGCCTCCACCCCCCAGTCTTGTTGCTATGACACATGAGTCTACAAGTGCTGAGAGGCATTGTTGGGGCCGGATGCAAACGGCACGCAGCAGGGTCTAGCTGTGAGCCAGTTGGCCAGCTGACATTTCAGGGTCCAAAGAGCTTGTGTGTACTGGACAAGCTGTTTATTGTGGTCTTGGCACTGCCCAGCCCTTCAGACAGCAACAAATGCTCCCAAACTGGGAAAGGAGAGGAAATAAGGAATCAGCCATAGCCAAAGAAGACCTGGGATCTCTTCTCTCACACCATTTGCTCCCTGCAGCTGACATGCTGCTGGTGCCAACCGTCGGAAGTACTCCTGTGAGGGAACTGGAGGGGGCAAGCCCCACAACCTCCATTCATGAAGACCTAGATCACAAATCGTGTAAGTGCCCACATCAGCACCCTTCTGACTGCCCAGCTCTCAGAACCCATAGCTCATGGTAGGTCGAGTAATCAGTATTTGAACTAGGAATGAGAAATCTTGATGTCACAAGATTTAAACATACATAGGAAACATAGGAACAGGCACCCCAAGGCTTCAGGCTCTACACACACACTTGTGCTCAGGGAGATGGTCATAAATAGGCTGTGATAGAAACGGTCCTTCAGAGTCCTGGCCTGGTCCTTTCAGATACACTCAAGGTTGACAACACTCCAGGGGAAATGTGGAAATGGTATATGTGGTAAAGGCATCGGGTAGAGTGGAAAGGTAGACAAAGAAAACCCCAACTGAGTGAAGCCAGGAAGGAAGCCAGAGTCTAGAGAAGTTGTGGGGAAGGTGGAGCTTTCCAGAAGACATTTGGTCCCATGCCCATGAGCCGTCTAGTCTGTCCTATGGCCTGAGGGGAAGCCCTATTAGGGAGAATCAGGGATAAGGGGTTGAACTCTGCCGCGGACTCTCAACTTCTGTACCTTGTTCTACCCAGGATTGTGGCTGCCAGGGCTGGACAAACGGAATTGCCAAGGAGTCTTCTGAGTGTCCTGGTCTGGTTTGTCTGTGGTTTATCACATAGTCTATTCCATCAGCCCAGTTATGTGTGATAGACATCCTCGAAACACATACACAAGGTAATAACAATGAACAACAGTAGCTAACATTTGTTGAGCACCTATGGTGTGCCAAACATTATTCAAAGCACTTTATATATCTTTTCTCAATTAACCATCCCCCCCAAAAAAACTTTTTTTTTTTTAACCTCTATAGGTTGGTGTTATGCATATCATCTCCAGTTCACGGATGGAGAATCTGAGGTTCAGAGAGGCTAAATAATTTACCCCAAGTCACACCAGGTAGCAAGTGGCTGAACAGGCATTCAAATCCCTGTGCTCATTATACTACAGGTCCACTTGTGACTAAGCATACAAATGTGCCCATTTGTACAAGACTCAGAAGGAAAGAAGAGAGGGGCAAGAGGGAAGATCAAAGAGATTGGCCTGGGGAGAAGAACCATGATGGTGGGCGAGTGGGTGCGAAAGAGTGGGAGGATGGGCAGCAGAATGCTCACTAGACACCAGAATTTAAGATTATCTCAGTTTGCTACCTCACCCCTACTGGTTACCCCATAGCACCTCACATGGGTGCCCACCCTCTCACCAGTACTCACTTAGTCAAGCTCTGTAAAAGATGAAATAAGCCCAACGTGGCAACCACAGACCGAGTTGTCACCTCCCACTTGCTTTAAAGTGACTTTTCCAAAGATTCCCAGTTACCAGCCATTATTTAAGCCCCCAGCATGTGGCAGGCACTGGGGATGTAGAATGAACACAACAGGGATTCTGATCTTGAGGCATGGCCAGGATGGTGGGAGAAGTGTTAGTTTTCCCTTGAGCTCTCTCCAGGGGTCAACTGAGGCAGGGGTGCAGGCTGTGATAGGAAACAGAACAAAGTCTCCTGGCCTCAACAGGGATGGGGCTGCTGCCTTTAGCTCCTGGAGCCCAGCACTGCCACTCAAAGAACTAGGCATCTCCAGCTGGCACCATTATCCATATGGTTGCTTCTACAAATGCAGCTTGGAGCAAACTTTCAGGGCTGTGCTGGCCACTTGAGCTGGCAAATTGTGAGCCTGAATTGGGCTATGGCTGGGCAAAGGGATGAAGCCACAGGAGGTTACCCTTGCCCTCACTCTCCTTTGTGTCTGGTAGTGGGACCCCACCCCCAAAGGAAGGGGAGAACACCCCTCTTCAGCGCTCTACCCCACATTGTCTCCTCTCCCTGGGAAGCCCAAGGCTTAGAGAAATGAATCCAAGTAATTAACTAATTAATGAATATGGATGGCAAAGTTGCTGAGGTTGCTGGAAAACAACATGTTGCTGCCAACATACACAGCACAGCCAGGTACCCACCTCCCACTGTGGGCAAAAAGGAGGCTAAAGAGGGACTACTCTACTGTATCTCCCCAAGGCTCCAGCTGCAGCAGAAGCGCCCACTACCCAGCAGCCCCTTGCCCAATGCCAGGAGATCAGCTTCTGGGCAGTACGTTCCTTAGCGAGGGCTGCTCCCCTTCCCAGCTGGGGCTGTGATCTTGCTCAGTTGCTCGGCATCAAGAGCACTCTCTGTGGTCCAAGGAAGTCCGTCTGTGAGCTCTCCCAACGCAAAGTGCAAGGCTACAAGAGATAGATGGATGGAGACAGGAGAAGGGGAGAGAAAAGGGGAAGGAGAGACAGAGAGGCACACACAGCTGGCAAGAGCCCATCTCCAGCTGTTGGGCGGGCTGTTTCCTTTGATAAAGCACTTGGCAGTACTCCCAGTTCTGTAGTTTCTGGCCCGCAAAAGCACACCCGGAGCACGAGCCTGTCTGTGGGAGGACTTCAGACTTGCTTTGTTTTCTTTCTTTCTTTCTTTTTTAAGTTTTAGAAAATGCCCCTCCTCGTCCAAGGAATCTCATTCCTCCCCCACACCTGTGCCCAGTGAAGTTGTACCAGCAGGTGATGTGAGCTGGGCCTGTAGATGACAGAAAGTCAGTGCCACAGAGGCGCGTTTGAGGCCCTGGGGTGGGTGTGCAATGAGGCCTGGGCATGCACTCGCAAGCACATGTATGTGAGTAAGTGAGCGTGTGTGTGTGTGTGTGTGTGTGTGTGTGAGAGAGAGAGGGAGAGAGAGAGACTCTGAGTGAGACTGTGTATGTTTGTCTGAGAGGCTTTGCTTGTTTGTTGTGGCTGACACTGCCTTCTGTGTGGCACATTATATCACTGTTCTCCCTGCCTAGGCTCCTTCCAGCTCACTAATGTTTCCCTGGAAAGGATTGTGGAATAGGGGGGAGTCCCGGTGTCACGTGACCATGCAGAACAACAATCCCTCCCTCCAACTCCTGGCCCTATGGTTTTGTGGAAAACTGTTCCCCCCTCGCCTGTAAAAGGAGGAGTCAGGCTTGAAGGCCTCCAGGTCCCTGTGGCAGGGTCCCCTCCCCTTCTTTTTTTCCCTCAAGGCTCTTTTACAGCCGAGTGACAAAACACTCCCAGGTCCACAGTTGGACAAGCCCCCACAGGGCCTCTGTCCGAGTTTCCTAGATTCCTGAGGGGAACTTGATCCCACCCAGGGATCAGCACGGGCTCTTCTCATCATCCCCGAGAAATCCCCGCTTCTTGGGAACCCCAAGAGCAGCACCCATTCCCACCCACAGCCAGCCCCACAGTGCCAGCATTGCCAGTGTACCAGAGGGGACCTTTCACAGTTGTTCCCAATGTTGCTGAGGTCTGGCAGTCAAGCCCTCCCCATCCTGGGGGGAAATGGTGGCTGGAGCAGACGCAATAGAACTTCCCTCCTGCCAGCCCTGGGGGAGGCGGCTGCCCCCAGTGAAGCGCTCAGGGCTGCTGGGACTCCAGGGCAGCCATGAACGACTGGTCCACGGGCGTCTGTGGGCCCAAACCAGAGCTGTCTTTGGCCCTTAGGGATGAGAGAAACCAGTTTGGAAGAAGCAAACATAATACAAAAGCAAACATAACCTGGGAACTTTGGGCCAGCTTCCACACTGAAAGTCTCAAAGGTTCCTTATTTTTCCACGAACAAAAAGCATTTACCTTATAAAGAAAGAAAAAGGAGGACACTTTGACTTATAAAACATCAAAGCCAAAAGGCCCCTTAGGAATCATCTAGTCCAATCATTTCATCTTACATGTGGCAATTCTGAGGCCCAGAGTAGGAAAGGGACTTGTGCTGGTTAGTAGAAGAGCTAGGACTAGACGTCACGGCATGTCCCAATGACTTCTGGGTCCTGGCCATGGTTGGAAGAAGACATACCAACCTGAGGCCCAAGGAGGATTTTTTTTTTAATTGTACTTTAGATGAAGGTTTACAGCGTAAATTAGTTTCTCACTAAACAATTAATACACATATTGTTCTGTAACATTGGTTGCCAAACCCATGACATGTCAACACTTTCCCTTTCTCCACCTTGGGTTCCCCATTACCAGCTTTCCCAAGGAGGAATTTTAGAGCTCAAAAGTAGTAGAGGAGTTCCTGGGTGGTGCAAATGCTTAAAGCACTTGGCTGCTAACCAACAGGTTGGTGGCTTGAGTCTTCCCAGAGGCACCTTGGAAGAAAGGCCTGGTGATCTACTTCTGAAAAATCAGCCATTGAAAACCTTATGGAGTGCATTTCTACTCTGACATACATGGGGTCATCATGAGTTGGAATTGACTCAACAGCAACAGGTTTTGGTTTAGAAACAGTAGGCCCAAGTGCAGAGTTGGAGTGAAGAGTGCAGCTAGGAGGCTAGTGTGGGGGCTGTGAGCCCTCTAGACTCTTTTTGCCTGTCAACAGACATGCCTCTTGACACCTGCTGGGCCAGGTAGGCATCATACCCAGGGCTCAGCATCAAGACTGAACTGATTTTGGGTTGGAGCTGTCTTCACCCTTTCCAGAGTGTTCTTCCTACTGAGGCCTTAACGTCTTGAAGTGGGTGGAAGCCCAACCCTAGATTTTCCAGTGTCTGGAGGGGCGGGTAGTGTGGGGGGAAACTCAGGCATGTAGCCTTTATTACTCCTTTGGGATTCAGAGGCCACCTTTCTCCTTCTCAGCATAGACATAATACTCCAACTGAGGCCTGTGTGTGTAGCCTGAAGTGAACATGAAAGAGGAAGTGGCTAGGTGGGAGTTGCTTACCAGCTTTGAGAAGGTGATAAGCCATGGAGAGCTTTCTCAAGTTTGAGCCAGCTCTGGGGCCGGACTGTAAGCAGGTGGCAAGGTCCACAAGGCTGAACCCAATATGCTCAGGTCAAAATTAAATTGATCAGGTCTTTGCTCAAGCCATGGCTTAGGGCTGAAGCTGAGGCCACCAGTACTGCTGCCCCACCCTCTCTGATCTGGCCAAGTCTCCACTACTGCAAAGCGCCAACCTCTTACTATGGCCAGTGTAGAAACAGCACATGGTGCCTTTCTGCAACGGGGTAACATGGATGTCTGGGAGAAGCTCCATTAAAATAAAGAGCTCAGCATGGAAGATAACCATGCCCACTACTTTCAATACTTAAACACATGCTTTGGAAACCACTGTAACAATCTCCATTGCGCCCCCTCCCCCCGCACCAAGCCATTCTTGCTGATGACTGTAGTATATGTGAGACAGTTAGGAAAAGGTCCTTGACCTTCCACTCATAAAGCCCTGGGTCAAGATCTCAGACCGTTGCATCTCCCACCTACTCAATTCCATCTAGTGACAGAGTTCTTCATTTTATAGGACATTTTGGTATGTGTTATTTTGCATCTGTGGACAAATTCCCTCATAATTGTTCTCGAGTGATTTCTCTCCCCAACTTGACTCAAAGCTTCTCAAGGGTAGGAAGTATGCCTTTTTCTCCCTCTTCCTGTAGCACCCATCACAGTGGTATGTCCAAGAGGATGGTCTCAATAGTGCTTGTTTAACTCAGTAACAACAATCGGGAAGGCCAGTATAATTTCTGAATTCATCTGCAAGAGTATCCAGTGATGATGGAAATCTGCAGCTGGATGTATCCACTGCAGCAAAGAAAGGGCTATTCTTGAAGGAAGGCCACCCAAAGCCAACATGTCAGTTGACTTAACCATCCCCTCCCTGTCCCATCTTGCTGAAATAATAAATAATTTGTTGGGACAAGGGTGGAGTACCTCACATCAAGCAGCCATTAAGCCCAGGAGCTGGACATTCTATTTCCCAGCATCCTCTACTCTGTTTCATCTGTCTCTTTGGCAACAGGGTGTTAAACTGCTTTCTAGTTTCCTTCCAGGAGTTGCGGTCTCCCTGAATCTAGCTCTGTGACTACATTGGACCCAGAGTGAGTTATTGATAGGAAATTATTTGAAATTAGATATCATGTTTGTACATTAATATGTATTACCATATACTTTGTTAAGGATCTACATATCAGAAGATATAAGTGGACTGGTTTTGATGGTGCACACACTCATTTATGGGTGGGGACGCTGAGAGACTTACTTTTCCTAAAACATTCAAAGGAGAGATTTAGAACCGTCTCTAAGTTTCCCTTCTCCCTGCCCTGAGGGCCCACTTGCTTCACAAGTGGCTTCACAGACTGAGTAGCTAGAAGTATTTAATTTCTAACAAGAAGAATACAAAGGTAGCCTGGAGACCTATGTTACAACTAAAGCCTGAGAATTTAACAAATATCTCTGAAGAGTGAACCACTTACGATTAACCAAGTCATTAATTAGGGTCATGTTTACATTTCAATTGTCAGCCCCAAACATCTGTTTGTTTAAACGAGGTCACTTTAGTTTATTACAGTTATAGCTACTGGTGAGATAATCTGCTTAGATTTCACAAGTATGTGTGAATTGCCTACCTCAGCCGTTATTTTTACAGAATAAGAGTTCTCTTGAAGGCACAGGGTCAGACTAAAGATAATAAATGATTTTCCTTCTCAATAGAACTAAAAACAAGGCTTTAATTAATTCATCAAAATTCTAGGATTGAATGTCTATATTACATTTCTTGACTACGTTAATCTGTCCAACGGTGACCCACAGGATTCCCATTGATCCAAGAACAATCTTTAGGCAGACATTTCATTGGCTCCAAAATTGTTTCCCAATCATTGAGCACTGCCCTTCCCAATGGTGGAGTCACCCCCACTTTGTTGGAAGAGACTGCAGGCGGCCTGAGAGAAGGGGCACGTGGGGAGGAGGAGAGGGTAATAGAAATCATGAAACAGAGAAAGGGGGGATATATGGTAGAAAATATCTCTAAGAAGGAGGAAGCAGAAGCAGAGAAATGAAGGATGCTCTAGAAGTGGAAAGGATCCCTGGGTGGTACAACAGTTAACATCCTCAGCTGCTAACGGAAAGGCTAGAGGTTCGAGTCCATTCAGGAGTGCCACAGAAGAAAGGCCTGGCAAGCTACATCCAAAAAATCAACCATTGAAAACCCTCTGAAGCAGTGCTTTTCTGACACACATGTGGTCATCACAAGTCACAACTGACTCCACAGCAACTGGTTTAGAAGTGGAGGAAAGGAAATGGGGGCCAAGATGGTTCTCCCAGGCAAACCTAAGACTGAGGACAGTTCAGGCATACACACACACACACACACACACACACTTACGCACACAAACATATACTTTCCTCACCTGGACTCTCAAGTCCCATGTACAGGAATAGATGCAGAGAGAGTTACACACATATATGTCACACACACAAGAACACCAGTCCACCCAGATGATATCTTTCCAGCTGTCCCTTCACAAACACAGGTACCCCCCCACATAAATGTATTTATCGTACATTTTTCTGTACCTTTTTTGCATGCAATTTAAACATTTTTTACATATATCCACATTATTACCAAAAGCCCCTCCACACACTTAAGTCCTTACATAGGCAACAGTTACACACATACACACACTCATCCACACCCTCCTTCCCAACAAAGGCAAAAAGAGTTTGTGCTCAATACATTCTTAGTGCTTTCTTTCTTGGTGGATGGATTTGAAAGTGTGACTGGATGGCCAGGCGAACTGGAGAAGAACTTTTTCTAATGGTTCTAAGCTTGGTGGAAAAGTCCATCAAGGACATTTGAAATCCCTCATAGAGTTCACTCCCTTGGCCTATAGACAAAAGACACCAGCAGTAACATTTAGTGACTGCCAAAAGCTTCTAAGATTCTCTTGGTCCTGCTATGTTAGCTGACATTTGCAAGGAATCCTGGGTATTTTGAACTAGGATCATTTAGTTTAAGAAACAAAATAAAACAAAAACAAAAATCTTTCCCTGACATTTAAGAACAGTACTAAAGGACATGTCCAAATTAAGCTGGCAGGCCTGGCCTAGGGTAAAGTGGCAAAAAAGGAACGACCCTGTCTGTCCTCTTGGAGCCTGCTCCCTTCCCCTTTGCCAGAGATGCCCTGAGACCTCATTTTGTCCCCAGCTTGGCTTATCCTGTCTGGCCACAGAAGACTAGAACTGGGCAATGGCCTTTGGATTTGACTAGAAGGAAGTAATTGGCAAGCTTAGAGGGAGCAGTGGGTCTATTAGATATAAGCAGAATGTAGTGCAACATTGAAGGGTGGGCACTGTGATCTGTACAGTGCAGTCTGCATAAGAAATCTAGGGTCCAGTGGCTTTTTGTCCAAGTCCTGCTAGCCTGCCCATTATGAAGTTCAAATGTGGCTTGGCTGAAAAGCAATCAGATCTGTTATTGACACTGTTTCATTCTGAATAGCACAGAGGACTAAAGGCTTTCTTTACTTAGTTCATTAGTTAGCTAACAAGCATTTTTCAAGCACCTACTGTGCATGGAGCACTGTCCCAGACACTCAGCTGTTGCTATTGCTGCTCCTGCTATTGAATTTCTGAATACAGGCTGTTGCCAGACATCCAATTTTCTGAGTGCTTGCTCTGACAGGGAACAATGACTAATGAACCAAACATCAGGGAGGGCCCTCTGATCTCCGGCATAGAACATGCCCATAAAGGCAGAGTCTAATTTGTTCAGCAAGCAGCTGCCAATTCTTCTGGGATCTTAATTACCTGGGGCAGTTTATATAGGTGAATCCCCTTGGGAGAGAAACACTGGGCCCTGTCTTTCTCACACCCTATCATACTCCAGGCCCTATAAATGGCTTTAACCTCCAGCCATTGCACATGGGGACAAGGTCCAGGTCATAGCAGTTCACCAGGGAGGCATTTGGGCACCTCACACAGCCCTCCTTCACACATCTACATACACACACACACACACACACACAAAGAGAGAGAGAGAGGCAGCCAGGTACTGTAGCGGAAAGCACTCTGGCGTGCAAGTCAGGAGATACGAGTTTGAATCCAGCTCTGCCTGTGCTTCTCTGTGTGACGTTGGGCAAGACTTCTCTGTCTCTGGGCTTCTGTTTTCTCTGCTGTAAAATGAGCAGTTACACTAAATGATCTCCATGGGCTTGCCAGTGCTAGGACTTGAAATCCTGCTCCATGAGCTTCGAGACAGCTGTGTGACAAGGTCAGGTTTGTACAGTCGGGGTGAGACAAGGTGGGGGCAGTGGTTGGCTCAGGAATGGCAGCAGCTGCCATCATGCAGAAGAGAAAATCCCTCTGCCTCCTTGGGTCAGCTCTTCCCAAAGTCCCATAAACAAACAAACAAAACAAGACAGACCTATTGCCGTCAAGTTGATTCTGACTCAGAGTGACCCCTATAGGACTGAGTAGAACTGCCCGCATAGGGTTTCCAAGGCTGTAAATCTTTACAGAAGCAGACTGCCACATCTTTCTCCAACAGAGCATCTGGTGGGTTCAAACCGCCGACCTTTTGGTTAGCAGCTGACCTTTTGGTTAGCAGCCAACCTTTCGGTTAGCAGCTGAGTGCTCAACTACTGTGCCACCAGGGCTCCCCAAAGTCCCATACTACTTAAGAAAGACTTCACAAACCCAGCTGGTAGAGCTGGCAGCACTGTGGGCACTGCTGCTCCCTTCCGTCTCATCTCCCTCCCCCGTCATTCCTTTTATAACCCTTGTTCCAACTCTTGTTCCTTTTAACCAGCCCTTCAACTCACACTGACTATGTAGTTCCCTTTAGCAAGCTCTAGAGAGGCCAATGATTAAATGGTCTCAAGAATCTCGCCTAGTCTGTAAAATGTAAATAACAGCCCCTGCTCTGGCGGGCTTCACAGGCTGTTGAGAGGATCAAATAAGATAAAGTCTGTGAAAGTACTTTGGAAATTATAAAGTGCTATGTAAATGTGAGGGATTATCATTAATGATGGGTGGGGTGGCAGCCACGTGACACAGGAGTAGAGTGCCAACTTGCCTGCTCTCCTCACCATCTTAACTGGGTGAAGCCATTGGCATATCCTGCCATCCTGTAGCCAGCTAACACAGAGGTAGGGACTCAGCTATTTGATCAGTGTTACTCCCCATTGTCCCCTAGCAGAGTTCAGAGACAGAGGATGCAGAATAGGTTAATTCTGATATGGAAGCCAAAAAGGCCTAGAGTAGTGACTAGACAAACAAACAAAAATTAGCGGATCCTTTCTTTCAAACAGATTCTCACAGGGAAAACCCAGTTTATAAAAGAGATGACAGCAGAGCTAGTTTGGTAGAAGCTGGGGTGAAAGACATGAAGCCCCACTTACTGGGCCCTGTACTTGCCCTTGAGATCATTTCAGTGGACCCTTCAGGCTCCAAAGGAGCACAGGGGAAAGCCGGGAGTGTGGAGCAGGAGCTCTTGCCTAGCATCTGGTGGACCTGGGCATCCAGGGGGCAGCCACAGCTAGGCACTGGGGGAGTCGAGGCACAGGGTACATAGAAGAGGGGTAACAATATGCTATAGAAAGGCTTACAGAGGGGGAGCAACACCCAGTTTTGTCTAGGGTCCCAGGCTTCCACCTTTGGTACTCTAGAAAGGGCTTGCAGCCTTGGCAGTCAATGCTGGAAGGCTTATTAAAACCACAAATCCAGAAATGGGTAAAACAAAGCCCAGACCAAATGAATGTGAGCAGCACTCCCGGTTTCTCAATTAACTTTGTGGAGGAAGGAGTCGCTCCCCACGGTGAGTCTGCTGAATCAGCTCCTCCAAAGGCAACCTATGGTCCCGCCATGAATGACCATCCTGGCATGGTGAAGAAGAAAAGGCCAGAAAGAATTGCCCTGCCATCTTTTGGTGGGTTCAGTGGCCAGGCAGACAGAAACCTGCCACCAGTGTAGGAGCTGAGCAGAGGAGAAGCAGTGGAAGTGGTGGGTAAGGTGGCAGAATAAGTATAGTGGGTAAAACAGTGGACGCAACATTACAGGTAAGGAGTATTGCGCCTGGCCAGAACTGGAGCCTAGAAACAGGAGACATAGAACAAGTTGAGAGAACTGCGGGGTTGAGGGATGGGGAAACAGACAACAGCTCCCTGCTGGAGCACTTGCCCCATTTTCCCATCCTCTCCAACCAAACAGGCTCAGCAATAGGGGGCATCTGATCGACTACGCAGAAATTGATCAGATCCTGCAGGTACAAAATCAAGGACCCAAGCTGGATAGAGGTATGTGTGCCCAAGACATTCACACAGCCAGGAGATGGGTGGTTTGTGACTCCTTGAGGCAGGTGGAAGAGAGTCAGGGATTTTGTTAGAGTTACTGTAGCTGGGAGGATAAAATAATGATAATAATAATACAATCACTTTAGAGTAAATTAAAATCCTAGAAACATCCAGTGCTGGTACTTCTATATTATTGAGACCATTTTCAAAAGACCAGAATCTTTCTCTAGGAGATTCTTATTCCACATGTGTCTTCCCCTGATTCTTTTTCCACATGTGGTGGCCTAGAGCTCCTTCTCAAATTACCCTGAGGTAGCTGCTACAGAGACATGTTTGCTGTGCCAGGGCTGAGCAGGAAATGGGGAACCCAGAGCAAGGGATCAGCAGCAAAAGCTATTTGTGCTCGAAGGAAACGAGAGCATTTGGAATTCTGGTGTCCTTGGATGAGGGGAAGAGCTTGTTATATTGGCCCAGACGGTCTTTGTCCCTGCTCTTCTGGAAGGGAGCAGTGGGACCATCTTGGAAAGTGTGTTGGATGAGAGAATCACTTGGCTAGGGGTTACTTCCCCTGCATAAGCCTGTGTGAGCACAGACACTGGGAAAGAGATGGAGAGAGGAGCTCCTGAGGGGCCTAGAGGGGAACAGAACTCCAGGAGGAAAGAAGAGCAAATGAGCCAAAAATAGCTTTGCAACAGACCCCTAGAAAGAACTGTAACCTTTGTTCTGTAAATGGTTAGAGCTCCTCCCTTCAAGCAAGAATGGTTTTGCTATTACAAGTAATTGCCTCAGTTTTGCATTCTCAAATATTTAAAAAGTCAACTGAGTCAGGTACACACTAGGAGGAATTTCCAGTTTCTTCCCCGCATCCTCCAAAAAGTGCCTGCCTGTAGGGAACAGAGGCCTAGGCAGAAATCAGGCACCTGTTTGAAGGCTAAACTGGGGACTTCACCCTGACACCCCACCCCCTGTTGCATCTTGTGTTTGGGCTTATATGGGGATTAGGAGAGAGGTAATTCAGATTTTCCCTGTTCCCTCTGCTAATGTCAACCACATCCCTAAGGATGGCCTTACACACAGATGGAGAGGGTGGCTGACTACATAGCATGATGTGAGGGTTTGCTAAAGGTCAAAGGGACCTTGCTGCAAAAGCTCAGTTCCACTAGCCCCCCACTACTAACTCTGCACTTCTCACTTTGCTTATTCCTTTTGAAGGTCCACCACTGAAACAGAATTGTGACTTGGGAGAGGAGTGTATTCAATATTACTAGCCATTTTCACCAGAGCTTGATTCATTTTACCACCTCAGCATTAGCAGAAAGCAAGACCCTGAGGAGGAAGGGCAAGGGGCCAGGGGGATGGGGAAAATTCTGGAACGTGAGCTGTCATCCAATAGTCGGGAGTCCAGAGCAGGTGGAAAGGGGATAGTTTGAGGGCGTCTCTGCTAGAAGGGAGAATGGGGGAGAAAAGGAAGTGTCAAAAAAAAAATCCTACCCAGTGAACCATTTTCTGAGAGATATGCCTACTTCCTCTATCCTCAATGAAAATGTTACAGATTTGGCAATTAGGCTTACAACAAGGAAGATACAATCTCCTCTCCAGACAGAGGCATTTCCCTAGAATTCACACTCATCTCTTCCCACGCAATGCAGGGACCATGTGCTGGTGAGGCAGGACTAGGCTTGGGGCCTCGGTGGCATTCACCTTTCCTACTGGGCTTTCAGGCACCTCTTGCTTTCTAAGAAGAAGAGCTATGAAAACAGTATTGGCACTTTGTCATAGTTCTTTTGTTAAATGCCTGAATCTCTAGGCTGTAATCTTTATGGAGGGAGCCCTGGTGGCCCAATGGTTAAACACTCACCTGCTAACTGAAAGGTTGGCAGTTTGAACCCACCCAGCAGCTCTGCAGAAGAAGAGACCTGGCAATCTGCTTCTGTGAAGATTACAGCCTAGGAACCTCTATGGGGCAGTTCTACTCTGCCCTATAGTGTCACTATGAGTCGGAATCGGCTAGATGGCACACAACAACAACAACCTTCACAGAGGCAGGTCACCAGGTGTTGCTCCCATGGAGCTACTGGCTGGGTTTGAAAGGCCAAACTTTTAGTTAGCAGGTGAGTGCTTAACAGTTGTGCCACCAGTGCTTCTCTTTGTCATGGAAGGGGAGGGAATTGCTCCTCTAGCCAAACCCCTGCCCTGGAGACCAAGGATAGGGAAGGAATGCATTTGGAGGCCAGGGCTTTTTCCTGGCCTGTCTCTACCAATGCCCAGCACAGACTTGAGCAGAGAGGGTGCTCCCAAAGACAGCTGGGTTCTACTTTTCAGCCAGGGGCCCTTTGCATTGGAGAGGTAGAAGCCATCTGGACAACCAAAGCCCTAAAGATGGAGAGCTGCCGTGCAGCTCAGATTCCCCAGAGACACCACTGGAGCCTAATGACGTTGCCAAGGGAGCCTGTCTGGCAGCCTTGCAGCAGGGAAAGGGATGTGGAGCAAAGACGCAGTCCCAGGCTCAGCAGAGGGCCCATAGCCAAGATACGCATGGCAGGCAAAAAAACGCAAAAATCAATTCACAAAGACAGCAAGAATTATTCCTCCTGAAGTCTAGATAGATCTCAGCTGAGCGAGCTTGCTGGCCTCTGCAAGCTGCAGGGATTGGAGGAAACCCAGACACTCTTTGCCACTAGCTCCGGCAATGGCAACATGGCTTCGGCTGCAAGCCTGCTGTGGCTGGCTGAAGGGTCTAGGGCTTGTCCTTTTGGCCTCTATCAGGCTAAAAGCAGCATAAGCTCTCGCTGTGGGGTTTTGTTTTTATCCTTCTTTCACGGAGCTCTGGTGGTGCGGTGGTTAAACGCTCAGCTGCTAACAGAAAGGTCGGCGGTTTGAACCCACCAGCCACTCTGTGGGAGAAAGATGTGGCAGTCTGCTTCTGTAAAGATTTACAGCCTTGGAAACCCCATGGGGCAGTTCTACTCAGTCCTATAGGGTCGCTATGAGTCAGAATCAATTCCATGGCAACAGGTATCCTTCCTTCCCTTCCATCTTGGCCCTTGGCAGGGTCCACCTGGCCGGCTCTGCTGTTTTCTTAGGTGTGTGCTGAGCCAGAGAGGAGATAGGGAGGGAGGGAGGGAGGGAGGGAGAAGGATGGACTCGAGGAAGGGAGGAAGGGCCAGGCCACAGGCCTCCTAAGGTAGCATAGATTCTGAATGAATACACTACTGACTGTAAGAGGTAGCAGTGCTGCCTCTTCCAATTCTAGCACTTCTGGGAGTCATTTCTCAGCTCACACTTCCCTCCTGTGACAGACACATAAATCCTTGGCTGAAGAGGCTGCCGTGCCCCTTCCTGTCTCAGACGTGATTTTCCTCAGATGAATTGCACCACCTCCTTCAGACTTGCACAGGTCAGGGGATTAGATTAGGCACAGTGATAGAGCCATCAGGCTATGGTGAAGAGGGAGAAGGGAACTGTTGATTTCCTGTGAACTCCTTTGCCCTGTGTCTCTCCAAGTTAAACTAGGTACCAGTGGACAGGCGCCTTTATGACACATTCCAAAGACACCCAAAAATTACTTCTGCATGTCTGAAAGTCAACTCCCAAGTATTGGGGGGCAGCTGTTTCACTTTGTGAAATATTTGTGGCAATGCTTGATCTTAGCTTAGCTTCTCCCTATGCCCAGTTTCTCCTCCTACTTTCTGTATACTCCAGGGATGCAAGCTCATTTTCATATCAGCTCAAATAATTAGGAAGGCAGGGCTACTGAAAAGAAGAAATTGACCCGTAGAGCATTTCAAAGCTGGCTACACATGATTATTTTTCTTCTTTATGCTTGACTTGAACTGGTGTCAAAGTGACCCTGCATCCCTGAGTACCCAGAAACTAGCTAGAAGGTGGGCGGGGACAACCTGGGATTTAACGACTGCTATGGTTTTTTTTTATGGATAATCCAGAAGCCCTTGCTGTACAGTGGTTAAGACCTCGGCTGCTAACCAATAGGATGGCAGTTGGAATCCACCAACCGCTCCTTTGAAACTCTATGAGGCAGTTCTACTCTGTCCTATAGGGTGGCTATGAGTCGGAGCTGACTCAACAGCAATGTTTTTTGTTTGTTTGTTCGTTTCTGTTTTTGTTTATGGATAATCAATGGTGGTCTCTGGGTGGCGTGAATGGTTAAGTGCTTGACTGCCAACTAAAAGGTTGATGGTTCAAATCCACCCAGAGGTGCCCCGGAAGTAAGATCTGGTGATATGCTTCCAAAAGCCTTGAAAATCCTATGGAACCTAGTTCTGTTCTGACATACATGGGGTCGCCATGAGTTGGAGTCGACTTGACTGGCAACTGACAACAGTAATGGATAATCCACAAAGTGGATAATGAATATAGGGATAATCAAAGTGTGACTCTACCCAGATACAAGAATGAGGCTATGCGGGTAGGGCGGCTAACGACAGAGCTGCAATGAATCGCTAGCACACCATTTAGTATTATTGAGGAACTGACATGATTCTGGATGCTCTAAATAGGAAAGAAGTATGTAGGAACTATGAGGTCATCCTTCTTCTCTATTTCTTGTCATCAGCCACTAATGAAACCTTACACAGCTCCAGTCTCCTGTTGGAAAGTTAACTCAGGGGGTTAAGACAGGCGATTGAGTCCGCTGTGGCGTTAATTTTGCTCCTTTCCTAACCAGCCATCTTGTAAATGTGTGTCACTGGTCAGACAAGTGGTTGGGATGATTGGTTAGAGGCAAAGGTGTGTCTGTTACAATCTCAATTTTTACAGAGGACAAATGAAATCTCTGGCAGAGAACCTGGAGAATGTCTACAGGATAGAGAAATGTAAGCCAGTTCAAAAGTCTTTTTCTTGTTTCAATGGATTTAGCAAATTTGGAAAAGAGAAGGCTGAAAAGAGACATGATAACTTCCATTTAAGCATATTCAGTGGCGTACGGAAGTTGGAAGACAGAATGAGGAGTAACAGCCTCTGAGAGCAGTGGTTGTTAAACACTGGAACATACAACCAGAGGGCATTGTGGAATTTGCTTTCTTAGAGGTATTTGAAGCTCAGCTGTCACCTTTTGCTAAAGACAGTTCAAGGGACCAAACAACATAGGAAAGACACCCAAGTCTACTGAGGTACAATCCAGCCAGAAGGCAGGAGACCAAACCCATAACCTTCTTCACCTTTCTGCTTCCTCCTAGGGCTCACCCTCTTCATCCGCCCTTCCGACCCACAGACAGCCAGGCTAATCATGTTCTCTATATCTCAGGGCAATAGAAGGAGGAAGCGGACCAAACTTATTTACACAGAGCACATCACAAACTCCTGGCAGAAGTGGGAACCCTCTTGTAGTTTGATTTTGTACAAATTTCCCACCAAATCTTGTCCGAATCTGTCCGGAAATCAGCGCAAGTCCATGCGAAATTGCCTCAGTGACGTATTTCCTGTCCTTTAGCTGTGGCTTTGTGCATTCAGAGAAAGATTGTAACCTCTTGACTTGCTTCCCAGAAACACCTCCTTCAATTTGAGTTGAATATGTCTGTGAACAATGCTGAGAAGAAATCAGTGGAAGTTGGTGAGGACAGCCCCACCAACTCTCTGGTGGCTATTTTCCCATGCCTGTGGGAGCATGATAGAGACAGTGCCTTCAACCAAGTGAAAAAGCCTGCTGCTAATCTGGAGTGTTGAGTGTCATGGGGCAGAGCAGGACACTAGCGATATAAAAATAGCAGGTTACTCTTACACTTGGAATAAGATTGTCAGAATGGACTTCGAGCTAGGTGTACATGAAAAAGAAGGGCTCAAACCATACTGTATGGCTCCTGTTACTTATCCCCTGGCTTCTCCTGCCCCACCTCCACTAACAGATAGTGTAGTAGCATGTCCCCGATGTCAGTTATTTGTGAACCACACTGTCAAGATTTTTGCCGTATCTGAGTACCACCAGTATTGTGATTTACCTATCTTCTTGAAATTAAATAGACTCGTTTTTTAAAAATGCCTCATCCTTAGAAATAACATTTTGGAAATCTTAAGGCATATGTGTTAGACATATTCTTTTCTAATACACATTAAATAAGTAAATAGCTATAAAAATAGAAAAACAAAGTTAGCCCATGTACCACCAACCACCAGCGTATGTTTACCACACTTTAGGAAACAGTGCTCTCTGCATAGAGCACGCATATGGTCTCTACCACCAACAAGCAGGGCTTTATTGCCTCCTCAAATGTAAAGCCGGCAGGGTGTTAGGCTGCCCCAAATGTTGAATACTGTCCCAAGCCAGGCTCCCTTGCTCCTTCCTCTCAGGACCAGGGCCCTGGCCATTATTATTTTCCTCCTTTCAGGTGACAGCCCAGCCAAGGCTGGCGTTTGCAACCGAACACAGGGCCCTTATTCCCTGTCAAGTGCTGCTTCCCTCCAGCTATTTCCCCCGCTGAGATTTCCACACTAGACCTCACTTAACTCGGGCAGTGCCCTCTGTGGAGTGAACTTCCTCACTCTTGGCCCCTGGGGCTGTATGGGCTGGAGTGCCCCAAGCCCACATCAGTAGCCTGACTGTCTGCCCCAGCACTCACACAGGCCCCAGTAACGTCCGGCCCTGCCCAGGGTGGCCAAGCATGTGGTGCTCCAGGTTGGGAACACCATCTTCCTGGGGAAGCCAGCGACCCTCCTCTCCCTCTGCCTGCGCCCCGGTGGTCAGGAACAGGAGGAGAGAGTCCAGCCAAAGTATTGTAGGCAAGAAAGATGTGTGCAGATGCTGATGAGACAGAAGGACTCTCTAACGATCAGGGCTGATCAAAAAGGGAACAGGCTTGTGCTAGATGCAGTCAACCTGAGGCACTGTGTCCACCCACCAGGGATGCTTTAGAAGAGATTTCAGTTTCGGCTAGGGAGTTAAGATCCTTCAGTGATTTACAACTTTTTGTTGTTGTTAAACCAATAATCCTCCCTTATCCTCACCCTCACCCCCCAATCTAACCTAGTCACTAGGTGTCAGGAGCTTTAGGTACAAACCCATTCGAGGAGCAGAAGGGCTCTGAGGGAGGCGGGACTAACGCCAAGAGCTCCGCCCACCCTGCTGTGGAGGAGGGGGGCGCCCAGAGCCCCTAGTCACCACGACCCACATGGAGACACCTCATAGTTCAGTGCAGCCCAGTTTGAAAATCCTCCGGTGAGGAAAAGCAAGACAAGTGAGGACAGAAATCCTATAAGCTTCAAAAGACTCATGCAGATTCTTATTTGTGCCCTAGTTCATGTCAAGGAGTAACTTCTGTGTGGTTAGGGTGGTGACACAATCTACCTCCCCTCTTTCTTTTTGTCTTCCTCCAAACTTTGTCCTCGCCCTCCCTCCTCAAATTCACCTCCCCCTCCTTGTCTCTCCTCCCTTCCCCCAAACTCTCTTCTGTTTCTTCCTTCCTCCGCCCCATCCAGCAATCCCTAGGGTGCTAAGGGGGCTCTATATAGTAGAGCATTATTTGAAAGCCATTGTTCTGCCGGAATTCTAAGATCCCTTCCAGCCTTAGGAGTCTATGATTGATTAACTGAGTGGCAAGAAATAACCCAATAAATTATTATTGAGTGAATGACCTTAGCCAAGAAGTCGGGGAGAGAGCAGGCTGTGTGGTGGTGAGGGCAGGTGTCAGACAGGTGGAGGGAGGTTCCCCTTCTACTAGCTCCCTCCTCTACAGTTTCCCCAGCAGTGGAGACGCTGGTCAGTTGGTACATGGCTGGCAAAGGACATTGGAGATGTTCTGTCACATAGGGATCCCCAAAGCTCTCGTGCCTGACCTTGCAAGGAGCTCTCTGGTTAGTGAAATGTCACCTGCTATGGCTTTGACTCCCCACATATAACCCCCAGGGAGGAATGATCAACCTTGAAGGAATCTGAATATAGTGAAATGTACCGATCACCAACACTCAGCAAGCAGATTGGTTTTTGGGAGCTCACCTGTGCATTATTGGGGGATCCCCCAGTCCCCAGTGGTTTTAAATAACTGCCATCGGATTCTCAAAGGGACAGACTTCAGAGTCATGCAGTACTGGGTCTTGGGAGAGTGGGAGGTTACCAAAAGAGTAGGTTTTCTAGGGCCAGTCTAGACCCTCTTTTTAGGCTCTCTTTTAGATCTGGATGTCAACATCCAAGACCTGAAAACCCTCCACTCAATCGAGAATTCCCTCAAAGACACACACGAAGAACCCCAAAACTGTACTCTGGGTTCAGCACGTGTGGTATGGGGCCCGAAAGGGCCACTGGGAGACATTTGGTGGAGGGGCTCATTAGTAATTGCATGTTAATGACATCCCCAAACACTCGGGTTCTCATTACTAACTCATTCTGAGCCCATCATCCTTGAGTTTTGAAAATCTTGACCCTAACGTTCTGTTTAGCCTGGACCCCCTCTTGAGGTTATGACTCTTGTATATTTGCCACTTTCTCATTCTGTTTTCTTTTGTCCTGTTCATATGAACCCCCTCTTTCTTACCCCCACCATTCTATCATTCCGGGGGTTCAATGCCTTATTCAAGTTTTCATGCATCCTGTCCGTACACATCAAGACTTGAGAGGTGTAATCTTCCAGAATATCTGCTTCGGAAGAGATCCTAGAGACAATGTTGTATCTCCCCTCCCCCGTTTTGCAGGCGGGGAAAGCAGCCCACGGAAGGGCAGGGAGTTACTTACTCAAGCTCAAGCATCAGATTGGTGGCAAAGTCAGGACTCGAACCCAGATCTTCTGGATCCAAATCTGACCCACTTTCCACCACCTCAAGCTGTAGCTCTTCCAGGAACTGTGCCTCCTCCACGAGCTCAGGGTCCTCTCCGAGCTGTGGCTCATCCATGAGCTCTGGCTCCTCCAGCCTTTCTGCCTTCATCTCAACACTGCCCCCGGAAGCCTGGGTTGCCTGGCTGGGGTTGATTCCCACCTCCCTGTCTTGTTTGCTCTCTGTAGCTGCTGGGCTAGGGCGGGAGCAACTGGAAACTCTTTCCCAGGCTCAGAAGAATAAGTGCTCAGGGAGCCTGGGGGCCAGCCTGGGCTGGCTCAGTTGTGGAGGCGGGAGGAAGTTCCCGGCCCTGAGTGCCTTCAGGGCTCCCAGGCTCTGGGGGAAGGCTGGAGCTCCTGGGGCGAGCGCTGCCCTCGGGATCTTCTACCGAGGCTGGGCCAGCTTCCTAAACCAACTCCCAGACTGAAGGGGAGGGCCGGATCCTCTGGGGGAGCCCAGACAGCGGCTCTGCCAGCCAGCCCCTGTGGTTGGAACTTTCAAAAAGACCAATGTTTCAGCAACTGATTTCTTTTCCAACCCGAACAGCAGGCCTTTCTGTCCCTCTTGCATGATTGTGGCTGTGGCATGCAGCCCCAGCCTGAGCAGAAGCAGGATTCCAGGGCTGGGGCTTCATAACACCCAAACCACTGGTCAATTCCATTAAATGAAATCAAATAAAAAAACACCGTTTTTGGCATCAGGTGGACCCAAAGTTGGTCTGCTGGCACGGAGATTTTGTGTACCTACTGGGACGGGATGTGCAGAGCCGTCTAGAGATGAGAAGTCAGAAGATCATTGGATCAGAGAATCAGGAGACATGGTTTCTCTTTCCAGCTGGTCAGTAATTGGCTGTTTGGTTTGGGGCAAGTACCCATCCTACTCTGGGCCTCAGTTTCCTCATCTGTAATGGGATGGCATCAGATGGGATGGCTTCAAAGTCCCTACCAGTTCTGAGCCTCTGTGTCTCTGAGATGCTTGTGGGAGGGAGAAGGTACCGCCACCAACCCTGGGAAGGTCTAAGCTCCAGGTGTTGAAGAGGCAGTCCTTAGACCCAGTGTCCTCTGAAATCCTTACCCATTGGCTAGCAATACCAGTAGAGCATCCTCATGCTTCTGTAGGTTTTGATCCCTTGTAAAAATGTCAAATCTCCCGGCAGCCCCCCTCACTCCCGTCCCTCAGCAGGTGAGCTGAGAAGATTGGAAAGCAAGCCTTGATAGGAAGAAAGCTTGTAGGCTGGGTGTCAGAGACCGGAAGAGGAAGTTGCAGGTGTCAGCAAGGAACTAACAGTACCACTTTCCTAGGGCTGGCTCTGGGCAGGTGAGGGAGGGTACGTGATTGACAAAACATGAGGAGGGATTGGTGAGAGAAGTGTTTAGTGAGAGAGTGAGGCAAGGCAAGTCAGGTAAGATTTTGTTCTGGTACATGGATAACTTGCCTCATCATAATGAAGGCTTCCCTTCCTTTACCGAGGGTTTTCTAGGACTGTCCTCTCACTCATCCCTCCCAACCACACTACCATCATTTTCTGGATGAGGATACTGAGGTCGAGAGAGGTTGTCACTTGCCAATGTCATCATCTGTCCATAGTGGTCTATCCAACGCACAGCCTCTGTGCTTCATGAGCACACTGACTAATGACCTTCTCTACACCTCGGTGACCCCTCTGGAGCCCTGCAAGGGGGGAGAAGTACATGCCAGCTCCCCCAAAAGGCCAGTATCTCCCACCCCTGTGAGATAAGGGTGGCGGCTCTGCCTCTCTAGGATCCTGGCTCCACCAGATCAGGTTCCTGCTCAACCAGCCCTGGGCACACCTTTTAGCTACTACTAGAATATACTAGCAAAGTCTCCCTCATTTGAAGAGAAGACGGAGAGTACAGTATTTTGGAGACATCGTCATTTCTGGGAGTCAGTTTCAAGAGGATTTTTCAGCTCATTAGTTCTGTACACTCTTCACTGACTTTCCCCCGTCAGTCTGACAGGTGATGAGCTCTTCCAAGTCTTTCTGATGCTGCTTTTCAGCTGATAGGCCATTATGGACCTTAGAGACTCGCTCTGCCTAAATCAAGGCTGGCTGATCTTAGCAGTCAGAAAATTTCCTTGGGGGGTTGCTCCTATCCGACAGGGCCTCCGTGAGCCAGAGGTGCTTCAAAATCCATATCTTAGGGCATCAGTGGTGACTGGATTCATTTGGCTTTTCCTTGCTCCTGATTTAGGGCAAGAGTCACTCACAGAGAGACTCATGCAATGCCCAGTGTCTTAACAAGGTGACTTTTCCTTCACAGATTTTCTAATCCTGGGTGAAGCCCCCTTATCTGTGTCCTCACAGCTTCCTGCACTTTTCCTCTATTAGGATGAATTGTAATAATGTAGTGATTTGTGTAATTATTATTTGATGTCTGTCTCCAACACTAGATTGTAAGTTTCCTGCAGCAGAGACCTGCCTGGTTTGGGGCTTGCCACTGTCTCCCCTGTGTCTAATCTTCATTGTGTGCATGGACGGAGAAATCATCCTCCACAGGTACCTGGGTGGGGGGTAGTCTTACTTCAATGTACCCAACATTGGGGTGCGTCCCCAAGATTGTTAGAGTGTGAAGGATGGGGTGCCCCACTAAGGCTAATTTAGCCAGGAGATGAGAAGGCTGGAGGATGCTGGAAGGGACTCTAACAGCTCCCTAGTTCATTGCAGTTATAGGAAGGTATATGTAAATTTTAATGACTGACCTCTGATGGAAATTTCATAGACATTTTCATTACGAAATTATTTTTTATGAAAACATGTTTATCTACTATATATGCACTTTCGTTTTCCTTATAAGCACCTGCTTCTGGCCCCTTTGCTTCCCCTGTCTTTCCCCATCTGTCCATGGTCCTTATAATCAGCCCTCTCACACTTTAATCCAGTTCTTCATTGCTACTGTCACCACTATTACCATCTTATAAATTATATATAACATCCCTTGGGGTAATTTCGTTCAGCTCCTAAGAATGCTTGTAGTCAGGAAGTTCTTTCTGCTATCTAATCTCAATTCTTCATGCTACAGTGTAGGCCTGTTTCCTCTTGTTCTGTTCGGAGGGTGGTTGGGAAACAGCTGGTCACCATCTCTGGGTTGTGGCTTTTCTTATGCTTAAAGATCAACCTTTCTTCTTCCTCTCCACCACCCGCCACCCAAACCTTAAACTTCTCTTTTCCTGGACTAATAACCTTAGTTCCTTTAGCCTTGCCCCCACGCATCCTTCAAGTCCCAGGTTTACCTCCTGTTGGCTAGACAAGTTTTGTTGGCCTAATCCAGCCCCTTCACAATCAGATTCCCTTGGATCACACTGAGCTCTTAGCTTTCACCTGCCTTGCTATTGTGATGGGGCCTCCTCTTTCCAAGGAAAGCCCCTTGGAGCCCCTTGATCAATTTCTTTTCCCTTCTCGGAGGTGGAGCCTCTCTTCCCTTCTGCATTTAGGCTGTTTTTCAGTCTAAACAAATATCTGACATTTGTACTCCGGAAAATTTATATCTCGGGCCCCAGAAGGAGCACAGCCTGAAGCTCCGTGCCCCACTGCCTCTGTACAATGAGAAGCATTCATAACTCAGAAGGAAGCCTGCAAAGGGAAAGGAAAACCCAGACGACCCTCCCTTTCTTTTTTCTTTACAGTAAGTAATTTACAAAAACAAATTTTCCTCCCCACAAGCTATATCCTTTATCACCAGTCCCCAGGGCCAGCCTTTACACATTTCCATACTGTCATGGACTATTTTTAGCAAAGGATGACATTGAGTACTATTTGCCCCATGGGTTTCAAACTCATCTCTTCCTCTTGTCAGGATGTTGTCAGTTCTCCCCTTTTGAACCTGCTGGCCTCTCATGGCCTGGAGATATTTCCAGGGGCAAGAGCTGCTACCTACATGGTATGACTTCAGGGATTCCTTAGAAAGTCCTCTGTTGAAAATGTCTTTTGGCCTGGCTCTGATGATTAGCATTTCACCATTAGAGATTCATTTCTTTGGCTCAATGTCACTTCCTCAGGAAGCTTTGTTTGATCCTTTGTTATACTCTCTAACAGGAGTCTATTCCTTTTCCCTCTTGGCACTTAGTCATTAATGCGTCTGCTTGGTTAATACCCATGTCCCCCACTCAACTGACTATTCCATGACGGCCGAAACCATGCCTTTTGTGTTTTTCCCATTATATTCTGAGTACCTAACGCTGAGCCTGGCACATAGAAGATGAGCAATGAATGTTTGTTGTTGACTAAATCTGTTCATGAGCTTAAATGTGAATTCTCCAGAGCACTGGTGGGAAAAGATATGGGCATGGATGGAGAAATCAACCTCTACAACAAGTACCTGGAATGGACAGTCTTACTCCAGTGTCCCCAGCACTGGACACTAACCCTAGATCCTGAAGGCCTCCACTTATCCAGGGCCAGCCCAAGTCCCTGAGGAGAGGACGCTAGGGTCCAGCTTGTCCTGATTCAGAGGCAGCAATAAGGAGAGGGTCAGAGTGGGCCTTTCTCTTCTGTTTCTGATGCTTGGAGACTCTGGGTTCCAGCCCAGGAAGAATCAAAGGTGCTCCTTGCCATCCCTACCCCAGGCCAAACCTTTCCTACCTGTGAACCTCGCTAGACTCACAAGTGTCCCCTCTCCCTCCCAAGCAGAAAGCCTTGCACCCTCGTCCCACCATTCCAGTGCCAACCCATTCTTTAAGGCCCTGCTGGAAGCCACTGCCACAAAAAGACTTTCCCTTCCTAGTTTGATTTGGCACTGCCCAAGCTCTGGACATGTGAAACTAGGGAACAGTAAGCTTAAGACCTTTCCTTCAAGGAGTGCTGAGCCCCCTGCCTCAGCTCTCAGCAGTCTGGGGTCACCCTGGTGGTGCTGCTTTGTTCCCTGCTGGCCTTGGGTGCAGCTGCTCCAATCCCCCCAGCTACACTCTCAACTCTTCATGGACCTGGTTCTAGCCTTTGATTTCGCCTGTGTCCTCTACAATGCTTAGCAGGGCAGGCATTCAATAAATCCGCAGCAGGCACTCGATAAATAGCAGCCCCTTGGTCAATAAATGATGGATTGATTAATTGAAGTGCTTGATTGCTCAGTACAAGGCCGAATGAGGTGATGCCATCAATCATTTCTCCAGGTATCTGATAACTGAGCAGTTTTTTCTTATCTTTCCCGCCACCCCCCCCTTTTTTTTTAACTGACTATGAAGCAACAGAATGTGAGAAGTGAGGAGCTGGAGACCTTGGAGGGCTCCCAGGAAAAGGAAATTCCGCATCTCCATCTCAAGCCCCTGATTATCACTGGGTTCTGGCTGTGATCTGGGGGAATTAAGAGACCCAGCTCTTCTAAGCACAGAGATGGGGATCTTGAGTCTGTCCGAGGATTCCTGAATCTGAGCTTTGGATACAAATTATGCCAGCTGCTAATTTCCAGGCCACCTTTCTTACTTTGTTTCCCTGTTTCTTCTTTTCTTTCTTGATTGGAGAGCAGTGTCCCCACCTACCCTGAGCCTGTGAGCCATCTACCCCCTGGCAACACAGTGGGACAGGCTGAGGCAAAGACAAGGGAAGGGAGCAAGAGGCACTATTGGTTTAGTCACAAATGGATCCAATGGAATATTAGATTGATGGAGATAGTCAAATTAGCTTATTAGGGAAATGTTCCATAGAATACAGCAATCCTGACTTTAACTGTAGGTAGACTCGGTTGCTCTAAGCCAGTACCTATAATTTTCTGAATAGGCCGGGAAGCAAGCTGAGAATCATTGTGAATTTATGCCAGCCTCGGGGACTTTGAGATTTCATGGAGAATGGACTGGTAATTGGCTCTTTAAGGGTCTTCCTTTAAAGAATTTTCCCAGCTTCTAGTACCCCCTTCCACCTGATGTCACTCACTCTGGGGGTCCCCAGAACAGTCCCTGAACCAACAAGCAGATATAAAAGGAAGAAAGACTTCTGCGACCTGTTTTGGGACCCTTCCAAGTGCATTGGGCCATCCCTTTAGCAGCTATACTATCAGGTGATAGCAGGAGCCCTCCCCCCAAAAAATGCCTCAAGCCAAATTAGGTCCACTCCAGCTCACCTGCCTGCTTACATTTGCTGCTGAGTGTGGAGGCTGGGGGGAATCATCTCTGCAGCCTGGCACTTACCTCTGAGCAGACAAACTGTTGTATACTAGGGAGAGTAGGCGCTCTTCTTTGAGAAGTATGATGAGTTCGACTTAGACCCCCAGCAGGCTTCCAAATGCCAAGCCCCGGGGAAGCCAGCCATGGAGCAAGCAGAAGCTTGATGCCTCAGTAACCTGGCTGTTACATAAGATGCTATATGAGATATGAGTCAGGGCCCTCAGGCTAGCCTGGTCCCAGCCTAGTCTGGGAGTGAGGCTAAATGGGAGCGCTGAAGAAGGGGGGCTCAGGGGGGAAGCCAGGAAAGATCCCCTGGAACCATACCCCTTCCTCTCACTTCTCACCCCCTTCTTCCTCAGGGATCACTGTAACCAATCACTGGTCTAGATAGCACAGAGTGGGAATCCTAGCCAGACCCCTAAGCTGTTAGCAGCTGTTCTCCATCTCCCCTGAAGAAAAGACAAGAGGAAGTAGCTTGAGAGGAAGGATGGAGAAGGTCCCTGTTGTGTTTCTTTACTGGCAGCGCCCTGATTTCAGGATGGGCCTATTCGAGGAAAATGGCTCCCATGAGAGGAAGGCTGATAGTGTGCCTGGGTCATCACTGACCAAACATGCTTCCAGCTCTTGTTTTTCTTGACGCTAGTGTCTCTACAATGGAAAGCTTCCTATTCAGTCTCCTTCACTGGCTGGAATCTTACCTACTTTGGGGTAGGAATTTCTAGCCATAAGGTATAAGTGAATCTCCCTTGTCTGCTGATAAGGTTCCCTCCTGCCTGGATTAGCATTTGGAAAAGCATGAAAGTTACTTTCAACTCTCACAGACTCCATCTGTGTCCACTCCACTTCCTTACCTAAGCTGAATTTCACCCTGGTAGATGGTGGCCTCCATAAGCCATTTTCCTGACCTGACTCCTCTTCAGACCTAGGTTGCTTTGCAGCTGATATCTAGCCTTACTGGCTTTCGCAGGCCTCGCATTAGCCCATGGAGTTCTATGGGGGGGTCTTGTCTGCCAAAGCTGTGAGACTGCGGTGAAGCCCTAACCCTTATCCCATTATTGTAGGCATTGGGACAGCACACCATGTCCTGGACTATTACTGGTCCCTTCATCTAAAAGGGAAATTTAATCTTTATGACCCCTGTGGTTATGGAATGCTTTCCCCTGAGTGCACTAGGCACACAAAGTGCCCCACCAAATGGGCTCAAGCCTCAGTCCCACTCAGCACGTTGGCTTCTTGTGGGCTAGAGAGGCTATTGCACGACACCACCCAATTTGTTACATAAACCTAGCCAGCCATGGCAGATTACGGTTTTGTAGTTATCTTGAGGGATGCCTTACATAAGAAGAAAAAATTTCAGGTAGGAGCAGAGTCGCAATTAACAAACACAGAGCAACACTCACCTTCGGGTGCAGACATAGCAGACATTCATTCCTTTCAACAAACCCACACGATGGGGGCAAGTGTTATGCTGAGCTCAGTCACTCAAGGGGACCCTGAGACACTGGCAGCTTTGGCCAGACCCAGCCATCACCACTTACCCAGGCTTTCAGGACCTGTTCTGGAAGGGAGCCAACATTCTACCTGGAATTGAAAGCTTGTTGGTTTATCTAGAAGTGCAAATATAAGCAGGAGTGTTAACCTTCTCTTTAGGCAGCAAGGGAAAATAAGGTCATCCAGTGAAGAGCTGTTTTCTGAGGTGTGGGCAAAACTGAGGAGTAGGTGAAATTCGTGCTGTTCTTTCCATGTTCCCTCATGCTGCCCACCCAGGCTAGACCTTTCATCGACTCTGGCCTTGTCTCTTTACCTCTTCTCTCCACAGTTGGCTTTCCTCTGTCCCAGTCCCATAGAATGCTTCTCCCAGTAAGTTGTTACCCCAAACAAGGGTCTGACAAACAAATCCATGTAAAGTAGCCAATGGTGAGTAATGGTGTCATATGTCACTCTTTTAAAAGGTACAGTAGATCCTGGCCATTCATAAGGGATACATACTAAACTTTTGACAACCCACAAATTCATTAACATCCTGACAATATATCATTCCCCTCACAAAACATCAATTTTTCGCTAACACCATCACTTTGCTGAACTTCTTAGCTTTCTTTTATTGGAATCACTAACTAGCACCAGCAGCTGAATCAATGAGGGGCATTTTCTCCAAAGAAACACACATTTGGTCATTTCATGAGAGTTACTATGTATGTGTGGCCTGACTGACTATGAGTAGAAGACCAGAAGTTGTGTTGAAAAGTAGGTGCTGGGTAGGGCACTAGGTTCATTCACCAGAGAAAGGATGGGCTCCACATACTAGCCTCTTAGCACATGCAACTCATATTTGTCCTTCAGCAAAAAGACCATTTCTTACATGTTGGGGTTCTCATGAGGCATCCAAACCCTGAATGGTAAGTTTGTAAATGCATTTGGTTTTTAACAGGGAATGTACCTTAATCCAAGAGTGACTATTCTTTGTCGGACCACTAAACACTCAGAATATAGTTATTTTAAATTACCTTGGGCCAGGGAAGGACCTTCAAAGCTTGATAAGGCAAAAACCACAAAGGCAAAGAATGACAGGCTTAACCACGTAGAAACTCAAAACCTCTCTCCAGCAAAGAAAGAACTCCATCCTCAAAATCAAATGGCAAATTAGTTGACAAGGGGTTGCAATCTCTAATTCAGGGTTTCTCAAGGTGTGGTCTGCATACCACTGGTCCTATGTGCCAGGATTTTTATATGGTACATGGACAGAGAACTGAACCTTAAAATATGAATTTAGGCACTACAGTTAGCAGGTAGGAGAGTATATTTGCCTCTCAAATCACATCACGGAAATGGCTATCTCTACAGAAGTCAGGCCCAGGAACACACATTTATGAAACCACTCTCAATTAGTCCTAAGACTCACTTTAAAAAGCAAACAAACAAACCCGTTGCCATTGAGTTGATTCCGACTCATAACGACCCTATAGGACAGAGCAGAACTGCCCCATAGGGTTTCCAAGGCTGTAAATCTTTACGGAAGCAGACTGCCATAACTTTCTCGCATGAGTGGCTGGTGAGTTCAAGCCACTGACCTTTCGGTTAGCAGCCAAACGCTTAACCACTGTGTCACAGGACTCCTTAAGGCTCACTTAACCAAAAAAATAAAAAACACAAACAAAAAAACCCCAACAACAAACCCATTGCTGTTGAGTCAATTCCGACCCATAGTGACCCTATAGGACAGAGTAGAACTGCCCCATAGGGTTTCCAAGGAGCTGCTGGTGGATACAGGCTGCCGACCTTTTGGTTAGCAGCTATATCACTTAACCACTGTGCCACCAGGGCTCCAAGGCTCACTTAGAGAAGTACAAATAATTTTTTAAGCAAACTTTTCATGGAAACCTGATCTCTAAATCTATAGCCTTTCTTTTTTCACTATACATCAGCTCAATTGTTGTTGTTGTTTGGTACCGTCGAGCCTATTTGGACTCATGGTGACCCCATGTGACAGAGTAGAACTGCTCCATAGGGTTTTCTAGGCTGTAATCTTTACTGGAGCAGATCGCCCAGGGCCGCGGGGTGAGTTCGAACAGCCCAACCTTTAGGTTAGCAGCTGATAAAGAATGTTAAATGATGTGAAATGAATTAGCACACACAAAATAATTAGCAACGTTTGCTATTGTTGTTGTTATTGTTATTACTATTATTCTCTGATCATCTATGTGTGGGAACCAGTTGTTGCCAGGTCAGAGGCTTAAATGTAGAATTCTAGGGCTTTTAGAGCTGGAAGGGAACTCAGATTCAGAGTACCTCAGATCACACTTGGCAGGTATGCTCTGGGCCCAAAGGCAGAATACAGCTGATTAAGAAGTTTTGGATAAAATCTTAGAAATAAATTCGAGGTAACAGCAATAACAACAATCACAACAACAGAACATTGCAAAAGCTCCCACTCTAGCCTGCCACATCTTACAGATCACAGAGGTAAGGCCCCTCAAATTCCAACTAAGAAGTTTTTTTTTTTAAATATGCTACATTGAAATGGAAAATTCAGCTATTTTCCCAACATTTTCTGTCTCCCTGCTGAGTTTTCCAGTATTAGAAGCATATTCAAACAACAAGGTGGTGGACCCTTATAATAGGGTGACAACCATCCCAATTTTCCTGGAACCGTCCCATTTTGAGCACTGAAAGTCTTGTTTTGTGTCCTGGGACCGGGACAGTTGGTTACCTTATCTACTGAGGACATTTTGAGCATTTGGATAAGACCGGGGATCACATTTATCTCTGCTTAGCAATTCTTTTTTCATAGACAATCCTTTAGTGTCTGACTGATATTGGTTGGAGTTTTGGCTCTGCTCCTCATTGTGAGACATTGGTCAAGTTACTTAATTTCTCCAAGCCTTGATTTCCTTCTTCATAAGATAAAGAAGGGTGATAAATGAAGATGGGTGATGATAGTGTGCATTTCATAGGGTTGGTGTAAATATTAAATGAGATTATACAGATAATTTCATTTAATGCTTAGTAAACAAGAAGCCCTAGTGGGGTAATGGTTAAGCACTGGGGTGCTTACTGAAAGGCTGGCAGTTCAAATCCACCCAATAGCTCCTCAGGAGAAAAGACCTGGCAATCTCCTCCCATAAAGATTAAAAACCAAAAAAACGAAACCCGTTGCCATCCGGTTAATTCTGACTCACAGCAAGCGACCCTATACGACAGAGTAGAACTGCCCCATAGGGTTTCCAAAGAGCACCTGGTGGATTCAAACTGCCAACCTTTTGGCTAACAGCCATAGCTCTTAATCACTATACCACCAGGGTTACCCCCATAAAGATTACAGCTTAGGAAACCCTACGGGTCACTTCTACTCTGTCCTATAGGGTCGCTATGAGTCAGGATTGTTTTGATGGTACACAACAACAACACTGTAAACACTCAATTTTAGGTATTATGTAACATAAGATGGAAAGGATGGTGTTTAAAATACACAGCTTCCTCCCAACAGTTTAAAGGCACTATTTCCATACCAACAAGCTGCAGGCCCATTACTGCTGTTGTTGTTGTGTACCATCAAGTTGATTTTCAACTCATAGTGACCCCACGTGACAGAGTAGAACTGCCCATAGGGTTTTCTAGAATATAATCTTTACAAGAGCAAATCTCCCGCAGAGCAGCTGGGTTGGTTCAAACAGCCAACCTTTTGGTTAACAGCCCAGTGCTTAGTCGTCGTGCCACCAGGGCTGCTTCATTACCAATGAGGATGATTTGTGTGTATACAGATGACAATGTCCATCAGTACTTCTTCCAGGCTTTTAGAGTTCCTGCATGTGGTTGAAACTGAGAAAACCACATTCGAACCTTAATAAGGGTTTTGCAGGACTAGGTTAAAGTTGTAAAATCTTTACATGGGACCACACCAGCAGTTAAGCAGTCAACCAACTAAAAAACCTTTGTTGAGTACCAACTGTCTAACTGAAAAAAAAAAAAAAAACTGAAAGCTGAGGGAAAATCAAGCCCTACCCTCAAATTGCAGGAGCCCTAGTGGCACAGTGGTTAAAGAACTCCGCTGCTAACTGAAATGTCGGTGGTTTGAACCCACCAGCTGCTCCGCAGGAGAAAGATGTTAAAATCTGCTTCCATAAGATTTACAGGCTTGGGAACCCTATGGAGCAGTTTTAATCTGTCTTATAGGGTCGCTATGAGTCGAAATTGACTGGACGGCAACAGGTTTGGTTTGGGGTAAAGGGTCATTATGAGTCGGAATCAACTTGATGGCAACAGGTTTGGTTTTTTGTTTTTTACCCTCAAACTGCTTATACTCTTGTGCTCCAAAGAAACCAAGAGTTAGGTTGGGAGGCAGAGACAGGTCAAAGCAGACAAACCAGATACAAATCAAGAATGTGCCTCGCCCTTCTTCCCAAGGGGATGGGCTGCAGGAGTTGCGGGGGCGGGGCGGGGAAAGTAGCTTCTCCAGGATAAGAGGTGGCCTTGAAAAGTAGGCAAATTCAAGGGGGAAAGATGCCCAAACAGAAAATCGAAACATCAAATGATTAAATGCAATAGAAGTAAAAACAATGGCTGAAATGTGAAGATGGAAACCCAGGGAATAAATGAAGTAAGAAAGAGAGGAGATTTTTACTTAAGTGAAGGCTGCCCAGCCCAGCCATTGGAGAGGTCCCATAATAACCAACAACAATGATCTCCTCGTTTGCTAATAAGCATGTCATTCTGGGCAAACCTAAACCAAATTCAGGATCCCCAGTCTATAGGGTCCCTGTTGTCAAGGGAAATGACAGAACGTTTTGTCCTGTTAGAAATACAAGGCTGTTAGCACACGACCCTGTCACTCTCCCACCTCAAGGAAGACTGGGGGCTTGCTTTTTAGCTTCTCAGCTATTTAGGGTGCTGAGCTGCTCTGATCCCAGGAGGCAGGGTGCTCAGATACAATCTCCTCAACAATCCTTCCTCTTCTCTCCACTGATGCCCTCAGCATCAGTTCTACCCCATAGCATTTCCAGGCTTTGCCAAGAACCAAGAGTCAATAAATAGGTGTCCGTGAAGTATATGACAAAGGAGGTATTTCCATTCAAGGAGCCCAGACAATCAGAAAACCTCCCCAAGGCAAGGCACACGTGAACACTGTGATCTCAGGCTCTCAGACTCTCAGCTTCACACTCCACTCACCCAGGTCCGACCCTCCTAGACCCAGAACCTAGGGAAGCACCCCTCTCACACTTCACCAGATTCTTCTGGATGGAGTTAAGGGAGAGCCGTTTAGGGGGCAGTTTCTTTCCCAGCTTAAACAATGCTAATGCTACACTGGCTCTTTCTAGGTTTTTCCCACCACCCCTCCCCTCCACTCCCACCTGCTGTCACTCTCCAACAGAGTCATGCAAAATTGTTAGGAACCTTGTTAAGGATTTCGCTCCGCAGGGTTTCAGCGTCTGTGATCCGAATACACTTGTTAGTAGTCTTTCACCAGAAATGAAGATTCCCTCCCAAACTGTTCCGTTCGTGGCCTGGTTTATTTTAGATGAGATAATTTGATGTCTAAAGTGAAATAACAGGCAGGAAAGGGCTTCCATGTATCGAAAGTAGCTGAGAAATACAACCGGTTATGATACTGCTAACCAAGTTGGCAGTCCTGCATGTCCAGGCGCCTCAAACCCATTGAGGTTAGGAGCAGGAGGGGAGGTGATGGTGGATTTGTTTTGGGGCAAAGGGAGGCAAACCTGGTCTTAGCACTGAAGGTAGCTCCTGTCTTTCTCGATTGCTTTTAAAATTTCCTATTTGTGTGTCACGGAAAAGCCATCCAAATGTTTTGTGGGTGCCCTGAATTTCTTATCATCGTGAGTACCACTTCCTTGGCTGGTACCTTAACTAGGCAAACCATTTGCCCATGTCCTAGAATCTCAGAGCTAGAAGGAACCTTCAAGAGACAGTGGGGAGTCTCTTTCTCTTACATAACCTGCATCAGTGGGGGAGAATAAAATCTACTCTTCCACACCCATATACCGTTGCCCTGTCCTGATGGCTCTAAGAACACCAAATGCCAGGGTTTCTTGAGATCACCTTGCCTGCCTCTAAATTGCCTTAGTTGTTCCCCCAGGCTGGCCCTTACCAGGACTCCCTCAGACTGAGGGACAGTGGCCGCCTTGGGTCTTCCCATTGTGTTTCCCCTCTCCTCTCTCTTCCTTGCCTCCCCAGCAGGATTTCTAGAAAGTCTGACCCACACTCTGACACACGCACATCCACACAAAGTTCCTGAGGTACTCAAAGAGGTGTCCTAGGATACTCTCTGGGGCTGTTTTTAGCCGTCATTTGAAATTCAAGGCTGTGGTCCATGGAAGGGGTGGGTTCCCTCGATCCAGAGTCTCAAAAAATTCTTGTAGGTCTCTGATTTTTCTTATTCTCCACCCTCTCCAACACCACTAGTAGCTTAATTCATCTAGAAATTTTGCTTGCTCTCACTGTCAGTCAGGGCCACCAGTAATTTAAACCCCCTTGTGGTTTCGATCCGAGTTGGCACATTTCTATTAGGGCTTTTGAGAAGCAAGAGCATCTCATGGCAGAATCTCCAAAGTGGCTGTGGAAATGTATGCCTTTGAGGAAGGGATACCATCGGCTACCCCCAAACCATCCAGGGGTCTGCCCACCTTCTGGGCCCCACAGGAAAGCCTCTGCAGGCACCGTTCATAGTAGGGCTTGCACCTGACAGGCCTCCTCTCAGCTCCATGGGATTCAGCCATGGCAGCCTGGGAGCTTGATCTCTCCAGTGCCCTTCACCAACTTCCTGGTTGCCCCTTTTGTCAGAGGTAAGGGTCCAGCAGAGGCTGGCTCGAGTGGAGACCGCATGCCCGCCCCCCCCCCACAGCCTCCCGTGTGCCCCGCCACCCACCTGTGGAAGAAGAGCAGGATGGAGAGCATGGTCTGGTCGATGTTGCGGTTGCAGATGCCCTCGTTGATCAGGTAGCAGGGGTCCCGCAGCACTGGCTCTAGGGAATCCTGCCGCATTATGCTGTTGAGCTTGTCGGTGTTGAGGTTCTCAAAGATCAGCTTCTCCTGCAGCTGCCGAAAGTTGCTCACAGTGGGACTACCCGGGTTGTTGTTCTCCCCGCTGCTGTCTCCCTGGAGTCCGCTCCGGTGGGCCAGGTCCAGGCAGCAGTTGCAGCAGTCAAGGCCGACAGGTGAGCGGCAGTCGGTCTTGGGCAGGGCCATCTCCTCGGGCTCGAGAATTACACGGCCTGAGAGGTCAGGGGCGGCTGGCAGGTGCGCGCCCTCTGGACTGGCCTGAGGGGACTCCAGGGTGCCTGGAAAAGACAAGCTGTGAGGAGAAGTGTTGGCAACTAGCGCCTAAGCCGGCCACCCTCTACTCGGCCCTCTTCTGGCTGGGCTGCCCCGGGTGCGAATAGAAACAGCTGGACAAACAGCTAGGAGCAGATCCTTCAGGCTCAGTTCCTCCTCTTTCTCCTCTTCGGAGGCTGGGGTCGCCCCCCTGAGGTGCCACACGCAGCCCCAGCGAGTCCCAAGTTTCCCAAGTGTGATCCAGGCTCAGGGCGGACCTGTGGCGGCAGGAAGGGCTGGCAGCAGGGCGCCCTCGCTCCCTCCCTCCTGTACTGCCTCCTTCGGCGGCTCCCTGGCTCTCCCGCTCTCGGGCTCCCCTGGGCTGTGCCGGCTGAGCGGTGGCAGGAGCTGAGCGCGAGTGAGCAAGGGAGCGAGCTGCACGCCCTGGAGTCAGCGCCGGGCTGTGACAGCATGTAAATTACTCCTGAGGGGCCGGCGGAGAGCGAGCCTCCGCGGCTTCCCCGGCGGGCGCAGGCCCCCGCCCCTGCCCCCGCCCCCGCCCCCGCCCCCGCCCGCACCCTAGCGTCCACACCGCCTGCGGCTCTCGCACCGTCGCCCGCGCTCTCGGGAGCCCGGCGGGCTCTGCCTCTCTCTGTGCGCCTGGCGCCCCTTCTCGGGCTCTCTCTGCGCTCAGGGATCATCCTCCGCCTGAAATCTACAAGCAGCGCGTCCGGCCGCCGCGCCGCCCTAGCTGCCCTGCCTCGCAAGTCCCAGCTCCGCGGGAGGGGAAATGTCGCTCGCCTGGAGGCGCCTACCGCGCCCGGGTCCCCCTACAGGAGAGACAACGCCCGCTACAGCCCGTCCTGTCACAGCCTTAATCCGCCCCCCTCCCCCACCAAGCCGGTTTTCGGCGGGAGTCAGTGCCAGGCACGCATCAGGAGCAGCCAATAAATGCTTTACGCCAAACTCACACAGGCACGCTCAAAGTAGCCTCACTTTCTGTCCTGTACTTCTCACTTCACTTATCGTCCATTTTTTTCTACACTTGCTCTCCTCTGTCTTCCCTGAACCACGTCTGGGGAGATCTCAGTCTTGGCTTCCTGGAATGCCAGCTCCCCAACAGGCTTCCTCTGCGCTGCCTCTTCTCCCTCTCTTGTTTCTCTTTTCTCAACGCCCCCCTTCTTCTCCCACTCTCGTTTTTCCTTTTTCCTCTGACTTAGCTCATTTTCCCTATTTTCTCCCTCCTGTCCTCTCTCTTCCCCTTTTCCTTGCCCCCCTTCTCTCATTTGTTTTCTCCTCATTTTCTGTATTTCTTCATTAACCACTTTTCTCCCCCTTCTCCTCTCCCCATTTTCTTTCCCCTTCATTTCCCTCACTTTATTTTCCCCTTGTTTTCTCTTATTTCTTCACTAACCACTTTTCTCCCCCTTTCCCCCTTTCTCTCCCCCATTTTCTTTCTTCCTCCTTCATTTCCCTCACTTTATTTTCCCCTCACTTCCCTCACTCCAGCAGTCCCTCTTTCTCCTCAGTTTTATCCCTTTCTCCTCATTTATCCTTCCCATTTTCCAAATTTTTCTTCCCCCTCTTCTCTGAACTCCACCTGCCCCTTTCAAGAGATATGGTGATTAGATATTCATGTACCTGAAAGACACTGGGAGAAAAAGAGTAAAGTACCCTTAGAGGGCTGAGAAGTTCTTGGCTCTGAGGACAGGATGATTCTAGAGCTGAGGTATGGTAAAACGACACATCTGAAGAAAGCCGGGGAGGTTAGTGCCCTGGGTCATACCCCAGTTTTGTGAAATGTAGGGATGTGCTGGGTGTGCAAGTGGTAGACTTCCTGGGTGTCTCTGTTCTTGGAGACTTGGAATACTTTGTATGTGCAAGATTAAGTAATTACAGGTTCCTGAAAAAATTTTAAATGGTAATGGTGTTCAGTTTTCACACAAAACTCAAGTAGATTTTGGTTTGGGTCAGCTCTCTCCACCCCTGCTTTTGCTCCCTTCATTCATCTGTCCATGGACCTTAAAATAGAGCAGTATATACTGCCATCTTGTGTCCAAGACATTGAACACTCCCTGATTGGGTCACCAGAGGTGCCTCCTAGTGGAATCCAAAGTACATCTGTTCTGAGAGTTGGAGGAAAGAGGACTCTGTCACTGAGCTGTAGGCCTGGATACCAATCAGGGCTGGAGCCATTCTTTTTCTAGTGAAGCTCCACTTGCCTGAGACCCTGTAGATTGAGCTTCCATAGATTTTAGAGTTGAGGAGCCCTGGTGGCGCAGAAGTTAAAACACTCAGCTGCTAAGCAAAAGTTCAGTGGTTCAAACCCACCAGATACTCTGCTGGAGAAAAGACTGGCGATCTGCTTCCATAAAGATTACAGCCTAGGAAGCCCTATGGGGGCAGTTCTACTCTGTCATATAGGGTGGCTATGAGTCAGAATTGACTTGATGGAACACAACAGCAACAGACAGGAAGTTTCCTCCAGGTGCCACAAACATCTGATTATGAGCAAGGGTGACAACTAATTTCTGTTCTCAGGGCCCTATGAGTCTTATGTGGGGCTCCACAATTTGCAGAAATGGAGGGGACAGTACTCTGCTGTAGTGGGCAGAAAACCAGAAACAAGTTGTATCCCTGGCTCTTGACAGGATTCCAAGATTAGAGATGAAAGAGACTTTGGAGATGACTGACCAGACCACCAGAACTGAGAGTATGGCCCCTGTGTCCTCGCCAGACTGCTGAGCATTCTCTATTTGTTCTACCAAACTCCAGTCCTATCCCAGACCCAGTGCCGTCGAGTCGATTCCGATATAAGACATCCAGTCCTATAGAGGTGTTCATTTCTTTGTTTTCTTTTCTTCTTGGTCTTCTGTCTCTACCTCCTTCTTCTTCATCTTCTTAATATTCCTGGGTAAAACCAGAGCAGGTGGTAGAATATGAAATCTCATATGCATTGTATAGATTTATAGCCTACTGAATTGTTCTTTAATTACAATATTTATTATTTTCTCTTGTTTAAAATTATTTTATGTTAAACATAATGACAGCAAAATATATGAGATTCATAGATGGTTAAGTTGTCTTTGGAGAACTGCTGGGACCCTTTGCTTCCATACTTGCCTGAGTCCACTCATCTTTGTGTATAACCTTGTGACGGGGCCCTTGGTTGCAGTATTTCCTCCTTGGCATTTGGCACCATTAAACTCAAGATTTTTGTCCCCTTGACATTTCCCTTGTTGTAGTCTTTGCTCTCAAGCAGTATTGTTAATAATTCAGCACAGCTTTGCATACTATATCCAGGCTGATCAAGAGCAAATATAATTTAGATACAGAAAAATCTAGATAGTTCAGAGATAGAGTTCAGCAACCTGCTGGTATTTGCATACAAGTCCAGCTTGTATTGACATATAGCATACCTCTGCAGGAAGGCTGACTGGGCAGGGCCTCCTTGGCTCCCCTCTATGAAGCCTTGCTTTGCTGACATGTATTGTGTTGGATGGAGAGACTCCAAGAAGCAAAACGTTCTTGCATAAACCCAGAGAGCAGAGGGAGGCCCCGCTTCCAGACAGAGCTGGCGTCTTTCTGGGTGGAGCAGAAAGGGGATATATGGGGTGCCTCATTCTCAGAGGAAGTCATTCAATAGTCACTTACTTTACACTTGCCCTGTGCCAGGTACGGTGCTAGTGGAAATTCAGAGGTAAATAAGCCCAAGCCCCCAAAGGACTCATGGCCTAGCTAGAGAGATATGTAAAGAGACAAGAACAGTACAAGTGGTAAGTGATGACAGAGGTCTGGTGTATGTGTATGTTCATGTGTGTGTGTGTGTGTGTATGCATGCACTCACTTTCACACTCACGCACATGTTGCAGGAGCATGGAG
Organism: Loxodonta africana; assembly: GCF_030014295.1. Taxonomy (NCBI): domain Eukaryota; kingdom Metazoa; phylum Chordata; class Mammalia; order Proboscidea; family Elephantidae; genus Loxodonta; species Loxodonta africana. The sequence continues at coordinate 128,446,737 of NC_087369.1, forward strand.
AGGGGTTAGCTTTGGAAAGAGGGAAGGGCGATCTAGGTAGAGAGAATAGGGGCCAGGAAATGGAGTACAAAGGAGTTCACTGTTACTGGAGAACAAAATGTGAGGGATGGAGTGGTGAGAGCTGAGGTTGGAAAGGGGTTCAGGGACCATGTCTCAGAGGACTGTGTGTGAAACATTAAGGAAACATCCCTACTTCACAAGTTTGCCATGCATTCAGCAATTAGTAAGAAAAAGAAGAATAGATACCATTTATGGACTCCCTGCTATGTGCCAGGCACTTTACATATATTATCTCATTTAATCCCCACAACAACCCTATAAAGTAGGTATTATGATTCCCGTGATAGAATGGGCTTGAAAAAGTTAAAGAAGCTCTCAGGGTCACATAAGCAGTAAGTGAAGGAGGTCAGCTTTGAAACAGCCACTTTCTGACTTCAAGCTTGTGCCTTTAACCATTGGGTGACTTTTTGTAATGGGTTTATCAAACATTTACAAAACATATAATCTGCTTTAAGAAGATTACATATTCAAAAAAAAAAGTGTGCAGTCAGTGATTATCTGACTCCTATATTTAAAGATTTTACATGTACTGTGGGCAACCAAGAAGAAAATTGACAAATCTGGTATAATTTTTAGAATTATAATAACTGAATTTTTAATTACCTACCCTGTGCCAGGCACAGTGCTAAGTGCTTTAGATGACATTATCCAGTTTAACTATTACAACAACACTGTGAGTTAGATACTACCATCATCCCCACTTAAGAGATGAGGAAACTGAGGCACAGAGAGGTTATAAATCACATCTAGAGAATAGGTAGCTGTCCTGTAAGCACCTACAGTCTAGTCAGGTTCAAATCAAGACACATAACAGCGATTTTTAGGCCAGTTCATTTCCCTACCATCGTCATTTAATTTTGTTAACTTTCTTAGCTGGGAAAAGCAGTTTATCTTCTTGAAACCTATCATAATTGTTCACCATAGATTTGAAAAATCGTGTAGCTGATAAGGGATTAAAACCTTCTAGATCAGGGGTCCTTAACCTTTTTCGTGCCATAGACTTTGACATTCTAGTGATACTTATGGACCCCTTCTCAGAATAATGTTTAAAAATTCTTAAGAGAAAACATGTAGGACTACAAAGGAAATCAATTATATTACAATGCAGTTACGGAAATACTGAAAATAAAAAATCATTATATAAGTACTTGCTGTTGATGTAGTAAATAACAAGATCTAGATACAGGTCTAGTAACCATTGTAATTGCAAAATAATGTTGGGTGTGAAAAAAGCTTCAAGATACCTCTAATAACTGAAATGTGACATAAAACTGTCTGTGGTTTCTATTGACAACTCAACAGCACCTAACAACAACACTGCTAATACTGCCGTGATCGGTCTGCTGCGTTTGTAATAGACAGAAATATAAATTTCAGTTAGAGGCTGGTGAAAATAAAGATGGAATATTTTTCCATCTAAGTTCATTTATCTCCTAAATATGTAAGAATCCCTGTCCTAGATCAGTACCCTTATAATAATATTAGCAATAAGCAACATGAATGAGTCTTTGCTATATGTCAAGCATTATTGCATTTATTCCCACTGTAAACCTATGAGATAGCCTTGTGTTATAGCTCTCAGAGATGGAATTTGTTTTCCAAGTATACACAGTTGGCAAGCGGAAGAGATGGGACTTGAACCTATGACAGTCTGATTCTAAACTCCACCTATGGGCCTTGGACAGGCAGGAGGATGGCTACACTGGAATTACTTAAGAAGCTTATTTTAAAAAAACTCAGGTTCTTTGGATCCCAACCACAAGGGTTCAGATTCAGGAGATTTGATGTGAATTCAGAATTCACACATTTTTCTATTAATCAAATTCAAATATATCCCCCCTGTGGAAGGGTAACCACTAAATTACTAACAGTGATTACCTCTAGGGAGGGGGTAGAATTAGGAGTGGGAAGAAGGAGTGAATGGGGAGACTTTCTGGTTTGATATTTTCATGTATTTTATAAAATATAGAAAAACTTTCTAGTTTGGTATATTTTTAAAAGGTCCCCAGGTGATTCTTATAGACAGCCAGGTTTGGGAATAATTTGATTCCTATCCTCAGCTATACAGCTTTCCTAGCACAGTGCTTGGGCATGGTAACCAAAAAACAAACTAGTTGCTATAAAGTCGATTCCAACTCATGCCGAGCCCTGTGTGTCAGAGTAGAACTGTGCTGCATAACAGGGTTTTCAGTGGTTGATTTTTCAGAAGCAGATCACCAGGCCTTTCTTCCAAGGCACCTATGGGTGAGTTCAAACCGCCAACCTTTCGGTAGATGCTCAATAAACATTTACTGATCAATTTACCAAAAGGAAATAAAACATGGAGATAGGTAGGAGACTGGGGGACTTTTTAAAGTTGTCCTTAGAGATCAACAAGTAGCAGATAGACAATCAGAGGTCTCAAATAGCGTAGACACCTCTGCTTCCAGATAGGGAGCTAGACAAGATGATACCAATGTCAATTCCTTCTTTCAGTTTCTTATATGCCAAAATGTTGTTGTTGTTAGGTGCCGCTGAGTTGATTCCAACTCACAGTGACCCTATGTACAACAGGAGGAAACATTGCCTGGTCCTGCGCCATCCTTACAATCATTGCTATGTTTGAGCCCATTGTTGCAGCCACTGTGTCAGTCCGTCTTACTGAGGGTCTTCCTCTTTTGCGTTGACCCTCTACTTTACCAAGCATGATGTCCTTCTCCAGGGACTGGTCCCTCCTGATAACATGTCAAAAATATGTGAGACGAAGTCTCGCCATCGTAGCTTCTAAAGGACATTCTGGTTGTACTTTTTCCAAAACAGATTTGTTCATTCTTCTGGCAGTCCGTGGTATATTCAATATTCTTCACCAACACCACAGTTCAAAGCCATCAATTCTTCTTCTGTCTTCCTTATTCATTGTCCAGCTTTTGCACGCATGTGAGGCAATTGAAAACATCATGAGTTGGATCAGGCACACCTTAGTCCTCAAAGTGATATCTTTGCTTTTTAACACTTTAAAGAGGTCTTTTCAATTACTTGCTACATATATCTGAGCATGTTCAACAGTTATATTTTCCATGAAAGAGTAGAACTTAAGCTCTATCCCTTCCTCTTTTTTTTTTGTTATTAGTGAAGGCTGATACAGAATGGAGCCCTGGTGGTGCAGTGATTAAGGGCTCAGCTGCTGGCCAAGGGGTTGGCAGTTCGAATCTACCAGCAGCTCCTTGGAAATTCTATGGGGCAGCTCTAGTCTGTCCTAGAGGATCGCTATGAGTCAGAATTGACTCAAGGGCAATAGGGTCTTTTTTTTTTTTTCCTGGTTAATACAGAATACAGATTAGACTTTAAATAGGTGATCTTGAATAGTATAAATTCCAGGAATTTGTTCTACTTGGGGAGAACTTTGGAGCTTCCTTAGTTAAGAATTTCCCTAATAAGAGGCTAAGATGCTTTTAGAACCATCCCAGAGCAGGCCCTGGGAGTGAGTTCCAGGCCTGAACTCTACAGAATCCATAGGGGAACCCACTGGCTCTTTGTATCTGTCCCAAGGTAAATGAGCTTAGAAGAGAAAGCTCTGAGCTCACTTAGATTTTCTAGAGTTTTGGGGGAAAAAAAAGTCCCAGGTAACTCCAGCTGGATACATATCCCACAGTTGGCCTAAAATTGAATCAGTTTTGGGAAAAAGGAAACAGAATGCTAGAGAAAATGCTATTTGCTTAGATAACCTTATATCAGAATATTATACCTCTGAAAGAAAGCTGCCTTCCCTACAAGAATTATAAAGAAAATTACATATGTAAATATCACTGTTTCAAACATTATTTGATGTACACCAAGCCTCCACATTGACGCAAGACTCAAACAAGAATATTACAATTCAATAAAATATTTTAGATCATTGAATATAATTTTAATGATATTTGATTTTAATTCTTTAGGCAAGAATTGTTATATTGTAAACAGTTAAATACTGGCATTTTTTTTTCTGAGTCTCAGTGTTATCCATTAAAATTGATGTTTTTATTCTCACTTCATTTGGCGGGATCAATTATAAAAAAAAAAAAGAGGTCTTTCGCAGCAGATTTGCCTAACGCAATACGTCGTTTAATTTCTTGACTGCTGCTTCTGTGGGCATTGATTGTGGATCCAAGTAAAATGAAATCCGTGACAACCTCACTATTTTCTCCATTTATCATTATGTTGCTTATTGGTCCAGTTGTGACGATTTTTGTTTTCTTTACGTTAAGGTGTAATCCATACTGAAGGCTGTATGTAGTCTTTGACCTTCATCAGTAAGTGTATGCAAAAATAATAGGGTATAAACATATACGCAAGTGTTAAGAGAACATTAAATAAAAACTAATTTGAATGGGATAGAGATAATAAGAAAACAAAAGTAAGATCCTATATGTGCAGGATATTTTAGTTTTTCTGCTTGTGATTGTGAATATATTCCTATATGGAGCTTTTCCTACATGTGGATATTGTGTGTGTCTTTGGAGGTGTGTTTAAGTGTGGTTCTGTATGAGTGAGACGGATTTGTATAGAAGGGTGTGTGAGTGTGCGCTACTAGTATCATATTTCTTAATCTGAGTCGAGGCCACTTTCTCTACAATCTTTCCTCATTTAAAACAAAAAAGCCAAACCTGTTGCCGTCAAGTCGATTCCAACGCATGGTGACCCCATGTGTTACAGAGTAGAACTGGTTGTTAGCTTTATGGAAGCAGATTGCCAGGTCTTTCTTCCACAGTACTGCTGAGTAGGTTTGAATGACCAGCCTTTTAGATTAGTAGTTGCCCCCAAACCGTTTGTACCACCCAGGGACCTTAGAGCTCAATATATGGGAACTATTATAATAAGTTTTAAAAAACAGTAGTAGTCATAAATTCATTGCCGTCAAGTTAATTCCGACTCATATCGACCCTATAGTAATAGTAGTAGTTTAAGGTCCCTTTCCTCAAGAATCTCTGTCTAATTTTTCTAGTTCTTCTTTAAACATTAATTTCTTTTACTGTAGTTTGGTTTTTCATTCTTCTATTACAACCAAGATTTGTTCTATTCCGAATTCACACATTTTTTCTATTAATTAAATTAAAATGTACCTCCCTGTGGAAGAAAAGTAGCCACTAAATTGTTAACAGTGGTTACCTCTAGGGAGGGGGTGGAATTAGGAGAGGGGAGAAAGGAGTGAATGGGTAGACTTTCTAGTTTATCATTTATCAAAAGATTAGTATTTTTACTTATATAAAGATTTTTATTACTGTATTACTTTCTATTTACTGTGTAAGGTGGAAACCTGTCAGAGAAGGAAAACACGAATATTTTCCACTAATAGAGTGTGATAGAAAAGTGGTGAGACTGTGCGCTGTCAAAGGCAGAAATCTTTCGAGACCTGGAAAAACAAGGCAGTCCTGTCGAGTTCCGGCTTTCACAAGCTTCACCGTACAAGATTATTTTAGAAAACTGATAGTACAGAAAGGCATAAAGAAGTCTTAAAACTCACCCACAGGTCTGCCACTCAAGAGCAACCTTTAGCTCGCCTGTGTCTTTATAGAACTGTTTCATAGAGGTCATGTATTATTGCATCCTAATAAATACAGTGTTTTCTTCTGGAGCTCACAGTCTGGTATTTGAGTATGTGTGGATGTGGGCAAGAGGTACAGGTGAGTAAAATGATAATCACAATATATATTATGAACATTGTGATAGAAGGAAGCACAGGATGCTAAGCGAACACAGTGTGGGAGTACCTATGTTAAGTATCCAAACTGGAACGCTCAAGGAGAGCTTCCTGGAAGAGGTGATGCCCAAACTCAGCCTTGACAAATGAATTAGGAAGGTTGAAGTGTATATCCAAGCCAAATTTCTAGTCATGGAAACCCTGGTGGCATGGTGGTTAAGTGCTACGGCTGCTAACCAAAAGGTCGGCAGTTGAATCCACCTGCTGCTCCTTGGAAGCCCTATGGGGCAGTTCTACTTTGTCCTATAGGGTCGCTATGAGTCGGAATCAATTCCACGGCAATGGGTTTGGCTTTTGGTTTAGCAGGCATTCACCTAATGGGACTGAATATAAAACAGTGCCTAGCACATATTCCAAACCCGTTGCTGTAGAGTAGAGTCCGACACATAGCAATCGTATAAGACAGGGTAGAGCTGCCCCATAGAGTTTCCAAGAAGCGCCTGGCAGATTCGAACTGCCTACCTTTTGGTTAGCAGCCATAGCACTTAACCACTACGCCACCAGGGTTTCCAGCACATATTAAGAAATCAATAAATGATGTTGTTGTTCGTTGCTGTTGAGTCGGCTCCAACTCATGGCAAAATATTGCTTATCCCTGTGCCATCTTCATGATCGTTGGTATTTTTGAGTCCTTTGCTGTGGCTATTATGTCATTCTATCTCATTGGGGGTTTCCCTCATTTTTGCTAGCCCTCTGCTTTACCAAACATTGTGTCCTTATCTAGCTATTGATCTTTCCTGATGACGCGCCCAAAGTAAGTGAGCCGAAGTCTCACTATCCCTGCTTCTAAGGAATATTCTTTTTTTTTAATTTTTTTATTGTATTTTAGATGAAGGTTTACAGAACAAACTAGTTTCTCATTAAACAGTTAGTATACATATTGTTTTATGACATTGGTTAACAACCCCACGACATGTCAACACGCTCCCTTCTCAAACTTTGGTTCCCTATTGCCAGCTTTCCTGTCCCCTCCTGTCTTCCAGTCCTTGCTCCGGGGCTGGTGTGCTCTTTAGTCTCATTTTGTTTTATGGGCCTGTCTAATCTTTGGGCGAAGGGTGAACCTCAGGAGTAACTTCATTACTGAGCTGAAAGGGTGTCCAGGGGCCATACAGTCAGGGTTTCTCCAGTCTCTGTCAGGTCAGCAAGTCTGGTCTTTTTTTGTGAGTTAGAATTTTGTTCTACCTTTTTCTCCAGCTCTGTCCAGGACCCTCTATTGTGATCCTTGTCTGTCAGAGTCGTCGGTGGTGGTAGCCGGGCACCATCTAGCTGTGCTAGACTCAGTCTGGTGGAGGCCATGGTAGATGTGGTCCATTAGTCCTTTAGACTAATCTTTCCCTTGTATCTTTAGTTTTCTTCATTCTCCCTTGCTCCCGAAGGGATGAGACCAGTGGAGTATCTTCGATGGCCACTCACAGGCTTTTAAGACTCCAGACGCTACTCACCAAAGTAGGATGATGTAGAACATTTTTGTTATGCCAATCGAGCCAGATGTTCTTGAGACCCTGATCCCCACAGCCCTCGGCCCAGCAATTCGGTCCCTCAAGGAGTTTGGATTTGTCTATGAAGCCTCCATGACCTTGCTCTAAGGAACACTCTGATTATATTTCTAAGGCTGACTTGTTTGTTCTTCTGGAAGTTCACAACGGAGTCAGTATTCTTCACCAACACCACAATTTGAATTTATCAGTTCTTCTCTTGTCTTCCTTTTTGTCCAGCTTTTACATGCATATTAGGCAATTGAAAAGACTATGGCTTGGGTCAGCACATCTTAGATATCAAAGTGACATTTTTGTTTTGTAAAACTTACGGTAGTTACCATTATTTATTATTATCTGACATTTTCAAATGAACCTGTGTTTACTATGAGGAATAAATGAGATAATCCATATAAAGTACTTAATATGTTGGTGGTGGTGGTTGCCGCCAAGTCAATTCCAACTCAGGGCAACTGCGTGTGTGCAGAGTAGAGCTGCTCTGTAGGATTTTTCAAGGCTGTGACCTTTTGAAAGCAGATGCCAGGCCTGTCTTCCAAGGCACCTCTTGGTGAGTTCGAACTGCCAACCTTTCAGCTAGTATTCGATCACTTAACCATTCGTGCCTCCCAAGGACTCGATAAAGTACTTAATATGGTGCCTGGCACATAATAAATGCAAGGAGCTTTGGTGGTGGAATGGTTAAGCACTCAGCTGCTAACCAAAAGGCAGGTGGTTCAAACCCACCAATTGTTCTGAAGGAGAAAAGACCTGGAGATCTGCTCCCAAAAAGATTACAGCCTAGGAACTCCATGGGACAGTTCTACTCTGTTATATAGGGTCACTATGAGTCAGAATCAACTGGATGACTCACAACAACAACATATAATAAGTGCACAGTAAATGGTGGTAGTTGATAGCATTGTTGTTTTCATTATTATTAGGTTGTACTGGACTGAGATGTAATCTTCACTCTCTGATTGTCTGGGTTGTCTGACTCTGAAGTTTGTCCTGTTACATTATCTCAAATATGATGTCCTCAAGTATGCTTATGCTCAGAGCTTTTCCTGACAACAGCCCCTGGCCCAATCACCACTTCCACAATCACCAGCCACGTTGTACTCAAGCCTCCAAAAGAATATAGAAAATAGAGCTGATGATGGAAGAAGTGGAGCATTACCTTGGCTGCCTCAGAAAATATTTTCCGAGACGTTATGGGATGGGACTCCGATTTCCTGATCAGTGCAGCCCCTGCATTGCTAAGCTGACAACAGTTGGTAGAAGCGAATCAAAAGTTTTCCCCATCTTTCTTGGGCACTTCTGCTGCTCGGGATCAGAGGCTAGAGTGTATGTAAGCCACAAGTACACTCATCGATCCAACCCCATCTCCCCACAACAGTAGAAATTCCTTCCCTGCTAGCAATTGGTGGTTACCTTTCCCTTAGTTTCCGGAGCTAGTGCGAGTTTTAACGTTTTGACAGAGCTTCGTAGATATTTTAATGGATATTTGTAAACAATGGGTGTCAGACATTGCTAGCTAGCTAGCATTTCCCAGGATATAACTGATCTCGCTGAAGACTTCGGTGAGAAGGCACAAAAGTCCTTCAGTTTTTCGTGGTCCTTTGTTACTAGCTTTTCATCCCTCTCCATCCTAGGAACCCTGTTTTTGCCAGTTATCTCATTTTACCCAATACAGGAGTCCTCTTCTTTTTTGTAAGGAAAAACTGTGTTGTATTTCTCTGAAGCCTTGATCTCTCCAGGAAGAGGGAGGTTAAGGGCAGAGGGAAATTGACTGAACCTGGGTGTTGGCCATCAGGGTGTGGGGATGAGTAGGACTGGGAGGCACTGCTAATTATCTTCCTCTCTGGACTGAGAATCCATGCAAATTGCTGAGAGCAGGGCAGGAGAAGAGTGACCGTCTTGGAGAGTTAGCTTGTTAGGCCTTGATATTGCCTATAGATCTCAAGCTACTGATTAGGGGCTCCTAGCCCCAGTATAGTGGAAAAATGGCTTGTGTTGTTGCTGTTGCTATTTTTTAATATCCTTCCTAGGTGTATCTCCCTTCCTGTATTAGCTTTCTAAATCTTGATATTGTGCCCTCAGGTTGATTTATTTGCCTTATTTTCCACTCCTCGTAGCATTCTCATTTGCTTTTCAGCTGCAGCTGGAATTCTGGACTTGGCTTCTCTAGCCCTTTGTGACCACTCCATACATTGGCATACAGGCAGCCTCCAACTTACAGACAGGCTGAGTTCTCAAAGTTCATTTTGAAGTCAGTTGTTTGGAAGGTGACATGCATTTTTCCATAGGAGAAAAAAAATTATAAATGGTAGTTACATTTCTAGGCCAGCCCACAAAAGATTTTTTATTTTAGCTTTAATGTACTAGAAATGCGGGACATTTCCAATGAAAAAGTAGAAAATCTTGACAATTCAGCAAAAACAAGAAAACAATCCAATGGAATAAGAAATACTTTCTCTTGACTGGTGGAGCTAGAGTAAAGGAGGTTGAATTGGATGAAGTAGACAGAGACTTTCATGGAGGCTCTCAAGGGAGCTCACCAAGACTTTGAAAGGCTACAGAGGGTGGGTCATAACACTAATTCTTTATTATTTCTAATTTCACCTCAAAACTTATGGCTTTTAATAACAATGAGTACTATATAACATATTGAAGGTCCTGAGTGGCACAAATGGTTAAGCTCAATTAAGCTGACAGGTTGGCAGTTCGAACCTACCCAGAGGCACCTCAGAAGACAGGTCTAGCTGGCAATCTGCTTCCGAAAGGTCACAGCCTTGAAAACCCTATGGAGCAGTTCTACTCTGCAAACATAGGATCACCATGAGTTAGAATCAACTCGATGGCAACTAACAACAGCCATCACCATACACTGAGCACCTATGGTGTGTCAGGTGCTACTACTAGGCGGTTTACATACCTTCCCCTTACTTCATCCTCACAACAACACTATGAGGTAAACAGGATAATGACCATTATTTTACAGATGAAGAGACAGAGGTTCAGGAAGGTCAATGTGCTTGAGAAAGTTTACATAGCACAATTGGAAACCAAGTCAGTGTTACTCCCCAATCTCCTGCTTTATAATAATGTACTGGGCCACCCTTTTCTTTTCCTTATCCTGGTATGTCATGAGCCCTATTCCTAGGGCTATCAGCCATAATTAGAGTAGTTCGTTAGCTCAGAAAAGGAAGAAAGATCAGAGAAATCAAGAGAGATGGAGGGCCCTTTATCAACGCTCTTATTCAACATTGTGCTAGAGGTCCTGGCGAGAGCAATTAGGCTAGACAAAGAAATAAAGGGCATCCGGATTGGCAAGGAGGAAGTAAAATTATCTCTATTTGCAGATGACATGATCTTATACACAGAAAACCCTAAGGAATCCTCCAGAAAACTACTGAAACTAATAGTTTGGCAGAGTCTCAGGTTATAAGATAAACATACAAAAATCACTTGGATTCCTCTAAATCAACAAAAAGAACATCGAAGAGGAAATCACCAAATCAATACCATTCACAGTAGCCCCCAAGAAGATAAAATACTTAGGAATAAATCTTACCAAAGATGTAAAAGACCTATACAAAGAAAACTACAAAGCACTATTGCAAGAAACTAAAAAGGACCTACTTAAGTGGAAGAACATACCTTGCTCATGGATAGGAAGACTTAACATAGTAAAAATGTCTATTCTACCAAAAGCCATCTATACATACAATGCACTTCCGATCCAAATTCCAATGTCATTTTTTAAGGTGATGGAGAAACAAATCACCAACTTCATATGGAAGGGAAAGAAGCCCTGGATAAGTAAAGCATTACTGAAAAAGAAGAAGAAAGTGGGAGGCCTCACTCTACCTGATTTCAGAACCTATTATACAGCCACAGTAGTCCAAACAGCCTGGTACTGGTACAACAACAGGCACATAGACCAATGGAACAGAATTGAGAACCCAGATATAAATCCATCCACATATGAGCAGCTGATATTTGACAAAGGCCCAGTGTCAGTTAATTGGGGAAAAGATAGTCTTTTTAAGAAATGGTGCTGGCATAACTGGATATCCATTTGCAAAGAAATGAAACAGGACCCATACCTCACACCATGCACAAAAACTAACTCCAAGTGGATCAAAGACCTAAACATAAAGATTAAAACGGTAAAGATCATGGAAGAAAAAATAGGGACAACCTTAGGAGCCCTAATACAAGGCATAAACAGAATACAAAACATTACCAAAAATGACGAAGAGAAACCAGATAACTGGGAGCTCCTAAAAATCAAACACCTATGCTCATCTAAAGACTTCACCAAAAGAGTAAAAAGACCACCTACAGACTGGGAAAGAATTTTCAGCTATGACATCTCCGACCAGCGCCTGATCTCTAAAAATCTATATGATTCTGTCAAAACTCAACCACAAAAAGACAAATAACCCAATCAAGAAGTGGGCAAAGGATATGAACACACACTTCACTAAAGAAGATATTCAGGCAGCTAACAGATACATGAGAAAATGCTCTCGATCATTAGCCATTAGAAAAATGCTCACTCCAACAAGGCTGGCATTAATCCAAAAAACACAAAATAATAAATGTTGGAGAGGCTGCGGAGAGATTGGAACTCCTATATACTGCTGGTAGGAATGAAAAATGGTACAACCACTTTGGAAATCTATCTGGCGTTTTCTTAAAAAGCTAGAAATAGAACTACCATACAACCCAGAAATCCCACTCCTCGGAATATACCCTAGAGAAATAAGAGCCTTCACACAAACAGATATATGCACACCCATGTTTATTGCAGCTCTGTTTACAATAGCAAAAAGCTGGAAGCAACCAAGATGTCCATCAATGGATGAATGGTTAAATAAATTGTGGTATATTCACACAGTGGAATACTATGCATCGATAAAGAACAGTGACGAATCTGTGAAGCATTTCATAACATGGAGGGACCTGGAAGGCATTATGCTGAGTGAAATTAGTCAGAGGCAAAAGGACAAATATTGTATAAGACCACTATTATAAGATCTTGAGAAATAGTATAAACTGAGAAGAACACATACTTTTGTGGTTACGAGGGGGGGAGGGAGGGAGGGTGGGAGAGGGGTTTTTTACTGATTAGTTAGTAGATAAGAACTACTTTAGGTGAAGGGAAGGACAATACTCAGTACACGGAAGGTCGGCTCAACTGGACTGGACCAAAAGCAAAGAAGTTTCCGGGATAAACTGAATGCTTCAAAGGTCAGCGGAGCAAGGGTGGGGGTTTGGGGACTATGGCTTAAGGGGACTTCTAAGTCAATTGGCAAAATAATACTATTATGAAAACATTCTGCATCCCACTTTGAAATGTGGCGTCTGGGGTCTTAAATGCTAACAAGCGGCCATCTAAGATGCATCAATTGGTCTCAATCCACCTGAATCAAAGGAGAATGAAGAACACCAAGGTCACATGATAACTATGAGCCCAAGAGACAGACAAGGCCACATGAACCAGAGACTTACATCAGCCTGAGACCAGAAGAACTAGATGGTGCCTGGCCACAACCAATGACTGCCCTGAGAGGGAACACAACCGAGAACCCCTGAGGGAGCAGGAGAACAGTGGGATGCAGACCCCAAATTCTCATAAAAAGACCAGACTTAATGGTCTGACTGAGACTAGAGGAATCCCAGCGGTCATGGTCCCCAAACCTTCTGTTGGCCCAGTACAGGAACCATTCCCGAAGACAACTCATCAGACATGGAAGGGACTGAACAATGGGTTGGAGAGAGATGCTGATGAAGAGTGAGCTACTTGTAGCAGGTGGATACTTGAGACTGCGTTGGCATCTCCTGTCTGGAGGGGGGATGGGAGGATAGAGAGAGTTGGAAGCTGGCAAAATTGTCACGAAAGGAGAGACTGGAAGGGCTGACTCATTAGGGGGAGAGCAAGTGGGAGTATGGAGTAAGGTGTATATAAACTTATATGTGACAGACTGATTTGATTTGTGAACGTTCACTTGAAGCTCAATAAAAATTAAAAAAAAGAGAGATGGAGGGAGGGAGAAAAAGGAGGAGGGAAGAGAGAGTTCTCTCCCTTCCTTTCTGATGTAGCTAGGCAAGAGTTCAGCCAAGAAACCATATTAAAAAACAAAAACAAAAAAAACATTGCCATCGAGTCAATTCCAACTCGTAGTGACCTGGTAGATGGAGTAGAACTGCCCCATAGGGTTTCCGAGGCTGTAATCTTTATGGAAGCAGATACTGTGGAGTGGAGTGGCTGGTGGGTTTGAACCTCTGGCCTTTCAGTTAGCAGTCAAGCTCTTAACCACTGTGCCACCAGGGCTCCTTTAGAAACTACATACAGCCATACTTTCAAACTTTACTGTGCAGACAGATCACCCTGACCCTTGTTAAAATGCTGATTATTATTCAGCAGGTCTGGGGAGGGGGCTGAGATCCTGCATTTCTGGCTTCTGGTGGTCGGAGGACAACACTTTGAATTGCAAGGCCATATAGTGCAAATGATAAACAAAAAAAACTTGAAGCATCCATTAATACCTGGTGCCTAATTTAATTGGGATCGGCTTCTACACTTACTCTGTTTTCTCCTGAAGGCTGTCCCAGGCCTTTCTCTCTGCTTTGGGTCTGCCAATACATATGTTTCAGTCTATGCTCAGCTACTCATCTAAACTAAAAAAAAAACCCAAACCCATCGCCGTCTAGTCGATTCCAACCCATAGCGACCCTCAAGGACAGAGTAGAACTGCCCCATAGGGTTTCCAAGGAGTGCCTGGTGGAGTGGAACTGCTGACCACTCTTAACCACTATGCCGCCAGGGTTTTCCACTCATCTAAATACAGGTGTTAAATACATATGAGCACCTTCTACCACTCTGAACTCTAAGCAGTCTCAGCCAGGCATCAGTTTCTCCTGGCACAAGCTGGATCTCTGGCCACGGAGTTCCAGGCATCAACAGCTGCTCTCAGCTCTCTCCCTAACCATTAGGAACAGTCTTATAAATGTAAGGCTCATAACATTACTGTCTCAGCTCTTTCTAATTTCTTTTCTCAGAACTACTGCCTTCATCTGGAACAGGAAACAGCCTGGCTTTTTAAAGAGGCCAAATCCTTATTCCTTCAGCATAGCCTGGAACACAACCAAACATTGGTTAAGGCAGCCACTGCAAAGATTCTTTGCAGGGTCCTCCCACCCATTCCAGAAGCCCAATAAAATTCATTTCCTGGAAGGTTATTTGCTTTATCTTGCCACCTTCTCTCCTTCCTCCCCTTATGATTTTAATTATGATCATTTTGAGCCATTGTTGAAGTTTTTCTTCTATTTTTAGAATCTCTAATTCTTTCTTAACAGCAAGAGTCAAGGAGGGCTTTCTGCTCCAGCAATCTCTACTTTTTAAGTAGGACCTTGATGATCCACAACACCTGAATTGCTTTTCCGTCTCCTCTTCCTCTACTGTGGCCTTTCTAATACCCTGAGCTGGTAGCTGTTTATCCAGCCTCCACTTGACTAGTTTAAGTTCACATTTCATTATTGGATAGATGAAAAACTGAAAAAGAATTGCATTCTCCTCTTCGTAAGTTCTATCCATTGATCTTACTTTCACCATACGGAGCAGAAATAGTCTTTCGAATGTTTCATGACAGCTGTCCTCTCCTTCTTTAACCATCTCTTTGTTAGGCTAAACATACCCATCTCCTAAGCAGTCCCCAGTGATTCCTTGATCCTTATGTAGATGCACTAAAGTTTGTAAATGTCCACTTGAAAATGAGGTGCCTAGAAATGGACATACGACTTCATGTGTGCTTTGACCAGGCCTGAGTACATTGGGACTGCTACTTCATGTGTTCTTCTAATGCAATGCTGCGATTATGTTAGCTTAAAAAAAGGGTAAGTCGCTTCTTCACATTTATTGAGCACTTACTTTGGGTCAGCTACCTAACATCTATGACTCAACCCTCCCCTGAGTTTTAATAATAGAAGTTCCGTGTTCTCCCTTACACTACGGGGCCGGGAGATAGTACAGCTACCCTTTTCTAGTCCTTGCTACTTTCCTCTACTGTCCTCCTTATTAAGATAGTCTTCCTCTCCACCCCAATTCTGGCCACCATCCTGTGATTTTAATGGCCTTGTAGATGACCCATCGATAAGCTTCATCCTTTCAATCATTTTTACCTTCACCCCACTTCACTCCCTGTAATCCACTTTACCCTCAGCAGATGACCTCACTTCTTATTCCATTCTGAAAATCTAGGCCATCAGATGCATTTTCCTGCCCTCACCCCACCCTGCCGCATAGCTGTGTCCCTACACATTCTAATTTTCTGTTTTCTTGTCTTGCAGGACTACACATACTTTCTGCAGTTCAAGGTTAATCCATCTACCTGTGCTTTGGAGTCCATTCTCTCCCATCTGTTTGAACACCATTTGTCATCAGTTGTCCCTTTTCTCATCTGTATCTTCAGCCACTCTTTCTGTTTTTACTGGCTACTTCCTATCAGCATTTAGACATGCTTAACTTTCTCCCATTAAAAAAAAAAAAACTCTCCTTTGACTTTGTCCCCAACTGGCTCTCACTCTATTTCTCTCCTTCCGTTATCATGGAAGCTTTTCAGGGGTAGTTCACACTCATTGTCTTCGTTTCCTCACCTCCCATTCATAACTCAGCCCTCAACAGTCTGGCTTCTCTGCCCCCAAAACACCACTGTCACTGCTCTTGTCAAGAAACCAGTGACATCCTAATTGCCAAAACCAACGATTTTCTATTTTTATTTTACTGAACCTCTCTGCTGCATTTAACATAATTGATCGCTCTCACCCCACTTCTGTCCTCTTGCCTCTCTTGAAATTGCCTACTCCTTGGTTTTGGTGATGCTGCTCCTCTCCTGATTCTCCTCATTCCTCTCTGATTACTCCTTCTCATGCTTCTTCATGAACTCTTCCTCTGCTGTCCCTTAAATCCCAGTCTCTCCGAGGATTTTTTTTTCATTCTATACCTTTTCCTTAGATCATCTCATCCATTCCCAATGGTTTTATCTACCATACTGTTGACAACCAAATCTATATCTGAAGCCCCAGACTTCTCTTATGAGCTCCAGACCTGTGTACTCAATTGATACTAGACATGTGGGTCATGACATGTCCCATATATATAAAAAAAAAAAAAAAGTACCGGAAAATACAATCAACATGTCCCAAATTTATCTTTCTTATTCAAATCTGTCCCTCCTCCTGGATCCAGCCCACTATTACCATTTTGATGACTCAAACTTTTATCCACACAGTTGTCCAGACCTGGAACTTGGGAGCCTTCCTTGACTCTTCATTCTACCAGTCACCAAGGGCTGCCAAATCTATCTTCTAAGTATCTATCTGATACACCATTCACTTATGTTACCACAGCATATTATTCCAGCCTCTCCATCACCTCTTTTTTCTTTTTTTGAACTATTCAAATAGCGTAACTGGTCTCCCTGCCTCTGGTCATAGTCTCCTTTTTATCTCTCCTCCACATTGGTTTCTAGAATCAGTTTTCTATAACACAAATCATATCACATCAGGCCTCTGCTTACAGCCTTGCTGTGGCTTCCTACTACTTACTGGTACAGCCTAAGCTGTTCCACATGCTTTACAAGGCCTCTCAAAACCTAGCCCTGTCTGTCTACCTTCCAGCCTTATCCCCTATCGTCCCTCCTTATCCTCTTTGCCCAAATAATGCCAAACTGAACATGCCATCATGCTCCCATGCTTTTGTACACGCCGTTATCTCTGCCTACCCCTTGTTTGGCTTTCAAAGTCAGACTGAGAGTATGTCTAGATGAATACACAAGAAACTAGTGACAGTGATTTGCCTCTGCAGAGAATTGGGTGACTGGGGAACAGATTGGGAGGCAGACTTACTGTGCCATCCTTTTATACATTTTGTACTGTAAACCAACAAAAATAAATAAATATGATGTATAATTAAAAAAAAAAAACAGCCTCAGGTATCATGTCCTCTAGCAAGTCACCTCCCCTCTCTGTAGTTTCTCATTCTCTCCTTTGTGCTACTTTAGGGCTTAGTATGTGCTCTTATAATTATAATAATCACACTGCGTTGTAATTTATCTTTTCATTTGCCTGCCTCCCCTTCTTGAGGGTAGGGGCTGTATCTAATTTCCCCAGAATCTAGTACAAATCAAAAACCAAACCCACTGCCGTTGAGTCAATTCTGACTCATAGTGACCCTATAGGACAGAGTAGAACTGCCCCACAGGGTTTCCAAGGAGCTGCTAGTAGATTCAAACTGCTGGCCTTTTGGTTGGCAACCAAGCTTTAACCACTGCACCACCAGGGCTCTGAATCTAATACAGTGCTCCATGAATGTTTCTTGAATGAATAAATGATTGAGAAAATGAATGAAGTGTGTGGTACCCTAATTATAAAACACAGCTCCCAAGCTTATGCTCTTTCCAGAGTTCCCTCATTCTGTCCTTTTGCCACGTGTTGAACCTAAAAGTGATAACAGATACTTCACATTTTTTCTTGTTAAATATCATCCATCACCTTTTCAGTTGGGGTCCAGCATCATCCAAGGCTACCCAGATAATTTTGAGGGCCTTCTTACCTTTATGTCATCGGTAGATTTGATATGTTTTTATATGTCCTATTCTGAGTCACTAAATCACAGAATTGGAATAATTTGCATAGTAAAAATAACTTGTATAGTATCTACCATTTATTGAACACCTACAGTATCAAACACTGTGTTAGGTGCTTTTACATATGACATTGTCATAGCATTTGCTGCAAGGTAGGTATTTTGATTCCCAGTGTACAGATAAGAATCATAATCAGTATGATTAAGTGCCTTGCCCAAGGTCACGTTGCTAGTAAGTGGTAAAGCTGAGATTTGAAGCAAGGTCTTTTGACTCAAAATTCGTGTTTGATCCATAACACTACACTGATTAAAGGGGGCCTCTAAAAAAAAAAATTTTTTTTCCTGAGCAAGGGGTTTTCCAAGTTTTGTTTGAACCCCTGGGTGCCTAGTGCTTATTGCTCTCCAAGGCAGCCCTCTCCATCTTTGGACTGCTCTGACTGTTTCAAAAGCTCTTATTCGTAGCGAGCCACAATTATAAACCAGCCGAGCAAGCCATGGCCAAGAATAGAGCATTTTGGCTCTCTACTAGAACTTCTCTTCTAGTCTGACACCAAACCATTCCTTGTCTTGTCTGGCTATGATTGTTCCGCTAGTTATAGGCTCATCTCAACAAACAGCTCAGACATCCGGCCTGTATTTTACCATCTCATCTACTTTAGGAAACTTTGTCCAATGCCTGGATAAAATGAAATTCACTGTAGCTATCACATTCTCTGATCTGCCAATCTAGTAACCAGATCAAAAAAAAAAAAAAGGAAATGAAGTCTGGGAGGGATATTTGCTTTTTAACAAGGCAATTTGTCAATGACTCAATGTAATGAGTTTCTAGCCGTAGACTCTCAAACATCATCGACAGGCTGTCAGGAAGATGGTTTTTGGGCAGAGAGCTTCCTACCGCTCCTCAAATGATATCTAAATAAGCAGGGCCCCCCATTTTCATCACTTTGAGTTGTACATCTCTGTTGTTTCCGTACATTTCTGTTTTCTATTGTTTTATTTTCCTTTGATTGTGTTCTGCCCTTGCACATGTTTTCTCGGCCTGGTTCATTCCCTAAACTCCTACACCCCCCACCCACAACACACACACACACACACACACACACACACACATCTCTTTGTCCTTTGAGAATCAGTACATATAGTTCCTTCTCCAGAAACCTTCTCTGATGACCCAAGGTGGATTGAATGCCTCTCCTCCTGTGTGATGTAGTGGAAAGTGCACACAGTGCCTGTCACGAAGTAGGTCCCCAATAAATGTTAGTTCACTTCTCCCTTTCTCCCATGCATACTTCTAAAATAGTATTGATCATACTATATTGTGTTTACTTGTCTGGCTTTATTAGTAGATTTTGAACTCATTTGTTCATTCATTCAACAGATATTTATTGCATGTCTACTGGGTGTGCAAGGTGCTGTTCATGCTAGGTGCTGGGATACAATGATTTCTGAAAATCGTACTTTCACTGTGACTTTTTCATTGTTGTGTTCATAGCACCTAGCATGGTGCTTGGCAAATAAAGAGTACCCACTAAATGTTTGAGAAACTTGAACTAATGCCTGTTTTTGAATAGTGCTGCTAAACCAATTGAATCCCTTTTTAACGTCTTTGCCTGCTGTAGAAAATTTAGTAAAAGCAAAAGGGGCATTAGTTAAAATTCCCAGAGAAGAGTTTAAAAATAGGCTTGGAATAATCAATTCAATAAAATTCCTTCAAAGGGCAGTGGTGGTTCAGTGGTAGAATTCTCGCCTTCCATGCGAGACACCCAAGTTTGATTCCCGCTCAATGCACCTCAGCACAGCCACCACCCAACTGTCAGTTGAAGCTATGATAATGAACAGGTTTCAGCAGAGCTTCCAGACTGAGATGGACTAGGAAGAAAGGCCTGGTGATCTACTTCCAAAAATCTGCCAGTGAAGACCCTATGGATCACAGTGGTCTGATCTCATTGTGCCTGGGGTTGCTGTGAGTCATGGGATGACTCAAGGGCACCTAACAACAACAACAAAGTCTAAGAAAACAGGTTGAATTATTGCTGATAAAATCCAATCTTAATTTAGGTCAAACTTATGATAGCACAGACTTGATTTTTATAGAGCTATTCTAAAAAATAGAAAACTTGTATACTTGATAGTATATACGTATCCTTTGTCCAACTTAACAGTGCAATATATTGATTCCCACGTTATAAACTTGAATCACACATTTATTGTTTTAAACTGTGAAAGTGTGTCATAGCTATATTTGTGCTTGGACACTGATTTTATATGTGATTTATCTGATGCCTAGTCCTTGGTCAGGAATGGCAGTGCTGGTTCTCCATGAAAACTTGATCCGTTTTACTGTTCTATGACAAGTTTTCCAAGAGCAAGCTGTTACTAAAAGTGATCTTTGGTAATCAATTAAGTATAAAAGATCTGAGTCAACCAGATACAGCCCAACTTCCCTTTCAGGAAGATTCGAAAGGTTGGAGTTTATGATCACGTTCCTGGGGCCCAGAACTATCTGTTTTTAGAGCTTGCCTTGACATGATCCTCATGGTCAAGAGCTGAGGTGATTCTTACTGGTGATCCTTGCATCTGGACACCAACGTCTTAAATATCCACAGGTTTGTACTTCTGTTTCCCTGTTTGTAACTTTCCTTTTTTTACGCCCCCCCAACTTATTTTAGGGTTTTGTTGTTGGTGTCACTGCTGCCAAGCTGGACCACGAGCTGTATCCTCCACACCGCCCACTTGGCACCATGTCTGACGATCTGAGAATGCTGAGAATGCTCCAAAGCGACTCTGCTCTGGAGCTGAGCGAGTACCGAGACCAGCAGTTCAATGGCAATAACGATGAGCAAGAGAAGTTACTGAAGGAAAGCTCTACGTTGTATGTGGGAAATCTTTCTTTTTATACAACCGAAGATCAAATATATGAGCTCTTCGGTAGAT
The DNA here is from genome assembly GCF_030014295.1 of Loxodonta africana. Classification (NCBI taxonomy): domain Eukaryota; kingdom Metazoa; phylum Chordata; class Mammalia; order Proboscidea; family Elephantidae; genus Loxodonta; species Loxodonta africana. The sequence goes on from NC_087369.1 coordinate 128,467,579, forward strand.
GTGGTGATATCAAGAATGTATTTATGGGCCTAGATAAAATAAAGAAAACGGCATGTGGTTTCTGCTTTGTAGAATACCACACTAGAGCTGATGCTGAAAATGCCATGCGGTTCCTCAATGGGACCTACCTGGATGACCGTATTATCCGTACGGATTGGGATCTAGGCTTTAGAGAGGGCAGACAGTACGGCCGAGGCCGATCTGGAGGCCAGGTACGAGATGAGTTTCGTGAGGACTTTGATGCTGGCAGAGGAGGCTTTGGAAAACAGGCTCAGGCCTGTAATAGGAAAGGAACGCACCAGTGAAAAAATCTTCAGTGTTAGCTCCTTGAACACCAGGTCTGCAAATATGCCATTTCATGACGAGTTCAAATTACTTCACTTGAGGAGCAGAAACCCTTTTGATGCATTTTTCTCTCTGAAAAGTTATTAAATGGCAAAAGAAAAATTATTTTGTTTTTGTCTTAATTTTGAAGCTGTTTGTCAGATTACCAGTATGACCATCATGCAGTTAAAAGCAGTGTTCTTTAGAAATAAATTATATTTGTAAGATCCGAGTCAACCAAGGCACAACTTCTCTTTTAAGACTTGAGTTGGATTTTATGACCGTGTTTTTCTGGGGCCTGAAACTATCGTTTTTTTAGAGCTTACACAAAATAAAGCTGAATAACTGAAATTAAAAAATATATATGTATATAATCTCAAAGGAATAAACCAAAAAAAAAACTCACTGGCATTGAGTCAATTCCAACTCATGGCAACCTCATAGGGTTTCCAAGGCTGTAAATCGCTATGAAAACAGACTGCCACGTCTTTCCGCCGCGAAGCTGCTGGTGGTTTCCGACCACCAGCCTTTTGGTTGGCAGTCGATTGCTTTAACCACTGTGACACCAGGTCTCTTATCAAAGGAATACAAGCATATTATTTTAAAAAAATATGGAAGAGTTTATAATGAAAGTGAAAATCCTGCTTGACCCCTTCCTACTCCAGGCAACAACTTTTAATTTTTTCTTAGCATTTTTTTTCTTTCTTTCCTGGTAGCTATCTCCACATCTTTAAATAACATTCATGCTTATAACACTATTTATTTTCATTTTAAATATTATCTATCCACTTCCTGCTATGGTAAATGAGGATTTATCTCATTATACCTCTATTTTTATGTCTCTCCATTCAGTTATAACACTTTAATTTTTCTATTGTTACATAACACAGATTAGGTTATGCTGCAGTAACAAACAACCCAAAACACTTTAGTGGCTTAACATAACTCAACTCTAGCCTTCACACTACATTCTCATTGCTGATTGCCTGGGTGGGCTCTGTTCCACGCCATGATCATGGGCAGACATGACTGTGGCAGCATGCTTGTCCCTTTTCCCATTCTTGCCTATTCTGTAATATTCTCTGGACTCGGGCAGACATGGCTGTGGCAACGTGCTTGTCCCTTTTCCCTTTCTTGCCTGTTCTGTAATATTCGTTGGACTTGAGCAGACGTGGCTGCAGCAGCGTGCTTGTCTGTTTTCCCATTCTTGCTTACTCTGTAATATTTCCTCAGATTCGGACAGACATTAGCTCTGGTGGCATGCTTGCTTGCTTCCCACTTTTGTCTTTTTGCATATATGCCAAATAGAACTTTCTTTTCTCTTTATTAAAATAATAATAATAAAATTAATAGAGTATTTTATTATCGTGGCTATGTAAATGTTGTTCCCTGCTATGCTAGGAAGAGTCCAGTGATTACACCCGCTCTGGACTTTTGATTGACTTCTCTATTTCTTAAACTAAGGAGTCCTGATGGTGTAGTGGTTAAGTGTTCAGCTGCTAACTGAAAGGTCAGCAGTTTGAACCCACCAGCAGCTCCGTGGGAGAAAGATGTGGCAGTCAGCTTCCATAAAGATTACAGCCTTGGAAACTCTATGGGGCAGTTCTACTGTCCTATAGGGTTGCTATGAGTCAGAATCGACTCAATGGCAAAGGGTTTGGTTTTTTCTGTTTTTTTTTTTTTTTTTTAGACCAAGGTTTATCAACTTCAGTGGCAATTTTTTTCTTGTTGGGATCTTTTCTGTGCATTATAGAATGTTTAGCAGCATCACTGGCCTCATCTACCCATTAGATACCAGTAGCAATGCCCCCCACCACAACTTCTGACAACCAAAAATGCCTCCAGACATTGCCAAATGTTTCCAGAGTGGGCGGGGGAGGGAGGCAAAATCACCCTAGATTGGGAACCATTGCTCTGTATACACTTGTCATCTTGGAACTTTACTTCACTGTGGTCCTAGGTGGGACTGAATGTTTCAAAGATTCTGTTTACTCACTTGTTTTGCTGGAACGCATCATCAAGGAGCTTTCTAGGATAAGCTAGGTGGTAAACAGATTTTCTGAGTCATCTTTATTCTGCCCGCTTTCTTGATAATTTGGATTGGTATGGAATTCTAGGTTGAAAATTGTTTCCGTTAAGACTTTGAGTTATTGCTCCATGGTCTTCTAGCATATATTGTCCATCAAATTTTTGTTCCTGTTTTTTCTCTGTGGGAACTTTCAGTCTTCTCTTTATTACTGATGTCCTGAAATTTCACAACAATGTTCCTATGGCTGTGTTGTTTTGTTTTAATTTACCATGATGTTCTCTCAAGGGATGATTTCAATCTGGAGATGTGTGACCTTCATTTTGGGGTAATTTTCTTGTATTGTTTATTTGTAATTCCCTCCCTTCCATTTCTCTGTTCTATCTTTCTAACCACTATTAGCTGGATATTGGACATCTTGCATTGATTCTTCAATTTTCTTGGGCCTCAATTAGTGTAAATCAGTTATGGTAATCCCCTCCTTCTTGCTGGTGATTGTTTCCAGAACCCAGATTAAAGACAATCTGGGGTCGATGATCCCATGATAGTTATTATTTCAAGGGTGGAAAATGACCATTGTGAACCCCAATAAGATTGAAATGAAGACTTTTTAGTTTATGCTTGGGGGAGAGGCTGTTTCTCCTATTGGTTGTAAAAAAATATGTGTATAGTGATTATCACAAGTAGCCTTCTTACAAGCATAGGGGAAACCAGCCCTTGGGTGCATCTGACAGTTTAGCTGGCAAATAGAGGTACTAAAAGAACTTGTGCCCTTGATGAGATTATTGAGTTGCTGAATCAACTAAACTTCTAGCCCACACTATATCTAGATGTCCTGTGCCGTAATACATTATTTTACCATTTAAGCCACTTTGAGGCAGGTTTTCTATTAATGTGCAGCTGAAAACACTCTGATACAAAGGTTATACTTTTCCCTCTTAATTCCATCTTTGTGTCAATCCATCTCCTTAAAGATCTTCCCAGCATGACATCCTTCTCCAGGGACTGCTCACTCCTGACAACATGTCCAAAGTATGTGAGACGAAGTCTCACCATCCTTGCTTCTAATAAGCATTCTGGCTGTACTTCTTCCAAGACAGATTTGCTCGTTTTTCTGGCAGTCCATGGTATATTCAATATTCTTCGCCAACACCATAATTCAAAGGCATCAATTCTTCTTTGGTTTTCCTCATTCATTGTCCAGTTTTCATATGCATATGAGGTGACTGAAAACACCATGGCTTGGGTCCTTAAAGTGACTTCTTTGCTTTTAACACTTTAGAAAGGTCTTTTACAGCAGATTTGCCCAATGCAAGCTGTCATTTGTTCTTGACTGCTGCTTCCCTAGACGTTGATTGTGGATTCAAGTAAAATGAAATTCTTGACAACTTCAATCTTTTCTCCATTTATCACGATGTTACTTATTGGTCCAGTTGTGAAGATTTTTGTTTTCTTTATGTTGAGATGTAATCCATACTGAAGGCCATGATCTTTGATCTTCATCAAACAGGCACATGTTTCTTGACTTTAAACCACGAAGTATCCCCTTGTTCTGTCCAAACAACTGCCTGTATAGTTTCCTTATGAGCACCATTAAGTTTTCTTGAATTTCTATTCTTCGTAATGTTATGCATAATTTGTTATGATCCACACAGTTGAATGCCTTTGTATAGTCAATAAAACACAGGTAAACATCTTTCTGGTATTCTCTGCTTTCAGCCAAGGTCTATCTGACATCAGCAATGATATCCTTGGTTCCACGTCCCCTTCTAAATCCAGCTTGAATTTCTGGCAGTTCTCTGTCGATGTACTGCTGTAACCACTTTTAAATGATCTTCAGCAAAATTTTTCTTGTATGTGACATTAATGATACTGTTAGATAATTTCCGCATTCTGTTGGATCACCTTTCTTTGGAATGGGCACAAATATGACTCTCTTTCAGTCAGTTGGCCAGGTAGCTGTCTTCCAAATTTCTTGGCATAGGTGACTGAGCGCTTCTAGCACTGCACCTGTTTGTGTGAAGAAATTAAACTGATCCCTCATGAGGCCAAGTATTTATCTCCATGATTCATGATCCTTGACTTGGAAAGCTAGATAAAATTACCTTTTTGTTTCTGATTCCTTCACCCTGTGACCTGAGGTCATTCTCTCTGGGCAGTATCATTCCTTCCTGAATGGGGGAGAAAAGGGAATGACCATTTTATAGAGTGTCTATAATGCACTGGGCACTTTGCTAGAGGCTTTTAAACACAGTCTCATTTACTCTTAACAACAATTTTGTGCCTGTTATACAGGTGAGGAAACTGAGGATGGGAGAGGTAACTCATTCAAGGTTACCAAATAATAAATGGGAGAGCTGGGTTTCAAATCCCGGAAATCTACACCAAAGCTGGTGCCCTTAATCAATGCACTCCATTGTCTCTTTCTCTTACTTTCACTCAGGCCACTAAGTTCAAATCTCTTTTTGAGGTTCCCTCTCCTCGGGGAATCATTCCATTGATTGCATCATGTCCGAGCTCTCCCTCCCTCTAAACAGTTCAAGTACATTCTCTTTTCTGTTTTGACTTCCAGGATCACTCAGACTCCACATCTAATGCCATTCAGTCATAGTTATCTTTATTGTCTGGGGGAGAGTGGGACATCTGACATGTTTCTCTGACAAACTTAGCTTGCTCTGCATGCAGCATCTCCTCTCTGCAACTTTCTAAAAATATAAAAATGGGTTTTTTAAGGGATGGGATTAAATTTTATTTATTTTTATCTTTTATTACATGATGTTTCTTGAGCGGTACCTCAGAGTATCTCTCAACCAGTCCTCCAAGTACCTGCCCACTTGGCCCGTTCCCAAGGATACCTTTTTCTAGGCTCAGAAAAAGAATTAAAGCATGTCTTGTGAAGCATACTTTCAGTTAACTAAAGGGACTTTCATACTGTATGGCAAGATGACTCCTCTAGTAGTTCTTACAACATATTCCTCAAAATAATGCTGAATATATCAATAGAATAAAGGATAAACACCACATGATCATTTCAATAGACGCAGAAAAAACATTTGAAAAAAAATCAGCACCTTTCACGATAAAACACTCAACAAACTAGGAATAGAATGGAACTTCCTCACCCTAACGAAGAGCATCTATTGAAAATTTCACAACTAACATCATACTTACCGGTGAAAGACTGAAAGCTTTCCCATTAAGATCAGGAACAAGACATTTCTATTTAACATTGTGCTGTTTTGTTTTTTTTTTTTTTTTTTTGGAGGTCTAGTCAGGGCAATTAGGCAAGAAAAGGAAATAAAAGGCATGCAGTTTGGAAAGGAAAAGTAAAACTATCTTTATTTGCTGATAACATGGCCTTGTCTATAAAATCCTAAGGAATCCACAAAAAAGAACCTTTCATGCTAACAACAAGTTCAGCAAGGTTCCAAGATACAAGATCAGTAATCAAAAATCAATTGTAATTCTATGCACTAACAATGAACAATCCAAAATGAAATTAAGGAAACAATCTGTGTGGGACAAAGAACTTAGTTAGGACTTTGCTTTTGGTTTCTGAAAATAACCCAAGCAATCAAGATGTCTTTGTTTTCCAAAATAGCCAGGCAAGCAAGGGCTACACAGGCCCCATGCCTAGGGTACTAACTTTGGAAGGAAAGGTAGTACAATGGATTGATCATAACTATGCATTAAGGCCCCAGTCATGCATATTCACTGAGGCCTCAATGACTATAGGACCCAGGACCTTAGAGCTTTCTCTCTGGTGACCTTCTGGATTGGTGAGAACATCTGTGCATGGGAGAGCATGGCACTTGCCTGGGGACAATTGAACAATGGGAAGTCTTGTGCTGTGACTTCTCCCGGACCTTGTTTGATGCCTGTCTTCGCTTGTATTCTTTCTGCTTATAATAACAGAGTAACTGTAAGTATAGGTAATACTCTCTGTGATTTTTATGAGTCTGTATAGAGAATTGGAAACCCTGGTGGTATAGTGGTTAAGAGCAACGGCTGCTAACCAAAAGGCCAGCAGTTCAAATCCACCAGGCACTCCTTGGAAACCCTATGAGGCAGTTCTACTCTGCCTTGTAGGGTCATTATGAGTCGGAATCTACTCGATGGCAACAGGTTTGGTTTTTGGTTTAATATAGAGAATTGGAAACCCTGGTGGCATAGTGGTTAAGAGCTCAGGCTGCTAGCCAAAAGTTCGGCAGTTTGAATCCACCAGGTGCTCCTTGGAAACCCTATGGGGCAGTTCTCTGTCCTTTAGGGTCGCTATGAGTCAGAATCGACTTGATGGCAATGGGTTTGGTTTTGGGGTTTGTTTGTTTGTTTGTTTAGAGAGAATTAGTGGACCCACAAGAGGCAATGGGATTCTGACTTAGCTCTCAGGGTGGCTAATTCAGAGGAGGGCTGCTCAGGCAGTTGTAAAGACAAAGTCCTAACTTGTGAGGAACCAGCTTTGGGTGGCTGGGTGACAGAAAAAGCCTGCACAGGCAGTCAATGAAGAAAGACAGGGTCCTTCTAACTTATGATCTAACCTCAGGGGACTAGAGAGAAAGAGAGAGAGAGAGAGAGAATGGGAAGGAGGGAGGCCACTGTCTGAAGCGCAAGGAGTTGTGTAGACTCCTGAGCCTATGGCTGGCACAAATAGACGGGCACCCCAGACAAGATACATAAATGGCTGAGAGAAATAAGTCAGGCACAAAAGGAAAAACATCGTATGATTTCATTTGGATGAAATGTCCAGAAGAGGCAAATCTGTAGAGACCGAAAGATTGATTAGTGGTTGCCAGGGGCTGAGGATGGGGAATGGGGATTGATCACTAATGGAAATGGTTTATTTGCGGGGGGAGGGGTTATGAAAATGTTCTGAAATTGACTGTGATGATGGTTGGGCAACTCAGTGAATATAGTAAAACTGTTCAAAAAACTGTATGCTTTAATTGGGTGAATTGTATGGTATATGAATTCTGTTTCAGTAAAGTCATTAAAAATCATGCTGACTTCTGTTGGCCCAGGACAGGAACCATTCCCGAAGACAACTCATCAGACATGGAAGGGACTGGACAATGGGTTGGAAAGAGATGCTGACGAAGAGTGAGCTACTTGTATCAGATGGACACTTAAGACTGTGTTGGCATCTCCTGTCTGGAGGGGAGATAGGAGGGTAGAGAGGGTTAGAAACTGGCAAAATTGTCACAAAAGGAGAGACTGGAAGGGCTGACTCATTAGGCAGAGAGTAAGTGGGAGTATGGAGTAAAGTGTATATAAACTTATATGTGACAGACTGACTTGATTTATAAACGTTCACTTAAAGCTCAATAAAAATTATTTTTAAAAAATCATGCTGAATAAAAAGCCTGTGTAGGAGGAGAGGGGAGGACAGAGACAGGGAGAGGTGGACACTTTTATCTCTGTGTCTCCTGGTAACACTGAAGGCTCGCCTCGATTTAAAAAATTGTCACATGGACTTGCCTACTTATAACACCACTTTCACCCCCAACCTATCTCCTCCCAATTTGTGTTCCCAGATGAGTTTTTCTATGGTCTGTTTTAAAGCAGCACAACCCGTAGGCAGCTGACTTTGACTCTTTTACCATTTAATCAGCAATAAAGTGGCTTCTAAGGCACTGTCCAAGCACCGGGTTAAAGCAACCAGGATATGCTGAGGAGCCTGGATAGATGTTCTCTACTGTCTCAGACTGGTGCTGGGGGAAGCAGCAGGAATGTTCTGACATACTTCTCAGCACTCCCACCACTTTGCTATAGGTTGTACGTGGCAGAGTCAAGACAGCATCAAAATGCCAACTCATTTAAACATGTTTAGGTTGTGTACACAGCCATCTTCTGCTCAAAATGAGTAAAGAAATACATAAATAACTACGTTATTGAGATTTTAGTATGTGCCAGGCATTTTGCTGATCTCATTTTATCTTCACAATGACCCTATTGGCTGGGTACTGTTGTTCCCATTTTACAGCTGAGAAACCGAGACTCGGAAAGGTTAAACTAGTGTGTCCATCATATAGTTAGTAATGATGTAGCCGAGATTCAAGCCTGGGTCTGAGTGGCTCCAGAGCCCATGCTCTTCCCTGGCAGGGCACGCTGCCTCACTGTATGAATCAGCACCCCTGGGGACGGCAAGGAGAGCACTTACCGGATGCGCTTTCTAGTGCCACAAACGCCTTCCTTTGTGGGGAAGGGCATCTTGTATTAGTCAGATGTTTGGATTCTTTACTGTATTCTGTTGTAGAGGAGCTGTCTTTTTGTCTAGGTAAGGATAGGGCACTGGATTAATTTCTGTTTCAATCCAGGGGTGACTGGAGTGGACACATAATACTACCCTTAACTCACCTCATCTCTAAAGGACAAATTCTCTTGTCCTCTTGTTGCTTTGGATTTCTTTTTGCACCTGGCCAATGAAATTTTCATCTTCACTAAATTTTCAGATTAAAAGAAAAAAAGGAATTCCTCTGGAACTTTAACCAGTTGTTCCTAGCTGGTGCTAATTGGGTACAAGGTACAAAATAATGAGGTGAAAAAGGCCTTGCCAAGTGACCCAAAAGACTTCTCTAAACTCCCTTAATGAGATAATCCATGCTTTCCTACACAAAGTTCATCGCTTTATTATATAGGTTCATGCTGTTGGGCAAATAGGACCTGCAAATAACAACTTGTTCAAGGCTTACCAAGACATCAGTGAAGTGAAAAGTGGAGAAAACTAGTGAGTTAGAAAACCTTTACTATGCTCATAAAATCATAGTAGGTATATAAATACTTCAAAATAAACGAAGTGGTTCCTTTATTTTCGAACTCCTATTCATTAAATAAATAATTATTGAGTGCCTACTACGTGCCAGCCACTCTTCTAGGAACTGGGAATATGGCAAAGAAAAAAATGGACAAAAATGCCTGCCTTCATGCAGCTTGCATTCTAGAAGGAAGAGGTAGATAATAAATACATAAATCATATATCAGATGATGATAAGCCCTGTATAGTTAAAATAAAACAAAGTAGAGGGGTAAGAAATGTGTGAGGTGGGATTACAAGTAGTAAGGATAGGCTTTACCAAGATGGTGTCACTCGAGCAAAAATCTGGAAGAGGTGAAGGAGTCAGTGTTTGGATATTTGGATGTGGTAGAGTGTATAGCTGTAACAATTCTGAAGAGGTGTAAGTTTTTTCGTTTGTTTTTTTCTCTACTTAAGTCTGGGTTTGCCCTGTGATTTGTTTTGACTAATAGAAAGTGACAGGAGTGATCTTGTATAACTGTTGAGGCTAGGCCTTAAGAGGACGTGCAGATTTTTGTTTTCACCCTCATGGAAAGCAGCTGCTATATAAAGTAATCCAAGCTATCCTGCTGGAGAAAGGGACCCTGTTGAGGAGAATTGAGGTGCCCCAGTTGACAACCAGCACCAAGGCCCCAGTCATGAAAGTGAGGCCATCTTGAATCCTCCCATCTTAGGCAAGCTGCCCCAGCTGACACCACATGGCAGATAAGTCATCCCTGCTGAACTCTGCCCAAAGAAGAGACAAACCAAAAAAGGTAAATAAATAGAATAATTATAAACACTAGTAAGTCCTACAAAGGAAATAAACAAGGAGCTAAGAAGGAGAATAAAGAGGGGACTTACTTTAGATGGACTGACCGGGGGGCAGATCTCTAAAGAGCTCACGTTTGAGTTCAGATTACAGGATATAAAAGAATGATTCTAAAAGAATTCTAGGCAGAGAGAAGAGCACATACGAAGACTCTGACTCAAGAGAGAACTTAATGTGTTTCAAGCACTTAATTAAGGAACACCAGAGAGGCTAAAATAAGGGGGAGAGTGTCCTGACATGAGGCCAGAGATAAACAGGGACTAAATTACACAACATCTAGCTAGTTGGTAAAGAATTTTTATTTTTTCTTAGGTGCACTGAAGGGCTTTAAGAAGTGCAGTGACATGATCTTTTCATTTTAAGAAGCTTATTTTTGCTGCTGTGGGGAGAATAGATTGGAGGGGTCAAGAATACAGGTGGAGAGATCAGATTATATAGCAATCTAGGCTAGAGATGAAAGCAGCCAGGTTAGAGTGATGGCAATGAAAATGGAGACACGTAGTTAGCTTTAACATATGTTTTGAAGATACGACCTGCTGATGAGTGAGATATGCAGGACAAGATAAAGGAAAGGGAAGAATCAAAGATGACACATATATTTCTGGATTAGGCAATAGGATTAATGGTGGTGCACTTTACTGAGGCTAGGATGGTCTGACGGACGTAACTGGGAGGATTCAGAGTTCACTTTGAATATATGTTGTTGCTGTTGCTGTTAGGTGTGGTTGAGTCGGCTCCAAGTCATAGCGACCCTATGCGCAACAGAACGAAACACTGCCTGGTCCTGCGCCATCCTTACAATCGTAGTTATGCTTGAGCTCACTGTTGCAGCCGCTGTGTCAATCCACCTCGTTGAGGGTCTTCCCCTTTTCCACTGACCCTGTACTCTGCCAAGCATGATGCCCTTCTCCAGGAACTGATCCCTCCTGATAACATGTCCAAAGTATGTAAGATGCCATCTCGCCATTCTTCTAAAGGAGCATTCTGGTGGTACTTCTTCTAAGACAGATTTGTTCGTTCTTTTAGCAGTCCATGGTATATTCAATATTCTTTGCCAAAGCCACAGTTCAAAGGCATCGATACTTCTTCTTCTGTCTTCCTTATTCATTGTCCAGCTTTCACATGCATATGATGCAACTGAAAATACCATGGCTTGGGTAAGGTGCACCTTAGTCTTCAAGGTGACATCTTTGCTCTTCAACACTTTGAAGAGGTCCTTTGCAGCAGATTTACCCAATGCAAAGCATCTTTTGATTTTTTCACTGCTGCTTCCATGGCTGTTGATTGTGGATCCAAGTAAAATGAAATCCTTGACAACTTCAATCTTTTCTCCGTTTACCATGATGTTGCTCATTGGTCCACTTGTGAGGATTTTTGTTTTCTTTATGTTGAGGCGCAATCCATGCTGGAGGCTGTGATCTTTGATCTTCATTAGTAAGTGCTTCAAGTCCTTTTCACTTTCAGCAAGGAAGGTGGTGTCATCTACATAATCCAGGTTGTTAATAAGTCTTCCTCCAATCCTGATGCCCTGTTCTTCTTCATATAGTCCAGCTTCTCATATTATTTGCTCAGCATACAGATTGAATAGGTATGGTGAAAGAATACAACCCTGACGCACACTGTTCCTCACTTTAAACCAATCAGTATCCCCTTGTTCTGTTCTAACAAACTATGGATAACATTGTGAAGAATGGGAACTCCAGAACACTTAATTATGCTCATGAGGAACCTTTCTCTCCCCCACGTGTCTGTCAGTTTGTCGTACTGTGGGGGTTTGCATGTTGCTGTGATGCTGGAAGCTATGCCACCAGTATTCAGATACCAGCAGGGTCACCCATGGAGGACAGGTTTCAGCTGAACTTCCAGACTAAGACAGACTAGGAAGAAGGACCTGGCAGTCTACTTCTGAAAAGCATTAGCCAGTGAAAACCTTACTAATAGCAGTGGAACATTGTCTGATATAGTGCTGGAAGATGAGCCCCCCAGGTTGGAAGGCACTCAAAAGATGACTGGGGAAGAGCTGCCTCCTCAAAGTAAAGTCGACCTTAATGACGTGGGTAGAGTAAAGCTTTCGGGACTTTCATTTGCTGATGTGGCACGACTCAAAATGAGAAGAAATAGCTGCAACCATCCATTAATAATCGGAACCTGGAATGTGCGAAGTATGAACCCAGAAAAATTGGAAATCGTCAAACATGAAATGGAACACATAAGCATTGATATCCTAGGCATTAGTGAGCTGAAACGGACTGGTATTGGCCATTTTGAATCAGACAATCATGTAGTCTACTATGCTGGGAATGACAACTTGAAGAGGAATGGTGTTACATTCATCGTCAAAAAGAACATTTCAAGGTCTATCCTGAAATACAATGCTGTCAGTGATAGGATAATATCCATACGCCTACAAGGAAGACCAGTTAATACAACTATTATTCAAATTTATGCAACAACCACTAGGGCCAAAGATGAAGAAATAGAAGATTCTTATCAGCTGCTGCAGTCTGAAATTGATCCAACATGCAATCAAGATGCACTGATAATTACTGGCGATTGGAATGCAAAAGTTTGAAACAAAGAAGAAGGACCAGTAGTTGGAAAATATGGCCTTGGTGATAGAAACAATGCCAGAGATCAAATGATAGAATTTTGAGAGACCAACGACTTCTTCATTGCAAATACCTTCTTTCACCCACGTAAACGGCAACTATACACCTGGACCTCGTCAGACAGAACACAGAAATCAAATTGGCTACATCTGTGGAAAGAGATGTTGGAAAAGCCCAATATCATCAGTCAGAACAAGGCCAGGGGCCGACTGTGGAACAGACCATCAATTGCTCATATGCAAGTTCAAGCTGAAACTGAAGAAAATCAGAGCAAGTCCATCAGAGCCAAAATATGACCTTGAATATATCCCACCTGAATGTAGAGACCATCTGAAGAATAGATTTGACGCATTGAACACTAGTGATCGAAGACCAGACGAGTTGTGGAATGACATCAAAGACATCATCCATAAAGAAAGCAAGAGGTCACTGAAAAGACAGGAAAGAAAGAAAAGACCAAGATGGATGTCAGAGGAGACTCTGAAACTTGCTCTTGAGCGTTGAGCAGCTAAACCAAAAGGAAGAATTGGAGAAGTAAAAAGAACTGAACAGAAGATTTCAAAGTGCCTCTCCAGAAGACAAAATAAAGTATTATAATGACATGTGCAAAGAGCTGGAGATGGAAAAACAAAAGGGAGGAACACTCTCGGCGTTTCTCAGGCTGAAAGAACTGAAGAAAAAATTCAAGCCTCAAGTTGCAATAGTGAAGGATTCCATGGGGAAAATATTAAAGAACGCAGGAAGCATCAAAAAGAAGATGGAAGGAATACACAGAGTCATTATACCAAAAAGAATTAGTCGATATTCAACCATTTCAAGAGGTGGCATATGATCAGGAACCCATTGTACTGAAGGAGGAAGTCCAAGCTGCTCTGAAGGCATTGGCGAAAAACAAGGCTCCAGGAATTGATGGAATATCAATTGAGATGTTTCAACAAACAGATGCAGCGCTGGAGGTGCTCACTCGTCTATGCCAAGAAATATGGAAGACAGCTTCCTGGCCAACTGACTGGAAGAGATCCATATTTATGCCTATTCCCAAGAAAGGTGATCCAACCGAATGTGGAAATTATAGAACAATATCATTAATATCACCCGCAAGCAAAATTTTGCTGAAGATCATTCAAAACGGCTGTAGCAGTGTATCCACAGGGAACTACAGAAATTCAGGCTGGTTTCAGTAGAGGACGTGGAACCAGGGATATCATTGCTGATGTCAGATGGATCTTGGCTGAAAGCAGAGAATACCGGAAGGATGTTTACCTGTGTTTTATTGACTATGCAAAAGCATTTGAGTGTGTGGATTATAACAAACTATGAATAACATTGGGAAGAATGGGAATTCCAGAACAATTAATTGTGCTCATGAGGAACCTTTCTCTTTATAGCTGAATAATATTCTATTGCGTGGGTTGTTCCCACCTTTTGGCTATTGTGAATAATGTTGCAATGAACATTGGTGTACAAGTACCTGTTTGAGTCTCTGCTTTCAATTCTTTTCAGTATGGCTGTTTTGAATATACAGTACTTTCCAAATTAGGTACTTCATCATCTCTCTTCTCACACTTTGTAGATGATTTTGCTCCCTATTCCACAAAGAAAATAGGCATTCATTAGGAAAAATCTTTCTCCCCAACCCCTTACATACAACCTTACATACATCTGCAGTGTTCCATGCTTTATTCCTTCTTGAGATAGCTCTGCGTTCTTCTGTCTAAGGCTAATGCTCCACCAATGTGGTGATGCTTCATGCCATCAATCTGCCCTCTCTCTTGTATCTTTACCCTATTTCTACTGGATGTTTCCCCTGAGGGTATAAAGAGGAGCAAGTTTATTTATAAAACAGCCATGTCTGTCCTTCTGGACTTCCCTTCACAGTAAAACTTGTTGCAAGAACAGTTTTCTTGATGTCTCCACTTCTTTACCTCCTATTCACTCCTTTTTTTCTTTTGAAATAATTTCAGATTTATATAAAAGTTATAAGAAGAGTAAAAAATATTTGCATTTTGCCTTTCACTACCCCTCCCCCAAAATCAAACCAGTTGCTGTCTAATTGATCCCTACTAATGGCAATCCCATGTGTTTCAACGTGTTTCAGAGTAGAACTGTGCTGAGATGTTTCAGAAGTAAATAGCCAGGCCTTTCTTCTGGGGTGCCTCTGGGTGGATTTGTGACTGCCATCCTTTCGGTTAGTAGCCAAGGGCTTAACTGTTTGCATCACCCAGGGACTCCCAACCTTCACCCAAATTCCCCAAATGGTGACATTTTACCACATTTGCTTTATCTCTCTCTCCGTCCCTCCCCTTCCCCCACCTATCCAAGGACGTTGGTGGTTCCATGGTAGAATTCTCACTTTCATGCAGAGGACCCAGGTTGGTTCCAGGCTAATACACCTCATGTGCAGGCACCGCCCATCTGTCAGCAGAGGCTTGCATGTTGGTATGATGCTAAACAGGTTTCAATGGAGCATCCAGACTAAGACAGACTAGGAAGAAAGGCCTCGAAACCTACTTCTGAAAATCAGCCAATGAAAACCCTATGGATTACGATGGTCCAATCCCATTGTGCATGGGGTTAACTCAACAGCAGCTAACAACAACAGCACACACAGACATATACACATACACACACACTCTCTCTCTCTCTTTTCCTGAACCATTTAAGCGTTCATTGCAAGTATGATGCCACTTACCCTTAAATACTTCAGCATGTACTTCCTAAAAATAAGGACGCTCTTATATAACCAGAGTACAGTTATCAAAATCAGGAATTAACATTTATATACTAATATTATTTAATCTACAGACCTAATTCAGATAGCAAATTCATTATCCCAATAATATCCTGTATAGCCAAAAAAATCAGTTCATGAATTGCATTCTGCTTTTGTGTCTCTGTTGTCGTTGCTGTTAGGTGCCATGGAATCCATTCCTACTCATAGTGACCCTATGTAAAACAGAACAAAACACTGTCCGGTCCTGTGTCAACTTCGCAATCGTTGTTATGCTTGAGCCCATTGTTGTAACCACTGTGTCAATCCATCTCATCGAAGGTCTTTCTCTTTTTCGCGGACCCTCTGCTTTACCAAACATGATGTCCTTCTCCAGGGGCCGATCCCTCCTGAAAATGTGTCCAAAGTAAGTGAGATAAAGTCTTGCCATCCTTGCTTTTAAGGAGCATTCTGGTTGTACTTCTTCCAAGACAGATTTGTTCATTCTTTTGGCAGTCCGTGGTATATTTAATACAATGTTCTTTGCCAACATCAAAATTCAAAGGCATCAATTCTTCTTTGGTCTTCAGTTTTCTTTAATCTGGAATACTTCTATGGACCTTGTGTTTCATGAAATTGACATTTTTTAAGAGTACAGGCCAACTATTTTGTAGAATGTCCCTCAATTTTGGTTCATCTGAGTTTTCCTCATGATTAGATTTAGTGTATGTAATTTTGGAAGAAATACCACAGAGGTGATATTGTGTCCTTCTCAGTAGGCACATGATGTTGGTTTGTTCTATTACCGGCCACATTAACTTTAATCACTTGGTTAAGATCCTGTTTGCCAGGTTTCTCCACTGTAAGGGTATGTTTTACAAAAAATGTTTTTCATTTTGTATTAATAAATATCTTGCAGGGAGACACACTTTGAGACTACATAAATATCCTGTTACTCCTCAAATTTTCCTTCACTAGTTTCAGCATCTACTGATGAATCTTCAGTGAGTCCCTGGGTGGTGCAATTGGTTAAGCGCTTGACTATTAACCAGAAAGTTGGCAGTTTGGTCCACCCAGAGGTACCTTGCAAGAAAGGCCTGGTGACCTGCTTCCAAAAGGTCACAGCCTTGGAAACTCTGTAGAATGCAGTTCTACTCTGTACACATGGGGTCATTATGAGTCAGAATCAACTTAATGGCAACTGGTTTGGGTTTGGATTTTTTTTTTTATGCTTTTTGACTGATTCAGTTATTATTACGATGGTTGCCAAATAGCAATTGCTAATTCCATCGTTTCTTCTACATTTATTATTAGTGTAAGGACAGCCTTTCCCTTTCTCCCATTTGTTTTTTTCTATCAGTGTGTTTTTTTTATCAATGTGTATTCATAGATACCTATATTATTCAATGGATCATAATCATTTATTTTGATTCTTTATTTTAGTGTTCAAATGGTTCCAGATTTGGCTGGTGGAAGCTTCTTGAAGCTGGCTCTTGTGTCCTTTTGACATGCCCCCATCATTCTTTGAGCACTTTGTTACTTTCTTGCACAAAAAAGATATTTCAGACTCTGGGGTCTTAAAAGCTTGCAAGAGGCCATCCAAGGCACAATTGTTCTCTGATTTCCTGGAGCATCAGAGGAAGAAGGAATAGGAGGAGGATATAGAATGTGTGGCTAACTGCCTCCATAAACTACTGCTTCCTTTGCCATTGGGCCCAGAAGAACTGGGTGGTACCCAGCTACCATTACTGAACATTTCGATGAAAGATTCTGCAGAAGAATCCTGATCAAAAGGGGGAAACGTAGAACAGAATTTCCAATCCTCATGGACTCCAGACTTCCTGGAGCCATGAAAGTTGGATGGACCTCTGAAATTATTGCCTTAAGATAACCTTTAAACCTTAAACCAAAAATATTCCCTGAAGTCTGATTAAAACCAAGCAATAGTTTAGTTTAACTGGTAAAAAATACCTGCCTTGAACATTATGCTCTTTTAAGATCTGTCCATATGGGATCAAACTGACAACAGCAACTTGGAAGATTAGATAGGAACCAAAAAATATCATTAATATCACATGTAAGCAAAATTTTGCTGAAGATCATTCAAAAGCTGCTGCAGCAGTACATCGATAGGGAACTGCCAGAAATTCAGGCTGGATTCAGAAGAGGACGTGGAACCAGGGATATCATTGCTGATGTCAGAGGGATCCTGGCTGAAAGCGGAGAATAGCAGAAGGATGTTTACCTGTGTTTTATTGACTATGCAAAGGCATTAGGCTGTGTAGATCATAACAAATTATGGATAACATTGAGAAGAATGGGAATTCTACAACACAAGAGGCAGTTGTTCAGACAGAACAAGGGGATACTGAATGCTTTAAAGTCAGGAAAGGTGTACGTCAGGGTTGTATCCTTTCACCATACCTATTCAATCTGTATGCTGAGCAAATAATCCGAGAAGGGGGACTATATGGAGAAGAATAGGGCATCAGGTTTGTACTCTGCTTTCAAGGCTGAGCTTTTCCTGACTTTCCCTGACTACCTTTCGCCCACTTCTAATGCTTATTAGGATCCCATTCTACATGCTCCTGTAGCAGCCTATATTTATCATATCTCAGTATTGAAGACAAAAAAAAAAAAACAACCTTGCCGTTGAGTCGATTCTGACTCATAGCAACCCTATAGGACAAGGACTCTAGAATAATTAGTTTAATTTACATAAGACACAAATGAAAATCACCTACATTGCTTTGTAGTCACAGACTTGTATCTTATTTTATTGTATAGGTACACATTGGCAATTTGTTGAAACAAAGTACAAGATTTATATGTTAATTGTCATATCTTTTTGCTACATTTGTTGATCTTCTCATCCTGTCCATTTGGACTCCATTTTTACTCCTTGAAGCTTCTATTTCCTTAGAAGAAAACTTGAAGTCTCTTCAAAGTGATTATCTTCAGTGACCAGGTAAGTAATTTTCGACAGTTGCACATAACTAAGTCCTTCATCCTCTCCTGGGTAAGCAAATTTATCAGGAATTAGAGACTGTAAGGGTTGAGGAGACTTTTATAAGTCCCATTTTCCAATGGTTCCCAACCGTGACAGCTCATCTGAGAGAGCCTGTTAATATACAGATTCCCGGGCCTCACTATAGCAGTACTATTCAGTATAGTCTGAGATTCAGACCAGGAATCAGTATTTTCTAAAAATTTTCCTCAATTAATTCAGATACCTGAGTATTGGCAGAGCATAAGCAATTCTTTTCAAACTTTAATGCACAATCTCATTCAATATATCTGAGTATGGGCCTGAGATTCTGTATTTCTAGCAAGCTCTCCTATGATATGTTGCTGCTGTTCCTTGAGCCACACTTTGAATAGCATGGGTGTTAAAAGCGTGTAGCTGGGGAGTCAGAGATACCTGAGTTCAAATTCTGTTTCAACTACTTACTAGATGTGCAACTTGGGACTATTTGTTTTACTTTTCTAATCCTCAGTTTTCCCATTTTTAAAATACTTATGCTAGTGCCTCATTCATAAGGTCATCCTGAGTTGAAGTTGACTCGATGGCAGCTAACAACAATGGTGCCTCATTGGGCTGTTGTGGAGATCAGTTTTTTTTTTTAATTACACTAATTGAAAGACATGATTGCATGTGATATTAATGATATTGTTCAGTATTTCCACATTCTGTTGGATCACCTTTCTTTGGAAGGGGCACAAATATGGATCTCTTCTAGTCAGTTAGCCAGGGAGCTGTCTTCCAAATTTCTTGGCATAGACGAGAGAGTACTTCCAGCACTGCGTCAGTTTGTTGAAGCATCTCAATTGTTATTCCATCCATTCCTAGAGCCTTGTTTACAGTGCAGCTTGGACTTCTTCCCTCACTAGCACCGGTTCTTGATATGCTGCCTCCTGAAATGGTTGAATCTCAACCAATTCTTTTTGGTACAGAGACTGTGCATTCCCTCCGTCTTCTTTTGATGCTTCCCACCTTGTTCAATATTTTGCCCATAGAATCCTTCACTATTGCAACTTGAGGCTTGAACTTTTTCTTCAGTACTTTTAGCTTGAGAAATGTCTAGTGTATTCTTCCCTTTTGGTTTTCTAACTCCAGGTCTTTGCACATTTCATTGTAATACTTTACTTTGTCTTCTCCAGCTGCCTTTTAAATCTTCTGTTCAGTTCTTCTACTTCTTTGAACAATATCATTAATACCACATACAAGTAAAATTCTGCTGAAGATAATTCAAAAATGGTTGCAGCAGTACATAGATAGAGAACTGCCGGAAATTCAGGCCAGATTCAGAAGAGGACATGGAATGAAGAATATCATTTCTGATGTCAGATGGATCCTGACTGAAGGCAGGGAATACTAGAAAGATGTTTATCTGTGTATTGTTGACCGTGTGGATGATAACAAATTATGAATAATTTGCAAAGAATGGGAATTCCAGAACACTTAATTGTGCTCATGCAGAACCTGTACATAGACCAAGAGGCAGTCCTTCGAACAGAACAAGGGGATATTGCATGGTTGAAAATCAGGAAAGGTGTGTGTCAGAGTTGTATTCCTTCACCATACTTATTCAATCTGTATGCTGAGCAAATAATCCAAGAAGCTGGACTATATGAAGAACGCAGCATCAGGATAGGAAGAAGACTCATTAACAACCTGTAATATTCAGATGACACAACTTTGCTTGCTGAAAGCAAAGAGGACTCGAAGCACTTACTGATGAAGATCAAAGACTACAGCCTTCAGTATGGATTACACCTCAACATAAAGAAGACAAAAATCCTCACAGCTGGACCAATAAGCAACATCATGATAAACGGAGAAAAGATTGAAGTTGTTAAGGATTTCATTTTACTTGGATCCACAATCAGTGCTCATGGAAGCAACTGCCAAGAAATCAAACGTATTGCACTGGACAAATGTGCTGCAAAAGACCACTTCAAAGTGTTAAAAAGCAAAGATATCACCTTGAGGACTAAGGTGTGCCTGACCCAAGCCGTGGTATTTTCAACAGCTTCATATGCGTGCGAAAGCTGGACAATGAGTAAGGAAGACCAAAGAAGAATTACGATGTTGGTGAGGAATGTTGAATATACCATGGACTGCCAGAGAATGAACAAGTCTGTTTTCGAAGAGGTACAGCCAGAATGCTCCTTTGAAGGAAGGATGTCGATACTTTGTCTCATGCACTTTGGACATGTTATCAAGAGGGACCAGTCCCTGGAGAAGGACATCATGCTTGGTAGAAGGTCAGTGAAAAAGAGGAAGACTCTCAATGAGATGGAATAACACAGTGTCTACAATGTCCTCAAAATTAGCCACAATTATGAGGATGGTGCAGGACCATGCACTGTTTCATTCTGTTGTTCATGGGGTCACTATGAATCGGAACCGACTTAATGGCACCTAACAACAAAAAGAACAATTAAAAGACATAATCTTTTAAAAGTTCAAGCAATACAAACAAATGGAACTCTCTTCATCTTGAGTATAACAACTATTTTGGGAAAAAAAAAAAAACCCGTACAGGAATACATATATTTATGTAGTCTTTTTTGTGCATTAGGTTTAATTTAGGTAACATAATGCTTTTTTTTTAATGCTTTGAAAGCACTTAACATTGTTCCTGGCAACTCATTTATGCTCAGTACATGGTAAAACCCCAAAACTAAACCCAGTGCCATTGAGTCGATTACGGCTCATAGTGACCCTATAGGACAGGGTAGAACAGCCCCATAGAGTTTCCAAGGAGCGCCTGGCAGATGCAAACTGCCGACCCTTTGGTTAGCAGCTATAG
Organism: Loxodonta africana; assembly: GCF_030014295.1. Classification (NCBI taxonomy): domain Eukaryota; kingdom Metazoa; phylum Chordata; class Mammalia; order Proboscidea; family Elephantidae; genus Loxodonta; species Loxodonta africana. The sequence continues at coordinate 128,488,665 of NC_087369.1, forward strand.
CACTTAACCACTACGCCACCAGGATTTCCCAGTACCAGTACATGGTAGCAGGTAGCTTTTTTTTTTTAAGTTACGTTTGCTTATAGAACATTTCAAAAACACTTGAAGTAAAGATGATATAATGAACCTCCATGTACTCAAACCCAGTTTCAACAATTATCAACACATGGCCAATCTTATTTCACTTTCACACCAAGCCATCACTCCCTCCTCTGGATTATTTTCAAGCAAATCCTAGATACTCATAGCGTTTCCTTCAAAAACACTTCAGTATGTATCTTTAAAAGATCAGGTCTTGAGGAGTTAAAATTATCCCTTTTTGAAGATGACATGATTCTATACATAGAAAACCCCAAAGATTACACACACACACAAACCTATCAGAGCTAATAAATGAATTCAGCAAAGTGACAGGGTACAAGGTTAACATGCAAAAATCGGTCTGGTTTTTTACATCAGCAACAAGCAAACTGAAAAGAAAATTATGGAGACAATTCCATTTACAGTAGCATCTAAAATAATATGGTACCTAGGGATAAATTTAGCCAGGAAGGTGAAAGACTTGTACACTGAAAACTATAAAACATTACTAGAAGATATTAAAGAAAACTTAAATAAATGGAAGGACATTCTGTGTTCATGGATTGAAAGGCTTAATATTGTTAGGATATCAGTACTACCCAAAGCAGCCTATGCATTCAATGCAACAACCATCAAAATTTCAACAGCCTTCTTTGCAGAAATGGAAAAGCCAATCTTCAAATGTCTATAGAAAGGCAAGGCACCCAAATAGCCAAAGCAATCTTGAAAAAGAAAAATAAAGTAGGAAATTCATACTCCTTGATTTCAAAACATACTATAAAGCTACAGTAATCAAAATAGCCTGATACTGGAACAATGACAGACATATAGACCAATGAAATGGAATTGAGAGTCCAGAAATAAACCCATATATCTACGGTCAATAGAGTTTCGACAAAGGTGCTAGGTCCATTCAGTGGAAAAGAAAAGTCTCTTTTAATAAATGGTGCTTGGAAAACTGGGGAAACCCTGGTGGCGTAGTGGTTAAGTGCTACAGCTGTCAGCCAAAAGGTCGCCAGTTCAAATCCACCAGGTGCTCCTTAGAAACTCTATAGGGAAGTTCTACTCCTTCCTATAGGGTCACTATGAGTTGGAATCAACTCGATGGCAATGGGTTTGGTATGGGTTTTGGGAAAACTGGACATTCAAAAGAAAGAAGCAAGATCCATACCTCACACCATAAACAAAAATTAATTCAAAATAGGTCAAGGACCTAAATATGAGAACTAAAACCATAAAACTGTTAGAAGACACAACTGTCAATGCACAAACAGCAAAAGACAAATGAGATAGCTGGAACCTCATAAAAATAAGCAGAGAATATCAGAAGGATGTTTACCTGTGTTTTATTGACTATGAAAAGGTATTCAACTGTGTGGATCATAACAAATTATGCATAATATTGCAAAGAGTGGGAATTCTAGAACACTTAATTGTGCTTATGAGGAACCTGTACATAGATCAAGAGGCAGTTGTTCAGACAGAACAAGGAGATACTGCGTGGCTTAAAGTCAGGAAAGGTGTGTGTCAGGGTTGTATCTTTTCACCATACCTATTCAATCTGTATGCTGAGCAAATACTCTGAGAAGCTGGACTATATAAAGAATGCAGCATCAGGATTGGAGGAAGACTCGTTAACAACCTGCGTTATGCAAATGACACAACCTTGCTTGCTGAAAGTGAAGAGGACTTGAAGCACTTACTGATGAAGATGGAAAACAGTGTGGGGCTTCCTCAAAAGACTAGAAATAGAACTACCTTATGATTCATCAATCCCGTTTTTAAGTATATATCATGGAGACCTGATAGAAGTGACACGAACAGACATATGCACACCTATGTTCATTGCAGTACTACTCAAAATAACAAAAAGATGGAAACAACCTAAGTCCCTCTCTATGGATGAATGGATAAACAAAATGGGGTACATGCATACATGGAACACTATGCAGCCATAAAGAATAATGATGGGTCCTCAAAACATCTTATAACATGGATGAAGCTGGAGGACATTATGCTGAGTGAAATAAGTCAATCAGAAAAGGGCAAATATTGTATGATCTCGCTTTTATTAAAAAAACAAGAATAAGTATACACACAGAAACCAACGTTCATTGGTGGTTATGAATGGGGGAGGGGGGAGAGGCGGACTCACTCTAGATAGTAGACACTTGTTATTTTTGGTGATGGTAAAGGTAACACCAAATGTGGAGGAGGTGTGCGCAGCTTGACCAAGGTAAATGATGTCATTAAGAAGTACACAAGAACAAGGGATCTTTTTGGTAAATGATGCTGGCTCAGTGGTTAAGAGCTATGGCTGTAGCCACAGGATGGCAGTACAAATCCACCAGCCACTCCTTGGAAACCCTATGGGGTAGTTCTACTCCGTCCTATAAACCAGTGCCTACCCAGTGCCCTTGAAAACCAAAACCGTCACCGTCAGGTTGATTTCAACAAATACCGGCCCTATAGAACAGAGTAGGAACTGCCTCAGAGAGTTCCCAAGGAGCACCTTGTGGATTTGAACTGCTGGCCTTTCGGTTAGCAGCCATAGCACTCAACCAGTACGCCACCTGGGTTTCCGTTCCACACTACAGGAGACATTAAAGGAGAATGTGAAAGCTGAATGTAATGTGTGTTCCTAGCTTGATCCTGGGTGGGGAAGGAAACAGTTATGAAGGACACTATTAGGACAAATGGAGAAACTTGAATATGAAATGTCCATTTTTATTAGATACCTTATCAACATTGAATTTCCCCGGGTTTTGATAATGATACAGTGATTATATAATAAAAGGTCCTTTTTCCTAGGTATAGATATTCACATATTAATAAACAAAAGTATAAAACTTTACAAAGTAAATATGACATGTACAGAGAGAGTCCTATAGGGTTGCTATAAGTTGGAATCAACTCAACAGCAACAGGTTTGGTCTTTTTTTTATAACATAAATAATTTTGCAACAACAACCAAAAAATATGTGTGTGGGTACATATGTTGGTATGTATGCATGTATGTGTATAGGTAAAATAGGTAGGTATATATATATTAAAAAAAACTCTTAGACGTGTCCCATAGGGTTTCCAAGGAGCAGCTGGTAGATTCGAACCGCCGACTTTTTGGTTAACACCTTGAGCTCTTAACCACAGAACCACCAGGGCTCCATATGTGTGTATATATGTGTGCATGTACGGGTGTATTGCTACCTGATTAGGGTCCATGCCCTGGAGCAGTCAAGCCAATGAAACATACTCCAACTCAGAAAGAGTGAGGAAGTTGATTCAGGAGATGCATACCTCACCGGGGACCCGGCAGCAACACAGCCTGTTTCTATGGAGTCCCGAAGAGCAATATTACATTAGAGTTTATATAGAATCTTACAAGTGTCTTTGTAGTCACCTGCCAGAGATTTCTTTATTAGGCTAAAGATATACATATCAGATACCTGGGCTTTGAATTTCCTGTGGGAGTTGTAGGCCACAGGCAGTTGGACATAACAAAAGGTTATTTGCATCAGTTTAAAACAAAAAAGTCATTAACATTTAGTCAAAACAAAGTCATTAACAGAGGTATGTGAAGAAGGAGGCAGGCAGGCTGAGCAAGGAGAAGAACTTAAAGGTTCATCATGGCATTAGTTATGTCAACCTCTGAGTCACCCATTTTGAAAAAGGAGAAAACATGCTGGGGAGTATTGGGGTCACAGTATCTATAACCAAGAAACCAAAAGCAAACCAAACCCACTGCCGTCGAATCGATTCCGACTCATAGCGGGCCTATAGGACAGAGTAGAACTGCCCGATAGTTTCCATGGAGCGGCTGGTGGATATGAACTGTGACCTCTTGGTTAGCAGCTGTAGCACTTAACCACTACGCCACCAAGGTTTCCATAGTGACCCCATAGGACAGAGTAAAAGGGCCCCGTAGGATTTCCAAGGAGCAGCTGGTAGATTCGAACTGCGGACCTTTTGGTTAGCAGCTGAGCTCTTAATCACTTTGCCACCAGGGCTCCAACCTTTTGGCTAAATGACAGATTGGCACATAAGATTAACAATACCACCCGTAAGTGCTGTGCTCCTTTAAAAAATCATCTGCATGAGATCAAGTGGTCAACATTTATTCTAAAGCAAAGATGAGAAGGTAAGGGGGTGGGGGCCAGAGACTCTAGATTACTGGAAACAGAACAACCAGAACAGAAATAATGAAATTTTGACACATCATGAAAAATGTGACCAACATCACTAAAAACTTGTAAATTTGTAGAGAAACGGTTAAATGGGAACCTAGTAGCTTTAAACAATTCTAAGCTGGTCAAGACTGGGTCAATGTTTAGGTATGGGGGGGGGCGGTGAGAGAGCATGAGGAGGTAAAAATGACTTTCAGGTTTCTGGTGTGGGGGCAACTGGGTGATGCTGTCTGTTGAGACAGGGAACATAAGAAAATTAATAGGTTTGGGGAGGAGATAGTGAGTTTGGTTTTGGACATGTTAAACGTGGGATTTTTCAGGTGGCAAAGTTGAGCATAATGTTGGATATCCTAGTCTGAGGCTTGGAGTAAAGTTCTGACCTGGAAGTATAGATTTGGGTGTCATCAGCATGAAGGTAAAAATGGAAACAATGGGAATGGATGGGATCATCCAACAAAATTTGGAAACTGGAAAGAGCCAAGGACCGAGGATAGAAAGCTGGGGAACATCCACATTTTAGGGATTGATGGAGGAGGAAGATGACGTGAAGGAAAAAAATAAAGAGTAGTCATAGAGATGTTTGGGGAACTAGGAAAGTGTGGCGTTATGGAAACCAAAAAAGAGAGAGAGAGAGAGAGAAAAAGAGCATCAGCTTTACGTGAAACTGAAAGATCAAGTAAAATAAAGGTCTCAGGAATACCCTGGTTAATGCTTTCAAAGAAATCTAAAATTCTGTTCCCATTTCCTTGTTCTTCATATCCATTAACTTCATTAAAGGAGAAAATCAGGTTAACCTGAGTCATTCTTAGGGAACAGTGTTTCCTTACAGTAATCTGTGTGTGCCCTAGAATTTTTATTAAATCAAGAAATACTTACGGAGCACCTACTATGCACAAGGCATTTTTCTAGCCTCTGTTCTGGCTTCATCAGTAAACAAGACAGACAAGATCCCTGCCTAGGTCCAAATCCTGGGATCACCACCTGCTAAGCTACATGGCCTTGGACAAGGTACTTAGTTTCCTCATCTATAAAATAAAATTGGAATAACAAGGATTATTGCCAGGAGTTTATATTAATATTGAGTTAATACACGTTAATTGTTTAGAACAGTTCCTGGCACATAATAAAACCTCGGTAAATTCTTTTAAACCAAAAACACCAAACCCATTGCCCTCAAGTTGATTCCGACTCATAGCGACCCTACAGTACAGAGTAGAACTGCTCCATAGGAGCAGCCTGTGGATTCGAACAGCTGACCTTTTGGTTAGCAGCGAATGCTTAACCACTGCACCACCAGTAGATGTTACTTATTATTATTCTGGTGTATGTGTGTGGGGGAAACCCTGTTTTTATGTGTGTGGGACAAGTCAATAAATCAGAAAATATTAATGATATTTGCAATGGATATCATTAACAATAGGGAGATTTGAAAGTAATTGAGTACTTTAGATTGGGTGGTGGTGTAATCTGAGACAATGAAGTTTGAGCTGAATTCTGAATGACAAAAAGGAATTAGCCATGTAATGATCTTGGTGAATTACATACATTCCAGGCTCCGCAGGCCTACAATACGCATCCTGTTTTTGTAAATAAAGTTTTATTGTATTATCTATGGCTGCTTTTGTAATACAATGACAGAGCTGAGTAGTTGCCCAGACTGTATGGCCCACAAAGCCTAAAGTAATTACTGTTTGGCCCTTTACAGAAAAAGCTTATCCACCCCTGCTCGAGGTTGTTGTTAGGTGCCACGGACTCATAAAACCAAACCAAACCCATTGCTGTGGAGTTGCTTCGGACTCATAGCAACCCTATAGACTGCCACATCTTTCTCCTGGAGAGAGGCTGGGGCTTTCGAACTGCAGATCTTTTGGCTAGCAGTCAAATGCTTTAGCCACTGCGCCACAAGGGCTCCTCCCATGGACTAATAGTTATCCAATATGACAGAGCAGAACTGCCCCATAGGGTTTCTTAGGCTGTAATCTTTACAAAAGCAGATCATCATGTCTTCCCCCCTGCCAGCCCTGTGGAGCCAAACTGGGAGGGTTTGAACCACCAACCTTTAGGTTAGCAGCTGAAGGCTTAACAATTGTGCCACCAAGGCTCCTTGCTGTAGGCAGAGGGACCAGCAAATGCAAAAGCCCTAGGCAGGGATGATCTTGGAGAGTTCAAGTAACAGAAAAAAGTACTGAAATCGGTGAGAGAAAGAGTGATATGAATTTTGCCACAGTTAAATATTAAGCCCACTGGTCTCTAGTTTGCAGAATTCACCTTCTTTCCCCTTTTGAAAATTACTTGGGAGATCTGATACTGATACCTGGCCCATTCTGTATGATTTCCCAAAGACCGCTGACAATGGTTCATTGATCTTATTTACATGTTCTCAGTAGCCTAGGGAGAAATTCATTCAGGCCAGGAAATTTGAAGTAATTCAGAGCAGCTCTCTTAATCTCTGTAGGCCAGTACCCTCCTAATAAGTTGATATTAACAGAAGACTCTATCTCAAATCATTGCCCTATTTTAAGCTTGAATCCCACCCTACCTCATCTCACTGACATCTTTGAGTTTGAATTTATGGTTATGGATCTAATTTAATGCTGATTAATAGCCATGATACGTATCTATATCTATATCTTATCTGGCAGTGTTTCCAAAACTATATTTTCAGAGACATTAGTGCCCTGTGAGATATTAATAGGTGAGTAGAACATAAAAGTTCCACAGTCAAATGTTTGGAAATGCCAGATAAAGCTTAAATAGATTTTATTTCTGGCAGGACTTCTTAGAGCCTTAATATGCTAATATCTGCTCTGAGCCTCTGTGAGGGAGATTCCGTAGGCTGAATTTCCTAAACTTATTTGATCAAATATCCCTTTTTTCTCAGAACTCCAGTTAATATCTTGAGGGACACTAGTGTTTCTCAAATCAATTTGAAAATTGCTGGCATATAGGCAGTTGAGGCCCTGAGAACGTGCCTGGCCTCCAGCGTGGACCTGCTATAAATGAACTAGTTCTGTCAAGATGTCCTCTCCGTGTATGATATTCTCATTGCGGGTTGAAGATTGAGGTAATTCTTTATCAGAGCTGTGAAGGTCGTCTCTGAACCACATTCTTTCTTCTATTTATTGCCATTTATTCAGCAAATATTAGCATTTACTGTGAGCCAGGCCCTGTTCTAGGTGTTGGAGATACACCAGTGATGGAGACAGATAAGGTTCTTACTCTCATGTGTTGCTCTCATATATTCTAGTGTCTGTGTTGGGGAGGGGCATACAATAATACATAAGATAATTTTTAGCTAAGAGTAAAAGTGCCCTGAAGGAAGTCAATAGGGCATTATATTAGAGAATAACGTGGAGGGGTTACTTTAGATACGGTGGTCTGGAAAGGTGATTTACGTAACTTGAGACCTGAAGGATGAGAAGGAGCTAGGCAGCCATGTGAAAAGTGGAAGGATGAACACCTCAGGAGAGGGGAAATAACATGCAAAGTTCCTGGATGGCTAAGAGCTTAGTGTGGTTTCAAGGAGGGTCAGAAGGCCAGTGTGTTTAGATTGTAGTGAACCAGCTAATGCCAGGTCTTACTGACCATGACCATACTAAGTGGTAATTATGCTCATGAACTTCTACATAGATCAAGAAACAGTTGCTTGAACAGAACGAGGGGATACTGCATGATTTAAAATAAGGAAAGGGTGTGCATCAGGGTTGCATCCTTTCACCATACTTATTTAATCTGTATGTTGAGCAAATAATCCAAGAAGCTGGACTATATGAAGAACAGGTATCCGGATTGGAGGAAGACTCATTAACCACCCACGTTATGCAGATGACACAAACTTGCTTGCTGAAAGTGAAGAGGACTTGAAGCACTTACTGACGAAGATCAAAGACCATAGCCTTCAGTATGAATTACGCCTCAACATAAAGAAAACAAAAATCCTCACAACTGGACCAATAAGCCATATCATGATAAATGGAGAAAAGATTGAAGTTGTCAAGGATTTCTTTTTATTTGGATCCACAATCAACAGCCGTGGAAGCAGCAGTCAAGAAATCAAATAACATATTGCATCGGGCAAATCTGCTGCAAAAGTCCTCTTTAAAGTGTTAAAAAGCAAAGATGTCACTTTGAGGACTCTGGTGTGCCTGACCCAAGCCATGGTGTTTTCAATTGCCTCATATACATGCTAAAGCTGGACAGTGAATAAGGGAGACCAAAGAAGAATTGACGCCTTTGAATTATGGTGTTGGCGAAGAATATTGAATATAGCATGGACTGTCAGAAGAATGAACAAACCTGTCCTGGAAGAAGAACAGCCAGAATGCTCCCTAGAAGTGAGGATGGCAAGACTTTATCTCGTGTACTTTGGACATGTTATCAGAAGAGATCAGTCTCTGGAGAAGGACATCATGCTTGGTAAAGTAGAGGGTCAGTGAAAAAGAGGAAGACCCTCGACGAGATGGATTGACACAGTGACTATAACAATGGGCTCAAACATTGCAATAATCCTGAGAATGGTGCAGGACTGGACAGTGTTTCATTCTGTTGTACATAGGGTCGCTAGGTGTTGAAACCAACATGACGGCACCTACCAACTACTGAACAAAAAGTGTTAACCTGACTGTCCCAAAAAATCCTTTGCTTTCGAGCTGATTCTGACTCATAGCTACCCTACAAGACAGAGTAGAACTGCCTCATAGGGTTTTCAAGGCTCTAATCTTTATGGAAGTAGACCACCACATCTTTCTCCCAGTGTAGTTGGTGGGTTCCGACCACCCACATTTTGGTTAGCAGCTGAGCTTTTAACCGTGGAGCCACCAGGCCGGTGACACAGAAGGAAAACATGGAGGATGTGGTGCCATGGAAACCAGACTCCAGGTGACCTGGTGCTGCTGGTTAGGAATGTATGGTCCACGGTAAGGTTTAGGGTTGGGCCTAAATACTAATTAAAGCTGCAGGAAAATATTTTACCAATGTAATACAGATAGCAAACGTACATTTTTATTGTAACAAACACAACAATTCAGACAAATTACAAAGTCGATAAAAGCATTACTAAATTGAGACTGTGTTGGCATCTCCTGTCTGAAGGGGAGATGGGAGGGTAGAGAGGGTTAGAAACTGGCAAACCGGTCATGAAAGGAGAGGCTGGAAGGAGGGAGCGGGCTGACTCATTAGGGGGAGAGTAAATGGGAGTATGTCCTAAGGTGTATATAAGCTTATATGTGACAGACTGACTTGATTTGTAAACTTTCACTTAAAGCACAATAAAAATTATATTTAAAAAAATTAGTAAAATATAGGTCAAAGGAGAATAAGAAGTACCAGAAGCTTGCTACCTCTCCATTCTGGGAACATATTTATTTTGAATCACTCTCTTAGGCAGCCTACATGGCCCATTCACAACTAGTTTTAAAACAATGTGCTATTGATGACTCCATGCCAAAAATGCTTTTCTTCTCACCATCCTGTTAAGAGCTTCTCAGTTAGAAAAGCCCTTGGTCATCCTCTTTGGATTTCAGACAACTAGCTGCTTCTTTTGAGAGCCGTCTGAAGGTTCCCTTTTGCAGAAGCAAGGATTCTCTTGTGCAACAAAATCACCCTTCTGTGATTTTTTCCCTTCTGAAACAGACTGGTCTCTGTGCTTCTCTCTGTAGAAAGTATCTGGAGCCGTCCCCCCACCCCCGACATTCTTAGCTGGAAAAAGTAGCCCATGAGCTGTCCCTTTCATACTGTAGGCCTGTGGTGTGGCAAGTCGGCCTCAGATTAATTCAATTAAACACCTCAAGCCGAAACTGTCAAAAGTCTTTTTTTCATGGGCCAGGTTTGTTAATACGATTAACATGTTGTATACAAAGGTAACCATTAAATAATTATAAACAAATAATTTCATCACATAATCCCAGCCGATTTTACATTGCCTGCCAGATACAAAACATTTACTTTAATAAATTTAGTCGGTAATTTACATAAAACATCTGAAAGTGAGGATATTTTTCAAAGCAGCTGCTTATGTGATGTGACTAGTAAAATCTCCCTACTCTCCACCCCTACCCACACACACTATTAGTCATTCTTTTGACTTAATATATTGAAGGCCTCTGTTAAAATTAAAATACCATCTACTAAGGGGGAAACAATGCAGCTATTAAGGTGTTAGGTCGAATTAGTTGACTGAATTCCTTAATTATTTAGTAAGGTCCTGTGTGAAAGGGATACGGAAGCAGGTAAATTTAGGGGAGGGAAAGGAAAGGTTCAAAGAATGGATTGCTGCCTGGGGACGACAGGGCGGGTAAGGCATCCAGGATAGATCTGTGGAAAGCCAGGGGCTATCTTGAAAGCACTGGAAGCTCAGGTCGAGGCCAGACTGCTAACAAGTGAGGGATAGGATGCTTTCTAAAAGACGATAAAGATCATTAGAAGGGAATCTCTCTACTCCCAGTTCTAGCTTTGTTCATGGGTGTTCATGATGAAAGCAGTTACTTCTTCCCATTTTAGAAAATTCTCCAGCTTTCTGTGGGAATCATACCCAGTGAGCTTCAATAAGAATTCTCAGAATTCTGACTCAAGTTTGGGTTCAACTTCTGTCTTGGAGAAGTACCTTTTTCTGATTTTTAAAAAACTAAAAAGTAATGCATGAAGAAATTCTCATTATAGAATATTCAAATAATTACAAAATATATAGAATTAAAACCAAAAGTCCCCTTCCACACGCATTCCAATTCTAGGGTCGCACCATTTACAGTATGCTGCCAGGTTCTTTTCTTTTTTTAAATAATTTATTTTATTTTTGTAGTTGTCGTTGAAAATATACACGGCAAAACACAGACCAACTCAACAATCTCTCCATGTACAATTCAGGGGCACTTATTTTCTTCAGGTTGTGCAAAGATTCTTACCCTTCTTTTCCAAGTTATTCCTCCATCATTGACATAAACTCACTGTCCCCTAAGCTTCCTATCTACCGGGTTATTTTCTATGTATTTTCCTGCATATGTATACATATATATGTGTGTGTGTATATATATATATTTTTAACATGGAGTCCGTGAGTGGTTCAAAAGGTTAGGTGCCTGACTGATAACAGAAAGTTTGGTGGTTCAAACCCACTGAGAGGTACCTCAGAAGAAAGGCCTGATGACTTGCTTCCAAAAGGTCACAGCCTTGAAAACCCTACAGAGCACCAGTAAAACTGAGTACAGAGTAACACATGGGGACATTATGAGTCCAAATGGACTCGATGGCAACTGGTTTGGTTTTGACTTTCTTATTTTACATGAATAGAATAACCTGTATTTGTTGTTCTGTATACTTCATTGTTTTTTAAAAAAAAATTTGAAAAGATAATACATGCACATCATAAAAATTTCAAACAATATAAAAGAGCATATACAATGTGAAGTATGTCACCCTCCTGTGCTTAACCCCCAGGCGACCAATATAATCCATTTCTTAGAGTCTGTGCATATACAAGCAGATAGGGACAGATCCTCCCCCCTTTTTCACACAAGTGGTAGCAAACCATACACAGCTTTGCACCTTGCTTTTTTTCATTTAACAATATTTCATACTTATTATAAATATATGTGTATAAATATATGTGTATGGAGCCCTGGAGGCACAGTGGTCAAAAGATCAGCTGCTAATGAAAAAGGTCAGCAGTTCAAACCCACTAGCCATCCCTTGAAAACCCTCTGGGGCAGTTCTACTCTGTCCTATAGGGTCACTACGAGTAGGAATCAAGTCAAGGGCAACTGTTTTTCTTTTTTTTTAATAAATCAAAATCGGCTCTAGGACAATTTTTTTTCTTTTTTGAATCTTTATGAGCAATGATCACCAGTTCTTTTCTCCCGCGGACCGGCTGGGTGGGTTCGCACTGAAAACCTTTGGGTTAGCAGCATTGCGCCACCAGGGCTCCATATACGAGGAAAGGAAAAAAAAAGAATCTTCGTATTATAATATATATATTGTAATATATATGTAATTATAATATATATATTGTAATATATATGTAATAATATAAACATAACCTTCTTCAGAAACGACAATATTTATTTATCCATCCCCTGTTAGGCTGCATCAGCTGACTTCTGACTTACTAACTTTTACTTCTCTTAGGGCTGGACTTTCATCAGGAGGATAGCTGGCTGTGATTTTCCCCTTGGTTTCCACCTTAGTGTTCTCTAGAACATTGTTTAACAGAGGTATTGGCTGATTACTATTGGTCCCTGACGGGATACACCCAGAGCTACCTTAACTTCTCTGGACTTGTTCCCATCCATGTACAGTAGTGGGAGGTCTATGTGTGTGGGGTTGTTTCCTTCCATTTTCTCTCCCCCCCTTCTCATTCTTTTGTTTCTTCTTTTTTTTTTTCTTTGTCATGTTAAGAGTCTCCTCTTCCTTTCCTCTCCTATCCATCCGGTGAGTGGGGGCAGCATCACTGAACCAACGACAGGTCAGCGGAGACTCTGACTGCAGACCAATGGGGTACTCCCAGGTTCCAGATGGACCAATCAGCTTATTAGGGACATCAAATACCTAGATAGCTGGCATCTGCCCCATTGTCCTCTGAGTAACGACCCTCTTGTGTTGATGGTCAAAGATTTGAAGGTGCAAAAGAAACTTTTTTTTTTCTTTTTCCTTTGGTGGCTTTAATCCATCTCCACAACTTCTGCCCAAGGCCAATAAAACACAGCCATTCTCCCTTTGTAAAAAGAAAGAGGGGTTGGGTTTCCTTCAATTGTCTGCCCCTTTCTGTCTCCTCCACTATTTTTGTTTTATGTACTTTGTAGTTAACTTTACATAGAGCAGCTTCATCCGTGGACCTGTGCGGTGGACCCCATACACTTTCTTCTCATTGCCCATTGCAACAGCCTTTTTGTTCTAACCTGGGGGTGTTTGTGGGGCAGGGCGGGGGAGAGGGGGGGTAGTGGCGGGTGGGAGAAGAGTTTGGCTGTTGACTTCCTTTGGCATTCCTCACACGTTCTGCTCTCTCTCTGTCTCTCTCTCTCCCTCTCACACACAGACAGACAGACAGACACACACACCACACACCATACACACACACACACACGCCCGCCCGGGCCCCTCTCGGTGTGTCTTCCTTCAAGATGACAGGGCGCTGGAGAAAAGGCCGCTGGAATCAGCTGGTAGGTACAGTAGTAACCCGAACCCCACCCACCCGCCGCCTTTGCTCGCTCAGGTTTCACCGGTCACTCCTACCTGGGGAGAAAACATATAAATGTGCCTCCAGAGGAGGGGCTGGGGGAGAAGGGAGCGGCGAAGGCGGCGGAAGGTGAGCCTGGGAAGGTGGCCGGGGCCCTGCTTGGTCCTCCCTCGGGGCGTTAGCCCCAGCCCTGTTTGCCCCCACCCACTCCCCTTTTCGAAGGGATTGCCTTTCTCTCTCTCTCTCTGCGGCGGCGGAAATGACAGTGTGGTGCTGCCGTGGTGTCATGGTGCTGCTCCTGGACTGAGAAGCGAAAACTCTTTAAGTTTGGCTCGAGAGATTCAGCCAAGGCAGCGTTGCAGCCGCCGTGCTGTCCCCTGCCGGGCGCGCGGGCAGGCGGATCCCGGCTGCTGCGCGGCGGCGGCGGCCAAAGCGAAGGCGGTGAAGGCGGGCGGCGGCCTAGAGCAGCGGCGGCGGCGGCCCGGGAGCTAGCGCCGGAGCCCGAGCGAGCGCTGCCGAGAGAAGCGAGCGGCCGGCGCCCTCCGTCGCGCCGCCTAGGAGATGGCTGGCACCCGGGAACGCTCTGGGTAAAACGTGCCCCCTAGCCACCGTCCCTGGGGCTGAGCGCCGCCGCCGGCGCAGGGCTCGGCCCGGGCTCCGGCCGCCCCTCAGGTGCCGCCGTGGCCGGGTCGGGCCAAGGGCTCTGGGGCTCGGTGGGGCGGGTTGATCGGGCCGAGAGGCTCGAGGCGGCGGCGGCTCCGGCCCAGCCCTGCCTCCTGGTTGCGACACTGGGACCCGGGCTCCTGCCACTGCCCTCCTGGGACGGGAGTTTGCACTCGGGTGCGGGGCGGGGGCGGCCGAGGCCTCCCGCGCAGCCCGGCTGAGTCGGCTGAGTCGGCTCGGACAGTGGAGCGGCTTCCCCGGCGCCCGGGCGGGAGTCTGGGAAAGGGCACCGCCGCCTTCCCACGCTCCCGCTGCCGGCAGCCTCCTCCGCTCGGGCGGCGCCCCTTGGACGGCTGGCTGCCTGGCGGTGGCTGCCGCAGCAGCCGGGGATGCTGCGGACACCCTGCCGGCGGGAAGGCCAGGCGAAACTTAATCCTTTTTCTGCCAGGGGAGCGAGCAAGCGTCTAGTCTCCGTATGGATGGTTCATTCTTTATGGCCTAGCTGTGAGACCAGGTCTTTAGGGGAGAAGGAAAACTTACATATGTCCACAGGACAGGCTGAGACTGAATTGGAGAGAGGTGGGGTTCTTCCATTCCTGTCTCGTAAGAACTAATAACAGCGGAGTAGATTTACAGAAACATTATTTGTGATGATAAGGTTTAGGCTACTTAGCTTAGCACTTCGTGAGCGGCACATTAGTTTTCGGAGGCATTTCTTCCCAGAGCAGGAAATTGGGATCCTGGGGTCGCTTGGTTCTTCATTTTCCCTCTTCTACACTCCCCTACCTTCCTTCGAGCTCAGTCAGTCACCTTCTTACGTTGTCACACACCAATTTGTCCACCCAAATCTCTCAAATCCAGCGCCCCCCACCCCAGCCTTTCCACATCACCCTGTGCACTCAAGTAACCTCCCAGCCGTGCAGCCTCTTGTTTCTCAACCACTTTGTCTTTTTAAGGATCTCTGACGTGAGGGGTGGATGGTAATAGTTGTGTGCCTCTGAGGTTAAAATAAGAGTTGTTGTTAGTAGTCACTTAGTAGGTTCCCACTCATGGTGACCCCATGCATGTTAGAGTAGAACTATGCTCCATAGAGTTATCAAGGCTGTGACCTTTTGGAAGCAGATGGGCAGGCCTGGAACAGTCAAGTTTCTAGCTACTAGTTGAGAGCTTAACCGTTTGCGCCACCCAGTTGTTGTGGTGGTGTGCTGGGTACTCGATTCCGACTCATAGCCACCCCATGTAACAGAGTAAAACTACCCCATAGGGTTTTTCTAGGCTGTAATCTTTATGGGAGCAGATCATCAGGTCGTTCTCCCTCAGAGCCGCTGGGTGGGTTCGAACCACTAACCTTTCAGCTAGTGGCCTAGGGCTTAATGGTTTCACTACCAGGACTCCCAGAGGGGCCCTTAAAAAGGAATATATTGAAACTGTACATAAACAAGTGCTGTGTGTGGGTTGATTCTTTGGGTTCTCAAATTGAGCCATAAGGGCTGCCTTTAACCCCATTCTGTTCCCTCCCAGAACTGTAGTCAGTTCTCTGGCAATGTTCCAATAATAGTAGGAAGAATGCTGAGTGGGGAGCCCCCCTCTCTTTTCTTCTGTTTCGGGAGCAGTGTTGGGCGGTCCCAGCTGGTTAGCCCCCCCATCCCCTTTACATCGCCTCTCCTTGCACCGAGGGGGAACAGTCTTTGCTATTTTTATATAGATTGCTACCCAATCAATTGACTTAATACAGATATATAAAGTAAATTAGATTTCTCCTGATTACTCCACACAATTTGATTTATGTAGTTGAAATACAGGTCTAGGAGCCAAGAAGATCAGAGAGTTCATCCCAAATCTGATGTTGCATTGGCTTTTATGGCATCCCTGTGACCTTTCTTTCATAGTTGGTGCACTTATGTAAAAGGCATAATATTGTGTACAGAGTATTGTGAGTCTTGGCTTGGTCTTTTGAAGATGAAAGGGTTCTATAAACACTCAGCATTGTACTTTTCGAAGAAAGTACTCCATTTACCTTTTATTGGGATAGTGGCTAGACCGGGTATAAGTAGGAACCCCAGTTTACTGGAAACCATACCTTGGCATTATTAACCCCCTCTGGGAGACACACCTACTGTACTTAGGTCTGAAGTCTGTTTTTTTTTTCCCAATGAGCATACAACTGAATGGAAACATACCTAAAGCTAGACATACAGAGTAATGCAGATTATTTTAAGACGTGGTTTGAATCATTTCTAATGTACTCTGACCCGACAATCTGAGTCAGACTCATTTGAAAACATAACCTCCCCCATTTTTAGCCTATATGGGGGCAGTTAGTTTCTACTGAAAAGTGGCATAAGTAATTTTAGGCATGGCAATATACACATGATTAGCACCTAGCAGTGGTGAGTCAACCATGTTTATTAAGCACCTACAACCTGCAGCCTTCTGCTGACTAGGCTGAAGCCTCAGACTTGGCCCAATGTTTTGGTCTCCTGCTTGTTCGGGACCTACCTCCATGTTTGCAGCCTCCAGACTAAGACAAGGAGAGGCTGTGCAGGGTAAGGATAGAGGCTAGGGGCAAGAAGGGCTGATTCTTTCCCTCCCATTTACTTTCAGGACGACTAGAATTCTCATCTAGCATGTTGTACCTTGGAAGAAAGCCACCTCCAGGAAGTACGGCTGCAAATCAGCAACTTGGGTGCTTCAAGAACATATATATCTTCTGAACAGTACAAATTGATTTAGGTGAAATTGGTTTAGTTAATCCCTGCTCTAAGTGCAGGCAACTTGTTCCAACTTGCAGATCTTAAAACAGTGCCAGTGGAGTCTCATAATTGCATCCAAAAATTGCTCTGGGTAGTGAGCCTGTCCGTTCCCTCATCCCTCCTCCCGTAGAATCTGCCAACACCATAACAACTGAGAAAGAAACTACAGAAGTGCGTCTTTCACCCAGCAAACCTTATTGGCTTGGTGAAGAGGCGAGAATGTCGTCTTTTTACCTTATACCTCAGCACTCGGGTTCCCTCTCCCAACAGGGACCCAGAGCCCTAAAAAGGAGGCAGAGCCAAGACTGAGGCACAGAATGTGTCTCCAATGGCTGTTTCCTGGAGATTCCTGTTGGCCTCTTGTGTATGTCTGTCATTCAGTCTATGGATTCTGGTGACTTCCTAGCTGTTAGCCTATGGGACTCAGCCGCTAGTGCAAAACGAAGGGGTGCTTCATTTCTGCTTAGCGTTAAGTTTTTGTCCTTTCTTCTGTGCCATGGGAAAAATGAGGCACTGTGTTTGCAAAGCACTTCTTTATTTAGGCTGGATGTATTGACTTAGAGCACTGCCTCATCAAAATATGAGGTGTAACATGTTGATACTGGATGCACAACAAACAGTTCAGGGAAGTTCAAGACTGTACACTTTTTTTAAATTGTGCTTTAGGTGAAACTTTACAGCAAATTAGTTTCTTATTAAACAGTTAATACACAAATTGTTCTGTGACATTGGTTTGCCAACCTGCGGTGTGTCAACACTCCCTCCTTCTCCACCCCAGGTTCCCTGTTTCCATTTGTCCAGGTTTCCTATCCCTTCCTGCCTTCTCATCTTTGCTTTTGGGCTGATGTGCCCATTAGTTTCCTATACATGTTTGAACTATGAAGCATGTTCCTCACTTGTGTTATTGTTGGCTCTGTAGACCTGTCTAATCTTTGGCTGAAGGGTGAACCTCATGAGTGACTTCAGTACTGAGTTAAAAAGGTGTCCAGGGACCATACTCTCAGGGTTTCTCCAGTCTCTGTCAGGCCAGTATGTCTGGTCTTTTTTTGTGAGTTAGAATTTTGTTCTACATTTTTCTCCTGCTCTGTCCGGGACCCTCTATTGTGCTCCTTGCCGGAGCAGTCGGTGGTGGTAACCAGGCATCATCTAGTTGTGCTAGATTCAATCTGGTGGAGGCTGTGGTAGTTGTGGTCCATTAAGACTGTTCACTTTTTGATGAATGAAATTTTGATACCAAGATGGTGTTGCTCTAATGTACTTCAGGTCTCTCAAATACATTGGTTCAGCGTAAGTGGGTTAGCAAAGTGCCATTTGTAAGAGCTGTCCTACTTGAGTTCTTGTCTCCCTGCCTGGCCTTGGCTTTGTCTCAGTCTTTTTCCTGCAGGTCAGACTTCTCTGGTTGATGAACAGTATCCTCAGTCTCTGAATCTCCCTTTTACTGAGACCAGACGATCTGATAACAAACCTATTATATAATCTAAAATCCTACTGAAACATACCATCCCAGCGTTTACCATTTGCCCTGGTAGAAGCATAATGTATGGGTATGGTAAACAATGCTCATACAGCCAGTGCAGTGTAAGAATGTATACAGCCCAGAGATGGAAAAACTGTTTATGGTCCAGAGTCCTCGATTGGATTGTCTATAGCCCTTTGTTCAGTGCTGCTAGGATCACTGTGGTTGCGGGGAGGAGAAGCTTGATGTCAAGTAGGCCTCTGTTTTCTGTCTCTTATTTCTGACCTGAACTTGTGGTCCTCTCAGCCTAACATTCAACAGCATGCCCTACATCCATATATTGCCTGTTTTATTCTGTAGAAGAAAAGATGACTGCCTTCCAGGTGTGCCACTGAACATTTAGAAATTTAGTTATTCCATCGGATAGCAGAGGTTGGGAAAGCTGTACTGGTAGCAGTAGGTAAATTAAGCTTGTTCTTCATTTGTTTCCCCAACCTCACAACTGCCAGTGTAATCTGCATGAAGATAAAGGTGTTGTGAGTTGTACTTAGGATTCCTGTCAATTAGAACGTGGGTTACCTTGGCAAATCTGTTTCTTGGTTACTTAATCTTTTGCTTTTATGGCAGATTTAGAACTTTTAGTTCT
Source organism: Loxodonta africana (assembly GCF_030014295.1). Classification (NCBI taxonomy): domain Eukaryota; kingdom Metazoa; phylum Chordata; class Mammalia; order Proboscidea; family Elephantidae; genus Loxodonta; species Loxodonta africana. Next base: position 128,507,614 of record NC_087369.1, read on the forward strand.
GCTATTTTGGTCTTTGTTTTAATATTTATGATGACTATGTTGTATAAAATACCCAATGGTTAGATTTAGGAGCTAATTATTATAGAGAAAAAATAGTTCTACATATAAACTATTAAGTAGATTTTAATAACCTATTAGACAGGAACTGGCTCTAGCTCTTTGTCAGCTGGTAATCAACCTCTAGTCCTGAGCTCTCTGTGCATGATGAAAGCTTAGGAGAAAGGAAGAGAGACGGTTCATTCCTTAGGGGGATCCCAGCCTAATGGGAGAGACTTACGAGCATAAGATACATCCCAGTCAGACCCATTGTCCTTGAGGAAACTTGTGGAAAAAAAGTGATTGTCCTCCATTATGTCAACCATGCCTGAGTGAGTGATGAATTTCCAAACATTTGTGGCTTTCCTTAATAATTTGTCTTCCATCTGTCATCTGCAAATATATGATGGTAGTGTCTGTATTTTTTAAAGCAGGCTAATAATTTTATTTTATCGTCATCTGCTCCTTCTAAAAGCCTGTGAGATGGGTAGGGTAGGTATTATTGTTTCCATTTGACGGATGAGGACGCTATGGCCCAAAAAGTTTAAATGTCTTAACCTAGAATTGCTCAGCTGATTTGGTTTAGATCTAGGACTACAATTAGACTCCAGTGTGAAGATCAAATGAGATAGTGACTTTGAAACCATTTTGAAAAGTATAAAATGTTACACAGGTGTAAGGTGACTGTTATTGTTAATTATGATTACTGACTCCCTAGCTTTTTTTTTTTTCCCGTCTTTCCGGTTTTCTATTTTCAATCCTTATCCTGTAGGGTGAGAATTCTATGCATTGGTTGCCTTTTATGTTCCCAAATGATCTTTTTGAGTTTCAAGGGGTCCTTTTTTTTTTCCCCCTAATAATGGTGTTCTTGGATTTGATTGTCTTCCTTCTCAGTTCCAAAAGGTGTTCTCATTAGTTTATAAACCCATGGGACTCCCCCTCCCCTTTAGCTGTCCTCCGGATCATCCGTTATAGCTTCCTTTGAGGTACAACAGGCAAAATCATCCACTGTACATCAGCACCTTGGTTTAGCCAAGGAAAAGCTAATACATTTTATCTATTTCCAGTTCCTTTGGTGATGATGCCCATTACTTGGTAGCCTTTCTAGTCACACTAATGAATAAGGTGTTTCTAGAAGCTTTTTTTTTTTTAGAAGCTAGTTTACAATAATCCAGGGTAGCTTTCCTGTGGGGTAACAGACAGCAAGAGCTTTAGAATTATAGAATGTCAGAGCTGGAAAGCACTTTACAGAGATAGCTCATCTGGTGATTCTAGTCCAACTTGAATGGCATTTAACAGTTGAGAAAACATCAGACTAACCCAGGACTCACTCACTCACCCCCAAAGGCAGGGAAAGAATTTCTAATGTTTTAAGGAAGACTCTTGAGCATTAATGTTAATATCCTGAAGACTGTTTGTTTTCTATTAATTTGTTTTACAAAACCTACAACTCAGCTCAGTTCTCAATCTGCCAGCCAGAGGTCCAGCTTGGTTTCACTCACACTCATGGCTTTCTGTGAAGAAAGGAGACTGTGGCTTCCCAGGGACATAGTGAGAGCCCAGAACAATGCCCTGTAGACCTGGAAGATGAAAACTAGATAGAATTTTTAACTATTGAAATAAGTGGGCATTTAATCATGCAAACATTTGAAATAATAGAATTCCAACAAGTACCCATCATGCCTTTTCAATGCTGCAATCGGTCTTTCATTTTTGTAAGTGAAAAATGTGTTATTGTTTATTGTAAGCACCTGCACTGAAACTCAGCTTTTGTATTTCTGCCTACTCCCACAGCCTTCTGATACCTTCCTATAAGTTTATTTTCATCGACTTATTTTTTCAGGGATCTCAGCCCAAAGGGAGGTATGGAGTGAAGATAAGCCACACAGAAACAGTTTAATAGTAGAGTAAGGGCAAATACATAAACATACATATTTTATCTCCCTCTGTACATGACTATAGTCTGACTACACGGCAGCAGCCAAATGATTTAGAAGGGAACTAATCAAGTGTATGTGGACATGGGCATTTGTTTCTTAACATGGTACCTGGCTCTGCCCTCCAGGCATTTCATCAACGCATTTTTGTGGCAAACCATTGTGTTTTGTGGCAAAAGCTTCGTGCTTACCTGACAATAGGTTACACCTATCAGATTCACATCCTGTCTTTTTCCATAGCACACTCTCTAATTCTACATACATTAGTGAATCACAAACTTTTTTGAACTTGCAACACTCTGCTATTTTTTAATTTTTGTCATACCACTTCCTCCTGCTAAAAGTAGTTTGTGAAGTAGAAGTCATTATTTTAGGACTCATGTTTTTTAAGTGAATAAAAATTGGGAGGTGAGAATTTTTGAAACCCATTGATCATTATAGATCTATCCCAGGGTGTTGTAAAACCTAGACAGGAAATTACCGACCTAGATAAACAATCGAAAGGAGTAAGCAATCCAATACAGTTTAGAAATACAGCATAATTATACACAGTTGCCAGTATGTATAGTGGTTAACTGTTTACACTCTGTGGAGTCAGACAGACCTGGATTTGAATTTTTTTTTTCACTGCGATATATTTTAGATACCATAATATTAACTATTTTAAAGTGTACAATTCAGTGACATTTAGTATATTCACAAAGTTGTGCAGCCACCACCACTACCTAATTCCAAAACATTTTTATCACCCCCAAAAGAAACCCCACACCCATTAACAGTAACTTCCTATTTCTCCCTCTCCCAAGCCCCTGGCAACTACTAACCCTCTTCCCATCTCAATGGGTCTGCCTATTCTGGACTTTTCATATAAATGGAACCATACAATATGTGGCCTTTTGTATCTTTTATCTTAGCATACTGTTTTCAGCATTCATTCAGGTTGTAGCTCGCATCAATACTTAATTTCTTTTTATAGCTGAATAGTATTTCATTGTATGGATAGACCGTACTTTGTTTTGTGTTGGAATCTGCAACTAACAACAGCGGGTGTGGTGTCTCTTTGTGATTTGAATTTGCATTTCTCAGAAGAACTAATGCTGTTGAGGATCTTTTCATGTGATTATTGGCCATTTGTGTGTCTTCTTTGGAGAAGGGAACCCTGGTGGCATAGTAGTGGTTAAGCACTACAGCTACTAACTAAGAGGTCGGCAGTTCGAATCCGCCAGGCGCTCTTTGGAAACTATGGGCCAGTTCTACTCTGTCCTATAGGGTCGCTATAAGCCGGAATTGACTCGATGGCAGTGGATTTGGTTTTTGTTTTTTTTTTTTCTTTGGAGAAAAGTCTTCAAATCCTTTGCCCATTTTTAAATTGGATTGTTTTTATTACTGAGTTATATGGGTTCTTTATATTTCCAGATACAAGCCCCTTATCGGCGATACGGTCTACAAAAATTTTCTTCCATTCTGTGATAAGCTGCCTTTTCACTTTCTTGATGGTGTCCTTTGAAGTGTTAAAGTTTTTAAAATTTTTATGATGTCCAATGTTATCTATATTTTCTTTGGTTGCTTGTGCTTTTGGTGTCATATCTAAAAACCACTGCCTAATCTAAGGCCACAAGATTTAGACCTGTTTTCTTCTCAGAGTTTTAGGGTTTTAGTTCTTAGATGTAAGTCTTGGATCCATTTTGAGTTAATTTTTGTATATGGTGTGAAGTAGGGGTCTAATTTATCCTTTTGCATGTGGAGATACAGTTGTCCCAGCATCAATTATTGAAAAGACTATTCTTTCCTCATTGAATTATCTTGACATCCATGAATATATCAGTTTATTTTTGGACTCGCAGTTTTATTCTGGGTTTGAATCTTAGCTTTGCTACTTGCAAACAGTGTGACCTAAGACAAATCCCCATTTTTGTAATAATAGTACCTATGTCTTCTTAGAGGGTTGTTGCAAAAATTAAATGAGACAATGCATGTAAAGCATATTGTATAGTGCCTAGCACATAGTAAATGCTCAGTATCTTAAGGGGAAAGGTGCTTATATAATCAGGGAGGTAAGGAAAATGTGGGATAGTTGAAAGGATGCTGAAATATTAGTGAACAGAACAACCCATTGCTATCGAGTAGAACTTCCCCATAGGGTTTCCAAGGAGCAGTTGGTGGATTTGATCTGCTGACCTTTTGGTTAGCAGCCGAGCTCTTAACCACTGCGCCACCAGGGCTCCTGAATAAGGTGGCCTCATAAATGAGAGACGAGATGAACAGGTGTTTGAAGAAGTTGAAAAAATTGATCAGTTCTTCAAAATTGAGTAAAACAGTTACTATATGAAATCGAAAAACAGAAATGGTATAGAAAAGCTACTTAACATAAGCTATAGACTGTAAAAAAAAATAGACTGTAGCCACCTTATATTATTCTTCAGAGAGCTAAGATCAGTTAAAGTAGTTGCATTTATAGAAACTGACACAAGGCTAATTTCCAAAATGCTAAGATAACTCATATCCCCACTTTGCCATTTCTCCATCTTTGACACCAGCCACCCACCCACATGGCATTTTCTGTCTGCCCCCGTGGGTTGGATAAGTCTCTAGAATGACTCACAGAACTTATGGAGACTACTTATACTTACAGTTACCCATTTATTATAACCAGAAAGGATACAAGTGAAGAGATGCATCAGACAAGGTTTGGGAGAAGTCCAGGCACAAGACTTCCATTGTCCGTAAGACATACTCGTCCCTGCACGGCCATTCTCACACCCAAAAGAGATAGACCCAGGGTCCTTTAGTCATTGAGGCCTCAAAAATTTGCATGACTGGGGCCTTAATATATATGCATGAACAATAAATACCTATGATTGAGCCCATCTTGCCCTCCTCCCTTTCTGAGGGTTGCTGCCAGGGTTGGGCCTGTGCAGCCCCTACTCATTTACACATGTTTAAGCATTGCCTGGCTGTTTTAGAAAACAAATAGGCAATCTTGATTGCTGTTAAATTCTAAGAGCTATTTTCAGAAACCAGAGACAAAAGGCCAAATGGAGTGTTTTGTCCTGTAGTAGGTTATTTTAGACAACTGATGCTTGACTTTTTTTTTCTTTTCTTTTTCCGTTAAGGACTCTTTTGAGAATTTTTGAGAGCTTTGAACAACCTTCTTTCCATGAAACATATGTGGCATACAACATTCTGCAAATAGTCCTAGGAGGTTCTGAAACCCCTGGTTAGAAAAATCCCTGTTTTGACCTTAATCCAAGGCAATCCTGACCCATAGCATGCTTTCCCATGCTAATTTCATAGTGAAGTTCAAGTGTCACCTTGACTCATGAACAATTTTTAGGGCTGCAGGAAAATTGAGGAGGAGCCCTGGTGGTGCAGTGGTTAAAGCGCTTAGCTGCTAACTGGAAAGTTGGCAGTTCTAGCCCACCAGCTGCCCCCTAACTGGAAAGTTGGCAGTTTGAGGCCACCAGCTGCCCCTTGGGAGAAGGATGTTGCCACATCTGCTGTTGTAAAGATTTCAGCCTTGGAAACCCTATGGGGCAGTTCTACTCTGTTCTATAGTGTCACTGTGAGTCAGAATCTACTCAAGGGCAATGAGTTTTGGTTAGGGAAAATTGAAGAGCTTCTCCTCTGCACAGAAGAATTTATATGGGTACCCTCCTAAGAGTTAGGAAAGTGTGGTATTCTAATTGTTTTTGTACAGGTTTCAACACAGAGACATGTCTTTCAGCAATGCTCCTGACCTACTGTCATTTTTGCAGGAGGCCTTACTCAAACCTCTCAGGTAGCTTCCAACACAAAAGCTGAGGGAATGAAGCTGTGCTGCTCTGGGAGAGATAGTAATAAGAAATGCAGTGTGAGGTGGAGATGGGCCTAGAAGTCATGTGATTCTGGAAACTACTCAGAATGAGATAGGCAGATTCAGAGAATCTCTGAGGGACCCAGAGAGACAAAAATAGAAGCGGAAACATGCTGCTTAGAAGCCCTCTTGTAAATAGTCAAGATAAAATTTCAGTGAAGGAGTGAGATGATTGAAATAAAGGTGTAGGGGGAAGAGCACAGGCACTGGCATTAGATTGACCCAATGCACTGCCACTTACTAGTTGTATGTCCTGGTTGATTTATTTGACGACTCTGAGCCCCAGTTTCCTAACTATAAAGTGAGTATAGTAATAGTACCCTCCTCACACACAGGCTTCCTGTAAGAATTTGATGAAGTAATGTGTGTAAAGTGCTTAACGTAATATCTGGTATATAGCAGGTGCTAGCTCCCTTCTTCTTTTAGCTTAAGGAACAATTATTTATTCCTAGTTTATGTGAGGAAACCCTGGTGGCCCAGTGGTTAAGAGCTACAGCTGCTAGCCAAAAGGTCGGCAGCTTGAATTCACCAGGCGCTCCTTGGAAACCCTGTGGGGCAGTTCTACTCTGTCCTATAGGGTCATTATGAGTCAGAATTGACTCGACAGCAGTGGGTTTTTGGGTTTAGTTTATGTGAAGCACTGTGCTATAGATAAAAGTAGGAAATAATCTATGCCATTGCGGAGCAGGGAGAGGTTGCTGGAGAAGCAGATATGTAAATGAAATAAAACAGAATGTTCTGGAAGGCACCAGGGGTTGAGTTGATAACATGTAAATGAGAGAACTCCTAGGTTTCTAGGCTTGGATGGTGATACCTGATAGTGAAAATAGGAAGAAGTGCAGATTGGACTGAGAAAATAATGAGTTCATTTATGGACATGTTGAATTTGAGCATCTGAGGGACATCAAGTGGAGTTGTTTAAGACAATATTCCTGTCGAGTTGAAATCTGGAATCTATGAAAGATTCTATGAAATATGTACATCTTAATTGCATTATTTTTTAGTCCCTCTAAATGTATGCTGATAGATGTTATAAGCTACAAAATAGAATTTCAAGTATTTGTGACTTACAAAATAAGAATACCATACGTTTCACTTTTTAAAAAGTGGCTATACAAACACCCGAACCTACTAAACCAACTGGCAGTGATTGTTCTACAAAAAGATCATGTACTTTTACAGCCCAATTTCCTATAGATTTCCGTTAGTAAATTTAGCCAGTTACATCAGTGCACTTGAAAGGTTTTATTTAGAAACAGCTTTTAGGGATACATCTGTTATAACTATGCACAAGGTATAATTGTACTCAGTATTTAAGTATCCTGTAAGAGAGCTATGAGATAACACTGATAAATGATGATATCTGAACAAGTATCAATTACAGAATCAAGTTTCCAAGCCTTGATGAGGGTCTCCAGTGATACAGAAATGATAAACAAAGTTATTCAAAAACAAGAGATACCTTTCTTTCTTAAATAGGATTAACATTTTCAGTCAATAAGATATATCTTATACTTTTCCTCAGTGAAGGCTGACAGAATATTTATGTGTGTAGATTTTAATTAATTGAAGATATGTTCAGCTCAGAAATGCCTGTGGGAGAACAGATGGATTGATCGACTAAGAGTTTAGTCTCCTGTCAGTTGGGCGACTTCTTTTCCTCTGTGATGCACACTAAAGTGAAGGCTGCTAGCTCTGAAAATTTTTGGCTGTCAGAAATTTTTGGATGCTCACCTTGCTAGTTAATATGGAGATCTTGATAGGCATCCCGTTTTTGATTTGTTTCCTGTTTTAGGAAGTAAGAAAAGTCACATGGGGTGATGAGCTTCATAGCAGACTTGTGCAAATTCAGCAGGTGTTTAATAATAAAACCAAACTGAAGCCACGAGGTAATATGTCTTCATTTATCAGTAACTATTGTTGAGTAAGTCAAAAAGTTGAAATCATTTCTGATTCAGCTTGATGAAATGAAGGATTTTCTGAGGGCAAGGGAAGAAAGTGAAAGTAAAAATGATCATCTTTTGTCCCTAGTAACTCAGTTTACTAAAAAGGAGATGGAACAGAAATTTCCATGAGTGGAAATGGGAAGTAATTCAAGTACACACTCTTAAGAACTTATTATCCTACACTAAGAACTGCATTTTTCTAAAGCTCTCTCTGCTTTTTTTACACAGGCTCTCAGAATGGAACTTATTTCAAGAACTAGAGAGTTATTTTGAAATATGGCCTTGTTTTTCTTCCATTGGATGCGAAATAGGAACAACCCCTATATTTTACTTTTGAAGTGAAATAGAGAACAATATTGGAGAATGGAGATTGGTAATTTTTCAGGGCCTCAGGATCATCATAGTCCAGGACGAGATGTCAGTGGACAATATGTGAGAGAATGATCCATACCAATGTTGTGAGCTGGAATAGGACTGTTAATCAGTAAACTGGGGTTCATAAGTGGCCACTAGGTTCTATTTATTAGTGCAGGAAGATAAACTCAGGCATTTGTCAAAAACAAGGTTTGAAGAAGGTAAAAAGGCTGTCTGATTAATCCCCAAAATTGCCTTCCTATTGCTCAAACATCTCTGGGGAGTCCAGCATGTAAAGCCCTCATTGGTTGATGTATAATTATGCTACATCTACTTTTCCTTTGGAAATGCTTAATACCTCTTGCTTTGTATTCCTTGCAGGTGAAAGCCCAGCCTCTGTGGTTCTTAATGCCTCAGCAGGATTATTTTCACTAAAGATGGAAACACTGGAGTCTGAATTGACCTGTCCAATCTGCCTAGAGTTGTTTGAAGACCCCCTTCTGCTCCCGTGTGCTCATAGCCTCTGCTTCGGCTGTGCCCATCGCATCTTGGTCTCCAGCTGCAGTTCTGGTGAATCCATTGAACCCATTACTGCTTTCCAGTGTCCTACGTGTAGGTATGTTATCTCACTGAACCACCGGGGGCTGGACGGCCTCAAGAGGAATGTGACCCTGCAGAACATTATTGACCGCTTCCAGAAGGCTTCAGTAAGTGGGCCCAACTCCCCAAGTGAGAGCCGCCGGGAGAGGACTTACAGGCCCAGCACCACCATGTCTAGTGAGCGAATTGCTTGCCAATTCTGTGAGCAGGACCCTCCCCGGGATGCAGTGAAAACATGCATCACCTGTGAGGTCTCCTACTGTGACCGTTGCCTGCGGGCCACGCACCCCAACAAGAAACCTTTCACCAGCCACCGGCTGGTGGAACCAGTGCCAGACACGCACCTTCGAGGGATCACCTGCCTGGACCATGAGAATGAGAAAGTGAACATGTATTGTGTATCTGATGACCAATTGATCTGTGCCTTATGCAAACTGGTGGGGCGTCACCGAGACCATCAGGTGGCATCCCTGAATGATCGATTTGAAAAACTCAAGGTAAGGGATCTGGGGAATATCCCTTGCACCACAACTTTGTTCCTTTATGTGCAGTAATATAGTTAGCAAGTTCAGTAATAAAATGGGTCACTTTTCCTATATGTCAAGTGAGTTAATGCCAAGTTGTTTTCATGAGGAATAACCTACCCATCTGAAAGCTGTCACTGCAGCCTGTTAATCTGTTGCATAAATTTGCTTGCATTCATACACTTCTGGCCAGTTCTGGGGTGGGGGAAGAGCCCATGGCCCACCACATCAGTAGTCTGAACGGGGAAATAGCACCCTTTCTCCTCTGTCAGTGACATATTACACACTACATATCTTTGCTATGATCTTTCCACCTCTTCCTTTAAGTGTGTGAGTACCTGTGTAGGTGTACTGCAATTAGCATATGTGCTGATTTGCATATGCATGTGTTAGCAATGGAAAGATTGGGTGTGTCTCTGTAGGTGTGGGTGGAGGTGTCTGAGTAGTATATCTATGTAGGTGAGAGATTTTTGTGGAGGATATTAGTTTATGTTTGTGTGTTTACTAGGTACGTCAAAGAAACAAAGGTTTGGCACTGGCCACTTATAAATTGCCATAAGCACTTAACAGAAGAGCCCACTACCATCGAGTCGATTCCAACTCACAGTGACCCTGTAGGACAGTAGAACTGCCCCATAGGGTTTCCAAGGCTATAATCTTTACAGAAGCAGGCTGCCACATCTTCCGCGGAGCAGCTGGGTGGGTTCAAACCACTGACCTTTCAGTTAGCAGCCAAGTGTTTAACTACTGCGCTACCAGGCCTCCTCATAAGCACTTAACAGGGGGCTAATTCTAAGCCTGCCTTAAAAACAAAACCAAAAACAAAAAAAGAAACATCAGTGTACCACAAAGTCAGGAGAGATAATCAAATGCCTGAACTAAAAATTTTAAACTGAAGACAATAAATATTTAATTCAGTATAATGTTTTGTGCCAGCGTTCGTTTTTGTGGGTTATAGACTGAAGCACTTGCTTGCAGTCCCTGTCTTGAAAGTCTTTTATGCGTGTTCAGTGGACACTGTTTTTTTTTTTTTTTGGTATGATAATTTATTTTGTTTAGCTACATCTATCCCTCTTTAAAAAGAGCCCTGGTGCCTCAGTGGTTAAGCACCCAGCCACTAACTGAAAGGTTGGAGGTTCAAACCTACCAGCCACTCTGGGAGAAAGATGTAGCAGTCTGCTTCTGTAAAAATTACAGCCTTGGAAACCCTATGGGGACAGTTCTACTCTGTCTAGGGTCACTATGATCAGAATCTACTCGACGGCAACGGGTTGCAACAGATTCCCTTTAAATCAAAAGTTACTTGTAGGTGAGGCCCATGTCTCACTCTTCCTTTTCCGGTAGACAGAGTTTTTTTGATGATCAGTTGATTTGTGGTCATTGTTGTTATGTGATATAATGTTTATATGCAAGTCTAAGTGCCTATATTTTAAAGCCCTGCTTTAACCTCACATTGATGTTAACAAATGCGAGATCCAGCAAATTGCTGTATTCCCATTGCCTACCTGCTATGTAGTATAAAATCTCTTAAGAAGGGATCTATTTAACAGAGATTCCAGGAAAATAAAGCGTTTAAATGAATAATATGATTACCATCCAAAAATCAGGCAGGAGTGTATAGACAAAACTAGAAAGAAGACCCAGATGGGGAGGTAGGAGGGCAAGACAGGGGTGGAAATTTTCTTCCTGACATGCTCTGGAAAATTCATTGTAACTTTATGTAAAATTATAATGTTGATAAGGGTAGCAATATTCAGAATATGATAGTTTCCTTCTGTGGTTTGTTGCAAGCAACACTGTAGTTTGTTGTTGAGGGGAGTCACACTGACAATGGTTTGTGCCTTTTTGGTTATCATTTATATCTAATATTTATAAATTTTGTACAGAATTCAGTATGGTCTGATGATTTCACTTGAAGTGATACTCTCATTCATATCCAGAGTTAAAAAAAAAAAAAGAACAAACCAGTTACCGTTGAGTGGATTCCAACTTGTGGCGACCCCATGTGTGCCAGAGTAGAGCTTCGCTCCATAGGGTTTTCAGTGACTGATCTTTCAGAAATAGATTGCCAGGACTTTCTTCCAAGACACCTCTGGGTGGACTCAAACTGTTAGTAGCCGAGTGCTTAACTATTTGCAGCACCCAGGGACTCCATCAGGGCTGCAGAGAGGAATAATCTCATTGATTTCAATTCTTAGAATCATAAAATATTAGAGCTTGGACTTGGTCTAGTCCAAGCCCTACATACACTTTAAATTTGGGTAAACTGAGACTTTGATGTTAAGTGATTTGGTCAAAGTCACAGAATTGGTTAGTAGGGGAACTGGAAATAAGCCTCTAGACCCTGAGTTTTGTACCCTTTCTACCTGCCGCCTGCTAGCTATATCTTGCTGCCTCTTTGTTTTGAACCGAAGTTTTCCACATGAAATGTGATTTGAAACTTAACCTTATGCTCTAGCAACTGCACATTTCATGGGTCATAGATAGACAATAACAGCATCAAGAAAGGACATATTGTATAAACTTACAGCTTCATAATGACAAAAGATAGGGGCGGAGTTGTGGGAAGAGTGGGGGGACATGGAGAGAATGGAACAACCTCTGCCAAGTATTTGCAGGTGTTGGGACTATAATAAGACAATGGCCTTGAGAAATATTCCAAACAGAAAAATCTGTATCCATATGTACTGTTGAGATAACACAAAAGACGAGATAGAATAAGCCTGTATCTACAGAACACCAGCGATTTGAAAACATCTGAAATCATTGAATGATATTTGGCATCAAGCAGATACAGCTCTCATCTCCAGCAACGGATGGAATACACAAGTATTTTACCAAAAGATACCTTACTGAAGTCTGTAACTAATCAGTAATTTTTGGAGAAAGGAAGGCCAGATTTTAAATAGTTCCCCTTTAATTTTTTAGGAAATGTACAGATAATTCTGATTATAAATTAAGTGGGAACTTTTGTGTTTTTTTTTTTTTTTTTGCTCATTTTTGGACAGAGAGTGGAAACATATGAATCATCCCTAGCCGTGTGGTTTGTTATGTTGTCTGGAACATCTTGGACTTTGGGGAAGGAGAGGGGAGGTGCTGCTTGTGTGTGGAGGTCACTTTGGTTTGTTGCCAGATGTAAAAGGATATTGTTGGTGTTGTGTGCTGTGGAGTCGATTCCGACTCATAGCAGCACTATAGGACAGAGTAGAACTGCCCCCACAGGATTTTCAAGGAGCAGCTGGTTGATTCGAGCTGCCGACCTTTTGGTTAGCAGCCTGAACTCTTAACCACTTCACCATTAGGGCTCCAAAAAGATATTAGTTCTCCCCATTAAGCAGAGAGGAAGTCTGACTTTTAGCATCACATACACTGATTTCTTTGGATTAATTTTAAGTTACCCAAAGCAGTTATCCCTCAATTTGCTTGATTCTTCCCCGAGGAGAAAGCCATCTGTCAGAAGCTGTGGGAGAGCCTGCCTGAGCATACTCCCCTGGCCCTGAGAGATGCATAGGAGTCCTTCAGGAGAAAGGGAAGAGTGATAGTATATATCTGGGGGTTTGACCTTCTGGTCAGTAACTGACACTGTTTTATTTCTACTTTCTGGTTCTGGAGCTTCATTGTTGGGTTTTATAATTACTCTTTATGTACTAATCTCCCTGATTAAACACACAAAAAAACCGATTGCCTTTGAGTTGATTCTGACTCATAGTGACCCTATAGGACAGAGTAGAACTGCCCCATAGGGTTTCCAAGGGGCACCTGGTGGAATCGAACTGCCGACCTTTTTGTTAGCAGCCAAGCATTTAACTGCTGTGCCACCAGGACGCCTTCTGATTAGGATTAGTGGCCTCTAATATTTATTTGTTCAGTAATGATGATAGGTCAGGATAACCAGAAATCAGCCTGGCTTCTTAAGCAATACTGTAAATGGATTAGAGGGTTTAGGGTACTTAGTATAGTTTCATGCTTTTTATTTCGCTGTCAAGTCTACCTGTAAGGTTGAAATGCAGGACACATGTCCTTCAGAAGTTTACCAGTGAGTCAATTAATTCTTAAATGACAATGAATTCTTGTGTTCCTGACAGCTATTACATAGTATAAGGCCTAGCAGAGTACATTTTTTTTTCTCCATTGCCACTGTTCTCTTTTACCTTACCAGCCCCAGTGTGTGCGTGTGTGTGTGGAGTCCTGCTGGCACAGTGGTTAAGAGCTCAGCTACTAACCAAAAAGTCGACAGGTCAAATCTACCAGCCACTCCTTGGAAACCCTATGGGGCAGTTCTACTCTGTTCTGTATAGGGTCACTATGAGTCGGAATTGACTCGATGGCAATGGGTTTCATTTTGTTTTATATATATGTGAGTGTGTGTGTATATATGTGTATATATATCTCAGTCGATGATATGTGCTGTGTTTCCATAACACTGTTTTACGCTTTAGAATATTTATTATCACATGAGTTCCTCCTCTTAGAAAATACTGATATAATTGTATTAATAAATATTTAAAAAAAATTAGCTTTGTTAAAAACAAGTCAAATTTCAGTGGCTCTCTATTTCTGACAGACTTCAGCTCAATATTCAAAGGCCTCTACAACCTCACTCTCATTCTATCTTTTCCCCCTACTACTCTTAAACATACTACCTTCGTCTACGCACATGAGCCTCCCAACTGTCTGCAAAATAGACCATTCTCTTTGTATTCTTTTCTTGGCCTGCTTAGGAATCCTACCTATTCTTTAGTGGTCAGTTCAAAGCCCATGAGGCCACTCCAGCCCACCCCAAATATACCGTAAATTTCTTGAGGGCAGGCTCTATGTCTTTTATTTCTTGAGTATCACCCCCCAGTGTAATTTATTACTATAAATAATTCTTAAATGCAGTTACATTTACATCTGTGGGATCTTGTTGTTATAAAGTCTTCATAATGAATTTGAGGAAAATATACCAGCACCTATAACTTGCTTCGTTTCTTATTTTCTAAGATATAAATCTGTCTTGCCTCTATAAATACTTTAGAAATCTGAAAAAAAAATCCTGTAAACTACTGACAACGTTAAAAATCAGAGCGTTAGCAAAAGTATGGGCAAGTCCTTAATTTTAAGTGTGTATTCATTTTGATTGCTGGGTTTTCCAACTGTCTAACCCTATGGTGACATCTGTATAAATCAGATGTGATTATTATAATTCTCTTTCAGAGTCATGTCTTCACATTTCCATTGCCCACAGCCTGCCAAAAATATAGCTGATGAAAACCAGGGGGAATTGAGGAATTTCCTGAAAGGAATAAACAAGCACATTTTCTTTTTCTTATTACATTTCCACAAATTCATTGCTACAAATAATTCTTAAATGCAGTTACATTTACATATCAAGGGTCTTGTTTTAAAATATTACCTGGCACTAGAGTAAGCTTTCTGTCACAGGAAAGTAACACACACACACACAGAAGAAGAGTGACTGACTGAAACAGAGAGCTAGAGATCACCGGAGAAAGAGGAGAGATATGAGCCTTGGAGAGAATATTCAAAGGAAAGCCAAAATGAGAGTTAAAAGATTGGAAAATATGATATTCTAGAACCTTATCATTGTTGATTGTTGTCCTTCTTCCTACTCAATCACTCCCTGTCATCCACACACCTATTCTCTCACTCAGTCTCCACCTTCTCCCAGTCATCTGCCCTCTCACCCACTTGACACCCACTTATGTCTTCCAAGACAGATACCCTCTCAACTTATCTACCAATGGGCATTTGACTGTTTCTGAACCGGTATGAGTATGAATGTGAAAGAAAGAGAACTATCTTTATGAAAGACTAGGTTGAGAGAGGGTACATTTGCATACATATGTAAGTATCTATATATACACAAGTGTGCGTATTTCTGCATGGATAAGTGGCTGAGAATGACTATGTGTCTGTATATCTAAGTGTATCTATAAATGTGCGTCACAGTATCTGAGAATGAGAAAGCCTTTATGTTAATCTTCTGTGAGCATATCTGTAGATAAGTTGGGTGCTGGGGGCCATGAGTGTAATACAAGCTTTTTGTAGCCACCCCTAGGGAGGGTTAGAGCCTCAGTAAAACCTATCCTGAGGCTAGGGGATTCCCTACTTAAATGAGCCAGGTTACAAATCTTGATGATAAGAAAAAGTCTTCAGTGGAGCCAGGGTGGATTATCAAATATCACACCCTACCTAGGTAAAGGAACAGAAGAAGTTGTTTCCCACTCCCTTCTCCACCTAGGAAAAAATCACAGTACGGGAATATAATAGCACATTCAAGTAAAATTCTGCTGAAGATAATTCAGAAATGGTTGCAGCAGTACATTGACATGGAACTGCCAGAAATTCAAGCAACATTCCGAAGAGGACATGGAAAGAGGGGACATCACTGTTGATGTCAGATGGATCTTGGCTGAGAGCAGAGAATACCAGAAAGATGTTTACCTGTGTTTTATTGACTATGCGAAGGCATTTGACTATGTGAATCATAACAAATTATGAATAACATTCCGAAGAGTGGGATTTCCAGAACACTTAATTGTGCACGTGAGGACCCTGTACATGGATCAAGAGGCAGTTGTTCAGACAGAACAAGGGGATACTGCATGGCTTAAAGTCAGGAAAGGTGTGCATCAGGATTGTATCCTTTCACCATACTTATTCAATCTGTATGCTGAGCAAATAATCCCAGATGCTGGACTATATGAAGAATGCAGCATCAGGATTGGAGGAAGACTCATTAACAACCAGTGATATGCAGATGACACAATCTTGCTTGCTGAAAGTGAAGAGAGCTTGAAGCACTTACTGATAAAGAGCAAAGACTACAGCCTTTAGTATGAATTGCACCTCAACGTAAAGAAAACAAAAATCCTTACAACTAGACCAATAAGCAACATTGTGATAAACCGAAAATATTGCAGTTGTCAAGGATTTCATTTTACTTGGATCCACAATCAACACCCATGACTCATTGCATTGGGCAAATCTGTTGCAAAAGACGTCTTTGAAGTGTTAAAAAGCAAAGATGTCACCTTGAGGACTAAGGTGTGCCTTGACCCAAGCCCTGGTATTTGCAATCCTCATATGCATGTGAAAGCTGGACAATGAATGAGGGAGACAGAAGAATTGATGCTTTTGAATTATGGTGTTGGTGAAGAATATTGAATATACCATGACTGCCAGAAGAACAAACAAATCTTATCTTGGAAGAAGTACAGCCAGAATACTCCTTAGAAGCGAGGATGGCAACATTTCATCCCATCTCGAATACTTTGGACATGTTATCGGGAGGGACCAGTCCCTGGAGAGGGACGTCATGCTTGGTAAAGTAGTGAAAAAGAGGAAGACCCTCAACGAAATGGATTGACACAGTGGCTGCAACAATGGGCTCAAATATAGCAATGATTGTGAGGATGGCACAGGACCGGGCAGTGTTTCATTCTGTTGTACATTGGGTCGCTATGAGTTGGAACCGACTCAACAGCACCTAACAATAAAATATAATAAGAGTAAAACATTTGAGTGCAGATTTGAGCTCTCATAAGGTGGTGGTGGTGATGGGAGTGGATATGTGTGTATGGGGGTGGCGGCGATATCTTTCATAGGGTATCTCAGCTAAACAGGCCTTCAACTAATGATCATAAAATCATTCTTGCTTTTAGATCTGGTTTTTCTGTGGTCTCATAACTGTTCGAGACTTCCGCCCCATTACTTATTTATTAATTTTTAATATAATTTCCCCATTCCTTATAATATGCATAAATCTGCACTTTTTTCTGTATATGTGGGTAAAAATGTGTTTTATTCCATCTTTACTAAAGCTGTGGCTAAGACTGCCTTGAGCTCCTGTTTTCCCTCCAAGATTTATATTGATTCTCTGGCTTTGCTCTCATAGTATTAAAAGGTCCCATAGTCATTGAGAGCTCTGCTGTTAACCAAAGGGTTTGGCAGTTCAAATCCACCAGCTGCTCCTTGGAAACCCTATGGGGCAGTTCTACTCTGTCCTGTAGGGTCACTATGAGTTGGAATTGACTTGATGGCAATGGGTTTGGTTTGTTTGTTTGGTGTTGGAAGAGGAGCCCTGGTGGCTCAGTGCTAACCAAAATGTCAGCAGTTTGAATCGACCAACTGCTCCTTGGAAACCATCAGGCAGTTCTACTGAGTCAGAATTGACTCGATGGCAATGAGTTTGCTTTGTTTGATGTTGGAAGAGGTTTTCTATTGTTTCTGAGTTTGGGGAGCAAGTGTTGTTTTTGTTGTTGTTAGTTGGCATCTAGGTGATTGCTACTCTTAGTGACCCCATGTGTGCAGAGTAGAACTGCTGCATAGGGTTTCTAAGGCTGTGACCTTTCAGACACAGATTGCCACCAGGCCTGTCTCCAAGGTGCCTCTGGGTAAGTTCGAACTGCCAACCTTTTGGCTAGTAGTCAAGTTTAACTATTTGCACCACCTAGGGAGCAAGTTGAGGAGCCTTGGTGGTGCAGTGGTTAAGAGCTTGGCCGCTAACCAAAAGGTCAGCAGTTTGAATCCACAGCCACTCCTTGGAAACCCTACGGGGGCACTTCTACCCTGTCCTGTAGGGTTGCTATGTGTCGGAATAGACTTGATGGCAACGGGGTGTTTTTTTTTTTCTTGTTTAATGAACATTTACAATTTAAGACATTGTGGTGGGGACCTGGGCATATAGGCAATGAGGCACAGTCCCTGCCCTGAAGGGCTTTGCACTTAGTAGAGAAGATAGGCAAATAAATAGAAAATTCCAGTTCAGCATCTTAAGTGCCATGACAAAGGTTTTTGCACAGGATGTTCTGAAGCATGGAGGAGGGGTCAAGGAAAGAAACTCATTGAGCTGAAAAAACAGGAATAGATTTGTTGGAGAAGAAGGGTTAAACTGGAGAAAGACTGTGAAGAAAGAGTTGATGGAACTTAGTGAGTACTTACATTGGTTATAGAAAATGAAGAAAAAGAATTTAAAATGATTTTTGAGTAGGATGTCTTGAATGGTGGTATCAAGGACAGAAATAGGGAAACTTGGAAGGGACATCAGTTTTGGTGGAATGATTTGACTTTAAATGTGTTGAGTTTGAAGTGAATGTGGGTCATCCAACATTCTCTCATTCATCAAACATTTACTGAGCATCTATAAGGTGCCGGGCACTAGGATAGGTGTTGGGGTTACAATGATAAAGGCAGACACAGTGCCAACTGGAGCTCTCAGTTTAGCGTGGGGAGACAGACAACTAAGGACATAGTTACAAACCAGTGTGGTATGTACTATGATGGGGGAATACATGGTGTTGTGGGAGTGCATTGGATAGGAGGGACATTAAGAAAGTTGGGGACAGGTTTTTGAAGGCCCATTCAGGGAGGGGAATGGGGTGGGGTGTGTGTGTGGCGGGGAGAGTGTTCTGTGCAAAAGAAAATAGTTCAAATCTCCGGAGGAGAGAAAGCATGGGA
The DNA here is from genome assembly GCF_030014295.1 of Loxodonta africana. Taxonomy (NCBI): domain Eukaryota; kingdom Metazoa; phylum Chordata; class Mammalia; order Proboscidea; family Elephantidae; genus Loxodonta; species Loxodonta africana. Next base: position 128,526,326 of record NC_087369.1, read on the forward strand.
TACTCTCAGACTGAAAGGCCAAGTCCTAAAAGGAGTTGAAATGCAGGCCTTTCCAGTGGTGGAAAGGTCAGTTAAGAGAAATAGATTTGAGTGTATCTCAAGCATGAAGGTAGAGCCACGTGGTAGTGACCTGCAGAAGGGCCAAGGAGTGAGCCTTGCAGTACACTGATGGTCTAGAAGTTAGACGTGATAGAAGAGCAGGTAAAGGAGAAGGAGGAGGGGATGTGTATGAGAGGCAGGGACTGAAGAATAGTGCAAATGGAATACAATACTGAGGCCTCCAGGAAAGTGGAGCTGGCTTTGGTTTCCTAGCCTGAGTGTTATCAAAATAAACACTGGGTTTGGGTTTTTGGTACAGATTTTCTTTTAGAAGTTTCCAGTAATAATTTATAAAGCTTTAGTAATGCTGTGTACCTGAAAAGATGGAAAAAAAGCAAAGGATGAGAGACAGTTTGTATAGCATTCCTGATAAAGGGAGGAGGAAAAGCGTGGGACTGTGCTAATTGTTTCAGAACCTTCTGAAAAGAAGGGGGGTGGCAACTAGTTTCACTTAGCTGTGCTTCAGGGTCTTATGTTTCTCTAACAAACCCAAGTAAAATAGATCTTATACATCCAGCATATCACCTGCCTCTCATTCTGGGATGTAGCCTGTGTCTGTCTATGCTACAGCAAATAAATGTTTGGGGAAGGAATAAACTCTGGCATAAGGGTGTGGGCTTCAGTTTGTGGACCAGATGGTGTGTTCTGCTGTTGAAAGGCCATATGTAATTGATACGTAAAGTGACAGACTGAAGTAAAAGCAAAGTAAGTATTTTAAGACAAGCAGTTAAGAAAAGAAGGCAGAATGTGACCCTAAAAGCTTGTGAAAATTCTGGCTGCTGGCTTTTGGAAGAGCTGGGAATGTCAGTGCGTGATGTCAAAAATGGCATGTCCATGAATAGTAATGGGATCACTGGCTCAGATTATTTTTAAAGATAAAGTTGACTTATGTCCATTGGAAAACTCGGGCTTGGGATGGGTTGTCCTTTCTTTCCTTCTTCTGTTCTCCCATACCCCCACCCCCGCCACTATCTGGTTTAAGGATTTAATGCCATAAGCTCCACAAAGTTCGATTCCCACATCAGATGTCTAGGTTTAGGTAATGTTGTCCATGTATTCATACATGTGTCTTCATGAAACATGAGAAATGGAAATCATGGCCGGTTTACACCATAAGGAGAATCTCCTCTGCTTTAAAGAAGAGCTGGTGTTTTAATGTATAGCTAAGGTCCTTGAGGGAGCCAACAAGAGAGTTACCTGAAATAACCCATGTCTATGCAGTGAAAATAAATCAGCAATTATTTAAGAGGGTTAGAGAAGCCATTTCTTTTTATGGGATGCTGTCTGGATGAAGAATAGCTTGTGCCTGGTTTTCTCAGAAATGGCTGAACATTTTCCTCATTGGGAAGAGCATAACAAAACTCAAAGAGGCCGAGTCTATACAACACAAATAAAGTGGAACTGGGGTAAAAATTGAATCAGCGTAGGCTGCCAATTTAGCGAACTCAGGCCTTTTAAAATCTCAATTATGGAAATCAGCCAAGTCTTCCCCTCACTTTGTGCTGTTCAGACATATGTGCAGTTTTGTGAGAGCTATAATGATGTAGTTATCTAGATGGAGGTGGAGGTCTTGCTATTTCATGAAATAAAGTGGCTGCTCTAACCCTCACAAAAGGGGAAACACAGAAGGAACCAGAGGTAAACTCCTATAGCAGGAAATGGAAACTTCATCCTGCTCTCCCTGCCAACCGCCTGTCCTCTGTTTCCTCCCTGGCAGATTATCTCCATTCCAATCTCCCCTGCCACTTTGCCGCTCTCGTTGTCACAGTTCAACTGTTCTGAGGAAGTTAGATTAACTGGGCTTGGGCAGAGGGAGCCTTGCCCAGACATTAATTGGGCTGTACAAGAAAAGAGCAAAACAAACTAATTTTCAAAACAAACAAACAAAAAAGGGACATGCTTAGTTTTACATACGGACAGTTTGTACACACACATGCATAATACATGCTCTTTGTTTGTTCAGCCAGAGTATAGACAAGACAATTACTTGGCCAAATCAAATCATTCAAACCTAGAGTGGCCTCACATTTTTAGTTCTAAATGATTCATCAGTGCTAGGCATGATAGAGAAGGGGGTGAGGAAATAGACTGCATAATTGCTTCAATTCTCTGCTTCCCTTTGCATATGTTCATTATTGAGAATCAATTCCAATTTGAGAGGAGGCTTTAGTTCCTTGTAAATGAATAGGAAGTGAGTAAGTAAATGTTCGGTGTTTTCCTCAAATTATGTCTACTAGTGTAAGAAAACAGTGGCAAAAAGCCATCAACAGATGGTGTTTTCATTAGCCAAAGATCTATTTTTCAAAGCGTTTTCATATTAATGAAGTAAGGTTGGAATTAGAGTCATCTTGTCAGTTCGAATTCTGTGTTAAAATGTGTTGGCATTCCGCAAATTGCTAGGGGGTCAGAGCAAAATAACCATTTGCCACTGTTTTGTGACAGTATAACTCAAGTTCCATAGTCTCCACAGACCCAAAATTATGCATTCAGCAGCTTAATTTTTTGTTTTCAGTGGCTTTATAGAAGCCACTAGTCTCCGTTCTGGGCCATAAATGAGTAACACACAGCAGGGATCTTAGCTCTGCTTTGCAGTATGAATTATTTATAAGATATCAGCTTCATGACAAGTGTTGCAACAGGTTGTATGTGCTTGTTAGAAAACATTCTCCCCATGGAATCCCATGCTTTTACGGAAAAACATTATAGTTTGAAACAGATTTCTAAAATAGTTTCTGGTCTTGGCTCATCAATCTACATTATATTTACCTAATACGTCAATATAGTCATTTGTGATACCTGGAATTTCCATTGATCTAGAATCTGGACTACTCTGGCTAGAGGTAATCACTAACTGATTGGGTCCATTCCAATTCCCACTCTTTAACTTAAGCTGAACCTTTTCATTAAACTGCAGCTCTGACATGTTTAAGGCCAAACTTTTGAAGAGGAGTCTAGATTTGCAGCCCCCACTTCTGTCACTATCTACTTATTCTTTAAACCCAAAACCAAACCCGTTGCCAGCGAGTCGATTCTGACTGTAGAACTGCCCTGTAGGGTTTCCAAGGAGCGGCTGGTGGATTTGAAGTGCCAACCTTTTGGTTAGCGGCCGAACTCTTAACCACCATGCCACCAGGGCTCCTCTCTTTAACCCTGTACAATTTGACATTTGCTTCTAAAATTTTACTGAACTTCTTTTTTGAAAGGTCACCCGTGACCTTTAATGACCAAATCCAGGTGCTTTTTATCAATCCTCGTACTTCTTGCACTCTCCGCAGATTTGACAATGACAAATATTATATTCAAATCCACCTTTCTCTTGATTATCCTCATAGCTTTGCCCGGATCTTTATTACCAACTGCCATGAATATTGCAACTGACTTCTAACCAGTGTTCCTGTCCCTGGGCTCTCCTGTTTCATTCTGTCCCACATATTGATGTTAGGTTAATCTCCTAAATACAGCCCTGATTATGACATTACCTTGCTCAAAAGCTGTGGGTAAACGCCCATTCCTTAAAGAAGTGTGTATGAATTCCTCACCTAGACATTCAAGGTCTTCACAGCAGGTCTTCTATTTGCATTCCCATTGTAGTCTCCCAGCACCCTCTGTTTTAGCGAGATCCCCGAACGTGTCCTATACTTATTTCAAGTTCGCTCTTGATCTTCCCTGAATGTGGAACACCCTGTGCCCCTGCCTCCATCCCTATCTATTAACATTCCAGTTAGCCTTCAATACCTATCTTAATTTCACCTCCTCTTTATCTGTAAATTTACTCTGCCTTGAATACATTTTTTGTTGTATTAAATCTCTGAACTTTCATTTCTTTCTTTCCTTACATCTGTTTAGCTTAGAGACCTTGTCCCAACCAATGTTTGCTACTCTTCTTTTTTCCTTCTTTACTCCCTTTGTCTTTGCTAAGGAGAAGGCCACAGATTAAGATGGTAGTAGGGTTAAAGTAGTTAAAAGGAGACACTAGCCCCAGGCAGAGGAAAATGGAATAAACAGTGAAAAATCACTTCCCCTTCCATGGGGATAAAGCCAGAAAAACTTAAGAGAGATATGGCAAGAAGGGAACCAAGGGTTAAGCTCGTCCCCATAATTAAATTTGAGAACAAGTGAAATCAGACTACCCATTCTAGAAATACATATATCCATATAAATACATCCTCTGAGATATATTAATGGGAAAGTGCCAAGGAAATTAAGGAGCCACAGCTACTTGGTAGACAAGAAAGGTGCCAAGAGAGTTCTTTTCCCCTACCCTGGAACCGAAAGCATGAACTTTGAACAACCACAAACCATAAGAATCATGGAGACAGCAATGAAGCAACGGACATGACCAAGGGTAGGAATGCTAGCAGAGTATGGGCCAGGAAGTTGGGATATATTACATTTGGAACAGACTGAGTACTACTACGCCCACTCTTGATTTATCAACTATCTCGTTATCCAACATTTTTCATTTATGACAGCAGTAAAAATAATTTTACTATATGACTATTTTGTGCATTAACGATGTACATCTGGTAGTAACTAACGCCAAGGTTGGAGGTGAGAGTAATGCTGGCTGTGATGGTTAAGGTTATACGTCACCTTGGCTGGGCCATGATTCTCAGTGGTTTGGCAGTTATGTAATGATGTGATTTAGCAGTTATGTAGTGATATGATTTGGCAGTTATGTAATGATATAGTCATCCTCCATTTTGTGATCTGATGTGGTCATCCTCCATTTTCACACATAATGCTGATTTTTTGCTTAATGACCTGGTCTTTGGAACCTAACCATGTTGATAAGTGAGGAGTGGGTGTATAACTACATTAAATAAAAGATTTGCAAGCTGCTTCTAATATGTATCTTAAAGGACTATGTACCAGTAAGCAATGTTAAGCAGTAGACAGTTTATCTTGATACAGTCAGGCTTTGTGTTTTGAAGTCTGGCTTCTCCATGGACCATTCCTTAGTGCCAAAGAAGGAAAGCTGTGAGATACAATGCTAGATTTTTATTAACTTAAATACTGTCTTTTTATTTCTGAAGGCACCTACCGATAAATATGAACTTTTATTAGCAAAAACGTGGGATACTTGGGTAAAGCTGTGACCGACGGCTAGAGACCTGGGTTCCAGTCCTAGTTTTGCCACATACCAGCTATATGACTATGCAAAACACTTTACTCCCACTCTGAAGCTTAGTTTTTCCATCTGGGGAATGCTGACGTCACCTACGTCATGATTATTAAACTATTAACTGAAATTGCCTAGTATAGTGTCTGGCAAGTTTTAATCTTTTAAGAAATTATAGTTTTCTTACTTTACTTATCTTTATAAGAGATAATAATACCTGTTCTCTGTATGTCATAGGATTACTACGAGGGCAAGATAAGATTGACTATGAAACACTTTGAAAAGTTAAAAATATTGTAGAAAACATAGGATTGTTTTAATGCCATTAAATCCCTATATTCACAAAGTCCTGAATGCAATCTTCCCCTAATAATGACTGTCAGGAGCAAATGTACAGCATTATTAATTCTAGAACAGTGCTCGGCACGTCACAAATGCTCAATGAATATTTGAAATATTTGTCAACTAATTGACTAATCTCCACATGATGCTGGTTCTCGAGCTCATTGAATGTTTGTTCTTTTTTCCCCTATTCCTGTTTTCCTCTGGCTTTATACTTGATGATGGCAGCAAACCCTGGAGATGAATCTCACCAACCTGGTTAAGCGCAACAGCGAACTAGAAAATCAAATGGCCAAACTAATACAGATCTGTCAACAGGTTGAGGTATGTAACAGAAATATTTGTGATTCTTTCAGATGACTGGGATTCGGGCTCTCTTTTGGGGGAACTTGAGTTTTGCCACAGTGTAGCTTAGCCATTTGGAGTAAAGGACTGAATGGTACTTCTATAAGTCTCATTCCTCTAGGATGCTTGTTCTAAGTGGCAAATATCTATTGTTTAAAAAAAAAAAAAGGAGGTGGCGGTGATAGGTTGGGGAGACAATAGTCCAAGGGGGCAATCCCTTCTCTTTTCCAAACAACAAGCAGACATGTGAATCAGACATGAAGTGTGTTTCTTCCTTCATCAAACTGGATGTTATTGCTTCTTAAAGAGATTACTGTTTTAGGGAAGTTGGGAAGCCTGAGTTGTTGGGGTAGAGATTTGTTCAGTGAAATATTGTTATCTGTCCCGATATTATGCTTCTCTCTCTTTTTCCTATCCTGTCCTCCCTTCATCCCCTGCCCATGGTCCTACCTATTCCATGCACCCTACCTGGTCCTTACTCATTAACTTTCCACTTCTTCTCATCATCCACAAAATAATATATATGTCAAAGTTTTCTGTGAATTGTAAAGTGCTATACCAGTGTAAGGTTTTCAAAAATTGTTACCTACATCAAATCTTAGAGCATAGCGTAGGAAAGGAGTCATCCTCCTCTTAAGTGAGTGTAATAGGAGAAAAAGGTTGTTATTTTTCTCTTCTTCTCAAGAGCATGAAACTTCAGCTGTAACATTTGGTTTTGTGTTGATTTTGTGGCAGAGGTGGTGATAGAGTGTAAACAGGACTGGGTAAGTTATTATAAGACTCCTCATGGTCAGTGGTTGGATAAAAATGTTTGTAATTCTATTTACAACAGTACTAGTTTAGTTCTAATCTTACACATCTGACAGATAAGTATAAGGATACAAGTTTATTTTAAGCAATAATTTAATTAGGATCTCATATCTTAATCCCACCTGGAACTTTCTATTTAAGAGACTATGGAGAATCTTTTTATAAGACAAAGAATCCTCTTATTATACGAGTAAGCACTCCTTGATTGTATTTCTTAAAAATATTGGATTTCTTTCCATAGGGCGTACTTCTGTGATGAACATACTAGAGCAATTTAATCTGTGATGGACATTACATTTGTAGAAGAGAGAAGTGCTATACATAGGGTACATAGGGTAATGGTTAAGCTAAGGTTTGAGACTGTGGAATGGGGTGGAGGAATTAGGAAGAAGCATAAGAAATGAAAACAAAGAACACTGGAATGTGAGTAGGACAACTGGCTTCTATACTTGACCCTGCAAGTAACTGGTAATATGAATTTGAGTAAGTCATTTAGCCTCTTCGGTCAGTGTCCTTACCTATAAAATGAGGGATTGAACTGACTACATGTCTTTCAGTGTCTCTTCCAGATTTCACAGGCCATGAATTTGTGAATGGTTACCTTTATTTTCTTCTTTTTTCCCTACTGTCTCTTCTCCAAAAGGGGAGAAAAAAAAATTTAGTTTTCAGCTAACCCAAATCCCTCTGTGTTCTGCTCTATCAAAGCTTCTGATTATGCTGTTAGATTACAGTATAGGAAATCCACACTGGTTGACGAGACAAGGGAGTATTGTAAGCAGGAGACAAAATAAGGGATCCTTTGGTTTAGAATTTACATGATGGAGGGTGGGGGTAAAAGCAAATAGAGAATAAAATGTGGTTAGAGATTATAATTCATCACCTTCTACATTCTCATCAAAAAGACCCTATGGTACAGAGCACGTTGTAGTCAAAATAGTGAAGTAATCAGTTTATCTTCATTGCTTATTCATTTAAGGGCCTCCCTAACATCTCCCCATCTCTGGGAAGCTTATCACTGTGGACAGCCTCATCCAATCATAGCCTAGTTCCAGCCTTTCCCAGCTCATCCCACCAATCAAACCTTTATATTCTGGGCATTACTCTGTTCGGTTCATGATTGTGTTAGTAGAGGAGGACTCATTTTGGTCCTCTTGATAACAAGTGATATTTTAACAGTGCCTTTCTGAGTTAGTATTCCTGCATGAACTCTTAAGAAGTTACACTAGTGCTGCCAAGTAGAAGTAAAATAGGAGGGAAGAGTAGCCTCATGATGAACCAGTAAAAGAGGTTTTTAAGAGACACCCTTAGGAATACTTGTTAGATTCTATCATATAGGTCACTGTCTGCTGTGGCTGCACAAATGGTCAGCCTTTAAAAATACCTATTTACATATGGCACTGTAGCAGGCACAAAGAAAATAGCATAGACGCAGTACCTGCCCTCTGAGGGCTTCCATGATACAAAATCCACCTGATGTAGATACACATATGCAGGAAATATAGACCATGGGGTAAACGTATTAACTGATGCATGAATAGTGAAATATGGCATTACTGGTCAAGTACAAGAATGTATTTTGGGAGTTAGCTCCATAGTCTATTCAGCTTAGGATTTCTGTCTTTGACAGGGGCCCTAAGGGATGGTTTATGGAAGACCATGGCTGTCTTCTATGACATCATCTTTTCTGAAAGGTGAGGGATGTGCCCTTAACTTACTCTTAATAATAGGGTGAATCCAGGGTACTTAATATACTCATTCAACACAGAGCCTGTGTGTCCAGAAGGCTTCAGGACAAGCCCTGGGATTAGAAATGCAGTTAAAGAAGGGATTTGAGACTTCATAAATACTTAATAAAATGAAATTAACAGTAGGGTACTGCTGTCATGAGAACCAGACACTGAAAGGTGATTTGAAGTTTTCTGCCTGTATCTAATCCAGATTTGTCTACAGGGAATGACTATATTCACAATGTAAACCAGCCACTTCAAATTGGGTGGAGATGGAGGATACCAGTTAAGGCACTTCTGATAAACTGCAATGGGCTATTTTCCTGCCAAACCTGTTCCCCTTCTTTATTGTCTGCAAATGTTTTTGTCACAGATTGACTTTTCAAAAAGAGGCCGTAAATATTGCTTCTCTATCCAGGCTCTTTTCTCCCTGTCCTCTATTTGCCTCAGAAAGTAAACAGAACTGCAGTCTTCCTATTATTACAGAAACAGAGATTAGAATCACCACTGATTCGTTAGCTGAATTCGATGTTAATGTAGCCTGCTATAGTTGCTGTCCAGCTTTCAGGATCCAGTAGATGGGCAGCTGGAAAATATTTTCTGTCAGGGCTAGAGAGCATGGGAAGATGGTAGAGGCTAACCCAAGACTCCCTTTAATCTGGTTAAGGAAGGTCATGCTTTGACCTTGCTACTCTGGCCAATTGATCTCTATATATAGTTCTTTGTCCTGTCTCATTAGGCATCCTTTGTTTATATTTCTAAAGGAAATATCTGTATAATGCATAGTCAAGGGAAAATGTATACCAACAGATGGATACTTCCTCTTGGCTTCCAAGACTCCACTGTTTTATGAATAATAATCATTCCTGAAAAACACTGAGGAGAAGAAAAATAGTTAAAACCTTGGTAGCCAGTATGTCACTGCATTTCTTTTTTTTTTAATAATTTTTATTGTGCTTTAAGTGAAAGTTTACAAATCAAGTCAGCCTCTCACACAAAAACCCATATACACCTTGCTACGCACTCCTATTACTCTCCCCCTAATGAGACACCCTGCTCTCTCCCTCCACTCTCTCTTTTCGTGTCCATTTCACCAGCTTCTAACCCCCTCCCCTCTCTCATCTCCCCTCTAGGCAGGAGATGCCAACCTAGTCTCAAGTGTCCACCTGATCCAAGAAGCTCACTCCTCACCAGCATCTCTCTCCAACCCTTTGTCCAGCCCAATCCATGTCTGAAGAGTTGGCTTCGGGAATGGTTCCTGTCCTGGGCCAACAGAAGGTCTGGGGGCCATGACCACCAGGGTCCTTCCAGTCCCAGTCAGACCACTAAGTCTGGTCTTATGAGAATTTGGGGTCTGCATCCCACTTTCTCCTGCTCCCTCAGGGGTTCTCTGTTGTGTTCCCTGTCAGGGCAGTCATTGGTTGTAGCCAGGCACCATCTAGTTCTTCTGGTCTCAGGCTGATGCAGTCTCTGGTTTATGTGCCCCTTTCTGTCTCTTGGTCTCATAATTACCTAGTGTCCTTGGTGTTCTTCATTCTCCTTTGAACCAGGTGGGTTGAGACTCATTGATGCATCTTAGATGGCTGCTTGCTAGCCTTTAAGACCCCAGACGCCACTCTTCAATGTGGGATGCAGAATGTTTTCTTAATAGATTTTATTATGCCAATTGACTTAGATGTTCCCTGAAACCATAGTCCCCAGACCCCTGCCCCTGATACGCTGGCCTTCGAGGCATTCACTTTATTCAGGAAACTTCTTTGCTTTTGGTTTAGTCCAATTGTGCTGACCTCCCCTGTATTGTGTGCTGTCTTTCCCTTCACCTAAAGTAGTTCTCATCCACTATCTAATTAGGGAATGCCCCTGTCCCAACCTCCCTCCCTCCTCCCTCTCGTAACCACAAAAGAATGTTTTCTTCTCAGTTTAAACTATTTCTCAAGTTCTTATAATAGTGGTCTTATACAATATTTGTCCTTTTGCAACTGACTAATTTCACTCAGCGTAATGCCTTCCAGGTTCCTCCATGTTATGAAATGTTTCACAGATTCCTCACTGTTCTTTATTGATGCGTAGTATTCCACTGTGTGAATATACCATAATTTATTTATCCGTTCATCCGTTGATGGGCACCTTGGTTGCTTCCATCTTTTTGCTATTGTAAACAGTGCTGCAGTAAACATGGGTGTGCATATACATCTGTTCGTGCAAAGGCTCTTATTTCTGTAGGATATATTCCAAGGAGTGGGATTGCTGGATCATATGGTAGTTCTATTTCTAGCTTTTTAAGGAAGTGCCAAATCAATTTCCAAAGTGGTTGTACCATTTGACATTCCCACTAGCAGTGTAGAAGTGTTCCAATCTCTCCACAGCGTCTCCAACATTTATTATTTTGTGATTTTTCGATTAATGCCAGTCTTGTTGGAGTGAGATGAAATCTCATTGTAGTTTTGATCTGCATTTGTCTAATGGCTAATGATCGTGAACATTTCCTTATATATCTGTTAGCTACCTGAATGTCTTCTTTAGTGAAGTGTCTCTTCATATCTTTTGCCCATTTTTTAATTGGGTTATTTGTCTTTTTGCAGTTGAGTTTTTGCAGTATCATGTAGATTTTAGAGATCAGGCACTGATCAGAAACGTCATAGCTAAAAACTTTTTCCCAGTCTGTAGGTAGTCTTTTTACGCTTTTGGTGAAGTCTTTGGATGAGCGTAAGTGTTTGATTTTTAGGAGTTCCCAGTTATCTAGTTTTTCTTCTACGTTCTTTATACCGTTTTCCATACTGTTTATGCCATGTATTAGGGCTCCTAATGTCCCTATTTTTTCTTCCATGATCTTTATCGTTCTAGATTTTGTATTTAGGTCTTTGATCCATTTTGAGTTAGTTTTTGTGCATGGAGTGAGGTATGGGTCTTGTTTCATTTTTTTTGCAGATGGATATCCAGTTCTGCCAGCACCATTTGTTAAAAAGACTGTCTTTTCCCCATTTAACTTGTTTTGGGGCCTTTGTCAAATATCAGCTGCTCATATGTGGATGGATTTATGTCCGGATTCTCAATTCTGTTCCATTGGTCCATGTATCTGTTGTTATGGATAGGTATGAATTTAGTGCTATCATTTTGATGTCTTTTTTGTGTGTTGACAGCTTCTTTTTCCCACTTGATTTTATGTGCTGAGTAGATTTTCTTTGTATATTGTCCTTTCCTCGTATTTGTTGTTGTTGATTTTGTTTCTGCTCAGTCTGCATTTTTCCCTTGTATTTTATTTTGATGAGTAGGATAATTTGTCTCCTTTGTGGTTACCTTATTATTTACCCCTATTTTTCTAAATTTATAACTAACTTTTATTTCTTTGTATCGCCGTATCTTCCTCTCCATATGGAAGGTGTGTGATTACATTTCTTAGTCCCTCTTTATTGTTTTGATGTTGTCGTCTTTTATATAATAACATCGCCGTTACCCTGTGTTGGGCTTTTTTTTTTTTTTAAATCTTGCTTTTTTTTTTTATTTCCCTGTCTGGGTTGACTTCTGGTTGCTCTGCCCAGTGTTCTAGTCTTGGGTTGATACTTAATATTGTTGATTTTCTAACCAAAGAACTCCCTTTAATATTTCTTGTAGTTTTGGTTTGGTTTTTACAAATTCCCTCAACTTGTGTTTATATGGAAATGTCTTAATTTTACCTTCATATTTAAGACACAGTTTTGATGAATATATGATTCTTGGCAGGCAATTTTTTTCCTTCAGTGTTTTAAATATGTCATCCCATTGCCTTCTTGCCTGCATGGTTTCTGCCGAGTAGTCCAAGCTTATTCTTATTGGTTCTCCCTTGTAGGTGACTTTTCTTTTATCCCTCACTGCTCTTATAATTGTCTTTTTATCTTTGGTTTTGGCAAGCTTGATTATGATATGTCTTGGTGACTTTCTTTTAATATCTACCTTATGTGGAGTTCGATGAGCATCTTGGATAGATATCTTCTCATCTTTCACAATATCAGGGAAGTTTTCTGCCAACAAATCCTCAACAATTTTTTCTGTATTTTCTGTTATCCCTCTCTATTCTGGCACTCCAATCACTGGTAGGTTATTTCCCTTGATAGAGTTCCACATGATTCTTAAGGTTTCTTCACTTTTTAAAATTCTTTTATCTGATTTTTCTTCAAATATATTAGTGCCAAGTGATTTATCTTCAAGTTCAGAAATTCTAGCTTCTACTTGCTCAATTCTGTTCCTCTGACTTTCTGTTGAGTTATCTAATTCTGTAATTTTATTGTTAATCTTCTGAATTTCTGATTGCTGTCTGTCTATGGATTTTTCCAGCTTATTAAACTTTTCATTATGTTTCTGAATAATCTTTCTGAGTTCTTCAGTTGCTTTATCTGTGTGTTCCTTGGCTCGTTCTGCGTATTGCCTCATTTCCTTCCTGATGTCTTGAAGGGTTCTGTATATTAAACTTTTGTATTCTGCCTCTGGTAATTCCAGGAATGCACTTTCATCTAAAAGATCCCTGGTTTGTTTGTTTTGAAAGCCTGTTGAGGTGCTCATGGCCTGTTTCTTTATGTGACTTGATATTGACTGTTATCTCCGAGCCATCTCTAAGTTATTGTATTAGTTTATGCTTGCTTACTGTGTTGTAGCTGCTTGCTTTGTTTTGTTTTGCTATACCCCTATGGGTTGCTTGAGTGAGCTAGCTTGATTATTTTCGCCTTTAGAGCTCTGGTGGCCTGTCCCCAGCTGGCTAGAGCTGTTATCCGATATATCAGTCTAGGAGTCCATTCAGTTTTCTGGCATGAATTCAGCTCAGGTTTCCAGGTAGGTGATATCAAGTGTGGTACAGGCTCTGTCTTACAGTCTTAGAGGGGCGGGGGTGATTGGCGTATATACCTGTATCTGATTGCAGCAGGGGGTCACGCTGTGAACAAGGCAGGGGGCTGAGAACTGACCCCCAAGTATCTCTGAGGAAAATGCATCTCTGTTCCCTAGAGTGTGCTGGTGGGTGGGCTCTGCAGAGGGACCATGGGCACCCAAAGATTTTGCTGTAAGGACTGGATGGTACCAGTTATCCCTGGATCCCTGTCGCAGGTGGCTGGGCGGCCCAAGTGGAGCCACCAGTCCTTAGGACCCTGTTGTGGGTAGGTGAGGGCCTTGTTTAATAGGCAAAGCAATATCAAACGTCAAACACCGCCTCTCCACCGCACCGCTGAAATGGTTGGAGTTTGCCAACAAGGGCCTATTCTCCCGAAATAGGCCCACACAGGTCCATGCAGAAGGGAAAGGTAGGTGCTCAAGGTCCTGGACAGGGGCTGCTTCTGTCTTCAGTTCCCCCATTTAATGGAGGTAGCAAATTATCTTTTCCCCTAGTTGCAAATTTTTTCCTTCCCCAAGGCCAGGAGGATGGCTCCAGGTGCTCACCAGGGTCTATCTCAGGCCTAGGGATTCAGCCGCTGAAGTTGGCTTGGGGGTGTGGGGGGGCCTACGCAAGTACTTAGCTTTTGCCGAGAGCGCCCTTCTCCTCAGGTTCCGGAGGTATGAGTGGGCTGCGTGGCTGGCTGCTTCTCCCTGAGGAAACTGCGACCAAACGCTAGGACCAGCCCATTGCCGCTGCCGCTCTGGGAATGGTACCTGAGGGTTTCCCACGATTCTGGTCCGGTGACTCCTCTCCGCTTCTGAATGGTCTCTTCCTTCCCCTGCCCCTCAGTTCGTTGTCTAAGCTTGCCTTTGATGCTCAGGGCTCCCGACCTGTCACAAATATACTCCTTTCACTTTTTTTCGGGTGTTTTTTGTAAAGAAGGCTTGACGGAAGCGTCTGTCTATTCTGCCGTCTTGGCTCCACCTCCTCAATGCATTTCTTGAACATACACTTTGTACTCAGTATGATAGGAAATTTGGGGGCTTTCAAATAAATACACATGGTTGATGGCATCCAGGGACTTTAGTCTCCCAACCCAACCCACTGCCGTCGAGTCAATTCTGACTCACAGGGACCCTGTAGGACAGAGTAGAACCGCCCCATAGAGTTTCCAAGGAGCGCCTGGTGGATTTGAACTGCCAACCTCTTGGTTAACAGCTGTAGCACTTAACCACTATGCCACCAGGGTTTCCTACTTTAGTCTAGCTAATGAAAACACAGTGTCTAGTGAGAAAGAAGGTTCCTGGGTGACACAAATGATTTGTGCTTAGCTACTAACCAGAAGGTTGGTGATTCAAATCCACCCAGAGGTGCCTCAGAAGAAAGACCTCGTGATCTGCTTCCAAAGAATCACAGCCATTGAGGATCCTATGGAACAGTTCTACCCTGAAACACGTGGAGTTGCCATGAATGGACTTGATGGCAATAGGTAAAAAAGAGAAAGACTAGGAGCATTTATAAAGCAGCATGCAGTACAGGGAACACAAATGAATTAGTGAAGCCCTTCCAATTTTAGTTATTAGTCTCGTTCTTAGCTTTTAGGGCACTGAGCATTAAAGAACTTTCATGGATATTTTATATGTCACCTTCTTTTCCTCCCTTCCAGAAATGCTGCAATAAAATGGGTTAATCTATCCCAGAAGTTCCATGGGCAAGTTGATTTCTTTCTGGTTCAGGTGACACTGCTCTTCAGCATTAAGAGAAAGAAGAAAGAAAGCAGATGAGTTGGTAGAGAGGGAGAGGTTTCCCTTAGTTTGGGGAATTTCAGCTTTCTGTCTTAGTGTAGACAGATTTCAGAAATCTTTTTCTTTAGAGTTCACACTTTAGCTGGCTTGGCGTTCTTCTCTTTCTGCTGTTGTTTTCTCCTTTCTGCTGTTATCGCTCACTGGAAGAGTATTGGATTTGGGCAGGAACAAATCAAATACAAGAGTATTAGATTTGGGCAGGAACAAATATTTGATTTGGAATTTATGTAAATAGATGTCTGTTTCTCCAAGCATAAAAAATAGGTCTTTTAACAGGAATTATTTTTATTAAACACTGCTATGGATGATTTCAGCAGATGATCCTTAAATGTTTTGAAGTGGTAGAACTAGAAGGGATGGAATCAAAATCATCAAAGCACAAATATGTTTGTTGGAAGAAGCCCTCTACAAGCGGGGAGGGCATGATAAAATACAGGAGTGATTAGAGTGAAGTTAGTGTAATCAGGTAAAATTTAAGGGAGAAAAATGCATTTTTAGGCAAATGTTGAAGGAGGAAAAATAAATTAACTCCCCTGCAGAGACAGAGCAGAGTATCAGTGGAGGTGAAAATGAGCAAACTGTATGGGCAAATTGGTAGGCTAAGCATTAGGTATAGAGTGATAAATAGGAATGGTTCCTGCCCTCGAGGACTTGTAAATAGGCTGAAACCCTGACAGGTAAAATGTCAAATGTAATGTCAAGTGGTAATTATTGGAATGAGAAGGTAAATGCAAGATGACAAAGCAGCGTAAAGTTAGGAACACTCAAGTGTGCCTAAAGAACTTAGGAAAGGTTCAGAACAGAAAGAAAAATTGAGTTATCTGGAAATATGAGAGACTTTTGCCAACAAAAAACTGGATAATGGAGTGAAGAGGACGACATTCAAGAACACAGAAAGGTGAAACAGCATAGAAATGTTCAGGGAACCACCAGAAGTTTGATATGGCCAGAATGTAAAATGTGAAGACTGTTGCAAGAGGCATCTGGAGAAGTAGGTAGGGTCCAGATAAGGAAGGGCTTTGTATGCCACGGGTAGGTGTTTGGACTTTATTCTGAGGACTCTGGAGAGCCATGGAAGGATTTTAAACAGATGAATAACAGGATAAGTCTGCATTTTAGAATGGAGGATGGATTGATGGTCAAAGGTCAAAACGAAGGCAAAGAGACCAGTTAAGAGGCTTTTAATAATCCAGGGAGAGATGATGGCCCAAACAAGGTAAGGCAGGGGCAGTAGGATTGAGAAGGAGGGATGAAATCAAAGCATTTTAGGAGGTAGGATCACTATTACTTGATGATTAGTTAGATGCAATGGGCGAAGCGGTGAGGAGAATACCTGGAGGATTCATGGGTTTCTGATTTTGGTGACTGAATGGATGTGTTGCCTTTAACTAGGTTAGGAAATACAGAATGTGCTCTTTTTAGTAATGCTAGGTTTCTTATGCTGAGGTCAGAGAGCCAGATAGGAAATCCCTAGCAGGCAGCTGGCTGGATGGGTCTGGAAGTCAGGAGGGAGATCTGGGACAGGACTAAAGGCTTGGAAGTCATTAGCCAATAAGTAGCACTAAAAACCATGGAGAATGTGTAGGATGAGAAGAGAGCCTAGGACAGATCTCGGGTCCAATTGTTGGTTAGTCAGAATGCAACAAAAAACCAGCTTTCCAAGAATAAATAGAAAGATTGAGGTGCTTTAATGAGATTACTAAGGGATGGTGGACATTTTAAAAATTACATAACAGAGGTCAGTTATTTAGTTGTTGAAAGAAACAAAGTTTTAGGCATTATCTTAAAGACTATAATATTAAGTAACACTTACTGAGGATTTCCTATGGTCCAGGTAAGAAGTTTTTTATGTATTAACTCGATTTTCACAGCAACTCTATAAGGCAGACTTTGTTATTATTCCTGTTTTTCAGATGAAGGACTACAGACAGAGATTTAAGTGATTTACCAAGGTTAGGCCACTAATAATTATTTGAGTTTAGGCAGTTTCTCTCCAGAGCCTGTGCCCCTAACCCTGTTAACTTCCTTTTGTTAGTCCAAGGTACACATCACTTGGATGTCTCTTTTTTATAACCTGTAGTCCCTGAACCCATTGTAAGAATGATTTGTGATAAATAAGGGTTATGAGACAGAGATGGGATTTCTGGAGGAGTGCAAAAGGCAAATGCAAATAGCAGTCAAGGGTAGGAGGAAAACCAACAAAACACAAGATCAAAGTATCAAAGGAAGAGAGACCTTCAAGGTGTAGAAGATTTGATAGAGTCCAGTGGAGCAGAGACATCAAGCAGGAAGATATCATTAGTGACCTTTGAGGGAGAAGGTTCAGTGTAGGGGTGGGGAGGGAAAAATAGATTCAGAGAGGTCGAAGAGAAAGTAAGTTTTAAGGAAACGGGGGCTGCAAGAAGTTTGACGATGAAGGTTAAGAGAGAAATAGGGTGGTAGTCATTATTCTTTTGAAGTGCAGAACAATCAGACTCACAAACACATACATAATGCTGAAGTTGTTTATTCTGTTACTGAGTAGCTAACAATAAGTCACTAGATCCACTGACTCCAACCTCACATGCTTCATTTTCCTTCCTGACTTGGCTTCCAGCCACTTCTCCAACCCAGGGCCCTCTTGCCCGGCTCCAAAGCTTCAGTTTTTACAACTTGCTCCTATTAGAGATGCGATATAGGTTCTGGGAGGCAGTGTGTTGTGATAGCTTTGGAGTTGGACAGATAAATGTCATGCCAGCTTTACGACCTTGAACACATAACTTCATCATGTATAACATTTGAACTAATAATACCTTGTAGGGAAAAATAATGCATATAAAGCACCTGGTACTGTGCCTGGCATACAATTGAGGATCAATAAATGGCGGTACCAGTAATAGTACTAGTAGTATGGGAGAAGGGGCACTTAAAAAAAACCCGTTGGTGTCAAGTCCATTCTGACTCATAGCGACCCTATAGGACAGAGTAGAACTGCCCCATAGGGTTTCCGAGGAGCGCCTGGTGGATTCAAACTGCTGACCTTTTGGTTAGCAGCCATAGCACTTAACCACTACGTCACCAGGGTTTCTGCAGGGTACTCGTTGTTATTAGTAGTAGTACTAGTAGTATTATTTATGGGCATCACACCTTTTACCAGAGTTTTCTAGCCCTGACCTCAGTACTTCCAAAGTGTTTATCATTATCTCTGAGGGTGGGGAGGACGATCATTTCCAAATGCTCACAGTCAATTTCAAATTCAACATACATGAACTAGAACTTTCCTTGGAAGTGGGGAGCAGTAATGAAATCAAACACACATCAAATTGCAATACTAAAAATGTTGGGAATCTCAGCCATATGATGCTGTTTGATAACGCACCAGTAACTTTGCAAAGGTGATACACGAAAAAGGGTCATTATGCTCAATGTGCAGTTGGTTTTCAGTTACTCATCCAAACAAATTTTACTTGGTAGGAAAAAATTCACTACAATTCTACAAGAATATGTAAGGGATTCTTTAAGCTGATACTTACATGAACTTGCCTATTATGCTGTGCAAATTTCTCTTGATTACTGCCTTTAAGCAAGGGCAAGAGGAAGGTTTTAGAGAAGGACGCATGCTTTCATCTCTAACGGTTTTTTAGAGAGAGAATTCTTTGGGACTTTTAAATGTTTATTAGCCAAAATATCCTGTGTGTATTTTTGTGAGAAGTAAAAGAGCAAAGGGAGCAGACTCAATAGTTCCTGGGGAGGATTTGGGCTATGAGCACTTCATAAGAATAAAATACCTATTTTGAAACAAATATGGAATTATAGGTAGAGAAAATGGTTCTCATGCACAATGAGAAATAAGTACACAGTGACCTACTCAGTCTATTCATTTATACTATCGTAATGACTAATTCAGACCATTACATTCAGTCCTGTTAAGTGTATGGCACTTGACATTTAATCTAGATGAAAAACCTAAATCAACTGTGCAGTCCAAAGCGTGGGCATAGCCTATTTTTATACTAGAAAAGAAAACGCTCTATAATTTTTAACACACCTAATGCATTTAATTCTTTTTCAAAAATACTTTGTGACAATTCTTGATATGCTCCTGTAAAAGAAAATTTTGAGAGCATTAACTGCTGTATTTGAAATATTTGCAGAGTGTGACACTCCGTATGGACCCATGGCAGAGTGGTAAGGATAAAATGAGTTAGAATCAATATTGTCTTCCTTCCCCCTCACACACACGTATGTATAAAGACATAAGAGCTTTCATTTACAGCCATGTCTTCACAGCCAAAACAGTTCAGATAGACATGCACTCATATTCCATTTTTGTACCTCCTTTGGTGCAGTGGGAAACCTTGGTAGCATAGTGGTTAAACGCTACGGCTGCTAACCAAATGGTCAACAGTTCAAAGCTACCAGGTGCTCCTTGGAAACTCTATGGGGCAGTTCTACTCCATCCTGTGGGATCACTATGAGTCAGAATCTACTCTACAGCAACCGGTTTGGTTTGGAGTTTTGGTGCAATGAAACTCATCTTATAGCTTCCTTTCCCATCCATTGCTGTTGTCCTCCAGTCCTCATTTCTTAGTGTTAAAATTCCAGGTTACTCACTAAATGGCCATAATACCTGCCTAATTTTGACTCCTCTGCTTGGTTCACTGCTTTCACAATCTGCCCAAGTTCCCCATTTCTTATCTATTCCTGGGAAGTTAATGGAATTCTAATAATTCAGATAAAACCCTGTCAATACTGCCCTGCACCTTTAAATATTTCCAGCTCCAATCGTACCTCCAATCTCTCTTGCCAACAATCCAACAACAAAAACCAAATAAAACTAAAACCGCCATTGTCACAACAACAGCAGATATCCACACAGGGTCTGAAATGTCCTTTCTGTTCCTGCCTGTCTAGAGGAGACAAGGTGTGTGGTGTGGTGAGCAGGGATTGAGAATGGGAGAGAAGCCTATTTGTAGAAGAGCACTATGTGCCAGGCACTGTGCTAGAGGCATTCTTGTTTCTAATCTCACTCAGTGATTATGACAGTGTATGATACAGTTGGTGAATTCCCATTCTACAAATGAGGAGCCTGGGCATCAAAGAAATTAGGTGACTTACACAAGGTCACACATAGGGTAAGCTGGGACTCAGTCCTACATTTCTCTGACTGCAAAATCCATCTTCTTTCCACTCCACCATGGAGCCTACTGGAGTCCTGGTGGCACAGTGTTTAAGAGCTTGACCGCTAACCAAAAGGTCAGCAGTTTGAATCCACAAGCCACTCCTTGGAAACCTTATGGGGCAGTTCTACTCTGTTGTATAGGGTCACTATGAGTTGGAATTGACTCGATGGCAAGGGGTTTGTGCAGCCTACTGGAAAAACTTCTTTACTTGCTACATACCGATTCCTATGTGTTCAGATAGTAAGGAGACAGCTCTAGGATGCCCACCGTTTCTCTCCATTCCCAAAATAGCTCTAGAGGAATAAAAACCAGTGGCCAATGAGTCAATTCTGACTCATGGCGACGCCATGTATGTCAGAGTAGAACTGTACTCCACAGGGTTTTCAAATGGCTAATTTTTCGGAAGTAGATTGCTAGCCTTTCTTCTGAGGCACCTCTGAATGAACTTTAATCACCAACCTTTCGGTTAGCAGCTGAACTTGTTAATCATTTGCACCACCCAGGGGATCCTCTAGAAGGATAGATGGCATATTTTGGGGCTTGGAATTTCGAAGTCCACCGGTGAGCCTTTTATGTACCCCTGCCATTCGCCTGTTCTTGATAGCCCAGAGAGGGAGGACTACTGCTAGGTTTGGCGGAAGGAAGCAGTAGTGCCCACTCCAGGCACTTGTTTGCTCAGATGGTTTTTGTGCCATGGGATCCTTTTGGGGGCATGGTGAAAATAGGGTGGGCAGCACTGATCCCGGTCATGCAGTTTACTGTGAGACCAACACTTCCTTCCTGAGACTGCCTTGCTGGGTGCTTTCTCTAGAGCTGTGTGTGACCACATTGCACTATAAAACTAGTCTCAATGAAACATGATGTTGTCTTAACAGTTACAAAGAGTTTGGCACCAAAGATTTACGCTCAAAAGTAAATTTCATGCAATCAACATTTAAAACAGGCTATAAATGATACATGTAATACTATAATGCTTGCAAATATATAGATTGGCTTAGAAAAAGAGTGGGTACTTTGTTACTATTAATGGTGGACCCAATTTCCTCTGGTGGAATGATTATTGGGAAGTGAATGTATACCTAACCCAAAATGCAGTGCCATCGAGTCGATTCGGACTCACAGCGACCCTATAGGACAGAGTAGAACTGCCCCATTGAGTTTCCAAGGCGTGCCTGGCGGATTCGAACCGCCAACCCTTTGGCTCGCTGCCATAGCACTTAACCACTACGCCACCGGGGTTTCCGAATGTATACCTAGGAACCAGATATCTACTCCATCGGGACAGAAACCCACACCCCAGTCCAGTCTCATTACCTCCACTCTCACCTAAATCAAATCTCGGATCCAAGGTTTTACCCCATCCCAGGTGGTTCTAGGAAACTTTCATTACTCCTAAGAGCTTTATATATATTAGCTCATTTAACCCTCACAATAACCTTTTTTTTTTTATAACCTTACACAGTAAGCACTATTATTAGCCACATTTTACAGGTGGGGAAACAGGCACAGCGAGGTTAACTAATTTGTACAAAGCCACACAGAGAGTAAGTGACAGAATGAGGGTCTTCATTCAGTTTGACTCCAGAGTCCATGCTTTTAACCACTATGCTATATATATTACAAGTGATAGACAAAGCTAACAAGGTTCATAAAGAAATGGCTCAATGTGCAATGTTTTGCAAGTTGTTGATCACTGGGCCTACGTCTGGGTAAGAACAGATGTCCATGTGATCAGTCTTGGTGGGTTATGTGAGTGCGTTCAATGTGGGGATGGCAAGATGTGTGTCTAGAGCAGTACTGGGGCATGGCTTTCTGTGCGGTGGTAACGTCTCCATAGACATGCATCTTAATGTCCTTGCACGGGCTATGCCTCTGCCTATCCACTTCATAGGTGGCTGCCTGCATGTTCATATTCATATATGTGGAGGTGTGTATATGTGAAAAGAAAGATGTATGTCCAGTGAGAGACTTATTATTCAAACCTGGTCATGAGGACTGCTTTGACCTTTTGTTCTTTTTCCAGACAAAGATTCTTTTCAGTCCCTTGATATTTTCCCCCCATAAGGGTAGAAACTGGAACACAACTGGTGGAGGAGGTTGCCTTTTTTCCCTCTGATTAGAAACATTGTCTCTTCTGTTCAGGGCAGGTTCTCCCTCTCTTTTCCTCCATATCCCAGGCCTGCTCAAGCTTCTCCTTAGTAACGTCAAAGGCACAAGACAATCATTGGCTTTGGAATAATTTTTAAAAAATATTTTATTGTTCTTTAAGTGAAAGTTTATAGAGCAAATTCGTTTCCCATTCAATAATTTGTACATAAAGTGTTCCATAACATTGGTTGTACTCTCTACAGTGTATCAGTACTCTCCCCATTTCCTCCCTGGGTCCCCTGTTTTCTTTTCATCTGGTTTCCCTGCCCTTTTCTGCCTTCTCCTCTTTGCTTTTGGTCTCATATAACTGATTGTTCTAAGGAGCACCATTCCTGTAAGGGTGTTACTGTTTATTTTATAGGCCTGTCTATAATTTGGCTGAAAGGTGGTCCCTGGGAATGGCTTCAGATTCAAGTCAGAAGGGTGTCTGTCTTAAGACCATAGTTTCAGGGGTTCCTGCAGTCTCTATCAGACCAGTAAGTCTAGTATTTCTTTTATGAATTTGATTTTTGTTCTGCATTTTTCTCCTGATCTATCCGGAGCCCTCTACTGTGATCCCAGTCAGCCGTCAGTAGTGGTAGCCGGGCACCACCTAGTTATTCTGGTCTGGGGGTCTTGTAGGCTGTGGTTCATGTGGGCCATTAGTCCTTTGGACTTATTGCTCCCTTGAGTCTTTGGTTTTCTTTACTCTCCTTTGTTCCAGATGGGAAGAGACCAATAGTTGTATTTTACGTGGCTGCTTGCAAGCTATTAAGACCCCAGATGCTACCCACCAAAGAAGGAGAGAACATTGTCTTTATGAACTGTTATGCCAATTGACTGAGATGTCCCCTGAGCCTATGGTTTTTAGCTTTCAAGCCCAGTGATTTCGTCCTGTGAGATGTTTGGTTATGTCTGAGAGGTGTTTCCATGACTGTGCTCCTTGTGTACTCTGTTGTCCATATGAATATACATGCAGCATCTACAAAATATGTATGTAGAAATAGCCACTCTCAAACCTATATATGCAGGTGGGTGTGCTCGCATGCACCTTCCCACACCTCTTTAGCATACATATATACCTATGTATCCACTCGTACATTATTGTTTGTTAATCCTATTGTTCCAGGATTGTCCAGGTTATAGTAACTTCAATAGTTGCCCTTTTGTTCTTGCATTCCTCTACCTTTACCTTGGTCATGTTGTGCTGACTTCCCCCATTATTGTGTATTGCCTTTCCCTTCACCAATGTTAACACTTACCTTCTATCTAGTTAGTAAACCGCCCCCATCCCTGATAACCATCAAAGAATTTTTTTTTCTGTGTGTAAACCTTTTCTCAGAGCCCTGGTGGCGCAGTGGTTAAGAGCTCGGCTGCTAAACAAAAGGTCGACAGTTCATATTCACCAACTGCTCCTTAGAAGCCCTATGGGACAGTTCTCCTCTGTCCTATAGGGTCACTATGAGTTGAAATCTACTTGATGGCAACAGGTTTGGTTTTTCGTTTTTTAAACCTTTTCTTGTTTTTTTTTAATTATAGTAGTCTCTTAAAACATTTGTCCTTTTGTGATTGACTTATTTTGCTCAGCATAATGTCCTCCAAGTTCATCCATGCTGTGAGATGTTTCGTGGATTCATCGTTATTCTTTATCACTGCATAGTATTCCATTGTCTGTACGCACCACAGTGTGTTTATCCATTCATTTGTTGGTGGGCACTTAGGTTGTTTCCATCTTTTTGCTATTGCAAAGAATGCTGCAATGATCATAGGTGTGCATATATCTTTTCGTGTCATGGCTCTTATTTCTCTAGGGTATATACCTAGGAGAGAGATTGCTGGGTCATATGGTATTTCTATTTCTAGCTTTGTAAGGAAGTGCCATTCCATTTTTCATAGTGGTTGTACCATTTTATGTGCCCACCAGCAGTGTATAAGTGTTCCAGTCTCTCCAGAACCTCTTCAACATTTATTATTTTGTGTTTTTTGGATTAATGCCATCCTTGTTGGAGATGAAATCTCATTGTAGTTTTGATTTGCATCTCTCTGGTGGCTAATGATCGTGAGCATCTCTTCATGTGTTTGTTAGCCACTGGAATAACTTATAAACCAACAACTTCATTTAAAAGATTGTATTGTACCAGTGAGAGTCCAGGTCACATAGAACCACACAATTCCACCTTTACCACCTCCGTCCCCAATCTATATACAGGTAAATGTGCACTGGCACAGAACAGTAGGCTTATGAATTGAATGCACAAGGATGTCTTATTAGAAAAATCTCAGGTGGAAGGGCAAGCACAGACATAAGAGGGATTAGAGAAGAGGGTGAGAGAACTAGACAGGAAAGGATAACAATAGTAGATGGAGAGAATATGAAAAGCAAGGCAGAAACAATCACAAGATTCCGGTTTACTATATAGTGCATATACAATGAAATTCTAGCCAAATTTATGGGGTGTTCTGGCATCCAAAGAGCTCTGTAACGTCCTGGAGGCTATTCTGAGATTCTGGTTGCCACCCAGCCAAGAAATCCAAACCATTTCAGGAGGATTCCACTGGCTTTCAAATGAAATGAAATTTACATTATATTGGTAGCACAGCGAGAATATTTATATTTTAGAAAAATCTTATCTCATAGGTGGATAGGCAAAATTACACATTGTCTGCATGCCAGAGAGTAGAATTAAACACCTTCATGCTTTTGCATTCCATTTCTGTCAAAAACAGGATACTGGCAGCAAACCATCTGGAAAAACAAAACACTGACCTACAGCAAGCACTGCCAAGTCCAATGCTTAACGCCAGCCCACTGTACAGCTGCTAACCTAGTGACACATCATTAGCTGGGAAGGTAGAAGCAAATTGTGTTCCCAGGGTTTTGGTGTTTATTGTTCATGGTCTTTAGGAAAAATAATAACTACTCTTCGAGTCAGTGAAACCTCTGTCACTTTGTCTTCGGTAGACCTTTATCAGAAGGTATTTATTAAGCTCCTCTGTGTGCTTAGCACCATGCTAAGTGCTACAGGGGAATATAGAAGGTATATAAATCACTGTCCTTGTCTTCAAGGACTTCATAGTCTACTTGGGGAAACAGAACCAGTGGTATAAAGCAACGGCAAGCAATACAAAATAAAATAATTACTGCTAAATTGTGTGATGCTAACTGTAAGTGCTGTAGGATTTCAGATGAGAGCGAGGTCAAAGAATCCTATCATTATCATCATCAACAATAGCTAACATTTTTGACACTTAATATGTGTCAAGTATTGTGCTAAGAGCTTTTCATGTATTATTTCGTTCTCCCAACTCCTGAGATCAGCACTATTATTTTTCCCGTTTTTTTAGATGAGAAAACTTAGATATCTAAGTGACTTATCCAAGGAGAGTGGTGAAGATGAGATTAGGGAAACAAGGAGGGATGTGATCACAAAGGACCTCAAGAGTCATGTTAAGAAGTTTGAAATTTATCCTAAAGTTTGGAGGAAACCAATTGAAAGTTAGTAGGAAGCCCTTTTAAGCATGGGGCAACGTGCTTTTTAAAAAGATATGCTGCCTGGTGACTGGATTAAGAATGGATCAGGAGAATGTAAGACTGGAGACAGAGGACCAGTTAGGTGACTGTTGTGGCACAGAGCCTGGCACATAGTAGGCATCCAATACATATTTGTTAGATGGGTGGATGGACGGATGGGTGGGTGGATTTATCTAGGGAAGAGATTATAGTGAACATAACTAGTGACGTACTAAAAGAAAGGATAGAAAGGGATACGTTTGAGAAGTATTTAGTATGTAAAAATATATTTAAAAAAAAAAACCCATTGCTGTCGATTCCCACTCATAGCGACCCTAAAGGACAGAGTAGAACTGCGTCATAGAGTTTCCAAGGAGCACCTGGTGGATTCGAACTGCCAGCCTTTTGGTTAGCAGCTGTAGCACTATGTCACCAGGGTTTCCAATGTAAATATATGGGACATGATAATTAACTGGATGTGAGTGTTGAGAAAGAGAGAAGTTAAGGGTGATGCCCAGGGTTGCTGAGGGGCTGGTGGTACTATGCAATCATTTGGGCAACATTAAAGAAGTACATATTGAATTGAAAGGGGTAGGAAGAAGGTGGGTTCAGTTTTGGAAACACTCAGTTTGTGGTACCTGTGGTTATGCAAATGAAATGTCCAGTAAGCAAGCAGTGAGTTGTTTTTATATATATATGGGTCTAAATCTCAGAAGAGGCATTTAGGATGGTGATAAAGATAATAGAGGCAAATAGGCACAAGGAATCATTTTGGACTAATGGAATTATTCTGAAATTAGATGGTGGTAATGGTTGCACAACTCCGTAAATCGAATAAAAATCATTGAATTCTCCACTTAAAACAGGTGAATTGTATGGCATATAAATTATACCTAATTAAAGCTCTTAATAAAAAAAAGATAAGCAAGGCACTGGCATATAGGCAGTAATTGAGCCTTAGAAATGGATGAGATCACCAAGACCGAGTATTACAGAACTCTCAGGAATACTGGCATTTAAGGTACAGGCTAAGGAGATGGAGTGATCAGAAGGAAAATTAGGAGAATAGTGTTGTTCAAGCCAAGGGAAGAGAGTGCTCCCAGAAGAAGTCATTGATTTTGTTGTTGTAGTTTGTTTGTTTTTAAATGATAGGAGAGATTTAAATATCTTTAAGTGTTAATGGAAAAGAGCCAGTTGAAAGGGAGAGGGATGGGAAAATTAATCAAGAGAGGACCCCAAGAGGGCACAGACACAGGGAACTTCGTAGAGGAAAAGAGATACCACTCCTTTGTAATAGGAAAGATAGAAAGTTGAGGATACAGGTATGCTTGTTTGTTGTTGTTGCTTTTTTTTTCTTTTGTGAGATCTTGAGGGAATTTGTGAAGAAGGCAGTAAAATCATTTCCTACGATTTTACTGAGTGAGGAGGGAGGTGGTGGGGTTGGAGCCTTGAGGACTGCAGAGAAGATTTGAATTAACTACTGCGGAGATATGGAGAAAGCTGTTAAGAGAGGAAGATAGGAGTGGTGGGAAACATTAAACGCCTGGTTGACACTACCCACTATAATACCCACTGCTGTCCAGTCAATTCCAACTCATAGCGACCCTACAGGACAGAGTAGAACTGCCTCATAGAGTTTCCAAGAAGCACCTGGTGGATTCAAACTGCCGACCTCTTGGTTAGCAGCCGTAGCACTTAACCGCTATGCCACCAGGGTTTCCTGGTTGAAACTAGACACCAAGAATTTAAAGGGGAATCAATCTATGCTTGTGTGGTCAGCATATACATAGGTCACAAAACCAAGAGAATGGATGAAATTGCCCAGGGAGAAGATGTTGACTGAGGTGAGAGGAGGGACATAAAACCCATAGCCATTGAGTAAATTGTGACTCCTAGTAACCCTATAGGGCAGAGTACAACAGCCCCATAGGGTTTCCAAGGAGTGCCTGGTAGATTTGAACTGCCGACCTTTTGGTTAGCAGCCATAGCTCTTAACCACCAGGGCTCCATTTTGATTACAGAGGCTTCATAATAAGCATTTTTTAATTGTGATAAAAAATATATATAATTTTCCATTTTAATCATTACTAAGTGCACAATTTGGCAACTCTGGTGGCGTAGTGGTTAAGTGCTACGGCTGCTAACCAAAGGGTTGGTAGTTTGAATCCACCAGGCGCTCCTTGGAAACTATGGGGGTAGTTCTACTCTGTCCTATAGGGTCGTTATGAGTCAGAATCGACTCGATGGCACTGGGTTTGGTTTTTGGTTTGGTTAAGTGCACAATTTAGTTGCATTAATTGTATCCACCATGTTGTGCAACCACCATCACTATCCATTTCCAAAAGTGTTTCATCACCCCAAAGAGAAACTCAGCACTTCCTAAGCAATAACTACCCATCCCCCTCGTACTCCAGCTACTGGTAACCACTAATCATTTTCCTCTATGTATTTACCTTTTCTAGATATTTCATATACGTGGGATCACACAATGTTTGTCATTTTGTGTCTGGCTTGTTTCAGGGTTCATCTGCGTTACAGCACATATCAGGACTTCATTTTTCTTCATGGCTGAATAATATTCCATTGTACATTTGTACCATATTTGTTTATTCATTCATCTGTTGATGAATACTTGGGTTATTTCCAACTTTTGTTGGAGCGAACACTGGTGTACAATATAGTAGGTTTTAGAGTTTAATAATATCTAGTATTTTCTTTTTTGTAATTTTTTGCTGTTCTTGGACATTTAGTTCTCCATATGAACTTTAAAATAATTGTATCCACTTATAAAATACACCCAATTTGGATTGTGGTTATCACTGTGTTACAGTTATATATTTTGAACAGAATACATTTTTATGGTGCTAGGTGGTGTAGTGGTTAAGAGATACGGCTGCTAGCCAAAAGGTCGGCAGTTGGAATCCACTAGGTGCTCCTTGAGAACCCTGTGGTGCAGTTCTACTCTGTCCTTTAGGTTTGCTATGAGTCAGAATAACTTGGGGGCAACGGGTTTGGTTTTTCGTTTTTAGGTCTTTCCATCCAGAAACATGGTCTATTTTTGCATTTGTTCAAGTTTTATTTTAGGACCTTCTTTTTAATATTTTATTGTTTTCTTCAAATAGGTACAGTATCTTTTGTTGATTAATTCCTAGGTAATTTGTAGTCTTGTCCTTGTTGCGAATGGGCTATTTTTTCTGTTTCTATTTAAGTAAGGCATCCAGAGAAATTTTATGTATTTTTTATATAGTCACCTTACCAAAGTAATAATTTTAGTTATTTTTAGCTAGAGTCTCAGGTTTATCTGAGATATTTATATCTCTTCTTTTTTTAATTGTGCTTTAGATGAAGGTTTACAGAGCAAATTAGTTTCTCGTTAAACAATTAATACACATAGTGCTTTGTGACATTGGTTGCCAACCCCACGTTGTGTCAACGCTCTTCCTTTCTTGACCTTGGATTCCCTATTTCCATTCATCCAGCTTTCCTGTCCCCTCCTGCCTTTTCATCCTTGCCCCTGGCCTGGTGTGCCCATTTTAGTGTCACCGAGCTATGTGTATTATCGTTTGCTTTATATGCCTACCTAATCTTTGGCTTAAGGGTGAACCTCAGGAGTGACTTCAGTACTGAGTTAAAAGGGTGTCCAGGTGCCAGACTCCAGGGGTTTCTCCAGTCTCTGTCAGATCAGTAAGTCTGGTCTTTTTTTGTGAGTTGGAATTTTGTTCTACATTTTTCTCCAGCTCTGTCCAGGACCCTCTGTTGTGATTCCTGTCAGAGCAGTCAGTGGTGGTAGCAGGGCACCATCTAGTTACATCTCTTCTTTACTAATATTTATACCAATTATTACATGTCTCTCTTTTTTTTTGCCTTAGCTAAAACGTTCAAAATTGAAAACACTGTTGAAAAATAGTGGTGATATCAGACATCCTTGCCTTGTTCATAAACTTACTGGAAAGTGTCTTAGCATTTTACCATTTAGTATATTTGCTATTTTCTTTGATAGTTTTATTTTATTTAGAGTTTTTATTAGAATTGGCTGCTGAATTTTGTTTAAAACTCTTTTAGAATGTATTAATATAACCCAACATGTTGGTATATTTTCTAATGTTGAATCATCCTTTTATTCCTGCAATAAACCCTGTTTGGTTATGATATTTTATTCTTTTGCTGCCCTCTTGGGTTTCATTTTCTATTTTATTTAGGGTTTTTCTGTATACATTCAGAAATGAAATCAATCTATAGTTTTCTTATTTCTGATGTATTTTTTAGGTTTTTGGTATTGTGGTTATACTAGATTCATTAAATGCATTTAGGATCTTTTTTATTTTTTTCTGTAGTTTCCAGCAGTTTAAATAGGATGAGAATGATCTGTTCTTTTAAGGGTATATTGAACCGAACTCTAAAACCATCTGGACTTGGAGTCTTAAAAAATATACTGTAAATCTTCGGTCACCTTTCCAATCTTATCAGTCTCTTGAGGTTATGTTTCTTCTTGGGTAAAATTAGGTAATATTTAGTAGATTTTTCAACTGTATGTCATAGGTTGCACATAATATTCTTGTATAATTAACTTAATGTCATCTCTCCAGTGGCATGTTGGAACTGACTTTCACCAGCTTGCCAGTTGCGTGCACTTCTTCCCAGCTTTGGGTTCAGTGACTACACATTGGTAGCTTAAAATCCACCATGGTAGGAGTATTTACACCATGGAAATCAGCAAACAGTACAAATGGATTTTTTTTTTTTTTGGACAGCCAGTTGTCAAACATTTCCCAGAACAGTATATAGTGCCTAAAATTGGGATTGTATCTCCTTTTCTATTGTTAATATTTTAGTTTTTGTTTTGTTTTCTTTTTCCATAATCAGGATTTTCCAAAAAAAAAAAAAAAAACCCAGGTTTTTATTTTAATTATCTTTTGTATGATAGTTTCATTTCGATTTCATTAATTTCAGATTTTAAAAGAATTAATTTCCTCCTCTTGATTACTTTTGGTTTATTTTATTAAATTTCTATGTTTGGAATTTCTTGAGTTGAATGATTAAATAGTTTGTTTTTAATCTTTATGTGTTTTTCTGAGTAGAGCTTTAGCTGTTATCGTAGATTTTGGTATTAAGTCTTTGCCTTTTCATTATTTCCTATAAAATTTGTAATTTGAGTTTTGATTTCCTCTTTGATTCCAAGGCTGCTTTGCAGTATGTTTCTTAATTTCCAAGTGATTAAAGATTTGGGATTCATCTTCTTGTTGTTTTATTCTTACTTTACTCAATTATATTCAGAGGAAATGGACTATAAAATCTCTTTTTAAAATGTATTATGTTGCTTTTTGTGGCTAGTACAAGATCAGTTGTGGCTATTCCATGAACTTAAGAGAAGGATGTATATATTTCCAGTAGGGTACGAAGTTCTACATGTAACTATTACACTGATTTATTGATTGTTTTCAAGTCCTCTATATCTTTGCTTACTTTTTGGCTACGTGATCTCTTACAACATAACTGTATTAAAAAAAATAATTTGTCTTTCTATTTTTAAGAATTTTTCTTTCTAAGAAGTACAATTTCGAGTTTAAAGCAAAGACACATTTTTAAACCTCTTGATACATATTGTCAATAATCTGCATTCTTCAAGGCAATTTACACTCCCACCAGAAACGTGTAAGGGGACAGATGGGATTTCCCTGTATGCTGTTGCAGAATGCTACTGAAATCAGTCACCTACACCTAGCTTTCTGGATATTTCTCTGAGGAAAAAATTCTTGTATACCAGTCAGTAGGTGGTGATCAGGACCTCCCACTGGATTAAAAGCAAAACCAAACCTGTTGCCCTGCAGTCGATTCCAACTTATAGAGACCCTATAGGCCAGAGTAGAACTGCCCAATAGGGTTTCCAGGGAGCACCTGGTGGATTCAAACTGCTGACCTTTTGGTTAGCAATTGAAGCTTAACCACTGCACCACCAGGGCTCCCCCACTGGGTGAGGATCCCACAAAACTGGTGAACGTGACTTCATCCAGTGGGCCTAGTACACTGTTAGAGATAAGTCTGTTGAGTCTTTGGGACTTGGATTGCTTCAGTGCAAGAAGAGGTAAGAGAAATCAGACGCAGGAACAAGCAGAGCATTTGAAGGTCACTGGTGGCACAGTGGTTGAGTGCTCCAGCTGTTAACTGAAAGGTAGGTGGTTTGAACTCACCAGCCCACTCTTCGAGAGAAAAGACCTGGCGATCTGCTCCCATAAAGATTACAGCCTAGGAAACCCTGTGGGAAGGTTCTACTCTGTCCTGTGAGTCAGAGCTAATGGCTCACAAAAATACCACCACCACCTTGGTCTTAAAAGGAGCCCTGCTTGCGCAGTGGTTAAGCGCTACGCTGCTGCCTGAAAGATCTGCAGTTCAAACCCATCAGCCGCTTCCCTGTAGGGTCACTATGAGTGAGAATCTACTGGACAGCAACAGGTTTTTTTTTTTATGTTGGTCTTAAGTAGTTTCCTCCACAATTCCTGCCAACTCCCTCCTTGACTTCCTCACTGTCTTTGTTCTACCCAGTAATGACCTTTTTTTCTCTCCAATATCTCCTTCAAAACTTGTTTTCTGGGAAACTGAAATTCACAGCCTTGTGTGGATGAATGAAAACCACTCGACAGGGATCTGCATTCAGGACATAAATTCTTGAAGGCAGAATTTTAAGCATCAGTAATTATGTAGGAGGTGCATAGTTCCTTCGTTTATTTCACTATGAAACAATAGTATTTAACTACACACTAGAAATATACATGGCCTTGAAAAATCAGTTTTAAATTTCTCCTCAAAACGTACCCAATTCGAACAAATCAACTGCACAAATAATTTTTTAAGCAATAGAGGACATTTAAATATGAAACAAGCATTAGATGAATGATATTAAGGAATTATTCTTAATCATTGTGATTATGTAATAAAATGCCCTTTCATTTTTTTGAGATGCAAAATGAAGTATTTAGGGGTGAAATAACATGAAGTCTTGGATTTGCTTTAAAATAACTCCCACAAAAAAAAGGGGGTGGGGGAGAGGGGATACATTAAACAAGTATAGCAAAACGTTGATGGCTGTTGAAGCTGGGGATGGGCTCATGGGGCTTCATCATATTCTCCAATTTTAAATACGCTTAGAAAATTTCATAGAAAAATGTTTGTAAATGATAATAGTAACATATGTTCACTGCAACCAGGAAAACAATGCTAAAATGTGTAAAGAAGACGTTTTAAAATATTCCCTGCTACCTCTTCAGTCAAAAATCTTTTATGGTTGGGCTTACTTTTTGTCTGTCAGATGCATTTTGATCAAAATTCTATATCCCCACTCTTCAGCACTAGCTCAGTTTTTTCTCCCGTGCCCAATTTTTCTTCCTTTTTGTCACATTCCTTGAAGCTGCTCAATGAGGAGAATGAGACAGCAGGGAAAGATCCAGGTGTAAGATGTAACCCACATTACTATCCAAAGACAGCCTACGAGAAATTGCCTCCTAGTAGATGATGCATCCTTTATTAGAAAATGTATTTGGAATCTGGGGCTGAGGATGTGAGGTCTGAATCCTAAGAGACCATAGACCTGAATTGCTACAGATATTCAGCCCAAAATAACTGAGTAATTGAACTCACGATCCAAATATGGGCAACCCCAGCCTTTTATATTCTAGATGAGATTATTAAGAAGGGAGATTTATCCAGATTTATAGAATGGAAGGCATTTCTGGTAATAACTTAAGCCTTTAAATTACTTTAAAACGCATTTGTGTGTATACAATTCACATATACACACAAGTTAGACATTCAAACTCATCACAAGCATAAACCAACAAAAGATGGTGGAAGTATCAGTTGTAAACAACAAACCATCAGGAGTTGAAATGTCAGCAGTCCTACTTTAGAGTAAGATGAGTAAGTATAGACATAAATTAAAGCCTGAATTTCAGTTTTCTGGGAGAGAAGTACTGCATGTTTCCAGACTGGGATTTAAAGTTTGGAGGCAGGGGAGGAAGAAAATCAGTGTGATGGCGCAGAACTGGGCAGCGTTACCTTCCGTTGTGCCATGGGGTCGACCCCAACTCAATGATTTGCTTCTCACCTCAACCTGCGAGATAAGTAGAATTGTTTCTATTTTACCCATCACAAAGATAAGCTCAGAGATGTTAAGTGACTTGTCTGAGGTCACTCAGCTTATAAATGTCAAAGCTGAAATTCAGGCTCAGTTCTGCTTTACTCCAAATCCAGTGCTCTTTCCACTCTACTATTTTTCTTCCAGGAGCCCTGATGGCACAGTGGTTAAAGTGCTCAGCTGCTACCCAGAAGGGTGGCCATTTGAACTTACCAGCCACTCCACGAGAGAAAGATGTGGCAATCTGCTTCCATAAAGATTATAGCCTTGGAAACCCTATGAGGCAGTTCTACTCCATCCTGTGGGGTCCCTGAGTCAGAATCGATTCCACGGCAATGGTTTTTTTTTTTTTTTTTTTTCCGTATTTTGTTTCCAGGAAGAAAAAAAAGTGCTGGGAAGAAACAGAAACTTTGTGCAAAATAAAATAAAAAACTCAGAAGAAAGGGAGAGTATATTTCCTCCAAAAAAATAGTTATAGCTACAAAACGTGACCTCATGCCTGCCTTATCTATCTCACCAGGGCTGTTGTGAAGATATATTAGGGACATATTGAAAACGCTTCCTAGTCTAAACCATAACAACTTTACAGCTATAATAGCTATGCACCTGTAATTAATTTTTTTTTATTATTAACAAAACAAAAACAATGTATTAAGATGGTCAGCTGTTTGGAATTTTCCAGCAGGTTGAGATTCATTCCTCTTTGCATTCTATTTTCTCTAGAAGCTACTGAACTTCCCGAAGTGAGGGATTGAGTCCTGAGCCATA
Source organism: Loxodonta africana (assembly GCF_030014295.1). Taxonomy (NCBI): domain Eukaryota; kingdom Metazoa; phylum Chordata; class Mammalia; order Proboscidea; family Elephantidae; genus Loxodonta; species Loxodonta africana. The sequence goes on from NC_087369.1 coordinate 128,561,112, forward strand.
GGCAGAAAATAAAGACCCAAAGCAAATCACACTCTGCCCTCCCTTACCCTCACCATTTTTATATAGGTGAGTCAGGTTAAGAGAAATATCCGGGGCAGCTCTATATGGGAAAAGAAGCTCCAAAAAAGGTAGCCTTTGTCTAACAAGGAACCCTGGTGCACAGTGGTTAAAGCGATCAACCGATAACCGAAAGGTCAGCGGTTCAAAACCACCAGAGGATCCGTGGAAGAAAGGTATGGCAGTCTGCTTCCGTAGAGATTACAACCTTGGAGACCCTCTGGGGTTGCTATGAGTCGGAACTCAGTGGCAGTGGGTTTGGTTTTGGTTATCTGTCTGAACACAGACCTACCTGCTTTGCCTTAGTGACTGTGGAGAAAGTTTATGACTTACAGGTGTTATTATACACAACACACATACATGCAGACACACACAGGCACTCATTCACACAGATATGAGCCTCAGGGCTTTTCACCCTAAGGCAGCGCCCATCAGGTTCCCAAGATAAGCCAGGGTAACCTAGGGCCATCTCTGACTCCAGTAATACATTCCTAATAACATACACTCTGTTGATATTTTTGGCAACTGCCTCTCGCCCCCTCCTCATCAATACCAACAGACAGGCTAACTGCGGATTCCCTGCTGCACAGAACAGGGACTGGATCTGGGAAGGTGCACATTCATCAGTGCATTAACAAGTATTTTAATGAGCCTCCAGGGTATAGAGCTCTACTCTGCTTGGAGCTCACAGTACGGAACAGATGGGGTCCTCTCCCTCGGGGAGCACTGTGGAAGAGACGAAAACGGAATATAACTATGGTATTATACAAGTGAGGGAATGTATTGGATATCATTCTTGATTACCCACCTATTTCTTCTTGACTTAACCTAATATCTTTGGGGCTCTGAGCCCGGGGGATTATGTTAATTATGGGGGAGGCCAAAGCAGAAAAACAGAGTGTAAAAAGCTGGGGCCTGCCAAATTCCTTCACAGCCAAGAATGTGAAATGTAATTGGTGCTTTGTCAGAGATTAGCAGTAGAACTTCCTCCTGGCATCAGCTTTCTGCTCTGAGTGGAAAGAATAGGTGATGAATTGGCTCCTGGTAGGAAGAGAGGCCATCTTACCTTCAGGGACAGTACTAATCCTCCTGTCCAACAATGAGGAGGTAACTACATTTGGGAATAAGGTGTAAGTACTTAGATGCAGGAAGAAGAATAAGAAAAAGGACACGGCACTTATAGGAAGCAATAAACCATGACCTAACACATTCCAGAAAGCAAAACAGACTATATTCATAAACAGAATAAAAATAAACCCAATGATAAAACAGTGCTTGCTTGTTTGTTCTGCAGAAAACCACAGAAGACACAGTGGTTGTAGCAACAGTAGTCACAGCCATCAACAGCCATAGTAGTTGTTGTTAGGTGCTGTCGAGTCGGTTCCAACCCATAGTGACCCTATATACCACAGAACAAAACACTGCCCAGTTTTGCACCATGGTCACGATCGTTGTTATGCTTGAGCCCATCATTGCAGCCACTGTTTCAGTCCATCTCGTAGAGGATCTTCCTCTTTTCCACTGACCCTGTACTTTACCAAGCATCATGTCCTCCAGGGACTGATCCTTCCTGACAATATGTCCAAAGCATGTAAGATGCAGTCTTGCCATCCTTGCTTCTAAGGAACATTCTGGTTGTACTTCTTCCTAGACAGATTTTTTGTTCTTTTGGCAGTCCATGGTGTGTATTCAGTATGCTTCACCAACACCACAATTCAGAGACATCAGTTATTCTTCGGCCTTCCTTATTCATTGTCCAGCTTTCACATGCATATGATGCGATTGAAAATACCATGGCTTGGGTCAGGCACACCTTAGTCTTCAAGGTGACGTATTTGTTTTTAAACAGTTTAAAGAGGTCCTTTGCAGCAGATTTACCCAATGCAATGCATCTTTTGATTTCTTGACTCCTGCTTCCGTGGGCATCGATTGTGGATCCAAATAGAATGAAATCCTTGACAATTTCAATCTTTTCTCTGTTTAGCATGATGTTGCTTATTGGTCCAGTTGTGAGGATTTTTGTTTTCTTTATGTAGAGGTGTAATCTATACTGAAGGCTGCAGTCTTTGATTTTCATCAGTAAGTGTTTCAAGTCCTCTTCACTTTCAGCAAGCAAGGTCGTGTCATTTGTATAACGCAGGTTGTTAATAAGTCTTCCTCCAATCCTGATGCCCCGTTCTTCTTCATATAGTCCAGCTTCCCAGATTATTTGCTCAGCATACAAATTGAATAGTTATAGTGAAAGGATACAACCCTGATGCACACTTTCCTGACTTTAAACCACGTAGTATCCCTTTGTTCTGTTTGAACGACTGCCTCTTGGTCTATGTACAGGTTTCTCATGAGCACAATTAAGTGTTCTGGAATTCCCGTTCTTCGCAACGTTATCCAGGATTTGTTATGATCCACACAGTCAAATGCCTTTGCATAGTCAATAAAACACAGGTAAACATCCTTCTGGTATTCTCTGCTTTCAGCCAGGGTCCGTCTGACATCAGCAATGATATCCCTCATTCCACGTCCTCTTCTGAAACTGGCCTGAATTTCTGGCAGTTCCCTGTCGATACACCCCTGCAGCTGCTTTTGAATGATCTTCTGCAAAATTTTACTTGCGTGTGATATTAATGATATTGTTTGTTAATTTCTGCATTTGGTTGTATCACCTTTCTTGGGAATAGGCATAAATATGGATCTCTTCCAGTCCAATGACCAGGTAGCTGTCTTCCAAGTTTCTTCACATAGATGAGTAAGCACTTCCAGAACTGCCTCCATTTGTTGAAACATCTCAATTGATGTTCTGTCAATTCCTGGAGCCTTGTTTTTCAGCAATGCCTTCATTGCAGCTTGGACTTTTTTCCTTCAGTACCATCGGTTCCTGAGCATATGCTACCTGCTGAAATGGTTGAATGTTGACCAATTCTTTTTGGCATAGTGACTGTCATGGATTGAATTGTGTCCCTCCAAAAATATGTGTCAACTTAGTTAGGCCATGATTTCCAGTATCGTATGATTGTCCTCCATTTTGTGATTGTAATTTTGTGTTGAGAGGATTAGGGTGGGATTGTAACACCAGCCTTACTCAGGTCACCTCCCTGATCCAGGGTAAAGGGAGTTTTCCTGGGGTGTGGCCTGCACCACCTCTTCTCTCTCAAGAGATAAAAGGAAAGGGAAGCAAGCAGAGAGTTGGGGACCTCATACCACCAAGAAAGCAGTGCTGGGAGCACAGCACATCCTTTGGTTCCGGGGTCCCTGCGCCTGAGAAGATTCAGGACAAGGACCTTCCTCCAGAGTCGACAGAGAGAAAAAGCCGTCCCCTGGAGCCAACGCCCTGAATTTGGACTTGTAACCTACTAGTCTGTGAGAAAATAAATTTCTCTTTGTTAAAGCCATCCACTTGTGGTATTTCTGTTATGGCAGCACTAGATGACTAGGATAGTGACTCTGTATTCCTTCATCTTCTTTTGATGCTTTTTGGGTCGTTTAATATTTTCCCCATAGAATCCTTTACTATTGCAACTTGCGGCTTGAAGTTTTTCTTCAGTTCTTTCAACTTGAGAAATGCTGAAAGTGTTCTTCCCTTTTGGTTTCCTATCTCCAGCTCTTTGCATGTGCCATTATAATACTTTGTCTTCTCAAGCTGCCCTTTGAAATCTTCTGTTCAGTTCTTTTACTTCATCATTTCTTCCTTTTCCTTTAGTTGCTTGACGTTCAAGAGCAAGTTTCAGAGTGTCTTCTGACATCCGTTTTGGTCTTTTCTTTATTTCCTGTTGTTTTAATGACTTTTTCTTTATGTGTGATGTCCCCTTGATGTCATTCCACGACTCATCTGGCCTTCTGTCATTAGTGTTCAACGTGTCAAATCTATTCTTGAGATCTTCTCTAAATTCAGGTGGAGTATACTCAAGGTCATACTTTGGCCATAGTAGTAGCAAAAACAATAACAAAACACACATGCACAAAACAACCACAAAAAAGTGCACTACTATTTGGCTACCTCTTTGGCATGGATTGAATTGTGTCCCTAAAAAATATCTGTCAACTTGGCTAGGTCATGATTCCCAGTATTGCATGATCGTCTACCATTTTGTCATCTGATGTGATTATCCTATGTGTTGTATGATGTTAATGAGATGGATTAGTGGCAGTTATATTGATGAGATCGCCAAGATTAGATAGTGTCTTAAGCTAATCTCTTTTGAGATATAAAAGAGGGAAGCAAGTAGAGAGACCGGGGACCTCTTACCACCAAGACAGCAGCACTGGGAGCAGAGTGAGTCTGTTGAACCTGGGTTTCCTGTGAGGAGAAGCTCCTAGACCAGGGAAGGATTGATGACAAGGACCCTTTTTCAGAGCCGACACAGAGAGAAAGGCCTCACCTGGAACTAATGCCCTGAATCTGGACTTCTAGCCTACTGGACTGTGAGAGAATAAACTTCTGTTTGTTGAAGCCATTCGCTTGTGGTATTTCTGTTGTAGCAGCAGTAGATGACTAAAAAAAAAAAAAGATGACTAAGACACTATCATATACTGGAAAATGTATTAGGTGCTTTCTGTTATTTAATTTAATAAATATACACAAGACTCTAGGAAGGTAAATGCTACTATTTTCCTCATTTACCTAAGAGGAACTGAGCCAAGGAGGGGCTCAAGTCACTTGCCCAAGACCAGAGAGGTGGTTGGTAGGCAGTGGAGCCAGGAGGCTAACTTTGGGTTGTCTGATTTGAAAAACTATTCTTTTAATTATTTCCAGTTTTAATTTTGGTTTCTGATTCAGTAAGGATACGTTCCATCATGCATCTCTCAGTTTGTCACACTATGGTGGCTTGCATACTGCTGTGATGCTGGAATCTATGCCACCAGTTTTTCAAATACTAGCAGGTTCACCCATCGTGGACAGGTTTCAGTGGAGCTTCCAGACTAAAACAGACTAGGAAAAAGAACCTGGCAAATTACTTCTAAAAATACTGGCCAGTAAAAACCTTATGAATAGCAGCAGAACGTTCTCTGATACAGTGCTGAAAGATGAGCCCCCCACGTTGGAAGGCACTCAAAAGATGACTGGGGAAGAACTGCCACCTCAAAGTAGAGTTGATGACATGGATGGAGTCAAGCTTTCAGGACCTTCATTTGTTGATGTGGCATGACTCAAAATGAGAAGAAACAGCTACAAACATCCATTAATAATAGGAATGTGGAATTGCAAAGTATGACTCTAGGAAAATTGTAGGTTGTCAAAAATGAAATGGAGTGCTTGATGATAGATATCTGAGGCAATAGTGAGCTGAAATGGACTGGTATTGACCATTTTGAATCATATGGTCTACTATGCTGGGAATGACAAATAGAAGAGGAACAGCATCACATTCGTTGTCAAAAAGAAAATTTCAAGATCTATCCTGAAGTACAATGCTGTCAGTGACAGGATAATATCCATTCACCTACAAGGAAGACCAGTTAATACGACTATTATTCAAATATACGCACCAACCACTAGGGCCAAAGATGAAGAAATAGAAGATTCTTATCAGCTGCTGCAGTCTGAAATTGATCGAACATGCAGTCAAGATGCACTGATAATTACTGGCGATTGGAATGCAAAAGTTGGAAACAAAGAAAAGGGATCAGTAGTTGCAAAATATGGCCTTGGTGTTGGAAACAATGCTGGAGATCAAATGATAGAATTTTGCAAGACCAACGACTTCTTCATTGCAAATACCTTCTTTCACCAACATAAACGGCAACTATACACATGGACCTCACCAGATGGAACACACAGAAATCAAATTGACTACATCTGTGGAAAGAGACGATGGAAAAGCTCAATATCATCAGTAAGAACAAGGCCAGTGGCCGACTGTGGAACAGACAATCAATTGCTCATATGCAAGTTCAAGCTGAAAGTGAAGAAAATCAGAGCAAGTCCACGAGAGCCAAAATATGACCTTGAGTATATCCCACCTGAATTTAGAGACCACCTCAGGAATAGATTTGACACATTGAACACTAAAGACATATATGAAAAAGGTAAATGCTATTAAAAAATGTTTTAAAAAAGAGGAAGAACCACAACAAGATGGATTGACACAGTGGCTGCAACAATGGGCTCAAACATAGCAATGATTGTGAGGATAGTGCAGGACAAGACAAGTGTTTTGTTCTGTTGTGCATAGAGTCACAGTGAGTCAGAATTGACTTGAGGGCACCTAACAACAACTACAAAGTTGCATTCTCACCCCACATCTCCCAGGAAACTTTTCCTTCCTGTACTTAGAGAATTTGTCCTTAGAGCCCCTGCCCTTTCTCGCTCCCAACCCCATCCCCACCGAGATAATATGACCAAAGATCCTTCTTAGAAACCGTTTCCTCAGGACTCTCAGCTCCTTGGGCTTTCCCCATAGAAAGGCCTTAGTTCTAGTTACTTTCCTAACTTATAAGGTGTTGGGATCCCTGAAAAAATGTTACCTTTGTTACTTAATCACAGAGCTGGATATTGTTCTGAGGTGTCCTTTCCCATTGATGCTCTCATACAGAATTCTCCAGGTCCTTGTCCTCGGGGCTATTTCCTGGTTCTTTTCTGTATTCTTTCCCTACTCCCTAACCCTCGACCTCATTCCCCCACAGAATATAGAAGTAATATAGGCTCTTCTTCAGTGCTTTTTGCTCTTTCCCTTGGGTCCTTGCTTCTTCAGGTGACCATCTGCCTTTTCTGAATGTGGAACCGGGTTTTTATCCTTTTGTCATCAAAAGTCCTGTTTCAGGATAACTTCTTTCTCAGAACAGTACCCTTCGTGGCCTTAGCTGTCAGTTTTGATCCCCTCCCTCTCCTAGCAGAGATTCCTTGCTCTGTATGTATCCGTTCTCCCAGAAAGAAAGGTCTTGGAGAGGAATGCTTATGTCAAACTTGATTTTCAAAAGGGGCTAAATGTGCCCTGAAGTCTGGCCTGATTCTAAAGAAGGCATTATCTTTCACTGGCTTGCCCTCCACCCTTTCCCCTTACATAATCTTGTGGTTGTGAAAGGCAGTGAAAAGCCCTGGACTAGGAATCAGGAAAGCTGAGTTCTAGTACTGGCTCTGCCATCCATTAGCTGCATAATTTGGGGCAGAGCAGCCTTTACATGCCTCTATTAACGCTGCCTACCTTTACGATAAAGGCTAATAACTGACTCTGCATGTTCCTCTCTTGTTAGTTGCTGTCTAGTTGATTCGAACTCATGGTAACCGCGTGTTTTTCAGAGTCCCACAACGGCAAACATGGCACTTGCCCTCACAGAACTTACACTCCCCCCACCCCCTTTCTATTGGCTGACTACTGCTTGTCCCTTAAGATTCAGCCCAAGCATCTCCCGCCTCAAGGAAGCCATTACTGACCCATGCTCTAGGATCCAGATGACTTGGTTCAGGTGTTCCTCCTCTCTGTACTCTGAGCATTTTGTTCATACTTTCATCGTAGCAGTTCTGTGTAACCATCAGGCTCCCCACCAAACTGTAAGCTTTGAGGGTGGGTGCTGTACCCTGTTCATTTTTTCTTTTTTATACCCAGCACAGGGCTTGGTACACAATAGTTTTTGAGACAAAATAATTGAATGAATAGTACCCTCTGGTGGCTAACAGTTATAAGTACAATCTTCGATACATCATAAGGGTGAGAAAATGACAACCAGGAAAGATAACTTTTTTATCTTTTAACATTGCTAAAGAACCATTCCAGAATATGTGGTTTCCTAGGATCTAGGAGCAGCTTTCCAAATATTTCATAATACAAGCCAATATTTAAATAACAGAAGAGATAAAAGAAAGTCATTTTTAGTAATAGTGTAAAAAGAAAAATGTAAGGGAAATTTGCTTCATGTAATGAAAAAATGCTACATGGTACGCAGTTTTTCATTATACCTTTATTTCAGGGCCGACCCACATCTATTTATTCATTCATTCAACAAATGATTATTGACCATCTACAGTGATGGTGTGTCAGGCACTGTTCAGGTGTTAGGGATACTGTAGTGAACAAAACAAAGTCCTTAACCTCAAGAAGCTTACATTCTAATGGGGGGAGATGCACAATAAACAAACACACATATATATGGGGATGATAAGTACTATGGAGAAAAGTAAAGTCCAGTACAGAGTAGGGCATGTGTGTGTGCACGCGCACGCGTTTGTGTGTTGAGATGACATTTCAGCAAAGGCCTGAAGAACATTTTAGTTATAATTTTGGAAAACCTCAAAAATGTTGATTCACAAGACCTGCCTAAAACATGGAAACTCTTATCTCCAGAGAGTTTTATATCTTTCTAGGATTTATAAGCAAGTGCTATGCTTCACAAAAAAGCAGCAGAGTGAAAAGAGCCCTGGACAGGAAGTCAAAAGATCTGGCTGTAGCCCTGTCCTGTCTTTTATTAATAACATGATTTGGGAGGAAGCCCTTCCCCTCTCTAGGCCTCATATTTCCAACTGAAAAATAAGGGGGCAGGACTAAATGATTTCTTCAGTCTTTTACAGCTCCAATAATTCCATGGCTCTGAGGAGATGGAAAGGTTGTTTCTGGCTCATTTCATGTAGAATTTATAGCTATACACACAGAATAAACCAGAACCAAACCCATTGCCATCGAGGTGGTTCATACACATAGAATACTGGGCTCAAAACCTACATTGTATTTCTGCCATTTTTTCTTTCATGTTCTAAACAGTTACCTTGTGAGGAAAGAGAACACGAGAGATAGAGTAACCTAACCCCAAGGCTATAAAAAGACTTGGAGGTCTGATCTCTGAGGAGAAAGGACTCTAAAACCAATACAGAATTGTCACATGGCACAGGTTCGTTCCTAAGCCATGCATATTGGCCAAATCATCCTCTCCTTCCCTCTTCAATATTTTCATTGGTTCGATCCAGGCTGACGCATAGAGTATATGAGTGTGTGCATACACATATGTGTAAATGTGTGTATTGTCTATATTTTCTAAATATCTTACATCATCTGCATTTCTATTTTTTTTTTCAAAAGCCATGCAGGAAATACTCAAAATGTTTGCAATGCTTAACTCTAGGGAATGTGATTATCTTGAGAGGATACTCTAAGAGGAAAATAAGTACGTTTGTGAGCACGGTCTCTCTCTCTCTCTCTCTCTCTCTCTCTGTAAAATAGTGGTTAAAATGATGGACATATGGCAGACTGCCTGGGTGCAAATCTTGGCTCTGTCACTTACTAGCTGCATGACCCTGGGCAAGTTACATAACCTCTATGTTTCTCAGTTTCTTCTGTAAAATGGGAATGATAATAATAGCGCCTATCTCACAAATGTAAACGAGGGGGTTGTATAAAATATAGCTATGTAAAATGTTCCCTAATATGTAGTTTTTCATTATACTTTTATTTCTATATTCTCATAGTGAAATACAGTGATTCCACTAGCACAGAGAATAGTACCTAGCACATCACCAGCACTATAAAAGTGTTAACTAGTATTTAGTCTTCCCACAACTTGATGGGAAACTTGTCAGAAGTCAATGTCTATCAAGTCAATGATTTGGGCGGGGAGGCCTCTGACAGCATGGATCCCTGAACCCAATTCATTAGGATTCTTTACTCCTAGAGATGGCTTTCCTGCCACTTCCCCATCCACACTACTTTTCTACCTTCAACACTTCCATCCCCCTCCTACCTCCGTCTCCCTACCTATTCATCCCACCTACTCCAAAAAAAAAAAAAAAAAAAGCACTCAGGCAGTAGAGCGGCAGGTTGTTTAACTATGTCTCTGTAATTTTTTTCCACCCAAGCTGCAATTACTTCAGTACTAAGCCCGTTCCCGTCGAGTTGATTCTGACTCATAGCGATCCTGTAGGACAGAGTAGAACTGCCCCATAGAGTTTCCAAGGAGCACCTGGTTAAGCAGCCGACCTCTTAACCACTACGCCACCAGGGTTTCCGTACGGGGGAGTAACAATCCTACTAGTACTTTCATATATCTCTTAGACATTTAAGCGACCATCTTCTCCCAAATCAAACGGATAAAATCCATTAAAAAAAACCCAGTGAAGCTTTATTTACTTTTATGTAAAGCTGGTGGTGTAGTGGAAACCTTGGTGGCATAGTGGTTAAGTGCTACAGCTGCTAACCAAAAGGTCGGCGGTTCACATCCACCAGGCACTCCTAGGAAACTATGGGGCAGTTCTATTCTCTCCTATAGGGTCACTATGAGTTGGAATTGACTCAATGGCAGTGGGTTTGGGTTTGGTTTTGGTTATGTAAAGCTAACAGGAGAGTCTTTGAAATGTTGCAGTGTTTTGCTTTGGGAAAAATAAAACAGATTGTCTCTTCTTCCTTTTATGTACTTGAACCTTCCTGATACAACAGGGCTGTGTTATAGTATGGTGCGTGTGGTGGTGATGGTGTGTGTGTGTGGGGGGGGCGGTGGTGTGTGTGTGTGGCGGTGGTGTGTGTGTGTGGCGGTGGTGTGTGTGTGTGAGAGAGAGAGAGACAGAGAGAGAGAGTGCCCTTAATGTGTGACCTGGATTAATACCTCAGCTTTGATCTTTATATACCATGCCAACACAGTGGGTGCAATGTCTCTTTCGTAAACATTGCACTTTTTTGAGTGCATCATTATAAGAAAGCAGTGAATTCTTTGCAGCTCAGGAAGGATTTACCCCTGACTTTTTCTTCTCATCTCCTTTGCACAGAAAGTGACTGCATGTTAAATGAAGCCCAACTCAGCCTCTTTTCTCTGATGTTATCCAGTCTGAAGGGGTCCTGGTGGCACAGTGGTTAAAGCACTCAGCTGTTAGCTGATAGGTCGGTGGTTCGAACCCACCAGCCGATGTGGCAGTCAGCTTCCGTAAGGATTTACAGCCTTACAAACCCTATGGGGCAGTTCTACTCAGTCCTGGGTCGGAATAGACTTGATGACTTCAGTCTGAGGAGGTGAGATAGCGATCACCTGAGTGGCCATGGGCAATGATGGGAAGTGCGAAGTTTGTTGTGTCCTCCCACTTCTTTGAGTACTGTGCCTGCCTTCTCTCTCCACCTTGTTCTTGAGTAAGGTGTTAAATAACAATGCCAAGGGGCAAAATGGACTTGATGGCAACTAACAATAACAAGGTGTTATTAGCAGTCCCTGGGTGGTGGAAACGACTAAGAGCTGAGCTATTAACTGAAAAGTTGATGGTTAGAATCCACCCAGAGGTTCCTTGGAAGAACGGTCTGGTAATCTCCTTCTGAAAGTTTACAGCCATTGAAAACTCAAACCCCAGGGAGTGCAGAACTACTCTGAAACACATGGGGTTGCCATGAGTCAGAATTGACAGCAACAGGTTTCGTTTTTTGTTGTTGTTGTTTAAGGTGTTATTAGTATTAAGATACCGGAAAAAAAAAAAAAAAAAAACAGGGCTTCAAACTCCTGCTGAGAATTTGCACTTCTAACAAAGCTCCCAGAAAGCTAGACTTAAGAATGATCCAGGGATCTTGTTAAAATATTGATTCTGATTCAGTATATCTGGTATGGAAATGCAAATTCCCAGCAGGGAACTTGTTAGAAATGTAAACTCTCGGCAGGGGTTTGAACTGGAACTGGTCGGTTTGAAGCCCTGAAAGAAACCAAACCCATTGCCATCAGTTGATTCCAACTCATAGCGAACCTATAGGACAGAGTAGGACTGCCCCATAGGGTTTCCAAGGCTGTAATCATCTGTCAGGCTGATCTGCTTTACCCAAACATGTTCTCTACTTTCCTGCCTATGCTTTTGCTCACGCTACTCATATCATTCCCTCTACTTGGAATTCACTCCCTGTAAATTTCTGTCTAATTTGGCTCATCCTTCAAGACCAGTTCAGCTTCAGGAAACCTTCCACAGTTCTCTTATGGTACTTTTCCACAGGCAGAAATAGTTTTCCCTTCCCTATCCCCAGAGGCACCTTGGTAAACAGGCCTGGCCATCTGCTTTGGAAAGGTCACATTCTTGAAAACCCAAGGAGTAGTTCTACCCTGCACACATGAGTTGGATTCGTCATGGGTTTGAATTGACTCAATGGCAATTAACAACTACAACATGCTCTCTTAGACCTTTGTTTGTATTTTTGTTACATTACATTCTACAATATTCCTTAGATTGTAATCTTCTCCACTAGATCGTAAGTGCCTTGAGGGCAGAAGCTGAAAATATTTGTCGTTGTTGTTAGGTGCTGTTGAATCGGTTCCGACTCATAGCAACCCTATGCACAACAGAACGAAACACTGCCAAGTCCTGTGCCATCGTTACAATCCTTGTTATGCTTGGGCCCGTTGTTGCAGCCACTGTGTCAATCCATCTCCTTGAGGGTCTTCCTCTTTTCCGCTGACCCTGTAATTTACCAAGCATGATGTCCTTCTCCAGGGACCGATTCGTCCTGACAACATGTCCAGAGTAAGATGCAGTCTCGCCATCCTTGCTTCTAAGGAGCATTCTGGTTGTACTTCTTCCAAGACAGATTTGTTTGTTCTTTTGGCAGTCCATGGTATATTCAATACTCTTCGCCAGCACCTCAATTCAAACACTTCAACTCTTCGGTCTTCCTTATTCATTGTCCAGCTTTCACGTGCACATGATGAGATTGGCAATACCATGGCTTGGGTCAGACGCACCTTAGCCTTCAAGGTGACATCTTTGCTTTTCAATACTTTAAAGAGGTCCTTTGCAGCAGATTTGCCCAATGCAATGCGTCTTTTGATTACTTGACTGCTGCTTCCGTGGGTGTTGATTGTGGATCCAAGTAAAATGAAATCCTTGACAACTTCAGTCTTTTCTCCATTTATCATGATGTTGCTTATTGGTCCAGTTGTGAGGATTTTTGTTTTCTTTAGGTTGAGGCGTAATCCATACTGAAGGCTGTGGTCTTTGATCTTCATTAGTAAGTGCTTCAAGTCCTCTTCACTTTCAGCAAGCAAGGTAGTGTCATCTGCATAACGCAGGTTGTTAACGAGTCTTCCTCCAATCCTGATGCCCTGTTCTTCTTCATATAGTCCAGCTTCCCGGATTATTTGCTCAGGATACAGATTGAATAGGTATGGTGAAAGGATACAACTCTGACGCAAACCTTTCCTGACTTTAAATCACTCAGTATCCCCTTGTTCTGCCCGAACAACTGCCTGTTGATCTATATACAGGTGTCTCATGAGCACAAGTAAGTGTTCTGGAATTCCCATTCTTCACAATGTTGTCTATAATTGGTTATAATCTATGCAGTCAATAAAACACAGGTAAACATCCTTCTGTTATTCTCTGCTTTCAGCCAGGACCCATCTGACATAAGCAATGGTATCCCTGGTTCCACGTGCTCCTCTGAATCCAGCCTGTATTTCTGGCAGTTCCTGTGGCTATACTGCTGCAGCTGCTTTTGAATGATCTTCAGCAAAATTTTACTTGAGTGTGATATTAATGTCGATAATTTTTGCATTCAGTTGTATCACCTTTCTTGGGAATAGGTATAAATATGGATTTCTTCCAGTTGGTTGGCCAGGTAGCTGTATTCCAAGTTTCTTGGCATAGACGAATGAGTACTTGCAGCACTGCATCCTTTTGTTGAAACACCTCAGTTGGTATTTTGTCAATTGCTAGAGCCTTGTTTGTCGTCAATGCCTTCAGTGCAGCTTGGGCTTCTTCCTTGATCATATGCTATGTCTTGAAATGGTTGAATGTCGACTAATTCTTTATCATCATTATATCCCTCTCAGGGAATATAGTGCCTTGCAAGTGGTTGTTGTCGTTGTTAGTTGCTGTCCAGTTGATTCCAACTCATAGGAACCCTATGTACGACAGAATGAAACACTGCCAGATCCTGCATCATCCTCACAATTGTTGCTATGTTTGAGCCCATTGTTGCAGCCACTGTGTCAATCCATCTCATTGAGGGTTTTCCTCTTTTTCGCTGACCCTCTCTTTACCAAGCATGATGTACTTCTCCAGGGACCAATTCCTCCTTATAGCATGTCCAAAGTATGTGAGACATAGCCTCACCATCCTTGCTTCTAAGGAACATTCTGGCTGTACTTCTTCCAAGACACATTTGTTCATGGTAGGCACTGAATAAATGTTTGCTTGAAATAAAAGCTCTTTCAAATGATCTTTAATGCTGGAATTGCAGAATCTCCTAGGTGAGAGGAGAAGGTCTATTTGGGCAAAAGATTTCAGGGAATAAACTAGGTTGGCATTGACTATGTAAGGAGTGGAAGAACTAAGATGGAGAAGCCAATGAGGAGTTGCTACATAAATGAATCCCACTTGAGCCTGGGCATAGGGCTTATGAACATATATATCGTTCCACCTGAACAGGAAATCTACAGTCCCTTGTGTCCTCCTGCAGAGGACTATTGGATGTTACTGAGCAGAGGGGCGTGTGTGAATGGGGAAGTTTCTCATGCGGTTGGATTGGAGGGAAGGCTGATGAACTTTAAACTCAGGAATAAAAGACCTATGGAATAAGAGTATGGGAGATTTCCCCAAAACTATCAAATACAACTCTTTGAAAGAAGCTAAGGGTAAAAAAAAGGTCTAGTCCATTTACATTTCAATATGTAATAGAAGCAATTACCAGATTACTTTTTGTGGCTTCTTAAACCTTTGTAACTTGTGGCTTTTGACATCTCCTACATATTTATTTCCTTGTACTGACCCTCAGTAAAACCATAAAACAGGGGACTTGTGTGCTTGTATTAGGGAAGTATGGAAATTGGGGAAGACTGGGTCTTACTTTGCAGTCTGTCTTTGGGCTGGGAGAAGAACTTCGGGAAATAGGATGGGCAGTTGGAAAAAAAATTCAAGTGAAATTCTTGCTGCCTTTGGTAAGAAAGTAAAAAGCACAAAGCAGAGACGAGGACCTGGAGACCTAACAGGAAGGTCTATGTTCCCTAGTGCTTAGGCCTTGGAAGATGGGGGTTGAGACCCTTAGTCATAAAAGTCTTTTGGGATGGGTAGATTTACACAAGTAGGATGCCAAGATTACCCTAAGGGTGTTTTCAGGGAGGATAAATTTTTCTACAGACATAGAGACATTTAGTCAAACCCACTATCCCAAAACAAAGAACAAAGGGCAAATAAACAGCCGTGAAGTCTTCCACAAACCAAATGAACAAAGAATGCTTATCAAGGTAACTCCAGTTTTTTTCTACTAAGGGTTAATAAGTAAGTCAAATAACTCACTGTATTTTAAAACAAAACTGCAGGCAAATAACACGGCTTTCAATTGTCTTCCAAGCAATTTTCGCTGTTTTATTCACATCATGAAGACAGTTTTTCCCTGGAGTATTTCCTGTGCAGAAAACACTTAAGGATCCTGATCTTTTAGGCTATTTCTTGATATGGAAAAACTTTAATGTCACTGCTTTACCTTTAGTTTGGGGTTTTGTCTCTTCAACTAACTTTTCACTCTGTTAGTTATGTCTGGTAGTTATGTCTGGTTGTTTCATCTCACCCAAGGTGACTGTCCAAACCCTTCTCACCCTAGCTCCGTCACATCAACCTACATTTTTCTCTACAAAATACATTTACTATAGAATATTTTCTAATGTTTAGCATTCTTGTTTTGATTTTTTAAAATTGCTAAATCAGTCAATAATTATTTGTTAAGTGTAAGGCAATGTGCCAGTTACAGTGGGAGGTATAAAACCTTTGCTGAAGGAGCTTGTAGTCAAAGAGTTTTGAACAAGGAAGTGCTTCTCATATTTGAGCTTTCCTTTCTATTCTTGTTACCTACTTTGCTAGGCCCTGATCACTTTTCAGTAGTCTCTTAAATCATCTCTGAGCTTATTATTGTTGTTAATAGCTGCCTTAGAGGCCCTAACTCATGGTGACCACATGCACAACTGTATTGGACTGTTGTGATCCATAGACTGATTTTTTTCCAGTAGATTGCCAGGCCTTTCTTCCTAGTCTTTCTTAGTCTGGAAGCTTTGGTGAAACCTATTCAGCATCATAGCAACATGCAAGCCTGCATTCACAGACAGGTAGTTGCTGGTCCTGAGATACCTTGGCTGGGAATCTAACCCACATGGAAGGTGAGAATTCTACCACTGAACCACCACTGCCCTGAGCTTACTATTACAACCCAACCACAATCAAAAATAATTCCAGTTCATCCTAAAACAAAACAATTAACTATGGTTATTTCCCCACCACCTGCCCTCTTTTACCCCCTAAATGTTTTCTATGATACTATATTGCCTAAACAATAAGCTGCAGTTTTGGTAAGCTTGGCTTGAAATGTCCCTCTTCCCATTTTGTATGTGTTAGACAAGCCCCACCTCATTCATACATCTTATCTCCACTTTCCCAAAGAAAGTGATCTTTCCTTTCAATTTTCTGTAGATTATAGTTTATATTACTCATTCAATATTTAATTTATGCTACTTTGACTTGTTTGTCATTTTATTTGCCAGATGCCAAATTTTTTGAGGACTGGACCTTAGCATAATGCTTTGTACACAAAAGATGCTTAACACATGTTTGATGATAAAGATGGTGGTGATTTCTCCTGGCTTCAGGGTAGAGGAGGAAGGATTATGAGGTTGGGTGGCAAAAGAAAGACTGTGGAAGTAGGGAGATCAGTAGTCCAAAAGGGTTACCAGAGGTCTCAACCTATCATGGGTTCCTTGGTCCAGATCCTTACTGAATTCCCAGAAAAACTTTAAAAAGACTGAAAGCAGGAGTTTGGAACTGATGTAAATTTATGCGGGTGATGAGGGAGAAGTAGAAGTCACAGTTAACTAAAGTTTGAACCTGAGTAACTGCAGTGATGATAATCACGTTAGCAAAAGGTTAGAAAATCAGGGGTGGAGGTCAGGTTTGAAGGGAATATGATCAGCTTGTTTTTAGGCATACTGAGTTTAGGGTAACTTAGGTAAGCAAGTGGACATGTTTAGCAAGCAGTAGGAGATACTTTTATTTTCATTCAATTAAATTCAACAAATATTTACTGAACATCTACTATGAGCCTATCACTATGCTGTAGATAGGTACAGTCAAATAAGATACAATCTCTGTGAAACCAAATGGTTAATACCTACCCTAGACCACAAATGAGAAGGCTGGGGGTGGGGTGGAGGGAGGGAAGGTAGATTAATGGAAACAGAATAACCAAAATGGAAATAACGAGAATGCTGATATATCATGAAGAATGTAACCAATGTCACTGAACAATACGTATAGAAATCGCTCAATGAGAACATAATTTCCTGTGTAAACTTTCACCAAAAAATACAACAAAATCTTAAAAAAAAAAAAAGATATACTCTGGCCACCAGGAACTTATGTTTTAGTGGAGAAAACAGAATAATAAATTACTATGACATAAATCCTCACAACTGGACCAATAAGCAACATCATGGTAAATGGAGAAAATATCAAAGTTGTAAAGGATTTCATTGTACTTGGTTCCACAATTGACACTCATGGAAGCAGCTGTTAAAAAAACCAAACGACGCATTGCGTTGAGCAATCTGCTGCAAAAGATCTCTTTAAAGTGTTGAATAGCAAATATGTCACTTTGAAGACTAAGGTGTGCCTGACCCAAGCCATGGCGTTTTCAATCACCTCATATGCTTGTGAAAGCTGGACAATGAATAAGGAAGACCGAAGAAGAATTGATGTCTTTGAATTATGGTGTTGGTGAAGAATATTAAATATACCATGGACTGCCAAAAGAACGATCAAGTCTTTCTTGGAAGAAGTAAAGCCAGAATGATACCTTAGAAGCAAGGATGGTGAGACTTCATCTCATATACTTTGGACATTATCAGGAGAGACCAGTCCCTGGGGAAGGACATTGTGCTTGGCAAAGTAGAGGGTCAGTGAAAAAGAGGAAGACCCTCAACAAGATAGATTGACAGTGGCTACAGCATTGGGCTCAAGCATAACAATGATAGTGAGGATGGTGCAGGACCTGGCAGTGTTTCGTTCTGTGGTACATAGGGTCGCTATGAGTCGGAACCAATTCGATGGCACGTAACAAGAACAACATAGCATAAAGTAATAAACACTATAATTGAATTAAATATAAAGTGATAAAATGCTTGGGAATACAAATAAGGGGTTGCCATCAATGCTAGAGGCCGTAATACACGGTATAAATAGCATATAAACCATAACTAGCAATACAGAAACACCAGAAGATAAGCTAGATAACTGGGATCATCAAAAGGATTCACCAAAAGAGTAAAAAGAGAACCTACAGATTGGGACAACAAAGGTCTAATCTCTAAAATCTATAGGAAAATCCAACACCTATAAAATAAAAAGACAAATAATCCAATAAAAAAATGGGCAAAGGATATAAACAGACACTTCACCAAAGAAGACATTCACGCAGCTAAAAGACACATGAGGAAATGCTCGAGATCACTAGCCATTAGAGAAATGCAAATTAGAACTAGAATGATATACCACCACCGGCCCCCCCACCCCCCCCGCATTACTGGCACTAATTAAAAAAAAAAAAACAGAAAGTAACAAATGTTGGAGAGGCTACGGGAGTTTGGAACTCTGATGCACTGCTTGTGGGAATGTAAAATGGCTCAACCGTTTTGGAAAACGATATCGCACTTCCTTAAAAACCTAGAAATAGAAATACCATATGTTCCAGCAATTCCACCCCTAGGAATATATCCTAGAGAAATAAGAGCTGCCACATGAATAGATATGTGCACACCCATGTTCACTGCAGCATTATTCACAATAGCAAAAGATGAAAACAACCTTAAGTGCCCATCAACAGTTGAATGGATAAACAAACGCACTATGGAATGCTACACGACAATAAAGAACAATGATGAATCTGGGAAACATCTCACAACATGGATGAATCTTGAGGGCATTATGCTGAGTGAAGCAAGTCAATCACGAAAGGACAAATATCTGTATGAGACCACTATTATAAAAACTCATGAAAAGGTTTACACACAGAAAGAAAAAATCTTTGATGGTTACTAGGCAAGGGAGGGGTGTAGAAGGAAAAACACTAACTAGACAATAGATAGGTGCTAACTTTGGTGATGCAGATGACACAACCTTGCTTGCTGGAAGTGAAGAGGACTTGAAGCACTTACTGATGGAGATCAAAGACCACAGCCTTCAGTACGGATTACACCTCAACACAAAGAAAACAAAAATCCTCACAACTGGACCAATGAGCAACATCATGATAAACGGAGAAAAGATTGAAGGTGCCAAGGATTTCATTTTACTTGGATCCACAACCAACAGCCACGGAAGCAGCAGTCAAAAAATCAAAAGATGCATTAGATCGGGCAAATCTGCTGCAAAGGACCTCTTCAAAGTGTTGAAAAGCAAAGATGTCACCTTGAAGACAAAGGTGCATCTGACCCAAGCCATGGTGTTTTCAGTTGCCTCCTATGCATGTGAAAGCTGGACGATGAATGAAGACCGAAGAACTGATGCCTTTAAATCCCGGTGTTGGAGAATACTGAATGTGCCAGGGACAGCCAAAAGAATGAACAAATCTGTCTTGGAAGAAGTACAACCAGAATGCTCCTTAGAAACAAGGATTGCAAGACTACGTCTCACATACTTTGGACATGTTGTCAGGAGGTACCAGTCCCTGGAGAAGGACACCATGCTTGGTAAAGTAGAGGGTCAGCGAAACAGAAGAAGACCCTCAATGAGCTAGATTGACTCAGTGGCTGCAACAATGACCTTAAGCATAACAATGATTGTGAGGATGGTGCAGGGCCCGGCAGTGTTTCATTCTGTTGTATATAGGATCCCTATGAGTTGGAACTGACTCGATGGCACCTAACAACAACTTTGATGAAGGGTAAGACAGTACACAATACTGGGGAAGCCAGCACAATTGGACCAAGGTGAGGTCATGGAAGCTTTATAGACACATCCAAACTCCCTGAGGGACAGAATTACTGGACTGAGTGCTGGGGACCATGGTCTCAGGAGACATTTATCTCAGTTGGAATAACATAGTTTATAAAGACAATATTTTACATCCTACTTTGGTGGGTAGTGTCTGGGGCCTTAAAAGCTTGTAAGCAGCCATCTAAGATATACTCCACTGGTCCCACCCCTTCTGGAGCAAAGGAGAATGAGGAAAGCCAAAGACACCAGGGAAAGATTAGGCCAAAGGACTAATGGACCACAACTACCACAGCTTCTACCAGACTGAGTCCTGCACAACTAGATGGTGCCTGGCTACCATCATTGACTGCTCTAACAGGGGTCATATTAGAGGGTCTTGGACAGAGTTGGAGAAAAATGTAGAACAAAATTCTAACTCATAAAAGGAGACCAAACTTACTGGTCTGCCAGAGACTGGAGAAACTCCTAGAGTGTGGTCCCCAGACACCCTTTTAACTCAGTACTGAAATCACTCCTGAGGTTCACCCGTCAGCCAAAGATTAGACAGGCCCATAAAAGAAAACTAGACTAAATGGGCATACCAACTCAGGGGCAAGGACAAGAAGGCAAGAAGGGGACAGGAAAGCTGGTAACAGGAAACCCAAGGTCAAGAAGGGAAGAGTGTTGACATGTTGTGAGGTTGGCAACCAATGTCACAAAGCAATATGTGTATTAATTGTTTAACGAGAAACTAATTTGCTCTGTAAACCTTCATCTAAAGTACAATAAAATGCTCGTAATAAAAAAACAAAAATAGGGGACTGCCAAAGAGTAAGAACGCATACTCTGTTAAAAATAAAAGCTAAGAGATTTACTGAAGTTTTAAGACGGTTTGGACCAGGGACACATTTGATCTCACAAAGTTGAAATCAAATGCTCCAAAATGGTAGAGTCACAGAGGTGTATTTATGAGGTAAAGATTAGGTAAGCCGGAGGCAGGATAGCTGGGGGGGGGGGGGCTTTACAGTGATTGGTTGGAAACACGAATGTGGGCTATTGAGATTAGGCAGTTTAAATACATGACTAAGGGAGGTTTTAAGGGGTAGGCCCAAGATAATTATGTTAAAACATTTCCTGAGGGCCGCTGAGGGGATTCCTGATAAAGGTCTTTGGTCAAGACCCTCCCTCACGAACATTCTTTCCGTATCTTCAGTTTAACCACAGAGAAAGATGTTTCTTTTGTTATGTGCTTAAGTCCCTATAAAGGCTGGACGGTTGTATGGGAAATAAGCAGAAGCTTGGACCTGGGGCCAATCATTCTGATCCCAGTCAGGTGCCTTGAATTTTGGAACTCTCACACAGGACCAAATTAGTACGAGCCTAAATTAAGTTCAGTGAGCCCTGGTGGTGCAAACGGTTAAGCACTAGCTGTTAATGGAAAGGTTACTGGTTCAAACCCGCCCAGCAGTTCTGCGGGAGAAAAACCTGGAAATCTGCTTCCATAAAGATTACAGCCAAGAAAACCTTATCGGTCAGTTTTACTTTGTCACATGGAGTTGCCATGAGCCAGAATCTACTCTACAGCACCTAACACAAGAATAAATTAAGTCCAAGCACCAAATTCCAAGAAACAAGGTACTATACTATTGTATACTGCACCATCATCAGCTTAAAAAAGAAACTACAAATAGTAAGTTTCTATATTTCCAGATACTCTTAAGTAAGGACATAGGGAGAACTAGATGAATCTCATATTCTCAGCTGAGTGGGTGTTCTTTGAGAGGGTAAGAGCTGGTAAATTAGATTCAATTTAGTAAAAAGGCCAGAATGTTCAATCCGAATAAGTACTTCTGTCAGAATAATAAGCTCCCACTGTGGCGTTCCCCTGGAAAGTGAAAGTAAAGCAAAATAAGGTTGTCCTCAGCAAATGTATTTTATTTCCGTTAAGTAAGAAACAGAAAATTAGCAAGCAGAAACCTTAGAGGATGAGAAAGGAGGCTGCAGAGACCAGTATTTTGCTGGAGTTGGAGTATGCGGAGAACACTTTGGGGAGGGATCCCATTGCCGTCTATTCTGACTCATAGTGACCCTAGAGGACAGAGTAGAACTGCCCCATAGGGTTTTCCAAGGAGCGGCTGGTGGATTCAAACTGCTGACCTTTTGGTTGGTAGCCAACCGCTTAACCATTGCACCACCAGGGCTCCCTGAGGAGGATAGCAATTGGAAATGGAGTCCTACCTTGCAAATGAAGCACATTTAGCTCGGTTTTGCTGCTCTCAAATCCATTGTCTGTTCCTCAGCCTTCTAGAGCTGTGCTCAAGTGATTTTTGAATAGACACTTAGAATGATTGTGCTTCCCTGTGTGACTGCTCTGTGTGCTGCTGAAATGGAACTGACCTCGTCCACACACTCAGACAGCCCAGGAGTTTCGGTTGACAGAACTTGGTTTGAATTCTGGTTTTACTACTTATTAACTGTGTGATTTTGAGCAAGCCACTAATTCTCTGAGCCTCAGTTTCGTTATCTGTGAAATGGGAATAATAATGTTTCCTATGTCATAAAGTTGCTATTGATAATTAGATGAAATAATGTGAAGTGCTTAATTTTCACTTTATGCTTCGGCAACCCACCGATTGCTTGCTCTCATTTTAGTCCTTCCTGGGTGCTTTGTGGAGCCCTGGTGGCGCGATGGTTAAGAGCTCAGGCTGCTAACCAAAAGGTCGCCGGTTTGAATCTACCAGCAGCTCCTTGGAAACCCTATGGGGCAGTTTTACTCTGTCCTATAGGGTTGATATGAGTCAGAAGCTACTTGACGGCAACAGGTTTGTTTTGTTTTGTTTTTTTTGGGTGCTGAGCACCATCTAATATCAATAGAGATGAGAAGAAGGAGAAATCAGTAAATTGAAAAGACAATGAGGAATGGTGGCTTTTTTCCCCCTTACATCCCACCCTGACTGTCTTGGTCATCTAGTGCTGGCATAACAGAAATACCACAAGTGGATGGCTTTAACAAAGAGAAATTTATTCCCTCACAGTCTAGTAGGTTACAAGTCCAAACTGAGGGCATCAGCTCAGCTCCAGGGGAAGGCTTTCTGTCTTTGTCAGCTCTGGATGAAGGTCATTGTCCTCAATTTTCCCATGGTCGAGGAGCTTCTCAGGTGCAGGGACCTCGTGTCCAAAGGACGCACTCTGCTTCTGGTGCTGCTTTCTTGGTGGTATGAGGTCCCCAACTCTCTGCTTGCCTCCTTTTCCTTTTATCTCTTGAAACATAAAGGGTGGTGCAGGCCACACCCCAGGGAAACTCCCTCCACATTAGATCAGGGATGTGACCCAGGTAAAGGTGGTGTTACAATCCCACCCTAATCATCTTAACATAAAACTACAATCACAAAATGGAGGACAACCGCAGAACACTGGGAATCATGGCCTAACCAAGTTGATACACACATTTAAAAAAAAAAATTTAGGGGGCATAATTCAATCCATGACACTGACTTTGCAGTAGAGATATTTTGATATAGGAAGTATCTCAAAATAGGAAAGGTGAGCAATATCAACTATACAACTTTATAAGAATGTATTCACACATTTGTGTATCTGAAGATTAGATGGGAACAATGAAACTGAAAATATTTTTGTTAGGGTGGTAGAGATATGTTGCTGTAATGTTATTCTAATATTATTGTGCCTGTGGAGGGGAACCCTCTTTCCTTGACAACATAAATTTTAGGCTTTTTCCAAAAAAGAACAGCAAGGGGACAGGCTGCTGACATAATGGGAATCGCACAGTGGGAATAACGTGGCCCCATCTCATCTGTCCTTCTGCCCAGCCTTCCATTAACCATCACGATCTACCAGAGGCCTGGAGAGCTTCCTATCTGTGATGCTTCAATGCCCTTGCATCATTAATATCACCATCTCTACCCTTCTTCTAGGAGTGGATCTTATGAGGGAGGTATGGAAGAAGTTGTGCATGCTTAGCTGTCAGTCAAACCTTTTAGAGCCAGCAGGGAACAAAGGCAGCAGTCACTGTGTAATATTCTGGACTTTCTTGGCAGGTGAACACTGCTATGCATGAGGCAAAACTTATGGAAGAATGTGACGAGTTGGTAGAGATCATCCAGCAGAGGAAGCAAATGATTGCTGTCAAAATCAAAGAGACAAAGGTAAAGCACAGCACTTCAGTGAGCCCAGGGAAGAGTTGACTTTTCAAATGTCAGAGTTTGATCTTGGTGATCCCACTTTAAACTTTAAATCATAAAAGCAAGAAGAAATGAGGTTGTAGGGAAGTAAGGCAAAGAAACAACATTTGGCCTAGTTCTGAAGCCAGTAAAAATGATGGCATTTCTGGGGTATTGGAAGTGTTTTATATCTTTACCTGGTTGGTGGTTACATGTTACATTCCGTGTGCAAAAATTCATTGAGTTGCATGCTTAAGGTTTGGTTGCTTTACTGTATGTATGTTATAAGTCAATAAAAAAAGAAAAAAAGATAACGGTAGACATGTGGACCAGCATTATGGAAGAGCCATGAATGACAGTATAAGGATGTTAGGCTTAATCTGAAAGGTGTTGGGAAGCCACTCTAGTTTCTTAGGGAAAGGAGAAGACTGATAATGGCAGAGGTATTCAGGGTAGATCAGAATGGAATGATACCAGAGTCAGGGAAACAAGCTATAAGGCTTGTGGAATGATCCTAGAAATGAGTTGAAGAAGATCTAAACCAGGATAGTGGAAGCACAAATGCAAAGGGAGAACATAGCAGGCATTGCTAGAAAGGAACAGTTGGGGATCACCAGCTGACTAGATGTAAAAGATGAAGGAGAGAGAGAACAGTCAATGTAGACTTTCAGGTCTCTAGCCTGGGAACTGAAGAATCATGGTCAAAAGGTCAGGTTTGAGCCTCCATGCATCTATATAGTTTTCGGCTTTTGGCCTGCTGGTCAGTGTTAGTGATTATAAGTTCATGCTGTTATGAGAAACTGGAGTTTGCATTACAAACCCTGTGATGACCACTATTTTGTGCCATGCTGGGTGGTTCCAACTAGCACAGGAATTAAAGTTTCCAAGAAGAAATATTTATGTTCTTAGAGATATAAAATACATAGAAATGTAGATACTGTAAAGAAAAAGCAAATACTTTTTATTAACCACAAATGTGAATATATATTGACATTAAAATGTAAACAATGGTGATCTCAGGGTGGTAGGGGTTCTTTTTATACTTTTTGTTTTCTAAATTTTCTATAACGAACATGTATTGCCGTTATAATCAGAAAAGGTAATGTTATTAATAAAAAGAGGAGGTACAGAACTGAAAGTATATGACTGAGTGTGTAGTTTCCTAAGTGAATGGGCAGTAGGTGGGAGGAGAGGTTGGCAAAAGAGACATAGGGGTTAGGGTGAGAAGGTGAGTGGTTAGTACAGAGACCATGGGATATTAATAAGCCTTAATTTTAGAATCACTGCAGATCTCCTTCATGTTGTTTTATTGTTTTTAATGAAGCACTGTACATTTTATCTTATTTTCTCTTTTACTAATCCCTTTAAGGTTATGAAACTGAGAAAGTTGGCACAGCAGGTTGCTAATTGCCGCCAGTGTCTTGAAAGGTCAACAGTCCTCATCAACCAAGCTGAGCATATCCTGAAAGAAAATGACCAGGCACGGTTTCTACAGTCTGCAAAAAATATTGCTGAGAGGCGAGTTCCTTATATTCTTTTGAAATGCCTGCTGTTATCAGAATGGGCCAGCTTAAAGTCACTTAATTCTGTTCAGGCATGTATGTAGCAGCTGCCACCTGAAGATTTTACCAACGAGATAGTTATTAAGCCTCCGTGGTAGGTTGCCCTGTGGATTTCTGGAACCCTTATCTCCATCTCGTTAGTCCACCAGTTCTTCTAATGCACAGCCAAGCATACGGTTCAGCTACTGCCATAGCTCACGGCTGCTCATTCAGGGCTTGAGCTTTCTATGCTGGCGCTGGTATGGGGGCAGAGAAATTCTGCGTCACATTGATAGGTGTGTGCACGTCCTAAATCTACTTGCAGTTTCTATTATTTTCTTTTAGTTGTTCCTCATAAATCCTTTAAAGTAGTAATTCTTGGGCTTGTTTTGTTTTAATATCACAATCCTCTTGGGAAATTTAATGAAAGTCACGCGTCCTCTTCTGAGAAAGAAAATGCACATTAGGCATATACACATAGAATTTCATTCAATTTCAGGGAACTTATAGATCCTTAGAAGCCCATATACAAACGATTTGCAAAGAATTGGTGATCTAAAGTGAAATATTGTCTAGTATAGTCACCAAGGTTTCAAGGGGCTACTATGGCCGAAGAGACCAGACTTAATCACTTTATCTCTGCCTTTCATTCATTGAAGACTTTGGCTACAGGTTCACAATCTTCCTTTGTCATTCTATGGCTGATCCATCAAATATTTTAGCCACCTAGTGTCCTGGGCCCTTGACGTTCCCTCCTCCAGTGACCCTCACCTCCACTCCACCCCACTCCATCCACCCAGTTCCACGGCCCACGTGCTGAACCTTACCATCACTCCCAAAAAACCAAAACCCATTGCAGCTGAGTTGATTCTGACTCATAGCGACTCTATAGGATAGAGTAGAACTGCCCCATAGAGTTTCCAAGGAGCACCTGGTGGATTTGAACTGCTGACCTTTTGGTTAGCAGCCGTAGCTCTTAACCACTGTGCCACCAGGGTTTCACCATCACTCAGTCACTGAAATAAATAAATGTAACCTTCCACTTTCTAATTACACCCTCTGTCCTACAACTCTCTTTTCTTCAATGCAGCTCTCTTTTTTCTTCATTTCACCTTCATTGGGACTTCTAAGTCCTCTATTTTCTTTCTACCTTCCAGCTTCCTCTCTTTGGTTCTCTTCTTAGCCTATTTAGGGTCCGTGATTTCTCATTTCAGCCACTATCATTGCAATATCCCCAACTCCTTTGCTCCATTGTCATTTCGTCATACCAACTGATAAAATCCCATCCCTGAATCAGTTCACCAGGAGCCCTGGTGTGCAGTGGTTAGAGCGCTTGACTGCTAAGCGAAAAGTCTGCGGTTCAAACCCACCAGCCGCTTTGCAGGAGAAAGATGTGGCAGTCTGCTTCAGTAAAAATTTACAGTCTTGAAAACCCTATGGGGCAGTTCTACTCTGCCCTACTGGGTTGCTGTGACTTGGAATCAACTCAAGACAGCAATGGGTCTGTTTGTTTGTTTGTATCCTTACCTTTCTCATGCCTATATTTGAGTTGCAGAACCCTGCTGTAGAAAATCACATAACCAAAGAGATTGGTGCTACTGAGTTGCAAATTTTTTGCTTCTAATCTCACCTGGGCCCTTGGTACTGATTTGAAATTCTTTGTTGCTTTGGTCAGCTTTCTTTTTACTCATCTCCATAATGGCTATTTCAAATCTTCTATCTTCACTTCAGAATTGCAACTCCTCTACTTTCCCTCTCATGCTCAGCAAATTGACCTTACCTCTTATTCTACAGAGAGAACAGTAGCTATGAAATGATAAATTCCTCGACTTCTTATACCAACTACTGGGCAACCTACATCCATATCCATCACTTCCTGTTTCCTCCTGGTTATAGTGGAAGAGTTGTCCTTTCGTTTGTGCTTTGGCCACATACCCCCTTTTCCCCATAGCTTCAGTTTCTTCTTCTCTGTAGTTGATTTCACATCCACTTTTTAACCCATTTCTGTCCTTCAGGGACTCGAATTAAATGTATATTAGGATGCTGGAAGTAGTCCTACAGCTAACTGATGCTCTGTTTTTTTTTTTTTTTGGCTTTTTCCTCTGTGTGTTTTATTTTGGATGGTTACGATTAATAATGTCTTCAACTTCACTAGCATTTTCTTCTGTAATGTCTAACCTACTGTTAACATCTCCAATGTATTTTTCATCTCAGACTTTGTAGTTGTCATCTCTAGAAGTTCAATTTCATTTTTTGTATCATCCATATCTTTAACATATTAAATCTTTCCACTAGCTTTTTTAAAACACATTGAATATAGTTGTAGTAACTGTTTTAATGTCCTTGCCTGCTAATTCTAACATCTCTGTCAGTTCTCGGTGAGTTAAGATTGGTTGCTGTTTTCCCTATTATGAGTTGTATTTTCTTGCTTCTTTACATGCCTGGTTATTTTTGATTGGCTGCCAGGCATTGTGAGTTTTACCCTGTGGAGTGTTGTAGATATCTGTATTCCTATAAATATTCTTAAGCTTTGGTTTGGAACACAGCTAAGCCACTTGGAAATAGCTTGATCCTTTTGAGTCGTGCTTTTAAGATTTGATAGATGAGATCAGAACAGTGTTTACTCTAGAGGCAATTTTTCCCCGCTACTGAGGCAAGATCCTTCTGAGTACTCTACCTAATGCGTCATTCATAATGAGGTTTTCTAGTTTGACTGGTGGAAATAGGCACTATTCTTGGCCCCATGTGAGCACCAGGAATTATTCCCTTTAATTTTTTGAGGTCATTCTTTCCTCAGCATTGGGTAGTTTTCTCACATGCATGCACTGCTTAGTACTGTGTTGAATAGTAGAGTGGGACCTTCTGAAGATTTCTAGGATTCTCTTTCTGGGCTTCTTTTCTCCTCTCTGGTACTCTAGCCAAATTAGTCTCCCTGGTCTCTCAGCTCTGACTCCTTAGTTAGGAAGCCCGTCAAGTCCTGCCTGGATTTGCCCTTCCTGCACTGTTATGTATATTCCCTTAATTTTGCTGGAGCAAATTCTCCTGCAGCTTCCTAAAAAAGGGCACATGGGAAGTAAATTTTTGAAAACTTTTTGTCTGAAAAATATTTTTTTAATTTATTTCCACATTTGGTAAGTTGGAAATAAGTTTCCCTTTACTGTATTTTTTTAATAACTTTTATTAAGCTTCAAGTGAACGTTTATGAATCCAATCAGTCTGTCACATATAAGTTTACATACATCACACTCCCTACTCCCACTTGCTCTCCCCCTCTTGAGTCAGCCCTTTCAGTCTCTCCTTTCTTGACAATTTTGCCGGCTTCCCTCTCTCTCTATCCTCCCATCCCCTCTCCAGACAAGAGTTGCCAACACAATCTCAAGTGTCCACCTGATATAATTAGCTCACCCTTCATCAGCGTCACTCTCCCACCCGCTGACCAGTCCCTTTCATTTCTGATGAGTTGTCTTCGGGGATGGTTCCTGTCCTGTGCCAACAGAAGGTCTGGGCCTTTACTGTATTTTGAAGGCATGGCTCTATTGTCACCTAACTTCCAGCATTGTGTTGAAGAGTTCACTGTCATTTTGATTCCTATCTTTTGAATATGACCTGTGTTTTAAAAACTGGAATCTTTTAAGATTCCATCTTTAACCCTGTTATTCTGAAATTTCATCATGATTTGCTTTGGTATGGGTCTTTTGTCATTCATTTTATCTGGGCACTCAGTGAGTCTTATCAGTCTGAAGACTAGTGACCTTTAGTTCTGGGAAATTTTCTTGTATTATTTGCTAATAAATAATAATCCTCCCCTTTATTTTCTCTCTTCTCTTTTTCTGAGATTTTAATTAGTCAGCTCTTGGGTGTCCTAGATTTTTCCTCTAATTTTTTTAAATCTTTTGTTTTCTATTTCTCATGTCTTTGTCTTCTTGTTCTACTAACAAAGAGATTTCCTTGATTTTTTATGTAAAAAATTTTAATCTCAGCATTCGTGTATTTATTTACAAGAGCTCTTTCTTGATATTTGTTTATTTTTTGCATTCTGTTCTTTGTTTGTGGATGCCAGGTAGCAAACTATTTATCTTTCAGAAAATATTATCATTTTAAAAAGTTTTCTTCTAAATCCTGCATTATCTTGATTTTCTCCAAGTTCCTTTTCTCTGTTAGATTGTTTTGGTATCTGTCTTTCCTTAATTGTTTGGTAAACTCTTGGCTGCCTATTTGAAATTAAGCACTAAAAGGATACTGGAAGCCCTGAGGGTTGGGGGCTGAACTGTGCTATAGGATTATAAGCTGAACATCAGCTTTTTTATTGAGGGGGTCCTAAGTGTCAGTTCTGTAGGTCGTTTCTCTTGGAATTCTCCAGTCTCCTGCTTTTGGTGGGGCGTGGGGGGTGGAGGGGGTTGGCTGCCAGAATTCTGGAGCTAACCAGAGAAAACTAAGAGTTTTAGGACTGCTTTCAGTATAGTATCAAAGCTCTTTGGAAAGTAAATCTCACATCTCCTGCCAGGAGGAAAGAAGGGTAGCCTCTGGTTGAGTGGATCCGGGGGTCTAACTGTTCCTTATGCAAACTTTCAGCTTTTTATGGCACTAAATCAATTTGATGTTGTTGACTTCTTGATCCAGCTTTCTCTGGCCTGTTGCTGGGTTACCACACATCCATCCTTTTTTTAGTTTCCAAACATTTGTTGACAATCTCTTACTTGCTGACATCTCTTTTTCCATTCTCTTTGTCCTTGGGAGTTTATAATGTGTTATTCTTTGACTGCCATTTTAGTGGGATTTCATGACAGCAGAGATAACACTATATTAAAAAGCCATCGTGTTTAATTGTCCCCACTCATTCTTCAGCTGTCTGAAATCTGTTTTCTACCACTACCACACCATTGAAAGTGTTCTTTTCAAGGTCACCAAATGAATACTTTGTTGCTAAATATAATAGACACTCCTTTGTTTCATCTTACTTAATCTTTCAGTAGCATTTGTCCCTGCTGACCAATTTATTTGAAATTTCTCTGCCCTTAGCTCTGTGAACACTTCTGGTTTTCTTTCTACCTATCTGGTTTCTTTTGCCTTTATGAGAAACTCTTTCCTGACTGTTCCTTTAATGCTGTTGTTCTTCATTATTCTGTCCTAGGCTATTCTCTTCTCTCACTACACACATTCTCTGTTGTAAGCTCATTAGTTCCTAGGACTTCAGTTAACATCTAAATGTTGATGATTTTTCAATTCTATATCTAAATCTTCTTTTCATAGGCTCAGAGATAACCTATGGTATAGGCGGAACAGATGGCCATCTATGTGATATGATTTGACAAACATCTATCCCACTGCTGTATCTACCCAACCTAAATTTCTTTCTCACTAGTCTCTAATAGTGTCTGAAATTCCTCCCCACCATTATTCATTCTGTTGTGTTAAGGCATCAAGACTTCAGTTAAAATGAGAGAGCTGGGAGAGGTGTCCCCTCCCCCTCACAAATGACATTCATTATATTTGCTCTAATAAAGATTAGGGCCTGGAAAAAGATAGCTAATGTGTGTTTTGCTTAAATGCAGAAACACAAACAGACACACAAACACATACTCTACAATATCACTTTTAATTCATACTTACCCTGCCAGCCACTAGTAACACTTGGAAGTATAGGAGCCCTTGATTTTTCTTTGTATATTTTACAAACATAGGGTCCAACAAACATTTGAGTCCACCCAGAGGTGCCTGGAAGAAAGGCTTGGTGATCTGCTTCCAAAAAATCAGCCTTTGAAAACCCTATGGAACACAGTTCTACTTTGACACACATAGGGTTGCCAGAAGATGGAATCAACTCGTTGGCAACTGGTTATCCTACATTTGAAATTTAACAATATATTATAAACTTTTCCCATGACATTGGATATTATTGTATAACTTGATTTCTAATGGTCTCTCATAGTATTTCATCTTTTGATGTACATTACTTAACTCAACCCTCGGTTGTTAGAAAATTAGGTTATATACAGTGTGTTGAGTGCCCTTGTGGCTGTGTCTTTGCATACGTCTCAATCATTTCCTTAGTATACATTTTAGGAAGTAGAACTATAATATAGAATTGAAAATCATCAACACTGAGATGTGAATTGAAGTCCTAAGAACTAATGAATTTACAACAGGGAATGTGTGTAGTGAGGGAAGAGAATAACCTAAGGGTATTTACACCTTAAAATATTTTGATATTTAATGTTAAATTGGCTTCCAAAATTTGTGTCAATTTACAGTCCTAATAAAAATATGTAGGCATTAAAAGTGCCTATAATATTGTCATTATCCGTCAACTAAATGCTATCCCATTTTAATTTTAATTTTTTTGATTTCTAATGTAGTGAACTTTTTAAACTTGTTTATTGGCCAATTGTTTTCTTTTTTAATTTTATTTATTTTGTTGTTGTCGAGAAGATACACGGCAAAACATACACCAATTCAACACGTTCTACATGTACAATTCAGTGACATTGATTTCATTCTTTGTGTTGTGCAACCATTCTCACCTTCCTTCCCTGAGTTATTCCTCCTTCATTAACATAAACTCACTGCCCCCTAACGTTCCTTTCTAACCTTTTGAGTTGCTGTTGTCAGTTTGACCCCGTATAGATAGATCTTAAAAGAGCATAATGTTCAGGGTAGACTTTTTTTTTTTACTAGTTAAGCTAAACTATTGTTTGGTTTTAAGAAGACTTTAGGGGATATTTTTGGTATGAGGTTTAAATATTATCTTGGGGCAATAGTTTCGGGAATTTGTCCAGCCTTCATGCCTCCAGAAAGTCTGGAGTCCATAAGAATTTGAAATTCTCTTCTTCACTTTCCCCCTTTTCATCAGATTTCTTCTATAGAATCTTTGACCAAAACATCCAGTAACATTAGCCAGGCACCATCCAGTTCCTCAGGTCTCATGGTAAAGGAGGCAGTTGTTCATGGAGGCAATTAGCTACACGTTCCATTTCCTCCTTTTATTCCTTACTCTCCTTCCTCTGTTGCTCCAGGTGAATACAGACCAATTGTTGTGCCTTGGATTGCTACTTACATGTTTTTAAGATCCCAGGCACTATGCAATGAACTAAGAGGTAGAACAGAAAACTAAACACATTATTAGGCCAATTAACTGGTATGTCCCATGAAACTATGACCTTAAACCTCCAAACCAAGGAACCAAATTCCATGCGGAGTTTGGTTGTACACAAGCAGCCTCAGCAGCTACTCTTTTTTTGTTTTCATGTTTTTTTTTTTTTTGAGTTAGTTTTTTTCTGTGGTGCAATGGTTAAGCACTTAGCTGATAACTGAAAGATCGATGGTTCAAATCCACCAGTGGCTCTGTGGGAGAAAAGAGCTGCCTGTCTGTTCCAGTAAAGATTACAGCCTAGAAAACCCCATGGGGCTGTTTTACTCTGTCCTATAGGGTCACTGTGAGTTGGAATTGACTCGACGGCACACAACAACAATCATCCCTGTTTTATTTGCCTACATTCTGTCACCACTTTACTTTCTGCCTATTCCTGGACGCATTAAAATCTGATTTGCCTGACTCCAATTTTGACCCCTTTCAGTCCATCCACTGCACTTGGAATACTCTTGTTGAAACATAAACTTGAGCATATCACTCATCTGCCTAAAATACTTCGGTGGCTTCCTATTGCTCTTAAGACAAAGTCCAAAGTTTGTAACATGGCCAGCAAGGCTCTGCATGACTTTCGCCTTGCCTAATTCTCATCTATCAGGCAAGAAAGAACATACCCACACACACATAGTCTTTACTTAGCTAACTCATCGTGTAGGTCATGGCTTAAAATTAACTTCCTCCAGGGAAACTTTCCTTAGCTCCCAAGTCCATGCTAAGCGGCTCTTGTATATGCACTACACCCTTTGTAACAGCTCTTCTATTGCCCGTTTAAATGGCTTTCCTCTCCATGATCTGTGAACTCTGTGAGAGCAAGGAACACAACTAGCTTGTTCTCCCCTTGTATCTCCATTGCCTAGCTCAGTGTCTGTAACATTAGACTGTTCAATAAGTGCTGGATGGATGGAAAGAAGAGATGGCGAAGGCTAGACAGAAATTTCATGAGCCAATTTTCTGATATAACTCTTGCCCTAAAGAGATTGTTGTCTTCTTACTCATAATATCCTGGAAGACTGGCTATTCAATGTGAGACTATAAGATTATACTGAGTTAGTCTTTCATTTGTTTATCCTGGCCTCCGGTTTATTCCTGAAATGTCTCTATTTTCAAAAACAGCCAAGAGATACTGCAGGATATACATGGATGAGGCTATGTATTTTTTCAATCCCTCTTCTGCTTATAACAAGTTCACCATAAAAGCTTCCTCTCTGGTCTTCCTACAACTCAGTGTCTCTTTCCTTCACTCTAACATGCATATTGTTGTCAAGTTAATGCTTCTTTCCATCCTGTCATTTGCATGCTCAAGGTTTTTCATTGACTCTGATTCAGAAGGTCTGGAATAAGGCTTAAACGTGCATATTTTGATAAAATCTCCCCCAGATAATTCTGGTGTGTAACCTGGTTAAATTGCCAAAATACATAACATAGTTTATAAAGAAAATGTTCTACATTGTACTTTGGTGAGTAGCATCTGGCGTTTTAAAAGCATATTAGCGGCCATCTAAGATACACCACAGGTCTCATCCCTTCGGGAGCAAGGGAGAATGAAGAAAACTAAATATACAACAGAAGATTAGTCCAAAGGCCTAATGGACTGCATCTACCACGGCCTCCACCTACAACTAGGTGCTGCCCAGCTACCACCACTGACTGCTCTGACAGGGATCACAATAGAGGGCCCTGGACAGAGCTGGAGAAAAATGTAGAACAATATTCTACCTCACAAAAAAAGAGCAGAGAAACCCTGAGAGTATGGACCCTGGACACCCTAAAGTAACTACTGAGGATCATCCTTCAGCCAAAGATGAGACAAGCCCATAAAACAAAATGA
This sequence comes from Loxodonta africana, assembly GCF_030014295.1. Taxonomy (NCBI): domain Eukaryota; kingdom Metazoa; phylum Chordata; class Mammalia; order Proboscidea; family Elephantidae; genus Loxodonta; species Loxodonta africana. The sequence continues at coordinate 128,595,697 of NC_087369.1, forward strand.
GACTAAAGGGGCACAGAAGCCCAGGGGCCAGGACTAGAAGGCAGGAGGGGACAGGAAAGCTGGTAATAGGGGACCTAAGGTCGAGAAGCGGAGAGTATTGACATATCATGGAGTTGTTAACCATTGTCACAAAACAATATGTGTACTAATTGTTTAATGAAACTAATTTGGTCTGTAAACCTTCATCTAAAGTATAATAAAAAAAAAGAATTGCCACACATACCTTTTTTTCTTTTTTTAAGAAAGGAACTGCCTAAATGGTTAAGTGGTACTGACCTTGGGATTAGATGGACATGGGTTCAGTTACACTTATTACCCTTACTGGCTGTCTGACCTTAGGCAAGTTACTTAATCTTTCTGTCTCAAGTTTCTCATTTACAAAATGGAGGTAACATCTATTACACAGGTTTATGGTGAGGAGTAAATTAAATAATATCTGTGGAGTGAATGCACAGTAACATATATAAAATAAGCACTCAAACACTAGCTATTGTGTTGTTGTTATTCATTCATTCATTCACTTCGCAGTTATTTATTGACTGTGTGTCCTGCACTATGTTAAGGACCATGGAAGATAGAGGAGGTACAAAGTATGACCTCTGCTCTTGAAAAAAAATTGGTTTGGGAGGTAAAACTAGCATAGCCTACAACTAGAGAATAATAAAGTGAAATATAAACCAAAACCAAACCCATCGCCGTTGAGTCAATTCCGACTCATGGTGACCCTATAGGACAGAGTAGAACTGCCCCATAGAGTTTCCAAGGAGCGCCTGGTGGATTCAAACTGCCGACCCTTTGGTTAGCAGCCATAGCACTTAACCGCTATGCCACCAGGGTTTCCTAAGTGAAATATAAATGTTATAAAAGATCAAATAAAAGACAATAAGCACGCTAGCTTATTTTTTAGCACAAAAAAATACAGGGGGAGGAAAAAATATTTTAAACTGCTTTTACCAAGCCTTCAGAAGTCTAGTTTTGATGCTGCCTGCCAGATGGAAAATGATGCAGAGAGGAAAAAATCCTGTATTTACTTCTCAAAATTAAGACAGGATGGGGGAGTTTGTTTGAGGGGGGAACATATGTGAACAAATATGGTATAACCCTTAATTGGTTCCTGATGATTCAAACTTAAATGGTTTCTGTTGGAGAAGCGCAGATACATTTCTCACTTAATGAATAAACTTCTACAAGTCATTTGTTTTCACCTTGTTAAACTGGAACTCAAACACTGGGATGAAGGTTGCAAAGGTATTTTGATGTATCTTGATGTATTTTTCTCTCTTTCAGGGTCGCTATGGCAACTGCATCCTCTCAAGTTCTGATTCCAGACATCAATTTTAATGATGCCTTTGAAAATTTTGCTTTAGATTTTTCCAGAGAAAAGAAATTGCTGGAGGGGCTAGATTATTTAACAGGTGTGAATATACTGTGCTGTCCTTCCGCTTGAATTGTTTTTTTCTTTTGGTGTGCTTTTGCTTCAAAATAATCTGAAAAGGTCAATCAATATTTATAATAAAATATTTTGTAACCTTTAAAATTATACATTCATCTTTCTAGATAGAATATATTTTAGTTCATGTAACAGAAAAAAAGTGATTTGTCAAATACTTCTGGGTGCAGAATTGGTATACCATCCATACTTGAAGGTAAAACACAAAAAATTGCTAATGGGTTTCCTTTTATGAGCCTATCATTAATAATTTGTTGCATATGATGGGGGTAGGCCTCAGGTGGCAATTAAGGAATATTAGAGTGATGTCCCACATGGGTGCAGATGTCACTTAAATGTTTTTAAGGAAATTTAGGAATTAGCAGATTGGGAATAAAAATTTAAGAAATATCTGGTTTGCAGACAATTTTAGAAAATGAAGGATGCAACCAGCCTGTTGAAAATGCTGGCTACCAACAGGAAATCTGGTAATAGGGAACCCAAGGTTGAGAAGGCAGAGTAGAGTGTTGACATGTCGTGGGATTGTTAACCAATGTCACAGAACAATGTGTGTACTGAGTGTTTAATGAGAAACTAGTTTTGTTCTGTAAACCTTCATCTAAAGCTCAATAAAAAAAAATTTTTTTTAAATACTGGAAAAATATACACATACAATGTGTTTGTGGCTATTTTTGTTACTATGTTAAAATAACTATCATTTATTGAACACTTTGTGCCAGACCTTGTATACTGATTTTATATAATTAATCCCAACAGCAAATCTATAAATTATCATCCCCATTTTACTGATGAGGAAACTCACATTGATTTGATTATACTACCAAAAATGACTTGATTATACTACCAAAAATATGAAACTTATTTTGAAATAGAAAGAAATAAATTAAGGACCATGTAATAAGAAAACCATGTGACCACTTTGCTCTAATACCTACATATGTGTTTATACGGCAATTGTCTCAATAATTTAGGCTTATATCTTTGCTTAAACTATATTTACTGTTGATGCAAAAGTGGTTTTGAAGAGCTTGAGCTCTAAGCATTCTGCTTCAGGTTTTATGGTACATGCAATCTGAAGCTTTTCTATTAAGAAAACTTCCTTTCCAAGAGATGTCCAGTTAGACAGGAAGCATAACTATTATAAAATTCCAGATCAGAGATTGTACTTTCCTTACCTTCTTTTCCATCTTTCTTTACAGCCCCAAACCCACCATCTATCCGAGAAGAACTCTGTACAGCTTCCCATGACACCATTACAGTCCACTGGATCTCGGATGATGAGTTCAGCATCAGCTCCTATGAGCTTCAGTACACCATATTCACTGGCCAGGCTAACTTCATCAGTAAGTCATGGTGTAGTTGGGGCCTGTGGCCAGAGATAAGGAAATGTAAGGAAGCAGTAAGCTGCTCAAGATTGGCCGGGGCGCCACGAGGCAAGTGTTTGTAAGACATGTTAGGTTCTTTAGTATAGTGTTTCATAGACAGTGTAAGCTCGCCCAGGGCGTTGCAAAGACCTTACTGATGGGTGACAAACCAAGTTGTGTGTTTCCTTGCTGGGCAGTCACTGGGGCCACTCCCATTTGTTTATGTAATCCTTAGATTTTCTTCAGTTAATCCATGTCACTTTACTCTCCCAAGTCAGAACACAGCTCAGAATTTGTTCCTGGGTAGCTAAGCCACCATCATTGCTGATTCTATGTGCGTGAACATCTTTCCACTTGACACTTCTTCCAATTCATTATCATGGTAAAATATATTATTTTCAAGGACTACTACTTCTTTTACTGTACCTATTTGTATCAGTGAACGTGGTGACAAGCCTCCTGCCTCTGTCACTATCTCCTTTACCCTTTCTCCCCTTTCACCAAGAATTACACCAAATATAAAAGTATGTAAGTGGGCAACAAAATGAAAGATGTTAAAAAGCAATCATTTAGCTCGCATGTTACAGTTTCACCTTCTGGTGAAATGAAGCAAGGTAAGGCAGAATAGAAACCTAATTCATCGATTGCCAGTCAAGAGGAGTCGAGCTGAAAGTTTCCTTCAGTGGGCTGGGGAAAATTGGAAATGGAAGCGGAATTAAAGCTGGATTCAAGACTGGAACTGATTTCCACCCTAGTATTTTCTTTTACCTTTGTGTTTGTACTTCTGTGTCTGAGCTCACTGGTCACACTAGAGGAGTTTTTCTGACTTAACCTTCTTGATAGGCTTCTTTTTCCTATTTTGTGACAATTCTGGGCCAGATGGTGAGATGAGAAGACATTTGGGGTCAAACTCTTAAGGAACACTTGCCTCGTGCAGCTCCAACCTAAGCCACTTGGCCCATGTAGCTGTGTTCCTGATTGTTACTTCAGGTTGTGAAGTCACAAACTCTAAGGCCTCACCAACATTCCTTTTTGCACTTGTCTGTCGCGCTCTGAAAAGTCTTAGAGCTGGCAACTGTGCTTCGCCTTCCTGATATGGAGTAAGCAGTCATCTCCTGGGAGTTGAGTACAAGTTCAAGAAGTGACAAAGAGCTAAAGGTTGTCACCTTTGTTTTCAAGCATATATAATCCTTTGTAAAGAAAAGCTTAAAGTCTAATTCTTCACAGCAATAGAATCATAACATCTTAGTATTGGAAGAGACCTTATAAGTCATATAATCTAATCTTCATGCCTTCTACCAGAAACCCAGTAAATGATCAACTCAATCTCTGCCAGAACATTTCCAGTGATGGAGAGCTTACTTCTAGCAAAATACCTCATTCTATTGTTCTGCAGCTATAAATAATTGTCAGCGTTTCCTTATAAGAAGCCTAAATCTTCCCCTTTGTAAATAAATAATAATGGCATCACGATATCAATTTGACTCGCATTGTTGATGCTAATTTTGATCACCTGTTCAAGATACTGTCTGATTTCTTCACTGTGTAGTTACCATATTTTCCTTACATATGCTTGGTGCTTTGCCTTTAAAAGTCTCCCACATATAGTATCACATTTAGTCCCCTCATGAGTTCTTATTTAGCCTTATGAAAGAGTTGATATTGATTCTGTTTTATAGATGAAGATGCTGAGGCTCAAGTTAAGTGAGTTGTCCAAGGTCACAGAACTACAAAATGATGGAGTCAAGATTTGAACCCAAGCCTATAAGACTTCAAGCTCAGCACTCCTTGAATTAAACCACAGCTGCCAGTTAGTCCTGGTTCTGACCTTTTGTGCCACACTAAGGAACCTAACCCATCATCCACAAGACAGTTCTTCAGATAATTTTAGGTAGCTTTTCTCTTTTCCAGGCTAAGCATCATCAGTTCCTTCAATTACTCTTCATATTACATGTTTTCAGACCCTTTACCATTCTGGTATCCCTTATATGGACACATATTTGTTTGTCAAAGTGCTTCATAAAATGTGCTGTCAAAAAAAAGTGAATATAGTACTCCAGAAATGGTCCGACCAGCACAGAGGATAGCTTGATGATTTCTCTTGTACATTACCTGGTGTCCTCTCACACCCTTTTTTGGCAGCCACAGAACAGATTGTTGTTGTGTGCTGGCAAGTCGATCCTGACTCATAGTGATCCCATGTCACAGAGTAGAACTTCCTCATAGAGTTTTCCTGTAATCTTTATGGGAGCAGATCACCAGGTCTTTTCTCCTGAGAATCCGCTGGATAGGCAGTTAGCAGCTGAGTGTTTAACCATTGCACCACCAGGGCAATTGAAATCCCTGGGTCTTCCAAATCCTGGACTTAAAAAACTGAGTGCCTAAACTGAAATACGACAGCATGAATTTATCCCTCTTATATTTTGTCTGGTTAGCTTTGACTCCTCATTCCAGTCTGCCAAAATCCATTTGAATCCAGCTTCTGCCTTCCAATGCATTTGCTTTCACTCCCAGCCTGTCTTCTATGTCTTCCTCTAATCATTGATAGAAAAGTTGGAAAGGACAGGAACAAGGGCAGAGCCCTGGAGCGCAGTTTTGTATGACAATGGGAAGATAAGATGAAACTGTTTTACTATGAATAAAAATGAAGGTTCAAGGCCTATGTCCTGCCTGCTGGTCTGATCTGCCTGCAGTTGACTAAACCCTGAGAGCTACTTCGCATTGAGGTTTTACCACATTTCCTTTACCAGAAATTTCTTCCTTGTGGGTTAGAATTAAGTCTGGAGAAGTGGTTGCCTTACTGGTTTTTTTTTTTCCCAACTTTCTCCGCACCCCTTCTAAGATTTTAAATGATCACAAGCCAGCAATACCTCAGATGGTGCTGTTAGCTGAATGAGAATTCCAGCAGATATCTTCTCGATTGCTGTATTGTTTTGCCACTGTTTCAGTTTTGCAATTTGCATTACGAAAGCATTGGCCATAACCTCTGTCTGGCAGGGCAGCCTGTAATAATACTGCCACAAAGATATAACTTTTATTTCCCCTCTTTTTTATTCTCATGTAAATGCTCTCCACCACACATTTACACTCAGGTTCATGGATTCACATTTTGTGGTCTTTCCCCTTTTAACAAGATGTATACTTCCATTACCGTAATTTAACCATCAATCCTATCTCAGCAAGTCTCAGTGATACGCAGAGGGTCGTATATACTAAAAAAAAAAAAACTTACATCCCCCCTTTTAAAAACTTAGAAATATTTTCAAAATTACAGAAAAGTTGCAAGACTAACACAAAGAATGTCCAGATATCTTTACCCATATTCAACTATTGTTAATATTTTGTCCCATTTCCTTTATCACTTATTAGCATTCTCTTTATATATACATATATATTTTTTCTGACTCATTTGAGAGTAAATTGCATGCGTCATGGCCTTAATCCCTAAATACGTTGATGCATCTTTCCAAAGAATAAGGAAATTTTCTTACATAAACAACAGTTTAGTTATCAACTTTGGGAAATTTGACATCGATGCAATACTTTTTTCTAATCTACCATTCATACATTGGTATTCCAATTTTGACAGTTGGCCCAGAAATGTTCATTATAGCATACAAAGGACTCAATAATGTCCTTTATAGTCTAAGAACAAGTATTCCTTTAATGTGGAACATTTTCCCAGCCTTTCTTTGACTTTGGTGACAACGGCATTTTTTAAAGTTCCCTCTTATTTCGTTATTATATTATCCCTCATTTTGGATTTGTTTGATGTTTCCATATGTAGCCTTGGTTGCAATACTACATAAGTGATGTCGTGTCCTTCTTAGGGCATCATGATATCAATTTGACTGTCATTGGTGATGCTAATTTTGATCACCAGCTCAAGGTACTGTCCGATTTCTTCACTGTGTAGTTACTGTATTTTCCTCTGCAACTAATAAGCATTCTATGGGGTGATACTTTAGGGCCATGAAAATATCCTATCTCTCATCAAACCCTTCTCACTCCCACCCCTATTTTAACATCAATTGATAATTCTTTCCTGCTCCAGTCTTCATTATGATTGTTGCAAAATAACGATTTTCCAACTGGGCATTCTGTCCAACATCAGGAGTTGGCAGTAAGCAAGAGCCCTCCCTTCTTCCCCATTTGCTTATTTATTTATCTACTTTTTTCCAGTATGGACTTGAGAATTCCCCCTTTTTCAGTGGTTTCCAATTCTTTAGTGCTTTGTTTATTTTGGTACTCAAAATCATCCAAGTTTGGCCAGTGGGAACGTTTCAAGCTGACCCCTGTGCCCCCCTCCTTTTTTAAAAATAATATTTTATTGTGTTTTCAGTGAAGGTTTACACAGCAGTTTAAGTTCCTATTCAACAATTTCTACACACAGTGTTCAGTGACATTGCTTACATTGTTCACAATGGGTGAACATTCTCAATATTTCTGTTCTGGTTGTTGCGTTTCCATTGATCTAGTTTCCCTGCCCCCTTAACAGTGTCTTTTGTTTTCAAGTTATTGTTGACCATTTGGTCACATGTAGATGACTTTTTAAAGGAGTCCTGTGACCTTTTGATATTGCTCCATAATATTTTTGAGCACTTCCTTACTTTCTGGGAATAACAAAATGTTCTGGGCTTATCTTGACCTTATTCTGCCCCAGCCTTGAAATCAGACATTTTTTCAAGGCAGCTCTGATTTCTTTTTCATGGGAGAAGAGATTAGAGACAAAACTCTGGGTGATAGACACACATGCATTCACATATGTATACGTATGCATAGACACATAATATACAGATATGTACTTACATGTACATATATACATATTTAGCTCACTGTAGCTCTTAACCACCGTGCCACCAGGGCTCCAGAAATCATGAGTTCACTCCAATACTTCCAATCCAATCCATCCCATAGGTTCTTTCTTGCTTTCCCCCATTCCATATTTACATGTTCCTTATACCACAATGGAAACCCTGGTGGCATAGTGGTTAAGAGCTACAGCTGCTAACCAAAAGGTTAGCAGTTCAAATCCACCAGGGGCTCCTCGGAAACACTATGGGACAGTTCTACTCTGCCCTATAGGGTTGCTATGAGTCGGAAAACTCAAGGGCAATGGGTTTGTTTTTTTAATTATTTTTTGGAGAACTCTGGTTCCCAACAATATCAACACATGTATTCATTTTCTCAATCCCGTAATATGTCTAAAATAGTTTCAAAACTGCTTTTCCCATACCATTACAAAAACAAACCTATTAGCAATAGTTCAGGATTTGTTTTCAGTTCTCTTCCCACTTCCACCTCTTTGGTGTGGTTAAGTTATTCACCTGAAATGCAGTTGGGTTCCTTTGTTTCAGCTTACCTTCAGTTTAAACTCTGCCTCCATGCCCATCCTTGTTGATTTTTTAAATTAAAAAAAAAATTTTTTTAATTTGTAGAAAAACAATGTGTTTCCAAGAGGCAAAACTATGCAAAAAGGTATACTCAGAGAAGTGCTATTCCCTTTCATATCATTTTCACCATGTTCCCTCATCCCCACCTCTTGTAGGTAACCAACATCATTATTTTCTGGTTTATCATTGTTGTTGTTTTGTACATACAAATATATGTATGTGTTCTTGTTGGCCTTTCTTTCTTACATAGAGGGTAGAATACTACATGCTCTTTTGCTATTTGCCTTTTTCGATTAACAACATATTTTGGAAATCACTCCATATCAGTTCATAGAGATCTTTATTTTTTGCAGCTGCATAGTACTCCATTGTGAAATTTTGTTTTGATTTTTGTATATTTGGAAGTGTATATGGAAGATCATTTTCTTCTTTGTAATAAAACTTTATGTGCAGTTTGTCATCCATATTATGCATCGGTACGTAGGCTGCCAAAGCCTTAAGCATTGTTTCTGGCCCTTTTCTGTTCATAAGCCTCACTAGGCATCTTCGCCAATTCCTCTTCTGTCTATAGCATATCTGTCTGTCCTCCATTATGCTTTTTTTCCTAGTTTTTAATTTAGACTTTTTCTCTCTCCCCCACAAATTAATATAAAATCCCCTTAATCTGTTCTCTTGCAAAACATTCATGGCTTGTTATTTTCAGTGTTCAGCCTCACCTTTTTACTAGAGCAGCGTAAAGGTGACTAAATTGACTAATCATTTTCCCTGCCCTTTCCTTTCCATCCTCTAGTAGAATTGTGGTTAAAAAGCAGTAAACTGACTGAAAAACAGTTAACGGAAGAGAGAAGAAGCCTGGATAACTCACAAACTAGAACGCTTTTCCCTCTTTTACTGAAAATTAGTCAAATACATGTTTTTAATTATGTGCATTTTTCACTATATAAGTCAATGTTTATGGTCTAAAGACTTTCAAAGGCAGAAACCCAGATCTCTGATCCTTCTCCTTTCTTGGAAGGGAAAAAACTTCCAGACAACAATGTATTCCAGGATGACCACCCAGCCCCAAATAAAGATGGGGATCAGAACCAGGAAGGGGTAAAAATGAGTAGTGTCAGTGAGGAGATGACATCTTGCTTTGGTTATCATGTCATCTCTTTGGCTTCCCTATTCTATCTTGGAACCTACATAGTTTTGGACGTAAGGGTGAGGATGGGATGGGAGAGTTGAATCATAAGCCCTGAAAGCCTCACTACATTGGAGAGACAAAGGAACATTGTTGTTCACTCCCATGAATTGTGGTGCAGTGGACAGAACACTGAACTAAGATTAAAGATATTAGGGTTATATTTTTAGCACCATCTCCAGCTATCTGTGGTCTTGGGCAAGTCACATTTCTTCTCTCGATCTTAGCTTCTCACTTGTAAAATGAGGGAAATATGAGCTTTAGATGTCCTTTCAGTGCTGAGATTTTATGTTTCTGTGCATAAGGCTGTTCCATCCATAGAAGGCCAAACTCAGCTCTGAGAGGATTAGACATTTGGGGAACAGACCAAAGACTCCATAAAAGTGATGATTCTGTGATTAGTATAGGTCATTCCTCTGATGTTTGGCAGAAAATTAAAATAATCTAACTTTTTAAAAATAATTTTTATTGTGCTTTAAGTGAAAGTTTACAAATCAAGTCAGCCTCTCACATAAAAACTTATATACACCTTGCTACATACTCCCAATTACTCTCCCCCTAATGAGACAGCCCACTCCCTCCCTCCACACTCTTTTCGTGTCCATTTCTCCAGCTTCTAACCTCCTCTACCCTCTCATCTCCCCCCAGGCGAAGTAATCTAACTTTTGCTAGTGGTTGCATTCAGTTGCCAGAAGTGAGGAGCCTGGCATAAGCCTTAGCTTCATAGAACAACAACAACAACAAAAAAAAAACAGGGAAGGTTGATCTCATTTTGTCTTCTAGGACTCAAAAGAAAACAAATTAAATTCACATTTGTTTTGGGGCTTATGATGAATTTTCAGTGTGCTATTCATCCCATCTCTAGTACCTGCTGGTTAATGTCCTTATCTTTTCCCACTTTACAGGTCTATATAATTCAGTGGATAGTTGGATGATCGTGCCCAACATTAAACAGAACCATTACACAGTACATGGACTCCAGAGTGGGACACGCTACATCTTCGTTGTTAAAGCCATAAACCAAGCAGGCAGCCGGAACAGTGAACCTATGCGACTAAAAACAAATAGTATGTCGTGACAATTCTAAAAAGAAAGATCTGGGTCCCGGACTGAGCTGGAGAAAAATATAGAACAAAATTCTAACTCACACACACAAAAAAAAGACCAGAATTACTGGTCTGACAAAGACTGGAGAAACCCCAAGAGTATGGCCCCTGGACACCCTTTTAGCTCAGTAATGAAGTAATTCCTGAGATTCACTCTTTAGCCAAAGATTAGACAGGCTCATAAAACAAGACTAAAGGGCACACCAGCCCAGGAGCAAGGACTAGAAGGCAGGAGGAGACAGGAAAGCTGGTAATAAGGAACCTGAGGTCAAGAAGGGGAGAGTGTTGACATGTCGTGGGATTGGTAACCAATGTCACAAAACAATATGTGTACTAATTGTTTAATGAGAAGCTAGTTTGTTCTGTAAACCTTCATCTAAAGTACAATAAAAAATAAAAAGATCAGTTTCCCCTCCATGCCAGGGGAGTACACTTAACCTGAACAGGTACCTACAACCATGCAAAAGAGCAGTGGCACTGGGTAGAGCAGCTTTACTGTTGTCGTTTGTGCTTTGGGCAGTGGGTTTGTTGTTGCCCCTGGGAGATTAGTGAACACAGACATACATAAAGTAGCTATAATAGCTTGGGGAAGGTCACAGCCTTGAAAACCCTGTGGAGCAGTTCTGCTCTGCCCACAAAGGGTTGCCTTGAGTTGGAATCAACTGACAGCAACTAACAACAGTGGCAAAAGAGGCTCGGAGATTGAGTATTTAGCTTTTCTAGCCTCTGTCCCGAAAGCAGGTAAGAAGAGAAAAGGTTGGGAATGGGTGTTGTGTTAGCCAACAGTGTCTGTAACAGAAGCATTTTGTAGCGTAAAGCTATTTCCATACCTAGCAGTTGACCCCCAATAAAAAGCTTTTGTCATATGGTTATAAGGAATTCTCTGCTGTGAATGATCCTACACAAAAGTTTTCTCTGATCATTAATGATGTAACAGGGCAAAACTTGTCTGTTGCTCAGCTTCTCAGCTTTTTTGTTCTGTCACCAAGCAGCAATTGTTCACCAATTCCCCTTACTTTGTCTTACCTCAAATATTGTAACACCTGTCTCAGTCAGGGTTCTCTAGAGAAACAGAACCAGTAAGGTGTGTGTGCGTGTGTAGAGAGAGAGATTGACTGATTTTAAGGAATTAGGTTACACGATTGTCGAGGGCTGGCAAGTCAAAAGTCTGCGGGTCAGATGCCAGGCTGGAGATTCCTATAGTCTTTTGTCCCCAAATCTGTAGGTCAGGAGTTTGACCTCTGTTCTTATTTTATTGAAAACTGGGGTTTCTGCCCTGCTTCCTAAACAGTAGCCAACTTGCACTGGCCCAAGAATGACCATTATACCAAGATTCCCCTGGTAGTGATGGTCCTGGAGGACAAAGATAAAATTCTTAAATATTTCATTGTGCTCTTTCTTTTTTCTACTTTTTTCAGGCCAACCCTTTAAACTGGACCCGAAAATGACTCACAAGAAGTTGAAGATCTCTAATGATGGATTGCAGATGGAAAGGGATGAAAGCTCTCTGAAGAAGAGCCATACTCCAGAGAGGTTTAGTGGCACCGGGTGCTATGGGGCAGCAGGAAATATATTCATTGACAGTGGCTGCCACTATTGGGAGGTGGTCATGGGCTCCTCAACATGGTGAGTGTATCCTACTTTTCTCTTCCCTCCCCTGTTGTTAGGTTCCTGAGAGATTCAATTCTATAGCACAAGCATAATAACTGTAAGTCAAGGTTAAAAGGTACGTGATAGAAAAACCCTCCTGGGTGGAGATGAGAGGGTAGGGGGGTTACAAGCTGGTGGAATGGACACAAAAAGAGAGAGTGGAGGGAAGGGAGTGGGCTGTCTCATTAGGGGAAGAGCAATTAGGAGTATATAGCAAGGTGTATATAAATTTTTGTATGAGAGACTGACTTGATTTGTAAAGTTTCATTTAAAGCACAATAAAAATTTTAAAAAACCCTCCTGCAAAAATTTAACAGCTTCTTTATAATATGATGGAAAATATACTGGGCTAGGAGTTGGGAATCACTGCATCACTTTAATTGCAAACTTTTAAAAGCTCCAGTGATGATATCGACATTATGCACCTAGATGTAAACTATTTAAGGGAGAAACATGTATTCTATGTTTTGTATATTCTGTATGGGGTCTGGCAGAACTTGGATCATTCGTTAATGTTTATTTCTATCTTTTTTGCACTGTCTCAGGTATGCTATTGGTATTGCCTACAAATCAGCTCCAAAGAATGAATGGATTGGAAAAAATTCCTCTTCATGGGTCTTCTCTCGCTGCAATAGTAACTTTGTGGTGAGACATAACAACAAGGAGATGCTTGTGGATGTGCCCCCGCAATTGAAGCGTCTGGGTGTCCTCCTGGATTATGACAACAACATGCTGTCCTTCTATGACCCAGCTAATTCTCTTCATCTCCATACTTTTGATGTGACCTTCATTCTTCCAGTTTGTCCAACATTCACAATCTGGAACAAATCCCTAATGATTCTGTCTGGCTTGCCTGCCCCAGATTTTATTGATTACCCTGAGCGGCAGGAATGTAACTGCAGGCCTCAAGAATCCCCTTACGTTTCTGGGATGAAAGCTTGCCATTAAGTTTCAAGAGAGCATGTAACTCACTGGCTCTCCAGTCTAGCAGTCTTTTTCCCTCCCAAACCTCAGTTAGTGTTCAATATATGCGATACAAAATAAAGTTTGTTTGAAGCATCCAAAATAACTAGATATTATAGATTTAATTTTTGTGCATTAAAGCTTGTATCTGAATTAATGTATTGAGTTTCTCAGAATAAATTATCTGCATAGTCTGGTTTCAAGCCACTGGAGAAGTTTAGGGACTGCCTCTCTTGTCATTGGAGAATTAAAAATTCCCAGTGATTTAGGAGTATAAATGATATTGGAAGGAATTAGGGTAATTCTAGGTAAAAAACATAGGAAGGGGTTCTGAGCAAAGGGCTAGCCAGCTGGGGGTAGGTGGGAGGGAGGTCAGGCTTTTTAGTCCTGGCCAATTTGGCCAAGTAGAATTTTGAACAATGTCAAATTATAACATGTTTATACATAGCTTTTGATAAAAACCTACAATCGAGGGTTTATTATAATGAAAACATGTATGTGTATACATAATATATAGTGAATAAATAATATATGATATATTCATTATATATATTATATATACATAATAAACATTTTAATTTGCTCATTTGAGTGAGAAACGTACTGAAAGGGAAAATAAACCATCCATTTTTGTCCCCTAAAGAGAACAACAAAATCAGTCAACATCTCTCATTTCCCTTCATCCATCCCTTCTTCCCTCCTGTCCCAAACACATACACAAACAATCATGACGTAGGTAATGGGAAGAGCTCTAGGTAGGATTAGAAGTGATTTGGGGGGCAAGATTGCACAAGAGATGCTATTATTAGAAAATTGATTCAGGTAGAAGTGTTTGTAGCAAAACTTCACTGATGATGCTACTCAATGGAGAAGGTCAGTCTGAATTGCTGAAAATTCTGTTACAGAATATTTTAAAGAAAAACTGTTTTATGACTCTTGAATATATACAGTTACTAGAATTAGGTTTAAAAAAGTTTACATAATGGAGTTTCTTTAGGAACCTGCTTTAATTAATCAGTAAGAATGGAGCACTATATATGCAACAACTATTTGCATATAAATGTGCGTATATTTACTGATAAAACACTTCTGAAGTGCTTGAGAATGCCTGCAAACAATTTGTGTTTTCTTAAGTAGATTAGATAATCATTCCTCTTGCAATCTTGTTTACACTATTCATTGGCTTAGCCAAACCTGCGTGACAAATGCAGAGGTAAATTTCATCCCAGTCCTCACCAGCATAGTTGAAGTGAATTGAGCTTTATGGTGTGGGCTTTTGCCAGTTCCGTTTCAGGGACTGAGGATGTCTGAGAACCAGAGCCTTCTCCTTTCCAGGAGCTAAATCTGCTTCATAGAGTCTACTCTTTGGGAACTGTGAAAATATTACTGCTGTTACAAAGTGGTAGCTGTAACAACTCCCCAGATTGGCGCTTCTCCCTTCTGCATTTCCACCAGGTGGGCGAACATTCATTTATTAATTCATTCAACAAACTACAACATGCCAAGTACCGTACTACTTCTGTGGGAGTGCACATAGTACTATTCTGTAGAAGAGAAAAAGTAAATGTAAATCCCCCAAATAACAGCTATTATTAACAATGTTTATTTCTCAAACAGAAAGCAAGAATGAGGTAGATATAGAAGGCTAGATCGGACTTACATATCTAGTGACAAGGCAAGGTTTTGGGTTTCAAAGACCATGTGTACTTACTGTTAATCAGGAAGTTAACAACCTCAGTAAGATTCAGCATGATGGTAAGTAGTGTACTGTGATGGAAAGCTCGTTGCCTTTGGACTGAAATAATCTCAGTTCCTCCACCATTTACTAGTGGTGTGGCGTAGGGCAAGTCACTTCACTTCTCCGAGCCTCAGTTTCCTCTTCTGTAAAATAATACCTACCTCACAAGGTGGTTGCAAAAATTTAAAAAGACTGCATATTTAAACTGCCTAGCACAGCACCTGGCACTTGGTAAGTGTGCAATACATATTAATCCCTTCTCCCCCCAGCCCCAATACAGTGTAGTGGTGCTTTAAAAATTGTGTGTCCTTCGTTTCTAAGTTACCCTGGTTTCTCCCCTAGGGCCTATATAAAAATTCTTAAACACAACAAATGATGCTTTTCCCTTTCATAAAATCATTCACCGCCTTCCATAAGTAGAAGGTATCAACTCCCTAGTGTCTGGCTTTTCGAGATCCTGCTTGCTTTCCCAGCTTCATCTTTTGCTACTTTCCCTTTCAACTATTTATATAGTTGTTTTCTGGGCCTGGATCAAAGATATTTTTAAATTTTTTGATGCCCAGGGTAAACAGTAGGACTTGTCTTTAAAATAAAGGAAGATTATGAAAATGCTGGAAGCACAGAGCACCCACACCCTAGTCCAATTTCTTTTCCCTTGCCCTTAGACCTTCCACACCCATGTTTTGTACCCTTTAGACTTTAGTGCCCTGGGGCAAAGCTCCAATTTCCCCACCCTTTTGGACTACCATTTCCTACCCCCACCCCTCTCAACCAGGTTAACTCCTGACTCCCTAGACTGGTTTATGTGGCACCCTGAGCATCCCCTCATCTCTGGTAGTAACTGTATTGTATAGCAGCATTTTCCAAAGTGTGGTCCTTAGACCACCTACATTAGAATCAGCTTTGGTGTTTGCTAGAACAACAGATGCCTACCCCCTTCCCTGGCCTTATTTAATTTAGAGTAGGAATTTACATTTTTAACAAGCTCCCCAAGTGATTCTGAAGCACACAAAAGTTTAATGTATATTAATTATTTTCTCTATTGGACTGTTAATTCTTTGACGGCAAAGATTGCGTGTTTCATTGTTATTGTTGTATTTTTAACACCTGGCATAATGTCTGTAACAGAGTAGTTTCCTGGCTAATGTTTATTGAATGAATGAATGATCAAGGCTTCCTCTTGTACTCTGATGTCCATGCTGGTCTTTGTTATTTCCTGGGCAGAAAAGCTCGGTTACCCCTTCATTTGGCCTGCATTAAGACTATTTCACAGATACACCAGGGCTCATACATATAAATGACCATTGCCTCCCTCAAAAGCCCTTTGGAAATTATCTTGGGGAATTGTCTTTGGAGCATGTGGCACCATTCTTTTCAATCTTTTCAAATTTTGTCTTTGAAGGTGGATTTAAGTTTTGGTTATAGCCCCCATTCAGAGCAAAGCCTATTAAAGTGGGAAATTAAACAGGATTTGGGATAAACAAGTTTGACTCAAGTCCCGGCTTCTGAGCCAAATAATGAAAAGTGCATTCCAAGATACAACATGGGGGCAAAGTACTCAGTAGGGGTGTGGTGAGTCCTAGATATATACTTCAGTAAATATAAGACTTTCAAAGAATCCTAGTAATGCCAAGGACCTTAGGAGTAGTCATTGACTACTTCTTGCTAAACCCAGTTAAACAAAGGGAATAGGGCCTGTATTTAACATCTTCAGGGAATATGACTTGATAAATATTTTTCGTTATTGCTCTACTCAATCCACTACCCTACAACCTTTCTTCTAGCAAAGCATTCTTTTCATCTGCAATTTATTTTCACCTTTTTATATTGTCTTACTGAAGAAAGCACAAAAATAATAAAAATAATTAAACTTGTTTTGAGAATATGAAAGAAATTTTAATGCCACATTGGGGTCCTGACTACTTGTAAGAGTTACTGCATCTGGATGTGTTTTTGTCATGTAATTCCATCGTGCAATTTTGGATGCAGTGAAATTCAGATTGCAGCAAAATCAGTTATATTTTCTTTTCAGCTAAAACACATTAGGTGAATTTTTTAAAATTTCATGGTGTGTGTGTGTGTGTGTATATATATATATACACACCTGGCTGGATCTA
Source organism: Loxodonta africana (assembly GCF_030014295.1). Lineage (NCBI taxonomy): Eukaryota > Metazoa > Chordata > Mammalia > Proboscidea > Elephantidae > Loxodonta > Loxodonta africana. Next base: position 128,612,661 of record NC_087369.1, read on the forward strand.
TCCATGGATGGATTTTTTGATAAGCTCAAATATTTGATATCTTTTCCTCCAAGGAATGGGTGAATGTGAGGCATGTATATAAGAATATATAAGAACCACTCCCACACTTATTTCTAGCTCCTGAAGCCAACTTACAGCCTCTGAGCCACTGGGCTGTATTTGGCCATGGTATTACAGGTTGTCCAGATTGGCTGCCATCAGATCAGGTAAAACTGAAGTTGGCCTGCCAACTTCAGACATATGCTGTATTGTTATTGGCTGGACTATTTATTTGACTATTGTTGGATTATTTTTTACCAAATGCTTTACCCCTTGTTTGTACTGGGAGTTTTGGTTTCTCCTAGTGACAGAAATCTGAGTATATGCGGATTACACAGTCTCACCCCTCTCTAAAATATCCCAGACCATTCAAAATGCTATATTATGAATTAAATAAATATATATGTATTCATGAGTTCTTGATTGTCTCTCACTGGATTGTAATTGGGGGAGGATTAAAAGGAAGACAGCCATGAGTTACTTGAATTGGGTAAGTGACGGGGGAATTCATCACCTAATAGGTAAAAACCTGGGTGGAGACTGTCCAGGATGTCTGGAAATTGAGATTCAGTCATGAAGACTTACAAGACCCAAGGAAACATAACATGTTCAATTTAAAGCATCGGGAATAAGAACAAATAAAATTCCACTGTTGGAACCCATTGGTTAAGGTCGGGGTAGGACTGGAAGCAAGTAAGCTGACTTGTTAAATACCTGGCCTGTAAGAGGATCTTGGAAGGTTAGGACATTCCTCAGGGCTGGAGTTGGACATAACTTAATCAGAGTTCTTTGTGGTTGTGCTGAAACTAAAGAGAATGAAGTGAAGAAGGGCAGGTCAACGGTGATACCTAGAGAAGTGACTTGAAACAGCTTGTCAGACCAAGGGCCTATAGGACCTATATAGCACAAAGCCAAAGGAATTAAGACGTAAAGGAGACAAGAACTTGGAATACAAGGGGTATAGTGGACTAATGGAGCCCTGGTGGTGCAGTGGTTGAGAACTTGGCTGCTAACCGAAAGGTTGGAAGTTTAAATCCACTAGCCACTACTTGGAAACCCTATGGGGCAGTTTTACTCTGTCCTTTAGGGTCACTATGAGTTGCAATCAACTCAACGGCAAAGGGTTAGTAGACTAATTGGAGAATAGCGTGGGCAAATGAATATAGAGGCTATTACTCACAATTAAGATTTTACATGTTTGTTTTGGATGTGATACTTGGGTAGCCAGCTCTCTTTGATGTGTCAGGGTAGAGCAGGCATAGGTTTTTTTTTTATGTTCCCTTACCTAGGAATAGGATTGGTCCCAGAGTTTCCGGGGAAGGTAAGCCTATTGATAAGTGAGAGCTGGTCTCACTAACAAAGGTTAGGGGTAACAGGGGCCAAGTAGGTTATTACACAGATTTTGAAATGTATATAGCATGATAGCTAATGAGAATGACGCCTCCCCCCCCCCCCCGTGAATTTCTAGGAGGGGGAGATCAATGTGATCTGCCTATAATTTTTGGGTACATATACAAATTATAATTGTTACTGTTCTGGCCTGGTCATTCATTAAGCATTTATTGATCACTCATTATGTTCCGAGTACTCTTATTTATGTGGGGCTACAGTTAAAGTATTCCTAATGTAGACAACCTAGCAAAAAAAAAACCAAACCTGTTGCCGTCGAGTTGAACTGCCCCATAGGGTTTCCAAGGAGTGGCTGGTAGATTCAAACTGCCAACCTTTTGGATAGCAGCTGAGCTCTTAATCACTGCATCACTAAAACCAAAAAAAGCCAAACCCAGTGCTGTCTAGTCGATTCCGACTCATAGCGACCCTATAGGACGGAGTAGAACTCCCCCATAGAGTTTCCAAGGAGTGCCTGGCGGATTCAAACTGCCGACCCTTTGGTTAGCAGGCATAGCACTTAACCACTACGCCACCAGGGTTTCCACTGGCTCCAAAATTTACTCAAAGTGGCCCTCTAGGACAGAGTAGAACTGCCCCATAGGGTTTTCAAGGGGTGGCTGGTAGATTCAAACTGCCCACCTTTTAGTTAGCAGTGAAAATGCTTAACCACTATGCCACCAGGAGATTATAATCCAGTAGGGTACCCAATTTGCCAATTCTTCCCAAATAGTTTTAGATCCACGAACTCAGTGAGGTACTAATGATAGCTGAAAAGGAAGTCTTTTCTAGAGACCCAGGGGTAAAAGTGGAAGCTATTACCAGGCTCAGCATGGAGACTTGTAGATGCTCAGTGTCTTAGTCATCTAGTGCTGCTATAACAGAGATACTACAACTGAGTGGCTTTAACAAAGAGAAATTTATTTTCTCACAGTTTAGGAGGCTAAAGTCCAAATTGAGAGTACCGGCTTTAGGGGAAGGCATTCTCTTTCAGCTCTTTAGGAAGGTCCTTGTCTCTTCAGCTTCTGCTTCCTGGTTCCATGGAATCTCTATGTATCTTTGTATCTATCTTACCCCATCTCTCCTCTGCTCGTCTGTTTAATCTCTTTTATATCTCAAGAGAGATCGACTCAAGATACACCCTACACTAATCCTGCCTCATTAACATGACAAAGACAATCTATTCCCAAATGAGATTATAACCACAGGCATAGAGGTTATGATTTACAACACATATTTTGGGGAAACATAATTCAATCAATAACACTCAGTAAATTCTAGTTGAATAGAATTAGGACCTGATAAGCAGAATGAGAGGAGCCCCAGTGGCGCAGTGGTGAAGCACTCGGCTGCTAACAGGTCAGAGGTTTGAACCTACCAGCTGCTCCTCAGGAGAAAGATGTGGCAGTCTGCTTCTGTAAAGGTTTCAGCTTTGGAAATCCTATGGGGCAGCTCTACTCTGCCCTATAGGGTTCTTTGAGTCAGAATAGACTTGATGGCAACAGATTATTTTTTTTTCCTCTCTAAATTTTATTTATAGTCATCCCTTGGTATGGAGAAGGGGATTGGTTTCAGGACCCCCACAGTATTCAAAATCGTAGGATGCTCAAGTCCCTTATATAAAATGGCATAGTATTTGTATGTAACTTATGCACATCTTCCTGATACTTTAAATAATCTCTAGATTACTTATAATACCTAATACAATGTCAATAGTTGTTACTGCTTACATTTAACACTTAATGCTTTCTCAGTCTTTGCAAGCACTTTATCACAAAGCGGAGAGACCTCCACACCCTCCCCCCCAGTATATTCTACGGCAGTTGGTTGAATCCATCGATACGAAACCCACTCATACAGAGGGCTGCCTGTATTTTGCTGTTGCTGTTGTAAATATACACAGCACACATGAGTTTGGATCGTGGTTTAAGCAGCATGACAACCAGGTCATCTTGTACATTGTGAGGTTTGTCTTAGATGAACTCCTCACCATCCTTTATAATCCTGCTCAAGTATGAGGTGGCCTGCCCTGGCCCAGCATCCCCACAACTGCTTCTTCATAACGAGCCATTGTTCCTTAAGGCCAGTCTCCTTCAAAGGAAACAATCAGAAGAATTAACAAATTAGCTATCAATAATGTGCTAATGGAGGAGTGTGGGCAAAATTCATACCCCTCCCAACCCCTCAATCTACCTCTTCCTTCCTTCTCAGAAAACAAGAAAATGTTAACAAAGACCTTTTAAAGACAATGCCCTTGTTGTCTAACTGGGGAGTGGCAAGGGGGGTAGGGCAAGCTTCAGATTTTCAGGCTTGGGAGAGTCAGCCAGCAATGCCATGGCAGGGCTGTAGGGGATGTATTTTGGACCAACAGGACTCTTTCAAATAACAGAATACAGATGCAGGCTCTCTCAGTAGGGCTGGCCTTGTGCACAGAAACAATGAAAAGAGGATCTGTTACTCCTCCAGTCATATTGAAAGTCCCAGAAGATGAAATTTGGGCCAATTTTCACTTTGATGTACAGTGGCAGGAAAAAACCATTACAATCTACATATATTTTTATCCAGCTCAACTGCCTTAGTGACAAGGGAACTGGTCGCCTTCAAGTCTCGATTTTGACTCATGGTGACCCCAAGTGTGTCAGAGTAGAATTGCGCTCTGTAGTTTTCAGTGGCTATGACCTTTTGGAAGTAGATCACCAGGCCTTTCTTCTGAAGCATCTCTGGGTGGGTTCAAGCTGTACCACCCAGTGACTCCTAGTGATAAGGGAAGGTGATGTGATATACCAGAAATGTGAAATTCATAATAAGCAGCTGTCAAGCACACAAGATAAGGCAAGACCATGACCAAGACCAAGGCCTGATTGATTCATCCAGTAATGATAAAATGAGTTACTTTCAGATTCAGACAGTTCATTATTTACACAGCAAAAGAAAAAGTAGGCAAAGGTTCCAGCTCCTTGTGGTCCTTGTCTCGCACATCAAAAAAGACAACACCAAAAAAAAAGGGGGCAGGATAACTGCAACATGAGTTGTGGGACATTCCTAAGAAGGCAATTCTAGATCACAACTGACTGACTTTAAAGTCTGTAGCTCTATTCTGAGGGGGGTGAGGCATGGAGCCTCAGATTTCACCAGAACTGGGAGATAATGAGAATCTGTCTCATGACAGCCTCCCAGGGGAGATAAGGAGGCGAATGGGAGATGGCCTCAAAGTATTTCCTCACAGGCTTCCCATCCTCCTGTGATCCGGGAGGATCAAGGCATTCTGCCAAGACTCAGATTAGCTGTTGTTCAAGCCTTTGCCTGCATGGCCTTTGTGGATAGTGCAGTCTCTAGGGTGCCATGGTGGAGCGTTCTCTACAGCAACTAGCTGAGGGTCCAGGTACCTTCCCCTGGAGGAAGGAAAAGGAAGTGAAATCAATTAGGGTCTATTGAGGAATCTTCTCCCGCTCTCCCTTCTGCCCTGTCCTTTCATTCTTCTCAGTCTCTTTGAGGTTAGGGGGAGGGCAGGGATTAATGGAATAATGGAATACACAACCACCAGTTCAGGCCTTGCAAGATTCAGTACCAAGGCCAGAGAATTCCAAGGCCCAAGTCCTTTGCTACCTCAGGCTCTTAGCTTTTCAACTATGAATTTAAGTGTATGCTAATTTCTAAGGTCCCTTCTAGCCCTAACAGTATGTATTTCCATAAATGAAAATTTAGTGAAGGTAGTGGTAGAAGTCTGCATACTTACCTCAAGAATATTGGACATCAGAGTAGACCATCAGGAATCCTATGACTGGAGCAGAGAGGTGAATGGCATTAATGTTACTTTAGGACCACCATCAAATTTCCTTTTTACATGAGTTGGAATCAATTTAATGGCAACAGGTTTGGTTTTTCTGGTATCCTCAACCACACACACTTATTAACTTCACTAAGAACTCCCCTGCCAATCTTCCCCACTTATAGTTGCCACCACTATTTTTGAGCTTTCCACTTCAACCCTCTCCCTCTATCCTGTTGTACTCACTAACTGTGTTGTTGTGTGCCATGGAGTCACTTCCAACACATAGTGACCCTATAGGACAAAGAACTGTCCCATAGGGTTTCCTAGGCTGTAATCTTTACAGGAGCTGGTCTTCAGGTCTTTTCTCCCTTGGAGCAGCTGATGGGTTCGAACTGTCCGCCTTTCAATTAGCATGTGAGCTCTTAACCACTGTGCCACCACGGCTCTCTCACTAACTGTTCGAGATGCAAATACTGCTCTAGTCATCCATGTCTCAGTTTCAAATTTCAGGTCAGCTGTCTAGCAGTATTCCATGTGTTCATGTAGGGATTGCCAAAGACATTCCATTTTTCAAGGGCAGAGCAGGTCACCTGATACAGCAACCGGCAAGGGTCCTGTAGGCCATTTTTTTCCCATTCATGGCCTTTCTAAAACTCCCACAAAGCATCCCTTATATGGCAGAGGAGAGGCTCTTGGTATAGCCACGAATCCAAGTTATCATTCAATCGTTTATTCATTCATTCAACAAATAATTTGATAGCTTCTTTGTATCAGGTGCTAGGGTTGTGTTATGAATTAGATATAGTCTCTACCCTCACGGGACTCATAATTTAGAGGGAAGACAGTCAACAAATGAACATGTCCCTAATAACAGGAGTTATCACTGATTGATTGCTTACAGTGTGCCTGACACTATGCTAAAAAATGCACGTGAAATGCAGTTATTTATTTAATCTTCCCAGCGACCCTATGAGGTAAAGACTATTACAGCCTCCATAGAACAGGAAGGGCTAATCCCTGAAACTGTGCCCAGACCAGCAGAGTCCTTGAAGCTTGGCGAGCTACTAGCAAGGGTCTTAGCTATGTCTACCTTTGGCGCGGGACAAGCTAGCTCAAAGCCCAGAACGGAAGAAGTGACCTAGCCCGACGGCTCCTGGAGTTGGGGCTTGGTCAGGAGGAATTTCTAGGTCTGCGCTAGACACTCTCAAAACCGCCACCACCGCGGTTTTGCCACCCTCATTTTCCCTCCCGCCCCACACTGTTCCCCTTTCCAGCCCGGCCCCTCCCTCTGGGCCGCCTCCTCTCTGAGTCATTTCCCCTTCTCCGCCCCAAAGACCTTGGCTGTCTCTCACAGTCCCTTTCCCACTGGCAGGAAGTACAGGAAGAGCAAACTGGCTTCAAGAACCAGGTGAGTGCTTTCCCCAGCAAGGATGTGACCCCCCCCCCCACTCCGCTCTGATTCGGAGGGACGGGAAAGCGAGGAAGTTCCTTCAGTCTGAGCGGCTAGCTTCCCTCTCATCTGAAGGCCCTGGTGGCCGAGCGCGGTGGCGCCACACCCCGCCCGGTGTCTCCTGGGATGTGAGGAGGGAAGCGGCGGCCCAAGTCGGAAGGGCCCGCGGGGCTGCAGCGAACTCAGACCGGGCGGGCTCAGCGCGCAGGAGAGGTTCCTCACGGCTGAGAAGCTGGGGGGCGGGGGAGGGCCTGGCCCGCCGGCAGAGAAGCCAGCCTTAGAGAGGGAAGAAAGAGAAAAGGCTCCGGAGGGTGTGTGGGGTGTGTGTGTGTGTGTGTGTGTGTGTGTGTGTGTATGCGCGCGCGCGTGCGGGTGTATACGGGTTGGTGCCTGTGGTAAAGGGAGAAGCGTGTGTGTAGAGGGGTGTATGAAGGTGTGTATGTGGGGAGGTGCTTGTGTATGGGAATGCTTGTGTGTGTATGTGTGGAGATGCCTGTGGGACATGCATGTATGTGGTGATCTAAAGAGGTGTGTATGTGTGGAGGTGCGTTGGTGGTGCGTGTGGGGGGGATGCGTGTATGTGGCGACTTATAGAGGTGCATGTGTCGAGGTATGCATGTGGGGTGTGTGAGTGTGGAGGCGCGTGCGAGGGAATTTGTGTGCGTGTGCCTGTGGTGATGCGTGCTTGGGTGCGTGTGCGTGAGGTGATGCGTGCGTGGGGATGCTGCGTGCGCGAGTGGTGCGTGTGCGGCGGAAGGGAATGCTGACTGAGGAGGGTGGGGACTGACACTGCATGCGGGACTGAGGTAAAGATGTGAGAGAATCCCTTGCTGAGGAAGCTTAAAGCCACGATTCTTAACCTTTTTTCCTGGGCCTGGGGTGGGGGCGGTGGTGGACCTGGGCCTGTTTGAAAATCTGAGGAAAACTAGTAACCACCTCCTTTTAAAAAAAGGCACACGATTGCACGTAATCATAGAGGGTTCTTAAGCCCACGGATGGCCATCCATGGACCCCAGATTATGGTTTTAAAAAAAAGAAACCCGTTGCCGTCGACTGGATTCCGACCCATATCGACCCTATAGGACGGAGTAGAACTTTCCAAGGAGTGGTTGGTGGGTCCAAACTGCCGACCTGTTTGTTAACTCCTAACCCAGCGCCACCAGGGGAGGGCCAAATCCGTTACTTTGATATTTGTCATAGTGTCTTTTGATTCTGAGAGAGGAAATGGAACAGGTGACCGAGCTCTTGCCTAATCGTTCTATAGGCTTGTCCTTGGCTTGGTGTAGCTTTGAGGCTAGGTTTGCTGTTCCTCTGGGAGATGGTGCCCTCAGAGTGGTGTGTATAAAACGGGATCACTTCCCTGTGCAAGATCCGGTAAGGGAGCCCATCGCCTTAACAATATACAGCCCCCTCACTGTGCTTTGAGTCCAGGGTCCCTCCCTAACCTCAGATCTTGCTAGTTAGCTCCTTGCTGAGGTTGGAGCACAGAGATTTGTAGTGGTCTCATTCGCATGCTTATGTGATTTTTTTTTCCTCAAGGGTTTCAACAGCCTTGTGTAGTGTGGGGAGTATGAATCTAAGGTTGGGACTAGTTCCGATCAGTGGTTAGAAATTGACTAGCAGACTTGGGCTCTGATTTCATCTTTATCCTTAACTGTGTGACCTTGAGCACTTAATCCTCCTGTGCCTCACTTTTCTCTTTTATAAAATGGAGGTAGTACTTCAGAGGGTTGTTGAAGGTATAACAAGACTATATAAAATTCCAAGCGCATGGGAAATATTTACTACATGGCAACATACATAGAATATATACATATATGTATATATTTCTAGAGAAGGCAAAGTAAAAAGATGTATTTGGAAACAATGTATTAAACTGCTGATTGATTTTTGGTCTCTTCTAGGCAGGGCTTAGCTGTGCGGTCACCAGCCCAAGCCCACGGAATCCATCCTGTGAAGTCACACACCTGAAGTAAGTGGGACTTTTTTCTTTCTTTTTTTAATTTTTATTGTGCTTTAAGTAAAAGTTTACAAATCAAATCAGTCTCTCATAAAAAATTTATATATACCTTGTGATATTATATACTCCTAGTTGCTCTCTCCCTAATGAGACAGCACACTCCTTCTTTCCACCCTCTTTTTCTGTGTCCACTCAGCCAGCTTCTGTCCCCCTCTGCCTTCTCATCTCCCCTCCAGACAGGAGCTGCCCACATAGTCTCATGTGTCTACTTGATCCAAGAAACTCACTCCTCACCTGTATCATTTTCTATTCTATAGTCCAATCCAATCCCTGTCTGAAGAGTTGGCTTTGGGAATGGTTCCTGTCTTGAGCTAACAGAAGGTCTGGGGACCATGACCTCTGGGGTCCTTCTAGTCTCAGTCAGACCAGTAAGTCTGGTCTTTTTATGAGAGTTTGAGGTCTGCATCCCACTGCTCTCCTCCTCCCTCAACGGTTCTCCGTTGTGTTCCCTGTCAGGGAAGTTCATCGGTTGTAGCCGAATGCCATTTAGTTCTTCTGGTCTCAGGCTGATGCAGTCTCTGGTTTATGTGGCCCTTTCTGTCTCTTGGGCTCATAATTACCTACTGTCTTTGGTGTTCTTCATTTTCCTTTGGTCCAGGTGGGTTGAGACCAACTGATGAGTCTTAGATGGCCGCTTGCTAGTGTTTAAGACCACAGATCCCACTCTCCAAAGTGAGATACAGAATGTTTTCTTAATAGATTTTATTATGCCAATTGACCTAGATGTCCCCTGAAACCATGGTCCCCAAACGCCCATCCGTGCTACTCTGGCCTTTGAAGCCTTCAGTTGTATTCAGGAAACTTCTTTGCTATTGGTCTAATCCAGTTGTGTTGACCTCTCCTGTAGTATATGTTGTCTTTCCCTTCACCTAAAATTGTTCTTATCTACTATCTAATTAGTGAAAACCCCTCTCCCTGCCTCCCTCCCGACTCTCGCAACCATAAAAATATTTTCTTCTCTGTTTAAACTATTTCTTGAGATCTTATAATAGTGGTGTCATACAATATTTGTCCTTTTGCAACTAATTTCACTCAGCATAATGCCTTCCATTTTCTTCCATGTTATGAAATGCTTCATGGATTCATCATTGTTCTTTATCGATGCATAACATTCCATTGTGTGAATATACCACAATTTATTTATCCATTCATCCGTTGATGGGCGCCATGGTTGCTTCCATCTTTTTTGCTATTGTAAATAGTGCTGCAGTGAACATGGCTGTGCATATATCTGTTCTGTGCATATATTATTTCTCTAGGATATATTCCAAGGAGTGGGATTGCTGGGTCATATGGTAGTTCTATTTCTAGCTTTTTAAGAAAAAGCCAAATGGATTTCAAGAGTGGGTGTACCATTTTATATTCCCACCAGCAGTGTATAAGTGTTCCAGTCTCTCCACAACTTCTTCAACATTTATTATTTTGTGTTTTTTGGATTAATGCCAGCCTTGTTGGAGTAAGCTAAAATCTCATTGTAGTTTTGGTTTGCATTTCTCTAATGGCTAATGATCGTGAGCATTTCCTCATGTATCTGTTAGCTACCTGAATGTCTTCTTTAGTGAAGTGCTTGTTCATATCCTTTGCCAATTTTTTAATTGGGTTATTTGCCCTTTTGTAGTTGAGTTTTAACAGAAACATATAGATTTTAGAGATCAGGTGCTGATCAGAACTGTCATAGCTAAAAACTTTTTCCTAGTCTGTAGGTAGTCTTTTTACTCTTCTAGTGAAGTCTTTGGATGAGCATAGGTGTTTGATTTTTAGGAGCTCCCAGTTATCTAGTTTTTCTTCTACATTCTTTATAATGTTTTGTATACTGTTTATGCCAGGTATTAGGGCTCGTAACGTTGTCCCTATTTTTTCTTCCATGATCTTTATTGTTTTAGGTTTTATATTTAGATCTTTGATCCATTTTGAGTCAGATTTTGTGCATAGTGTGAGCTATTGGTCTTGTTTCACTTTTTTGCAGCACCATTTGATAAAGAGACTGTCTTTTCCCCCATTTAACTGACTTTGGGCCTTTGTCAAATATCAGCTGCTCATATGTGGATGGATTTATGTCTGGATTCTCAATTCTGTGCCATTGGTCTATGTATCTGTTGTTGTACCAGTACCAGGCTGTTTGACTACTGTGGGGTATAAAAAAAACTAATAGGTTCTAAAATCAGGTAGAGTGAGGCCTCTCACTTTGTTCTTCTTTTTCAGTAATGCTCTACTTATCTGGGGCCTCTTTCTCTTCCATATGAAGTTGGTGATTTGTTTCTCCATCGCGTTAAAAAATGTTGGTGGAATTTGGATTGGAATTGCATTTTATCTCTAGATGGCTTTTGGTAGAATAGACATTTTTACAATGTTGAGTCTTCCCATCCACGAGCAAGGTATATTTTCCCACTTATGTGGTCTCTTTTGGTTTCTTGCAGTAGTGTCTTGTGTATAGATATTTTACATCTCTGGTAAGATTTATTCCTAAGTATTTTACCTTGGGGGCTACTGTAAATGGTATTGATTTGGTGATTTCCTCTTCGATGTTCTTTTTGTTGATGTAGAGGAATCCAACTGATTTTTGTATGTTTATCTTGTATCCTGATATTCTGCTGAACTCTTCTATTAGTTTCGGTGGTTTTCTTGAGGATTCCTTAGGGTTTTCTGTGTATAAGATCATGTCATCTGCAAATAGAGATACTTTTACTTCTTCTTTACCAATCTGGATGCCCTTTATTTCTTTATCTAGCCTAATTGCTCTGGCTAGGACCTCTAGCACAATATTGAATAAGAGTGATGATAAAGGGCGTCCTTGTCCAGCTCCCGATCTCAAGGGGAGTGCTTTCAGACTCTCTCCATTTAGGATGGTGTTGGCTGTTGGCTTTGTATAAATGCCCTTTATTATGTTGAGGAATTTTCCTTCTATTCCTATTTTGCTGAGAGTTTTTATCATGAATGGATGTTGAACTTTGTCAAATGCCTTTTCTGCATCAATTGATAAGATCATGGGGTTCTTGTCTTTTGTTTTATTTATGTAATGGATTACGTTAATTGTTTTTCTAATATTGAACCATCCCTGCATACCTGGTATGAATCCCACTTGGTCTTGGTGAATGATTTTTTCGATATGTTGTTGAATTTTATTGGCTAGAATTTTGTTGAGGATTTTTGCATCTAAGTTCATGACGGATATAGGTCTGTAATTTTTTGTGTGTGTGTATGGTGTCTTTACCTGGTTTTGGTATCAGGGATGTGCTGTCTTCATAGAATGAATTTGGGAGTATTCCGTCCTGTTCTATGCTCTGAAATACCTTTAGTAGTAGTGGTGTTAACTCTTCTCTGAAAGTTTCGTGAAACTCTGCAGTGAAGCCCTCTGGACCAGGGTTTTTTTTGAGGGGGGAGTTTTTTTTTGTTTTTTTTTCTATTAACTTTTATTAAGCTTCAAGTGAACGTTTACAAATCCAATCAGTCTGTCACATATAAGTTTACAAACATCTTACTCCGTACTCCCACTTGCTCTCCCCCTGTTGAGTCAGCCCTTTCAGTCTCTCCTTTTGTGACAATTTTGCCAGCTTCCCTCTCTCTCTATCCTCCCACCCCCCCTCCAGACAAGAGATGCCAACACAATCTCAAGTGTCCACCTGATATAATTAGCTCACTCTTCATCAGCATCTCTCTCCCACCGACTGACCAGTCCCTTTCATGTCTGATGAGTTGTCTTCGGGGACGGTTCCTGTCCTGGGCCAACAGAAGGTCTGGGGACCATGGCCACCGGGATTCCTCTAGTCTCAGTCAGACCATTAAGTTTGGTCTTTTTATGAGAATTTGGGGTCTGCATCCCACTGATCTCCTGCTCCCTCAGGAGTTCTCTGTTGTGCTCCCTGTCAGGGCAGTCATCGATTGTGGCCGGGCACCAACTAGTTCTTCTGGTCTCAGGATGATGTAAGTCTCTGGTTCATGTGGCCCTTTCTGTCTCTTGGGCTCTTAGTTGTCCTGTGACCTTGGTGTTCTTCATTTTCCTTTGCTCCAGGTGGGTTGAGACCAATTGATGCATCTTAGATGGCCCCTTGTTAGCATTTAAGACCCCAGACGCCACATTTCAAAGTGGGATGCAGAATGTTTTCATAATAGAATTATTTTGCCAATTGACTTAGAAGTCCATTGAGGGGGGAGTTTTTTGACTACTTTTTCAATATCTTCTTATGTTATGGGTTTATTTAGTGGTTCTACCTATGTTTGTGTTAGTTTAGGTAGGTAGTGTATTTCTAGGATTTCATCCATTTCTTCTAGGTTTTCAAATTTGTTTGAGTATAGTTTTTCATAGTAATCTGATATGATTCTTTTAATTTCAGTCGTGTCTGTTGTAATATCACCCATCTCATCTCTTATTTGGGTTATTTGCTTCCTCTCCTGTTTTCCTTTTGTCAGTTTGGCCAGTGGTTTATCATTTAAAAAATTTTTTTTAAAGAATCAGCTTTTGGTCTTGTTATCTCTTTCAGTTGTTTTTCTGTTCTGTATTTCATTGAATTCTGAGCTAATTTTTATTATTTGCTTTCTTCTGGTGCCTGAGGGTTTCTTTTGTTGCTCTCTTTCTATTTGTTCAAGTCATAGGGATAATTCTTTGATTTTTGCCCTTTCTTCTTTCTGTATGTGTGCATTTATTGATATAAATTGACCTTTGAGCATTGCTTTCGCTGGGTCCCAAAGGCTGTGTTTTCATTCTCATTGCATTCTATGAATTTCTTTATTCCATCCTTAATGTCTTCTATAATGCAGTCTTTTTTGAGCAGGGTATTGTTCACTTTCCAAGTGTTTGATTTCTTTTCCCTGCTTTTTCTGCTATTTGATTTCTACTTTTATGGCCTTGTGGTCAGAGAAGGTGCTTTGTGATATTTCGATGTTTTGGCTTCTGCTCAGGCTTACTTTATGACCTAATATGTGGTCTATTCTAGAGAATGTCCCATGTACACTAGAGAAGAAAGTATCGTTGGCAGCTGTTGGGTGGGGTGTTCTATATATGTCTTTGAGGTTGAGTTGGTTGACTGTGGCGTTTAGATCTTTTGTGTCTTATTGAGCTTCTTCTTGGATATTCTGTGCTTCACTGAAAGTGGTGTGTCGAAGTCTCCTACTATTATTGTGGAGCTGTCTATCTCACTTTTCAATGCTGTTAGGGCTTGTTTTATGTATCTTGAAGCCCTGTCATTGGGTGCATATATGTTTAATATGGTTATATCCTCTTGGTATATTGTCCCTTTAATCATTATAAATCCAACCCACTGCCATCGATTCCATCCGACTCATAGCGACCCTATATATATTATACGTGTATATATATATATATATATATATATATATATATATATATATATATATATATGGCACTGGATATATATATTATATATAATCATTATTAATCATTATATAGTATCCTTTATTATTCTTTGTGGTGGGTTTATCTTAAAAGTCTATTTTGTCAGAAGTTAATATTGCCACTTCTGCTTTTTTGTTGTTGTTGTTTGCTTGATATGTTTTTTTCCATCCTTTGAGTTTTAGTTCATTTTTGTCTCTAAGTTTAAGGTGTGTCTCTTGTAGGCAGTATATAGACGGATCTTTTTTTTTTTTTTTAATCCATTCCGCCACTCTCTGTCTCTTTATTGGTGCATTTAGTCCATTTACATTCAGCGTAATTATGGATAGGTATGAGTTTAGTGCTGTTATTTTGATGTCTTTTTTTGTGTGTTGTTGACAGTTTCTTTTTCCCACTTAATTTTTTTAATAATATTTTATTGTTTTAGGTGAAAGTTTGCACAGCAAATTAAGTTCCTCTTTAACAACTTTTATACAAATATTTCCATGCCTTTGGTTACAATATTTACAATGTATCAGCATTCTCATTATTTGCATTTTGTTTGTTCTGTTTCCATTGATCTAGCTTCCCTTCCCCTCCTTGCCTTCTCATCTTTGCTTTTTGGGTTAACTCTTGACCATTTGGTCTCATTAGTTAATTGTTTAAGGCAGCACATTACCCATGGATTATATTGTGTATTTTATAAGCCACTCTGTTATTTGGCTGAAGGGTGACCTGCAGAAATAGCTTCATTTCCAAGCCCAAACAGTATCTTAGACGATAGTCTTGGGCGCTTCTCTAGCCTCTGTCAGTCCAGTCAGTGTGGCCTTTTTTATGAATTTGAGTTTATTCTGTATTTTTCTCCCATTCTATCTGGGACCTTTTATTGAGTCCCTGGTCAGAATGGTTGGTAGTGGTAGCCGGGCACCATCTAGTTCTTTTGATCTCATGTTAGAAGAGGCGTGGTTCATATGGGCTGACAGTTTTTTTAAATAATTTTTATTGTGCTTTAAGTGAAAGTTTACAAATCAAGTCAGTCTCACACAAAAACTTATATACACCTTGCTACATACTCCCCATTACTCTCCCCCTAATGATACAGCCCGCTCCCTCCCTCGACTCTCTCTTTTCGTATCCATTTCGCTAGCTTCTAACCCCTGCTACCCTCTCATCTCCTCTCCAGGCAGGAGATACCAACATAGTCTCAAGTGTCCACCTGATCCAAGAAGCTCATTCCTCACCAGCGTCCCTCTCCAACCCATTGTCCAGTCCCATCCGTCCATCCATGTCTGAAGAGTTGGCTTCAGGAATGTTTCCTGTCCTGGGCCAACAGAGGGTCTGGGGGCCATGAGCACCAGGGTCCTTCCAGTCTCAGTCAGACCACTAAGTCTGGTCTTTTTATGAGAATTTGGGGTCTGCATCCCACTGCTCTCCTGCTCCCTCAGGGGTTCTCTGTTGTGTTCGCTGTCAGGGCAGACATCGGTTGTAGCCAGGCACCATCTAGTTCTTCTGGTCTCAGGATGATGTAGTCTCTGGTTCATGTGGTCCTTTCTGTCACTTGGGCTCATAATTACATTGTGTCCTTGGTGTTCATCATTCTCCTTTGATCCAGGTGGGTTGAGACTCATTGATGCATCTTAGATGGCCGTTTGCTAGCGTTTAAGTCCCCAGACACCACTCTTCAAAGTGGGATGCAGAATGTTTTCTTAATAGATTTTATTATGCCAATTGACTTAGATGTCCCCTGAAACCATGGTCCCCAAACCCCTGCCCCTGCTGCCCTGGCCTTCGAAGCATTCAGTTTATTCAGGAAACTTCTTTGCTTTTGGTTTAGTCCCATTGTGCTGACTTGTGTGTTGCCCACTTAATTTTTTTGTGTTGAGTAGTTTATATATTGTCTTTTCCTCTTATTCGTTGTTGTCGATTTTGTTTCTGCTGAGTATTTTTTTCTTGTGTTTTATTTTGATAAGCAGAATTGTTAGTCTCCTTTGTGGTTACCTTAATATTTACCCCTATTTTTCTAAGTTTAAACCTAACTTTTATTTCTTTATATCACTTTGACTTCCTCTCCATTTGGAAGATCTATGACTATATTTCTTAGTCACTCTTTCTTGTTTTCATGTTTTCTTCTTTTACATAATGACATGGCTGTTTCCCTGTTTTGAGCTTTTTTTATCTTGATTTATTTTTGTGATTTTCCTATCTGGGTCGATATCTGTTTGCTCTGTCCTGTGCTCTAGTCTTGGGATGATATCTAATATTATTGGTTTTCTAGCCAGAGAACTCCCTTTTGTATTTCTTGTAGTTTTGGTTTGGTTTTTACAAATTCCCTAAACTTCTGTTTATCTGGAAATGTCCTAATTTCACCTTCATATTTGAGAGACAATTTTGCTGGATACGTGATTTTTAGCTGGCAATTTTTTTCCTCTAGTGCTTTATAGAAGTCATCCCATTGCCTTCTTGCCTCCATGGTTTCTGCCGAGTAGTCCGAGCTTATTGTTATTGACTCTCCTTTGTAGATGAATTTTTGTTTATCCCTAGCCACTCTTAAAATTCTGTCTTTATCTTTGGTTTTGGCAAGTTTGATGATAATATGTCTTAGTGACTTTCTTTTAAGATCTACCTTATGTGGAGTTTGATGAGCATCTTGGATAGATATCTTCTCATCTTTCAGGATATCAGGGAAGTTTTCTGCCAACAAATCTTCAACAATTCTTTCTGTATTTTCTGTTATCCCTACCTGTACTGGTACTCCAATCGCTCGAACGTTATTTCTCTTGATAGAGTCCCACACGATTCTTAGGGTTTCTTCATTTTCTAAAATTCTTTTATCTGATTTTTCTTCAAATATATTGGTGCCAAGTGTTTTATCTTCATCTCACCAATTCTGTCTTCCGCTTGCTCAATTCTTCTCCTCTGATTTTCTGTTGAGTTATCTAATTCTGTAATTTTATTGTTAACCTTCTGAATTTCTGATTGCTGTCTCTCTGTGTATTCTTGCAGCTTATTAAATTTTTCATTATGTTCCTGAATAACCTTTTTAATTTCTTCAACTGCTTCATCTGTGTGTTCCTTGGCTTGTTCTGCATTTTGCCGGGTCTCGTTCCTGATGTCTTGAAGAGCTCTGTATATTATTCTTTTGTATTCTGCATCTGGTAATCCCAGGAAGGCACCTTCATCCAGAAGATCCCCTGATTCTTTGTTTTGAGAGCTTGTCGAAGTGATCATGATCTGTTTCTTTATGTGATTTGATATTGACTGTTGTCTCTGAGCCATCTATGTTATTGTATTAGTTTATTTTGTGTTTCCTTACTGTATGCTAGCTTCTTGCTTTGTTTTGTTTTGATGTGCCCAAATAGGTTGCTTGAATGAGCTAGCTTGATTATTTTCACCTTTGAAGCTCTAACCTCTTGTCATCAGATGGCTAGGGCTCTTATCAGGTATACAAGCCTGGGAGCCCATTCACTTTTCTTGTATGGATTCAGCTTGGGTGTCCAGGTAGTTGGTCATCAAGTGTCTGGTACAGGCTCTGTCCTACAGTCTTAGAGGGGCAGGGGTGATTGGTGTAGTTACTGGTATCTGGTTGCAGAAGGGGGCCAAGCTCTCTGAACAAGGCAGGGGCCTGAAGACCATCCCCCGAGTGTCTGTGAGGAAAGTGCATCCCTGTTTCCTAGAGCACACAGGTGGGTGGGTTCTGCAGATGGACCATGGGCATGCAGTGTTTTTGGTTGTAAGGACTGGGAGGTACCATTTATCCTTGGACCCCTGTCATGGTTGGCTAGGTGACATGGGTGGAGCCACCTGTCTTTAGGCCCCTGCTGTGGGTAGGTGAGGACACTGTTTAATAGGCAAAGCCAATGTCAAACATTAAGCACCCACCTCTACCGCATAGCTGAAACAGTTGCAGTCTGCCATCAAGGGCCTATTCCCCTGAAATAGGCTCACACAGGTCCATGCAGGGGGGAAAGGTATTCAAAGTCCTTGGAGCTGGTAGATCATCTTTTCCCCCAGTTGTGAATTTATTCCTTCTCCAAGGCTGGGAGAATGGCTCAGGGCACGCAGCAGGGCCTGTCTCAGGCCCAGGAAAATCAACAACCAGTGAAGCCAGCTTGGGTGCTGGGGGTGTGGTAAAATAAATGCAAGTACTTAGCTTTTGCAGACAGCACCGTTCTTCTCTGGTTCCAGAGGTGTGAGTAGGCTGTGTGGCTGACTGTCTCTCCCTGAGCAAACCACATCTGGAACACTACTACCAGCCCACTGCAGTTGCTCCAGGGAAAGGTGCCTGAGGGTTCCCAGCGATTCAGGCCCTGTAACTCCTCTCCACTTCTGAACCATCTTTCCCTCTCCCTGCCACTCCGTACATTTTCTAACTCTGCCTTTGATGTTCAGGGC
This sequence comes from Loxodonta africana, assembly GCF_030014295.1. Lineage (NCBI taxonomy): Eukaryota > Metazoa > Chordata > Mammalia > Proboscidea > Elephantidae > Loxodonta > Loxodonta africana. The sequence continues at coordinate 128,631,049 of NC_087369.1, forward strand.
TCCTAGCTTATCACAAATATAATCGTTTCACTTTTGTGGGGGGGAGTCTTTGTTGTAAGAGGGATCACCAGAAGTGTCTGACTACTCCACCATCTTGGCCCTGCCTCTGGGACTTTATTTTTGAATTCTTTGTGATGTTCAGGTAGAGAACAATCCATCATCAACTCTCACCTGGATTACTGTCTTGGTCTCCAAGCCTTCACACTTACCTGCTTCTTTTTCCCTTCATTCTCCAAGTTGTAGTCAGAGCTATCTTTCCCTCTCAGAAACAAAGTAATCTACTGGTTCAGAGCCCCGACCTTAGAGTCAGAAGATCTCATTCAGATATCAACTGCACACTGTTCCACTACTTTCTAGCTATGTGACCTTGGACAAGTTACTTCACTTCTTTTAAGAGTCCTTTTTCTTATCTGTAAAAGGGGATAATGGTGATAACTACCTCATATGGATGTCATTTCGTTCTGTTGTCCACAGGGTCACTATGAGTCAGAACCAACTCGACGGCACCTAACAACAACAACAACATGGATGTTGTAGGGAGTTGCAGAGATAATGCATGTAGAGTAGCACACAGTAGTTGCTCAATAAATGGTAGATTAAAAATACTAAGAGCAGTGAGACTGCTAACAAGAGAGTGGTTGAAGTGATACACCAAGGTATCTAGACTCGATAGGGAGTGAAGCCATGAGTGGGTAATGAGCTGGAGAAAGGGAGAAGTCAAAAAGTGGGAGTTTTTAAAAATAATTTTATTGTGGTAAAAAATATATAACAAAAATTTGCCATTTTGTCCATTTTTAAGTGTACAATTCAGTGACATTCATTATATTCACCCATTGTGTAACCATCAGCATTATTTCCAAAAGTTTTTCAACTTCCGAAACAGAAACTCAGTACCACGATGGGAAATCTTGATGAGGATGTCGTTGCTGGGTGCCGTCAAGTCGATTCTGACTCATAACAACCCCATGTGACAGAGTAGAACTGCCCGATAAAGTTTTCTTGGCTGTAATCTTTACAGGAGCAGATCACCAGGTCTTTCTCCTGCAGAGTCCCAGGTGGGGTCAAACTGCCAACCTTTCAGTTAGCAGCCAAATGCTTAACTGTTATGTCACCAGGATATTCTGAAAGCCAAGAAGTATTGGGGATAGGAGGTTGTAGCCAGAGAGTGGGATAGTGGAGTTGAGAATTTCTGAAGTAGAGCAGCTCCATGTGATGGGTGGCCTAAGACACTAATGACATGTGGCCAGAGGTTGCTGGAGGAGAGGAGATCAAGGTACAGTGAGGCTAGAGTGTTGGGTGAGTCATCCACAGACATTGAGGTTGCTTATAAATGGCAAGGGTTAGAACCGCAGGGGTTAGTTTTGGTTCAAGGTTTAAAGAGTATCTCAGGGCAGTAGTCTTGGGGAGTCCTCCAGTCTCAACCAGTCGAGTAAGTCTTTTTTAATTTTATTTGTTTTAAGGAATTTGAGGTTCTGTTCTGCATTTTTTCCCCATTCTATCAGGATCCATCTACTGTGGCCTTGATTGGGATGGTTGGTAGTGGTAGCCAACACCATGTAGTTCTTCTGGTCTCAGGGTAGATGAGGCTATGATTCGTGTAGACTATTAGTCCTGTAGACTAGTTTCTTCTTTGAGTCTTTGGTTTCCTTCTTTCTCTTTTGCTCTGGATGGGTAGAAACCAATAGTTATATCTTAGATGGCTCCTGGCAAGCTTTTAAGACCATAGACATCACTCACCAAACTAGGATGTAGAATATAACTTTATGAACTATATTATGCCAGTTGACCAAGGTGCTCTACTAATTTGTTCACTTTTTTAAAGATAAAATTTATATACAGTGAAATATAAAAATATTGTTTTATTTGATGAATTTTGACAACTGGTGTAACCTAAACTTTTATTAAGATATAGAATATTACCTCCACATCAGAGAGATCCTCATACCCCTTTCCAGTCAATCCCCACTTCTATTACCCACCAGGGACAGGACTGTTCTGATTTTTTTTTATTCAAGTTCTTTTTTTTTTAATTTTTCTTGTGCTTTAAGTGAAAGTTTACAAATCAAGTCAGTCTTTCATACAAAACCTTATATACACCTTGCTATATATTCCTAGCTGCTCTCTGCCTAATGAGATAGCACACTCCTTCTCTCCACCCTGTATTTCCGTGTCCATTCAGCCAGCTTCTGACTCCCTCGACCTTCACATCTCCCCTCCAGACAGGAGATGCACACATAGTCTGTTCTGATCTTTTTTGTTAGATTAGTTTTGCCTGTTCTGAAACTTCATATAAATGGAATTGCACAATATATACTTTTTCTGTAAAGCTTCTCTCTCTCTGCATAATGATTCATCTACATTATTGCTTGCATCTGTACTTCATTCCTTTTTAATGCTGAGTAACATCCCATTGACATTATTGCTGATGTCGGAAGATCTTGGCTGAAAGCAGAGAATACCAGAAAGATGTTTACCTGTGTTTTATTGACTGCAAAGGCATTCAACTGTGTGGATTGTAACAAATTATGGATAATATTGTGAAGGATGGGAATTCCAGGGCACTTAATTGTGTTCATAAGGAACCTGCACATAGACCAAGAGGCAGTCCTTCGAACAGAGCAAGGGGATACTGCATGGTTTAAAATCAAGAAAGTTGTGCATCCTTTCACCATACTTATTCAGTCTGTATGCTGAGCAAATAACCTGGGATCCTGGACTGTATGAAGAAGAACGGGGCATCAGGATTGGAGGAAGACTCATTAATAACCTGTGATATGCAGATGTCAACAACCTTGCTTGTTGAAAGCAAAGAGGACTTGAAGCACTTACTGATAATGGTAAGTAGAGTATCAGCGAAAGAGAGGAAGACCTTGAGTGAGATAGATTGACACGGTGTCTGCAATGATGGGCTCAAGCATAGCAATGATTGTGAGGATGGTGCAGGACCGGGCAGTGTTTCGTTCTGTTGTACATAGGGCTGCTAGGAGTCAGAACCAACTCAATGGCCTAACAACAATAACAACAAACAACATTCCATTGTATAGGTATATCACAGTTTGTACATTCTGCTGATGGATACCTGTTCTAAATTGGGGTTATTACTAATAAAGCTTCTATAAACATTCTTGTGTAAGTCTTTTTTGTGGCATGTATTTTAAATTTTCTTGGGGTAAATACCTAGGAGTAGAATTGCTGGATCATAGGATAGGTGTATGTTTTGTTTTATGAGAATCTTCCAGAACTTTCTCAAAGCGATTGTACCATTTTACTCTCCCACCAACATCCTCACCAACATTTGGTAGTATAAGTCTTTTTAATATTAAACATTCTGGTGGGTTTGAAGTGGTATCACACTGTGATTTTAATTTGCATTTCCCTAATGACTAATGTTTCTGGGTGGCACAAACCATTAAGCTGTCAGCTGTCAGTTGAAAGGTTGGTGGTTTGAGTCCTCAGAGGCACCTTGAAAGAAAGGCCTGGCGATGTACTTCTTTCTAATAAATCAGCTGTTGAAAATCCTATGGAGCGCAGTTTTACTATGATACACATGGGATCACCATGAATCAGAATCGTCTTGATGGCAACTGCTTTTTTTGTCTTTAATGACTAATGATGTTCAGCGTCTTTTAATGTGCTTGTTGGCTGTATATCTTTTTTGGAGAAATGTCTATTCAAGTCCTTTGCCCATTTTTTAATTGGGTTGTTTGTGTTTTTGTTGTTGAGTTGTAAGAGTTGTTAATATATTCTGGATACTAGACCTTTATAAGATACATGATTTGCAAATATTTTCTACCATGTCGTAAGTTGTCTTTTCATTTTCATGATAATGCCCTTTGATGCACAAGTTTTTAATTTTAAGGAAGTCCAAATTATCTGTTTTTTCTTTTGTTGCTTATGCTTTTGTTGTCATATCTATAAACCACTGACTAATCCAGTGTCATGAAGAGATTTACACCAATGTATTCTTCTGTGAGTTTTATAGTTTTAGCTCTTGGTTTAGATAAGATCCATTTTCATTTAAATTTTTTAATTTAATTTTTGCACATGGTGTGAGGGAAAGGTCCAACATCATTTTTTCGCATGTGGATATCCAGTTGTCCCAGCCCTATTTGTTGAAGAGTCTATTCTCTTCCCATTGAATGATATTGACACCCTTATTTAAAATCAACTGACCAATCTCTCACTGTGTATACTTTCACCAAAACAGCAACAACAAAAAATTGGTAAAAAAGAAAATCACTGACTTATCTCTAGTCTCTCAATTCTATTCCATTGATCTACATTACTATCCTTATGCCAGGACCACACTGTTTTGATTATTGTAGCTTTGTAGTTAGTTTTGAAATCAGGAAGTATAAGTTCACCAACTTTGTTCTTTTTTGTCAATATTGCTTTGTCTATTTTGAATCCCTTGAAATTCCCTATGAATTTGAGGATTGGCTTTTTCATTTCTACAACAAAACTGTTGGGATTTTTATAGGGATTGCATTGAATCTGTAGTTTGCTCTGGGGAGGTATTAGCCTCTTAATATCATTAAGAATTCCAATGCTTCCAACCCATGAACGAGGAATATCTTTGTATTTATTTAGGTCTTCTTTAGTTTCTTCAGCAATGTTTTGTAGTTTTCAGTATACAACTCTTGTACCTCCTTGGATAAATGTATTCCCAAGTATTTAGTTTAAATTTTATTATGCTTTAGGTGAACGTTTATAGCACAAACTAGTTTCCCATTCAAAAATTTATACAGAGATTATTTTGAGACATTGGTTACAATCCCCACAATATGTCAGCACTCTCCCTCTTTTTTACCCTGGGTTCCCTGTGTCCATTCGTCCAGTTTTCCTGTTCTTTCCTGCCTTCTCGTCTTTGCTTTTGGGCAGGTGTTGCCCTTTGGTCTTGTATACTTGATTGAACTAAGAAGCTCGTTCCTCACGCGTGTTATTGTTTGTTTTATAGGTCTGTCTAATCTTTGCCTGAAAGGTGGACTTTGAGAATGGCTTCAGTTCTGAATTAGCAGTGTGCCTAGGGGCCATAGTCTCAGGGGTTCCTCCAGTCACCCTGAGACCAGTAGTTCTGGTCTTTTTTTGTGAATTTGAATTTTGTTCTACATTTTTCTCCAGCTCTGTCTGGGACCCTCTATTGTGATCCCTGTCAGAACGGTTGGTGGTGGTAGCCAGGTATCATCTAGTTGTGCTAGACTCAGTCTGGTGGAGGCTGTAGTTCATGTGGTCCATTAGCCCTTTGGACTAATATTTTCCTTGTGTCTTTGGTTTTCTTCATTCTCCTTTGCTCTGGACAGCATGGGACCAATAGCTGTGTGTTAGATGGCTGCTTGCAAGCTTTTGATACCCCAGATGCTACTCACCGAAGTAGGACGTGTCGAACATTTTCTTTATGAGCTATGTTATGCCACTTGACCTAGATGTCCCCTGAGACCATAGTTCCCAGCCCTCAGCCCCAGTAACTCGGTCCCTCAAAGTGTTTGGATGTGTCTAGGAAGCTTCTATGACTTTGCCTTGGTCAAGTTGTGCTGACTTCCCCTATATTGTGTGTTGTCTTTCCCTTTACCAAAATTAACACTTGTCTACTAGCTGGTTAGTGGTTTCCCCTCCCCACACCTAATCTCCCTAGTAACAATCAAAGATTGTTGTTGTTGTTTTTTTCTGTGTGTAAACCTTTTCTTGAGTTTTTATAATAGTGGTCTCATACAATATTCGTCCTTTTTTGATAGACTTGTTTCACTCAGTGTAATGCCCTCCAGATTCATCCATGTTGTGAGATGTTGTTCAGATTCATCATTGTTCTTTATCGTTGCATAGGATTCCATTGTGTGTATGTACCATAGTTTGTTTATCTATTCATCTGTTGATGGGTCCTTAGGTTGTTTCCATCTTTTTGCTATTGTGAATAATGCTACAATGAACATGAGCGTGCATATGTCTATTAGTGTGACAGCTCGTATTTCTCTAGGGTATATTCTGATGAGTGGGATTGCTGGATCATATGGTATTTCTACTTCTAGCTTTTTAAGGAGGTGCCATATCGTTTTCCATAGTGTAGTACCATTTACATTCCCACCAGCAGTGCACAAGAGTCCCAATTTCCCTGCAACCCCTCCAGCATTTGTTATTTTCTATTTTTTTTGATTGGTCCCTATAATGTTGAGGTAAGATGGTATCTCATTATAGTTTTGATTTGCATTTCCTCATTTGTCTGTTAGCCACTTGAATGTCTTCTTTGGTGAAATGTTTGTTCATATCCTTTGCCCATTTTTTAAATGAATTTTTTTTATCTTTTTGTTGTTGAGGTGTTGAAGTATTTTATAGATTTGAGAGATTAGACCCTTGTTGGATATGTTGTAGCCAAAATTTTTTTCCCAGTCTGTAGGTTCTCTTTTCACTCTTTTGGTGAAGTCTTTTGATGAACATAAGTGCTTAATTTTTAGGAACTCCCAGTTATCTAGTTTATCTTCTGGTGTTTGTGCGTTGTTATTTTTTGCATTCTATTTATGCTGTATATTAGGGCCCCTAGCTTTTTTTAGCATTGTCCCTGTTTTTTTCTTCCACAATCTTTATCGTATTAGGTTTTATATTTAGGTCTTTGATCCATTTTGAGTTAGTTTTTGTGTATGGTGTGAGGTATGGGTCCTGTTTAATTTTTTTACAGTTGGACATTCAATTTTGCCAGCACAATTTGTTAAAAAGACTCTGTTTTCCCCCATTTAATTGACTTTGGTCCTTCGTCAAAGATCAGCTGACCATAGGTGTTGGGTTTACGTCTGGTTTCTCCATTCTGTTCCATTTGTTGATGTGTCTGTCATAGTACCAGTACCAGGCTGTTTTGACTACTGTAGCTGTATAAAAGTTTCTGAGATCAGGTAGTGTGAGGCCTCCTACTTTGTTCTTTTTCTTCAGTAATGCTTTGCTTATCCAGGGCCTCTTTCCTTTCCATGTAAAGTTGGTGATTAGGTTTTCCATCTCATTAAAGAATACTGTTGGTATTTGGATCAGGATTGCATTATATCGGTAGATCACTTTGGGTAGGATTGACATTTTCACAATGTTGAGGCTTCCTGTCCATGAGCATGGTGTGTGTCTTAGTCTCCTAGTACTGCTATTACAGAAATACCACAAGTGTGTGGCTTTAACAAAGAGAAGTTTATCCTCTCACAGACGAGTAGGCTACAAGTCCAAACTCAGGGTATCAGCTCCAGGGGAAGGCTTTCTCTCTCTTTCAGCTCTGGAGGAAGGTCCTTGTGATGCAGCATTCATTCTTCCCTTGGTCTGGGAGCATCTCAGTGCAGGAACCTCAGGTCCAAAGGACGCACTCTGCTCCCAGCACTGCTTTCTTGGTGGTATGAGGTCCCCATGTCTCTCTGCTTGCTTCTCTCTTTTATATCTCAAAAGAGATTGGTTTAAGACACTATCTAATCTTGTAGATCTCATCAATATAACTGCGGCTAATCCATCTTATTACTTCATAGTGATAGGATTTACAACACATTGGGAAATCACATCAGATGACAAAATGGTAGACAGTCATACAATACTGGGAATCATGACCTAGCCAAGTTGACAGATACTTTGGGGGGACACAATTCAATCCATGACAGTATGTTTTTCCATTTATGTAGGTCTCTTTTGATTTCTTGCAGAAGTGTTTTCTAGTTTTCTTTGTATGTCTTTTATGTCCCTGGTTAGAGTTTTCCTAAGTATTTTTTAGCTTTTTAGGGGCTATTATATTGGTATTGTTTTCTTGAATTCCTTTTCAAAGTTTTCTTTTTGATGTATAGGAATCCAACTGTTTTTTTTTTTTATGTTGATCTTGTATCCTGCTACTCTGCTGAATCTATTGGTTCCAGAGTTTTCTTGTTGCATCTTTGGGGTTCTGTATGTATAGTATCATATTATTTGTGAATAGGGTTAGTGTTACTTCTTCCTTTCCAGTTCAGATGCCCTTTATTTCTTTTTCTTGCCGTACTGCTCTACCTAGGACTTACAGCACAATGTTAAATAGCAGTGGTGATAAAGGGCATCCTTGTCTTGTTCCCATTCTCAAGGGAAATGCTTGCACCCTCTCTCCGTTGAGAATGATGTTGACTATTGGTTTTATATAAAAAAAAAAAAAAAAAAAATAGATGCCCTTTATTACGTTGAGTAATTTCCCTTATATTCCTATTTTATTGAGAGAGTTTTTATCAGGAATGGGTGTTGGACTTTATCAAATGCCTTTTCTGTGTCGATTGACATGATCGTGCGATTCTTTTCTTTTGTTCTATTTATGTGGTGGATTGCGTTGATTGATTTTCTAATGTTGAACCATCCTTGCATACCTGGTATGAATCCCATTTGGTCATGGTGTGTTGTTTTTTTGATACGATGCTGAATTCTGTTGGCTAGAATTCTGAGAATTTTTGCATCTATATTCATGAGCGATATTGGTCTGTAATTTTCTTTTTTTATGGTGTCTTTGCCTGGCTTTGGTATCAGGGTTATACTGGCTTCATAGAATGAATTTGGGAGTATTCCTTCCTTTTCTATGCTCTGAAATAGTTTGAGTAGTACTGGTAAATGCTTTCAGCCTCTCTCTGTTGAGAATGATGTTGGATGTTAGTTTTGTATTAAAAAAGTTTTGTATAGATGTCCTTTATTATATTGAGGAATTTCCCCAAGTATTTTTGATGCTAATGTAAGAATTGTTTTCTTGATTTCATTTTCAAATTATTCATTGCTAGTATATAGAGACACAACTAATATTTGTGCTTGATCTTATATCCTGCAACTTTGCTGAATTCCTTTATTAGCTTTAAAATTTTTTTTTTAAATGGCTTCTTTAGAGTTTTCTATATGTAAGATCATGTTATTTGTGAGTAGAAATAGTTTTGCTTCTTCTTTTCCAATTTGGATGGCTTTTATTTCTTTTCTTTGCTTGGCTGCTTTGGCTAGAAATTCCAGTACAAGGTTAAATAGAAATGGCAAAAGCAGGCATCCTAGTCTTGTTCCTGATCTGAGGGGGAAAACTTTCAATCTTTCACCATTGAGCATGATATTAGCTGTCGGTTTTTCATAGATGCCCTTTATCAGGTTGAGGAAGTTCCTGTCTATTATTAGTTTGTTGCGTGCTTTTATCATGAAAGGGTGTTAGGTTTTGTCAGATTCTTTTTTTACACCAAAGGAGATAATTATTTGTTTCGTTTTGTTCTTTATTCTCTTGGCGTGGTATATTACACTGACTGATTTTTGTATGTTGAAATACCTTTGCATTCCTGGGGTAAACTGAACTTGGTCATGGGGTATAATCCTTTCTATTAAAAGGATTCAGTTTGCTCTTATTTTGTTGAGGATTTTTGCATCTATATTTATAAGGGATATTAGTCTGTAGTTTTCTTTTCTTGTGACGTCTTTGTTTTACTTTGGTATCATGGTATTGCAGGCTTCATAGAATGAGTTAGGAAGTATTCTCTCCTCTTCTATTTTTGAAGAGTTTGAGAAGGCTTTGTGTTAATTCTTCTTTAAATTTTGGTAGTATTCACCAAAGAAACCATCTAGCCTTGGACTTTTCTTTGTTGGGAGGTTTTTGATTACTGACTCAATCTCCTTACTTGTTATGAGTGTATTCAGACTTACTTTTCTTGAGTCAGTTTTGGTAGTTTGTCAGTTTTTAGGAATTTGTCCATTTCATCTAGTTTATCTAATTTGTTTGTGTACAGTTATTAATACTCTTCTTTATAATCCTTTTAATTTCTTTAAGGTTGAATTCTGATTTTAGTTAGCTCAGCCTTCTCTCTTAGTCTAGCTAAAGGTTTGTCAATTTTATTGATCTTTTTGAAAACCAACTTTTGGTTTCATTGATTGTCTCTATTATTTTTCTATTCTCTACTTCATTTATTTTCACTCTAATCTTTAGATTAGCTTAGAATTTATTTAGATTGTAATTATTTCCTTCCTTCTGCTAGCTTTGTGTTTAGTTTGCTCTTCTTTTTCTACTTTCTTCAAGTGGAATTGCTTTGAGATCCTTCTTTTTTAATGTAGGCATTTACAGCTATAAATTTTCCTCGAGCACTGCTTTCACTGCATCCCATATGTTTTGGTGTGTTGTATTTTCATTTTCATTCATCTCTAAATATTTTCTAATTTCCTTTGTGATTTCTTCTTTGATCCATTGGTTGCTTATGAGTGTGCTGTTTAATTTGCACATATTTGTGAATTTTTAAATTTTCCTTCTGTTACCGATTTTTAGTTTCATTCCACTGTGGTCAGAGAAGATACTTGATATGATTTCAGTCTTTTTAAATTTATCGAGGCTTGTTTTGTGGCCTAATATATGGTCCATCATCGAAAATGTTCCACGTACATTTGAGAAGAATATATTCTGCTGCTGTCGGGTGGAGTATTCCGTATGCGTCTGTTAGGTTATATTTTCTTCTGATACTTGAATTTTTTTTTTCTGTTTTAACTTTTAGTTTCTTAATTCTTCTGGAATCGAATGATGGTATGTATCTTTATTTAGTTTTTCCAGATGAATGTCTCAGCTCCTTTATTTTTTAGTCTGGTCTTTTAAATATCATTTTTATCATAAATCAAAATCTCATCTGTCTGTGGGTCTTTTTATACACTTTGTTTTTTTAAATCAGTTTATCTACTCCTGTGAAATATACACTGCTTTAAATACTATTGCTATACAGTTAATTGTTTTTATATTTGGCAGCACAAACTCATGGGCAGCCCAAATGAAAACCCTTGTTGATCTGACAGCATATACTGGTTCTCATTGTGGGAACCTACCTATGGTTAGATATGCACTTGGATGAGCTGTATAGGTAGCTTTCCTTTTAAGTGTCTTAGCTTCCTGTCTCTCTTGTTGCATATAAATTACCTGGGGCACTGTTCTGCTTCTCTAATCCCAGTGCTTACTATGGTAGTCCCCATGTCAGAATTCACTTCTCTTATCTTGACCCTGAGAGCAGAGCCAGATTCATCTACCGTAATAGTGAGAGGAATGCCTAAAATGTTCTACTCTTTGATCTTGGGATTATTCCAGGGTTCTGCCAGGAAAATTTATGTGTTTGAATGTCTTCTCAGTTATTTGTATTGAGTTCTGGGTTTCTCAATTTTGTTATGTTAGACCTCAATTTGATTGCCCTGGAAATTCTTTATTATTTATAGGTAGGATATAGTCTAATGCTGCTGTAACAAAAAGACCCCTCAAAATACCGTGGCTTAAACTAGATAGAAATTTATTTCTCTCTCATTGAAAAGTCCAAGTAGATAGTCCAGGGCTGGTATGATGGCTCTACAATCATCAGGTAGACAAGTTCCTTCAGTCTTGTTTTGATGATTCAGTTTATAGCCTTCTTCTTGTGGTCCAAGAGTTGCTTTAGCTTCCTCTGTCATGCATCGCATCTATATTTCAGCTAGCAGGAAGGGGAAAAGGAGAAGTGGTGTGTACTCTGCTTACATCTAAGAACACAAACTACAAATTGAATAAAGAGCTTCTACTCACCTTTACCAGAACATAGTCATATGGCCACACACTAGCTGCAAGGGAGACTGGAAAATGTAGTCTTTAGCTAGGCAGCCATATGCTCGGCTAAAATTTCTATTCTGTGTAGTTCTATAAACTTCTATATCATAGATGAAGCATGGATGTTGAAGGATATGTGGCAGCCTCTGTTACACTCTTCTGGTTTGCCAGTGATATCCAGTGGAAGCAATAAAAGGTGGCTTGGGGTGGTAGCCACCCTCTTAAACTTCCATCCAAGTCTTCCTTCTAAAATGAAAATGTTCATATTCTTTCATATGGACTGTTGTAAAATGGGAATAAAAGAATCTTGAAAGCAGCAAGATTGAAGCAACTCATCATGCGCAAGGGAATCCTCAATAAAATTAACCAATTTCTCATCAGAAATCAAGGAGGCCATAAGGCAGTGGGATGACATATTTCAAGGGCTAAAACAACCAAAGCGAAAGCAAAGAAGTTTCGTAGACACATCTGAACACTTGGAGGGACAGAGTAGCTGGGACTGGGACCTGTGGGCCATAGTTATGGGAGACATCTAGGTCAATTGGCATAACATAGTTTATAAAGAAAATGTTCTGGGGTCTTAGAAGCTTGCAAGTGGCTATCTAAGATACATCTATTGGTCCCATCCTACTTGGAGCAAGGGAGAATGAAGAAAACCAAAGACACAAGGAAAATACTAGGCCAAAGGACTAAAGTGCCAAATGAACCAGAGACTCCACCAGCCTGAGACCAGAAGAACTAGATGGTGCCTGGCTACCACCAATGGCTGCCCTGACAGGGAACACAACAGAGAGTCCCGGACAGAGCAGGAGAAAAATGTAGAACAGAATTCAAATTGACATAAAAAGACCAGACTTAATGGTCTGACAGAGACTAGAGGAATCCATGAAACTATGGCCCCCAGATGCTCTGTTAAAAAAAGAAAAAGAATAAAGGGCTGAAAAAAAAGTCAACCAAGAATTCTGTATTTACCAAATCTGTTCTTCAAAAAAGAGGGAGAAATAAAAACATCCCCAGGTAAACAAAAGCTGTGGGAGTTTGTTACCAGTAGACCTGCCCTACAAGAACAACTAAGGGAGTTCTTAAGGTTAAAATGAAAGGATGCTAGAAAGTAACTTGAGGCCATATGAAGAAATAAAGACTTTGGTAAAGGTAACTGCATGGACAAATATAAAAGCCAATATTATTGTATTTTTGGTTTACAACTCCACTTTATACAGCCTACATGATATAAAAGATAATTGAATAAAAAATATTATAAATTTATGTTATTGGGCACACAGTGTGTAAAGATGTAATTTGTGACAACATAAACAACTGCCTCAATATGACAAAAGGCATTTATGAGAAACTTACAGCTGACATCAAAGTCAATGGTGAAAGAAATGAAAGACTGAAATCTTTCCCCTAGGATGAGGAACTAGACAAGGATACCCATTTTACCACTGTCGATGGCACTAGTTTTTTTTTTTTATTCAACATTGTACTGGGAGTTCTAGCCAGAGCAATTATGGAAGAAAAAGAAAAGACATCCAAATCGGGATGTAAGAATAAAAACTACCTCTACCCACAGATGACATAATCCTATACATAGATTTCCACATTAAAAAAAAAATAAAGTTTGATTCCAAACCCTGTGTGCTTCACCAATACACCATCTTTCCTCTTTAAAAAATAACCAAATCTTAGAATAGTGGCTCTCTTCCCTGGCTGTGTATTAGAATCACCTGGGAGCTTTTAAGAAAAAAAAAAATAATGCCCAAGCTTCATAAATACTTTTTTTTAATTTAATTTATTATCAGCGTGGACTAGACATTGGATTTTTTTCAAAAAGCTTCTATTTATTCATTCAGTAAATACTTAATGAATGTCTACTCCATGCCAAACAGTTTCTAAGCATTTACATTCTAGCAAAGTGTACCGGTCAGCTATTGCCTCAATGATATGTAACAACCACAGAAATCTCAGTGGCATGAAAAAATTAAGCACGTATTAAGCACTTATTCTCCCAGATATAAAGGTCAACTGGGGCTGAACTGACTAGACAGGGCTCTGTTGGGCAGTTCTAATTGAGGCTTGGGTAGCTCTGCTTCATGTATTTCTCATTTTCCTATGACTAGTGGACTAACTGGGCCTTGTTTTGCCAATGGCTCCTATCACGTTGGTGGCAAAATCACGAGAGGGGATGTATCCAACCATGCAAGCACATTTTAAGCCGTTGCTTGAGTCACACGGTGGCATAGTGGTTAAGTGCTATGGCTGTCAACCAAAAGGTTGGCAGTTCGAGTCCACCAGGTGCTCCTTGGAAACTCTATGGGGCAGTTCTACTCTGTCCTCTAGGGTTGCTATGAGTCGGAATCGACTCGATGGCAACGGGTTTGGTTTTTTTGGTTTTTGAGTCACATATGTGTACACTCCATTAGCCAAAGCAAATCTCATGGCTGAGCTCAAAGACAAGGTGTGGGAAAATAAGCTTTACTTTCTTGTAAAACTGCAAAGTACACCCATTCCTCACTTATTGACATGGTTAGGTTTCAAAGACCAGGTCATTATGCGAAAATCAACATTATGCAAAAATGGAGGATGACCACATCATTACATAACTGTCAAAATGCATAATTACATAACTGCCAAATTACATCATTATGTAACTGCCAAACCACTGAGACTCACGGCCCAGCCAAGTTGACACATAATCTTAACCATCACAGCCAGCGTTACCCTTGCCTTACACCTCAGCATTCATTACTGCCACACATATGTTGTTAATGCTCAGAATAGTCGGATAGTAGATTTTTTACTATTGTAAATGTAAAATGTCTGATAATGAGATAGTCAATAAGTGAGGAGTAGGTATACATGGCAAAGGCTGAGAATTGGGGCCAATGATTCTAGTTTACCACATGATGGGAAAGATTGACAATGAACAATAAACATAATACAAAAGTAAATTATCAAGTATGTGAGAAGGTGATAAATAGTATTGCAAAAAAGGAAAAAATTCTGGAGAGTGGTGTGGTGATGATTCTGATGTGCAGCTAGGATTGAGGACAACCGATTTTAGTGTTAAATCTGGAAAGAAACCTGATCTAACATTCCCTCAGCCATTTTAAAAATGATAAAACAAACTCAGAAAGGAGAAAAATATGCTTAAGTTTCATGGGTAGTTAGAGAAATGGAACTAGAGGTAGATCGACTTCTGGAATGACTATGTGACAATGTGAGGAGCTCCACGGACCTGCTCACCAGTGAAACTGTTGAAAATTATATACATATATATATATATACACACACGCACACACACACACACATATATATATATAATATTTTATATATCATTTAAAGCCTCTGGAAATGGTCCTAAGGGCAAACAGCAGATCAAGAAACATCTATTCAAGAAAATTTGTGAAAATTTGGTAAGAAAGGCAAGAGGCTGTGGTATGTGGACTAAGACTGCTTCCTCCCCACCACCCTCAGCTCACTGAGGAGGAGACTCCATTCCAGACTGCTGGAGCCAAGACACAGGGCTTCCTCTCTCCCCTATCTCCCAGCCAGAGAGCTCTCTTCCCAGGAGGAGCAGGATTTCAGCATATCTCATCCTGCTCCCAGCTACCTATTGCTGAAGTTAAGTCCTGGGTGATTGCAATAAAGAGGTGGGTCTTACCTTCTTCTGTCCAGCCCCCACTTGTGGAATACAGGCTCTGACTTGTGTGTGGCTTGCTGAGAATACTGAGGCCCTGATTGTCATCACCCCGGTTCATGAGGTGGTGGTTCCATGCCAGCAGGGGCCAGCTGAGAGGACCTCAGGCTTCTGCCTTCTCTCCACTGAGCACTGAGTTCCTAGAGTGGGAGAGCTACTCAAAGAAAAGCTTGCCATTGTCCCTACTCCCGGCTCTAGAGCCATGGCTCAGAGCTTTTGCATTAGGAAAGCAGGCCACAAAACAGATAGATCCTAATCACTTCCAAAGAAACTGACTTAATTTGAAACATAACGTGGAGACGTTAAAGCTTAAAGACACTCTCACGAACAGTGGGGGTTGTGGTGAAAGGCAGTTGGGAGGAGATTGTGGATTTAATGGATACACTTTAGACTGTACCCTGCTAATTTGCAGGAGCGCACTAGAAAATAAGGCAGCTGGGAAAGGCTCTCCTGCAGTCAGAACAAGTATCAAACACTGACCTCAGAAACTGTTCCTTCAATGGAGCCACAATTTGTTTGGGTTAGTTTGTAGAGCAATTTATGCCCCAAGTCTTTGTTGAAAGCACTAGAGCAATCAGCTGGCAATTGGAGTTTAACAGCAGGCTGTGATCAGAGGAAGACCATGAGAGCTCTAACAATATCAGTGTCATCCCAGGGTGACTGTGGGCATATCCAAAGTTACACCTTTCTGAGGAGCAAATAACAATAACAAGCCCTGGAGTGGGGTGTGGTATAAGGCCTGAAATTAAGATTCAGTATTGTGTGCTTGAGATCTGGTAAAATCATGAGAGCCTCGAATGGTCTAACGGCAGGCCTTCCTACTCACTCTGCTCCCCCAGATAAGGTACCCTATCCAAACAGCCCTCCTTATCACAGGGACTGGGCACCAAACCCACTGCTGTTGAGTCAATTCCTACTCATAGTGACTCTGTAGGACACAGTGGAACTGCCCCATAGGATTTCCAAGGTTGTACATATTTACAGAAGCAGACTGCCACGTCTTTCCCCTGCGAAGAGGCTGGTGGATTTGAACTGCTGACCTTTTGGTTAGCAACCAAATACTTAACCACTGCACCGCCAGAGCTCCTGAGACCAGGCACAATGCTTGCTTGTTTCTGAGCAGTGGGCTTCCATTCTCTGCCAGCCCATGGAATTATTCAAACAATCCAATCACATTCTCCCATGGGAACTAGGGACAGCCTACGCTCTTGTTACTACAAAACCTGATTTCCAGAGCACTTGCTTGTTCACTCTTTTCCTGAATGCAACCCTCATGTGTCCCTGTGTGACACAGTGCCCTCCTTCCCTGGGCTGTGAGTATATGTGACTGACAAATTGCTGTTGATCTCATCTGACCAGTGTCATGTGTTTGGCCATCCCCATAACCTTAGGACAGGAATCCCTCCTCCACCAATGGGGTTAAGAGGAGGTAATTAAAATGGGAGGCAGGGAGGCAGTACTAGTACTCAGAGCTGCTACAATATATTATCTAAACTATTTAGTTTCCAACAAAATAAATAATGAAGCAGGTAAGGAAACAGGAAAGTATGACCTGTACAGCAAGAAAAAAATTAGGCACCAGAAACTGCCCATGAGATTGACCAGATATTGGATTTAACGTTAAAAGACTTCAAAGTAGCCATTAGAAATATGTTCACAAAACTAAAGGAAAGCATTATTAAAGAAGCAGAAGAAAGTTTGATGACAGTGTTCCATTAAATAGGGAATATAAATAAGGATAAATTATAAAAAAGGACCAAATGGAAATTCTGAAATTTAAAAGCACAATGACTGGAATAAAAAATTCACTGGAAGAGCTTGACAGTAGATTAAAAAAAATTTTTTTTATTGTGCTTTAAGTGAAAGTTTACAAATCAAGTCAGTCTCTCATACAAAAACTTACATACACCAATGGTACTGGGTTTTTTTTATATACTCCTAGTTGCTCTCCCTCTAATGAGACAGCACACTCCTTCCCTCCACTCTCTGTTTTTGTGTCCATTTGGCCAGCTTCTGACCCCCTCTGTCCTCTTATCTCTTCTCCAGACAGGAGCTACCCACATAGTCTCATGTGTATACTTGATCCAAGAAGCTCACTCTTCACCAGTATCATTTTCTATCCCATAGTCCGGGCCAATCCCTGTCTGAAGAGTTGGCTTTGGGAATGGTTCTTGTCTTGGGCTAACAGAAGGTCTGGGGACCACGAGCTCTGGGGTCCTTCGAATCTCAGTCAGACCATAAAGTCTGGTCTTTTTATGAGAATTTGAGGTCTGCATCCCACTGCTCTCCTGCTCCCTCAGGGGTTCTCTGTTGTGTTCCCTGACAGGGCAGTCATCGGTTTTAGCCAGGCATCATCTAGTTCTTCTGGTCTCAGGCTGATGTAGTCTCTGGTTTATCTGGCCCTTTCTGTCTCTTGGGCTCATAATTACCTTGTTGACAGTAGATTTTAACTGTCAGAAGAAAGAATTAGCAAATTTTAAGATAGATCTATAGAGATTACATAAGCCAAACAGAGAGAAAAATAAAGAATAAAAATGAACAGTGCCTCAGAAGAATGTGAGACACCATTAAGTACACCAATATACACATAATGAAAAACACATAATGGGAGTACCAGAAATAGAGGAGAAAGAGAAAAGAGAAGAAAAAATATTCACAGAAATAATGGCTGAAAAGTTCCCAAATTTACTGAAAAACAATAACCTACACATCCAGGAAGCACAAACTGTAAGAAAGATAAATGCAAAGAGATCCACAAACATACATTATAGTAAAAATGCTGAAGGTCAATAACAGGAAGAAAATTTTGAAAGCAGAGAAATGACTCATTACTTACATGGGAACCCCAATAAAATGAACAGCTGACTTCTCACCTGAAACAATGGGGGTCAGAAAGCAGTGGGACATTTTTGAACTGCTCAAAAGAAAAAAGGCAATCAAGGATCTTATATCCAGCAAAGCTACCTTTCAAAAATGAAGGTGAAATAATGATTTTTCTAGCTAAATAAACTTGAGAAAATTTGTTGCTAGCAGACCCACTTCACAAGAAATACTAAAGGAAGTTCTTCAGGCTAAAAGCAAATGACCCCCGATGGTAGTTTGAATCTACGTGAAAAAAAAAAGAGTAAAAGTAATTATATAATTATAAAAGAAAGTCTGAATGCATATTTTTATCCTTTCTTAACTGATTTAAAAAGCGACTCTATAAAATAATATGCATGTCGTATAAAATAATATGCATGTCGTATAAAATAATATGCATGTAATGCATTGGTCTGTCTTTATGTGACCGTCCCCTCCCTCCTGTCTCACCCCCATTATCTTCTTGGTTATTAGGCTTTCTCTTTTCCCTAACTCTGTAATGGCTTAAGTGAGTAGTCTTTCTTGAGTTACTTTTTCACTCTGAGTTTCTGCTAGATCTTACAATCATCATTTCTGTTTTGGATTATAGTCTTCTGAATTCACCAGGATGAACAATCAGAAGAAAAGAAAAGACATGGAACCTGCTTGTACCTGGAGTTTATTATCTTCACAGAAAAGTGAGTAACTGAATGAGGTAAAAAAAAAAAAAAAAAAAGAGGGGGGTGTAATCTAGATAATCCTGTTCATTCTCTTTCCTCCCTTCTTTTCCCCATGGCCTTTGGGATTCTTCTGAATCTGTATGATTTTGTTGGATGTGTATGTGTGTGTATATTAATATATTAAAATGGGTACAGTATTTACCCTTTTAGAATACCCTAAAACTATCCATTACCCAAAATGAAGAAAAAGACAGAAAGGAGAAGAGCTGTGGTTTCTGCTGTTTTCCGTACTCTCCAAACATTTATAGCCATAAAAGACCTTACTTCTCTCCCTTCGCTGTGACCACAGCTTTTCACAGAAGACAGAACAGAAGAGCACAGAGTGAAGAGTTGCTGGAGGCCTTGTGGCTATTCCTAAGCTCCAAGGATGTTTAAATGTAGGGTATAGAAACTGGTTATTATCAACAAACCCCTCGCTTTCCTGCCCACTTTTGTGACATTCTAATATCTGCCTTTCCAAACCCTACTTTCCCCACCTACTTGTTGAGTTAGTACCCATCTAGTCACACCTTCTCCCAAGTCTCACTTTTGCTTTAAAAGGTGTGCAAATATTTAAAAGAAAAAGGAATGTGAAGTTATGTGTGTGTGCTTGTATATTTTGTAATCTATAACCCTGGTGGCATAGTGGTTAAGAGCTACAACTACTAACCAAAAGGCCGGCATTTCGAATCCACCAGGCACTTCTTGGAAACCCTGTGGGGCAGTTCTGCTCTGTCCTATAGGGTCACTAGGTGTTGGAATCGACTCAACAGCAACGGGTTATATCTATATTTGTAAATGTGTGAATTGAGGGTGTATGCCTCTATATTTGAATGTAGGTCATTGTATATATCTGTTCAGCAATACCTATTCTATCCCATTAACAAATTAGGTTCAATAGAAGCCAGAATAATGGACTAATATTCAATGGAAAGCAAAATACCAGAAAACAGTCACTTCAAATAATGTACACACCTTTAAATTCATGCCTAGAATTTTCCTTATTGACTATGTAAATTAAAATGTTGACACCCTAAATATATGTATGTGGGAAGTTCTTATGTTTACTTTATATTGGACATAAGATGTAAAATATGTTTGTGGGTAAGAATAGGTGTTAGGGAGGTGTCTTACTTTCTTCCTTGTATGTCTGTTTGGGGACCAGCATGAATGACTCTATCAGTGTGGATGAATTTCTGTATATTTCATGTTTGAGTATGAATGTATATTTGTGCTACTATTAATGCAAGCTCTTTTACTCCCACAGCTGCTCCAAGTTCTCTGGCTTCATTTTCATGGAGGGAGCTTGCAGGTAGATGTCTTTTCTCTTTTATCCCCTTTGCTGTTTGGGGAATAGTGTCTCTCCTAAAACCAGCTACTCATCCCCATTCCTCTCCCACTTCCTCCCCCATATTCATTGGGGCAGTAGTCATTGATTTTCTTGGCATTATCTATGAAGCTCAAAACTGTCATGGCAGATAGGACTTCTATATTACCATTGGGGTATTGGAATGCTGGGAGGACTGCTGATGGTGGTGGTCAAGATGTAGTGACCTTCATGGCTAGAACAGACAAATCTGCTTCTGGAATGATCTAAATCAGAGGTCAACAAACTATAGCTCCATGGGCTAAATCAGGTCAGCAGCCTGTTTTTGTAAGTAAGATTTTACTGGAACACAGCCATACCTGTTTGTTTACATATCGTCTATATCTGCTTTCATGCTACTAAGGCAGAATTAGGAAACCCTGGTGTCGTAGTGGTTAAGAGCTACTACTGCTAATCAAAAGATCGGCGGTTTGAATCCACCAGGCACTTCTTGGAAACCCTATGGGGCAATTCTGCTCTGTTCTATAGGGTTGCTATGAGTCAGAATTGACTTGACAGCACCTAACAACAACAACAACGTGGCAGAATTGAGTAACTGCAACAGAGAGACCCAATGGCTCACCAAGCCTAAACTATTTACAAACTTTCACAGAAAACATTTGCCAACTCTGATCTAGGTCAGCATTCCAAATTGATTTGTACAGAACAGTATTTTCCAGGAGTTAATAATTGCGCTTTTGGAAAAGGATTCTGTTGTAATTTAAGACCAGAAAATACAGGATTAAACAAAAAAAATTATTTTATTGTGTGACATCTCAGAGCCCTTCATATGTTAATATGCATTGAGAAATTCTAAAAGGGGATTTCTCTAACTTATTTAACCACAGAATACCTTTTTCACAGCTGTCCTATTAATATCTTGCAGAGTAGTATTCCAAGATACTCTTATTTGGGAAATGCTGTCTTAGACATTCACTTAATAGAAGTTTGAACTTGATGACTAACTCCTTGGGTTATTTTTTCTAGTTATAGAAGGCGAAAAACTATGTAGTATAATGTGTAAGCACATAGATCGTGGCTTCAGACAGACCTGAATCTAAATTAAGGCTCTGCCACTTTCTAGCTGTCAAACCTTGGACAAGTCATCTAATGCTATAAGCAGGACCTGACAGGTAATTTGTGGGGTGTGGTGCAAAAATCAAAATGTGGAACTCTATGTTCAGATATTATTAAGAATTTCAAGATAGTAACAGAACATTAAACCACGCATGGGGTCCTCCTGAGTACAGGACCTGTGTAAACTGCACAGATGGCACACCCATGAAGTCAGCCCTGGTTATAGGTTTCGGTTTCCTCATCTATGAAGTGTGAATAGTACCTACTTCATGGAATTGTTGTGAGAATTAAGTTAGATAATGTGTGTTAAATACCTTGGCTGCTAACCCAAAGGTCAGCAGGTCAAATCCACCAGGTGCTCCTTGGAAACTCTGTGGGGCAGTTCTACTCTGTCCTATAGGGTCGCTATAGTCGGAATCGACTCGATGGCACTGGGTTTCTGGGTATGTGAAGGACCTAGTACATGGCTAGACAATATGTAAACAAAAGGGCGTGGCTTTACTTACAAAAACAGCTACTGACCTGATTTAAGTCCATGTGGCTGTAGTTTGTTGACCTCTGATTTAAATCATTCCAGAAGCAGATTTGTCTATTCTAGCCATGAAATTCTGTACTAGGCACAGAATAAAAAACCAGAAATCAAACCTGTTGCTGACAAGTCGATTCAGACTCATAGCGACCCTATAGGACAGAATAGAACTGCCCCTATAGGGTTTCCAAAGCTGTCAATCTTTATGAAAGCAGACTGCCACATCCTTCTCCTGTGGAGCAGCTGGTGCGTTCGAACCACCAGCCTTTAGGTTAATCAGCCAAACACTTAACCACTGCACCATCAGGGCTCCTAGGCACAGAATAGGCAGTAATAAATGACTTGTTTTTAATTCAAAGACATCTCTCGTCATACCCAATAAATATTTATTGTGTCTACTATATACCAGGCACCATGCTAGATTCTCAGGGTACTTGGTGAAGAAGACAGATGTAGATGATAGTTTAATGGGAAAGGCAGACAATGAACACGTAAACAAGCAAACAAGACAGTTATAAATTGTGATAAGTATTGTGAAGGGAAAAATAGGGTGCAGGGATGGGGAATTGCTTTAAATTGGATGGTTAGGCAAGGCCCCTTCCAGAAAGTAATGTTTATGTTGAAATCTGAAGGATGAGGAGCTATTCATGAGAAGAGCAGGAGGAAGAATGTTCAAGGCAGAGAGAATAACTAGTGCAAAGACCCTGAAGTAGGAAAGAACATGGCATTTTTGAGAAACTAAAAGTAGGTCAGTGTATGTTTTGTTGTGCGTATTTCCATAACAAAAAATAAAAATAGCCTAGTGTAGCTTTAGTGTAGGGAGTGAGAAGGAGAGTGATATAAAATGAGCCTGGGGAGGTAGGTAGGGCTCAAATGATATAATGCTTTGTAGGATAAGGTATAAGGTAAGGATTTTGGATTTTACACCAAGTGCAATGGAAAGCCCTTGAAGGGTTTTGGTCACGACGGTGATACTTTTAGAAGATCAATTTGGCTGCTACGTGGAGAAGAGCCAGTACATGGGCAAGAGTAGAAGAGTAGAAGGCTATTTCAACAGTCCAAGAGAGTTGATAGTGCTTTGGAGTTGGGTGGTATTTAGAACATAGTGATAAATAAATAGATATGAGGGGTTTTTGGAGGTATAAATGATCCACATTGCCATCCCATAGGGTTTCCAAGGAGCGGCTGGTGGATTCGGACTGCTGACCTTTTGGTTAGCTGCCAGATGCTTAACCACTGCACCACCAGGGCTCCAGGTATAAATGATAAACCCATCGCTGTCAAGTCAAGTCAATTCTGACTCATAGCGACCCTACAAGACAGAGTAGAATTGCCCACGGGGTTTCCAAGGGGTGCCTGGTGGACTTGAACTGCCAACCTCTTGGTTAGCAGCCGTAGCTCTTAACAACTACACCACCAGGGTTTCTGCACAAATGATAGGCGTTGCAAATTGATTGGATGTGGAGGATTGACGGAAAAAAGAGAATGGGTCCTTACAGTTCCATAAGTAACTACGTAGCACCATTTAACTGGGATGAGGTACTTGGGGAGAGAGTTTTTTTTTTTTTTTAGTTATCATTGTTGTCAGGTGCCATCAAGTCCACTTCAACTCATAGCAACCCAGAAGGATTGTAAAAATCAAGGGTTCAGGTTTAGACTTGTAAAGTTCGAGGAGCCTGTGAGATATCCAAGTGGAGATCGTGGTGATGGTAGTGTTATAGTTGTTTGTATTGCTGTCTAGGATTCTGTGATTACTAATTCTTGGTGTCACCTCATTAGATTACCAGGAAATATTTAGAAAACATCTAAAAGAAAAATACCTAAAAATAGGAATTGATAAATGTTATCACCATGGCAAGCATATAGAATTACGACTGCTTCTTGTAAAGGAACACGGAGTATCAGAAGAGACACCGTGTGGAAGTCCTCAACAAGAACGTTTTATTGAGATGGAACATGTTTTTGATCCTGATGAAGAGGGCTCCAGCTCATCCCGAACCGTGGTGCTTCAAGGGTGTGCTGGGATTGGGAAAACAGCTGTGGTGCACAAGTTCATGTTTGACTGGGCAGCAGGAGTTGTTACTCCAGGCAGGTTTGATTATCTCATCTACATCAACTGCAGAGAAATAAGCCATATTGCTAACATTAGTGCTGCTGACCTGATTGCTGACACTTTTGAAGATATAAATGGACCAGTCTTGGACATTATTCTGACATATCCAGAGAAGCTTCTGTTCATTCTTGATGGATTCCCTGAGCTGCAGTACTCTGTAGGTGAGCAGGAGGAGGATCTTAATGCTAACCCCCAGGAGAAGAAACCAGTAGAAACCCTCTTGTGCAGTTTTGTGAGGAAAAAACTGTTTCCCGAGTCCTCCCTCCTGATAACTGCCCGGCCTACGGCCATGAAGAAGCTACACTCTCTGTTAAAACAACCTATCCAGGTAGAGATTCTATGGTTTACAGAAGCTGAAAAGAGAGCGTATTTCTTGAGTCAGTTTTCAGGTGCTAATGCGGCAATGAGAGTCTTTTATGGTCTGCGAGAAAACGAAGGCCTTGACATCATGTCTTCTCTCCCCATAGTCTCCTGGATGATCTGCAGTGTCCTGCAGTCACAGGGAGATGGTGACAGGGCTCTTATGAGGTCACTTCAGACCATGACCGATGTGTACCTGTTCTACTTTTCCAAGTGCCTCAAAACCCTTACAGGCATCTCAATATGGAAAGGACAGAGTTGCCTGTGGGGCCTTTGCTCTTTGGCTGCAGAGGGACTGCGGAACAAGCGGGTTCAATTTGAAGTTAATGACCTCAGAAGACATGGGGTAGGAGTGTTTGATACCAACTGCATTTTTCTAAATCACTTTTTGGAAAAAGTTGAACGAGGTGTCAATGTCTACACTTTCCTTCACTTCAGTTTCCAAGAGTTCTTGACGGCCGTGTTTTATGCCCTGAAGAATGACAACAGCTGGATGTTTTTGGATCAAGTAGGGAAAACGTGGCAAGAAATATTCCAACAATATGGAAAAGGTTTTTCATCACTAATGATACAGTTCTTATTTGGCCTCTTACATAAAGGAAGTGGAAAGACTGTGGAAGCTACTTTTGGAAGAAAAATCTCTCCAAGACTTCGAGAGGAATTATTGAAGTGGACTGAGACAGAGATAAAGGATAAAACTTCTAGGTTACAGCTTGAGCAGATAGACTTGTTTCACTGTTTGTATGAGATTCAGGAAGAAGGATATGCAAAAAGGATAATGGATGATTTACAGTCAATTATACTGCTTCAACCTACCTATACAAAAATGGACCTTCTGGCTATGTCATACTGTGTAAAAAGCAGTCACAATAACCTGTCAGTGTCTCTGAAGTGTCAGCACCTACTTGGATTTGAGGACGAAGAACGAACCTCAGCATTCAGGCCCCCAGCCTTGATACCTAAGCAGTGAGTATATTCATGTCTTTCCTCTAGTTTTTTGGCCTTCAGAACCAATGGGCCTATTTGTTCATTTCAGGTATTTGGACACATAATCATTTATAGCATTGCCAATAAATAAAATTAATCATGTCAGCTTTCCCTATTTTATGTCAATAAACACAATAAGGATTTATTGAATACACTAAGTCCCTGGGTTGTGAATGTCCAACTTCTGAACAACTCATACTTGCCTCACTTCTTCCCTCACTGAAACGATTGAACCAACCCCTGCTCACGACAAATTCATCACAATCACCTTCACTTGCTGCATGTGCAGTTTTTAAATCATTGAAAAGGCTTTGAGCCTTTTCTTGCACTAATTAAAAACCAAACCTACTGCTGTCAAGTCGATTCTGACTCATAGCAACCATACAGGACAGAGCAGAATTGCCCCATAGGGTTTCCAAGGAGCGCCTGGTGGATTCCAACTGCCAGCCTTTTCGTTAGCAGCTGAACGAACGCTTAACCAATGTGCCACTAGGGCTCCTTTCTTGCGCTTAAAAAAAAAAACACCTTGCCATCAAGTCAATTCCAACTCATAGTGACCTTATAGAACAGAGTAGAACTGCCCCCTAGGGTTTCCAAGGAGTGGCTGGTGGATTCAATCTGCCAACCTTTTGGTTAGTACCCAGGCTCTTACCCACTGGGCCACCAAGGCTCCTCTTGCACTAAAAAACGAAACAAATCCATTGCTGTCCACTCGATTCCAACTCATAGCCATCCTATAGGACAGAGTAGAACTGCCCCATAGGGTTTCCAAGGAGTGGCTGGTAGATTCAATCTGCCAACCTTTTGGTTAGCAGCCGAGCTCTTACCCACTGGGTCACCAGGGCTCCTCTTGCACTAAAAAACAAAACAAAACAAATCCATTGCTGTCGAGTAGATTCCAACTCGTAGCCACCCTATAGGACAGAGTAGAACTGCCAGATAACGGTTTCCAAGGAGCGCCTGGTGGATTCGAACTGCTGACCTTTTGTTTAGCAGCTGCAGTTCTTAACCACTACACCGCCAGGGGAAAAGAAAGTAAGGCTAAATAAGAACCGTATGCTTGGCCAATTTAATTGACCTCTCTGAGCACCTGCAAAATGGTCATTACTATCATTAGATTAAGGACTGAATAAAATAATGTGTATATGTAAAATGCTTACCTCATGCCTGGCACATAGTAACATGGCTTTACAGTCAGACAGACCTGGGTATTGACCTTGTTCTTGTACCTACCTATGTGACTCTGGGCAAGTTAACTTTTTTTGTGCATTAGTTTCCTTTATCTGTAAAACGAGGTAATACTTCCTAAGGCGTTTGGAAGAGGTACATAAGTGCTAGCATGAAAATAAAAGCCAAAATAAGCCTTTTGGAAAAAAAAGTTTTAAATTGTTTTTGATTCTTATCTCTTTTAGGCCCTTCAAGATGCATAATTTGCCAGTGTCTCGGCTACACTTCCTCTGCCAAGCACTGCGTAATCCGTACTGTAAAATCAAAGAGCTGAAGTAAGTTGAACTGTTTAAAACTCTTTGGCATTTGCAGGTAAAGACTGGATTGCACTCCTAGATGATCAGACCTGAAAACAAAGTATAACTAGTGCTAAGCTTCCCCATAGCAGAGCAGCAAATTAAAAGATATGCTTCAAGTCTAGAAGGGGAGGAAGGTACAAATCTCTGCCCTTCCCTTCTTATTATGTGCTGTTTTTGCTATGATGAGTGGGTATCAGGTCATAGCACCTGAGAGATGTGTGTGGTGCCCCTTCTGGAAGTACACCCCATTCCTTTTCTTCCCAGGCTCCCACTGCCCTCCTTCTGCATTTTCTTTCAGTTGGGTCCTATCCCACTCCATGCAGCTTGATGATCCTTTTCTCTCCCTCCTCTATTCCCCATCCCCACCCTCATAGTTATTCCAAAAAGTGCCATTGCCCAATAGCCTCCACCCCACCCTGACCTCCCGTCCTCACTCTCTCAGGTGCCTCATCTGTCTACATCACGGACACGCAGGCAGGAGTCCCCTCGGTTCCCCGCCCCTGCCACACAGATCAGTGTCTGTTCTCCTCCCAGAGGTAGCCTTTCCAAAACCACCCAAGGCAACAAATTCACTTTTTTTATTTCTGTGAACATTTAATTATTTCACTTTGCATAACACAGAATTATATAAAGATGTAAAAGCCCTCCACCCTTCTGCCCCCCTACCCTACCCAGCCTCCCCCATCACTCCACACCCTACCACTTCCCATCCCTGACCCTGATCCCACCCTCCCTTGGTAATATCTTGTGTAGTAAATGTCTTTCCAGATCTTTTCCTATGCTTAAAAAAATTTTTTTTTTTTACTCAAACATAAATCTATAATTATACATAATATATCACTTAAAGAACTTTTGGGCATTTTGTTTGATAAAAAAAGAGAGAGATCCTATTATGTGATTTTTTTCTTCTTATTTAACAACTAGTGGACATATCTCCAATACAGTATGCAGGATTTACCTCATTCTTTAACATATTCTTGTATTTTTGAGCTTTCTTCCGCTATCTCCTTCTCCATGGTTCATGTTTCTCCCGTATTAAAAATAATGCTCTTCTCAACTGTTTCCCACCTTAGTCCTTCCCTTCACAGCCAAAGGTCCTTGAAGAACAGCCTCCCCCCACAGACTCCACTTCCTCACTTCCCACTCACTCCTCAGTCCCCTTCTGCCTGGTATCTGCTCTAAGATCAACAATAAACACCAGGCCCAGTGGACACTTTCCAGCTCAAGTCTTATGGGTCCTCTCTGCAGCCCTGGGGCACTGTGGAACATGCTTTTCTTAAAAGTCTTCTCCTCAGCCTCTGTGACGCTCCCTCTTCTGATTCTTCGGTCCTGACTGCTCCTTCAGTCCCTCATTGCCTCTGTGGTTCCTGACCAAAGGTGATTTTACACACACACACACACACACACACCCGCTTGTTTTGATTGTTGCTGGTGATAACAATTCCCTCAGAATGTGAATGAGCTTTCCATTCAATTAATTCCTAAGGATTTTTGGGATGCAGAAATCCCCACTACCTGCCACCCCTGATGCACATCTCCAGCCAGTTGCAACATTTTCTTTGATAGTCTGCTGTTTGCAGCTGCTCTCCTGGTACCAATTTCTGACTTGGAAATAATCTGGCTGCCCCGAACAAGAACCCACTCGATCCAGCTTAATGAAAAGGCGATCTATGTAAAGGGCATTTTCATGAAGCATAACTGTAGGAAGTGGAAAAGTGGTCAGGCAGCCACCTTCTCTGGGGTCATGGGATCAAGTTCTGCTTTTTTACACCTCTCTGTTCCCTGGGACCTCATCCTGGCATCCTCTAAGACACTTGCCTCTGTAAAGTACATGGTTCTCCTCCCCTAGTTAGGGCCAGGCCTCAGCATCCATGGCCTGGACCCTGGCCCCAACACCAGGTGCCCAACACCATCGTGACTATGGAATCTGCCTCTAGTGTGAGAATCTGCTAGGCTCAGGGTGGGTCAAATATCCACTCCTGGTCTAATCCTCTAAGGCCTACATGCGGGTGGGTGTTAATAAACAGGCCTGCCTAGGTCCACCAAAGGCTGGAGTGGCAAGGAGACACTTACACAAATAGAAGCTGTAGTAGTTCTGGACTGGCCAATGCTAATGTCCTGGAACACAAAAGGGTGGTCAAAATACAACTGTCTCTGCTCTCTCCCCCTAACCTCTGGATCTACACCCTCCCAGGCCCCCCCACCGTCTGCCCCACCTGCTACAGGTCACCCCACCCCCACCCCCACCATCCACCCCACTTCACCTCCCTCCTGCCTTCTTTACCCCCACTCCCCCTCCCTCGGAAAACTGATTTCCCATTAGGATATGTTTCTGTTCCAGCTCACATTTCCGCATTCACTCAGACTTTTGCAGCCAGATTCCCCTCCCACAGCGGAAGCAAATTTTCTGCTGTGAAAAATTCACAGCTTTACACCAAGAGCAGACCCAATCTCCCAACCTGCGCACTAATGGAGCCCTTCTCTGCTTATGGAATTTGAGGTCTCTCCTGCTTCTTTGGGGTTCTTGAGGATCTATTCCCTGGGCCCCCCCCCCAGACCAAAAGCTAACATCAGAGGCCCCCCGATGGGGAGCCATCTGAGGTGGAACTGATGCTGTGAACGTGGCTGTTCGTGGGGATGGTGTGGGTGCGGGTGGGACTGGGAATGAGGATGAGGGGCAGGGGTATGAGTATGTGAATGAGGCAGGGAGTTGGACAGGAAAGCGTGCCGGCGAGGCTGTGGGCCCAGGTTTCACAGCCCCAGAGAAATAAACCTTGGCTGTTCCCAATGAACTGGGCTCGCCCTCCCGCTGCCCTTCGGAGGTGAAATTTTTCGGGTTCACAGCTCCAAGAAGCTGCAGGAAGCTTCCGCTCAGCTCCTGTGTCACCTCAGTAGCAGGGATGGTGGTAGCGCCTGCTGCATCCGTCTCCTCTCCTCCTGTGGCGGCAGCAGCAGCAGCAGTGGTAGCAGCAGCAGTGGTAGCAGCAGCAGCCGTAGCAGCAGCAGCCACCACCTCCTCTTCCTCCTGGCCCTCTCCTTCTGTCCCAGCCCCATTGGCAGTGACCACGGTTGGCCACCATGTGGCCAACTCCTTTTCCTCCTTGCCTTCTCCTGTCCCAGCCAAACCGGCAGTGGCCACGCTTGGCCACCCCGTGGCTATGGTCTCCTCTTCCTCTCCGCCTTCTCCTGTCCCAGCCCCACTGGCAGTGGCCAGGCTTGGCCACCCTGTGGCCCGCTTCTGGGGCTGCTGCAGTTCCTGGGAAGGAAGGGGACAGAGTTGAGACCCGTTCTGGGGGTGAATGGAGGGGGCCGAGGGGTGGTGGTAGTGGGTGGGGCTAGAGGGCGGAAAAGGAGGGACTTGCGGGGCCAGGGGAGTGGAGGACCCGAACTGGAGCAGCTCTTACAGCCTGGAAGAGCTTCCACCTCAGCCAGTCCTGCTCCTTCTGCACTTCCGCCAGAGAGGCCCGGAGCAGCTGCAGCTGAGAAGCCGCGTCCTTGCGCTCCAGTTCCTGCTGCGCAGTGAGCACCTTCAGGTCTGCAGCCAGGGACTGCGCGGCCGACCTATGCAGCTTGGCGAAGTCGTGCAGCCACTGCACCCTGATCCCCTCTAAATGGCTCTGCCTGCGGGCGAAGCGCACGCTCAGGGCCAGGCCGCCCCAGGCGCAGGCTTCCTTGGCCTCGCTGGACACAGTGCTGTTTTCCAGGATGGCCCTGAGCTTGCCCTCCACCTCCTCCCAGGACGAGGACATATTCTCGATGTAGAACTCGGGGCCTTTCACGTGCCCAGCCATCTTCTCGTTGATGAAGTCCGCCACCTTGGCATGGTGGAACCCACCACAGGGGTCCTCAGGGTTCAAGGCCATGAGAGTTGAGGCCCTTAGCGGCTTTGCCGACCCTTCGGGGAAGGATCAACCTGTTACTTTCTCTCCTCCCCTCCCCCTCCGCCACCCACCCGCCACCCACCCTTGGAGTGACGCTCTGACCAGATTGCCTCACCCGAAGACACCTCCCCCCAGCCCTCGCCTCTCCGGGCCAGAGGAGGTGCAGGCCAACCACGCCCCACCTACCACGCCTACAGAGAGAAGACACCTGTCTCTTTCCAAAGCCTCCGGGGGAAAGGAAGCCTCAGGGCCAAACCCCTGAGGCGGCTACGCTGGGACTGTTCCAACTTCCAGAGACTGCGGGGGTGGGTGGGAGTGCATGAGAAAAGCCCCCTCCCCCATCCCAGGACTTAAGAGAAGCGGCTGCCGGCCCAAAAGCTCTAGAAGTCAGAAAGAAACAAAAGTGATAGAAAAGACTTAGAACCAAGAAAATAAAGTTCTTGTAATCAAATAAATAATACGCCCCCCCCACGTAATGGTTTGTTCCACACAAAGGGGGGGGTCCTCCTGTTTTTGGAATGTTCCAGAACAGGAAATAGTCCCAGCCCCTCAGGGACCTCTGACAGCCCCTTGGAGAAAATAGGTGGAGCCAGGGGATAGCCCCATCCCTTCATTGGCTCAGGATTGAACACTACAGTCATCCTAAATGGTCATAAATCCTGGCCATTTTGTCTTGAATCTATTCATTTCTGCCCTTCTACACCCGCACCAGTCCAGCCGTCCTCATCTTTTCCCTGGAACACTGCCGCACCCTAACATCAGATCTGTATCCTGCCCCGCCCCATCAAAAAAGGAATCTGACCATGTCTCGTACAACCTTCAATGGCTTTTTTGAGGCATATAGAATAAACCAGACAGACCTCGGGTTGAATCCTGTATTTTCCACTTTCTATGACCTTGTGTATAACTGAATCTATCGACCTATGATCAGGACTGAATGAGAAAGTGCGAGCAAAATTAAAGAAGTCATAATTTTTATGATCCTATTTGTGTAAAATGTAAAAACAAATCATATACATGTATGTGTATATATATATGCATATATTTATAATCTTGGAGAAAGGCGTGGGAGGATATATATCGGACTATTAACACTGCTTATATCTGGGAGGTGGGGTTGGAGGGGAGGTCGGGAGAAAGTTTGTGACTTTTAAAAATACATGTTTCTATGATTTTATTTCTTATGATGGACATATAACTATATGTACGCATACATTAAAAATCTGGAAAGATACACCAAATTTTTAACAGTGATTGTCTCAGAGTGACGAGAATGTAGGGCTTTTTTTCCACCCCCCCCTCTATTTTTTACGTTTTTTCTCTTGTGAAAATGATGTATTATGGTTTTCAAAATAAAAAGGAACTTTTTTCTGATAACATCTAACCTTTAATTTAATTAATTATATGTTTTATGTCCCCCTATAATCCCACCCTTCTGCCATCCTGGGAGATAACCTTGTTAATAGTTTGATATTATCCTTCTAGCCTCTTTCAGTAGGCACTTGGCTCCTGGCCATTGCACAGGCTTCTTGGTGTAGGATTTGCCCCTCAGCCCCTCCACCTTTTTTTGCTCCCATTTTCATCATCAGCCTAATTCAATTTCTAGTTCCCTTTCATGACAGCACTCAAGCATTTCTTCCTTTTGTGATTATTCTTGATCCTCCAAACCTCACCCCAAGGTAGGCTGAATTATGTGCCACTTTTCTGTGGCCTTGTAATACCTGTGCATACCCGTTGCAGCACCTTTCACACTGTGTTATTATCCATGATTTTCTCATTTTTTTTCCCACTGATGGCATTCCTTGAGATTAGATTCTGTGTCTTAACTACCTCTGTTTTCCCAACGTCTAGCGCAGTGGGAAGCACTCGATTAATAATTGTCAAATAAACTGAAAGGATTCATGACATCAGTAAGATGCAAACAAGTACATTCAAAGAGAGCCTCATTTTCTTTCTTTTCTGAAATGTCTTTTTCTCCTCACAGACTGATTTTCTGCCACCTTACAGCTTCTTGTGGTAGGGACCTCTCCCTAGTATTTGAAACTAACCAGCATCTGACAGATTTGGAGTTTGTAAAAAATACCCTGGAAGATTCGGGAATGAAGCTTCTGTGTGAAGGATTGAAACAGCCAAACTCTGTATTACATAAACTGAGGTAACTGATAGCTGGAGAGTTTGATGCCTGTGTTCATATCGTTTTTTGTCAATTTTTATTTGTCGGGGGGAAAGCATAAATAAAGTGATGAAGTCATTTTTCTGTTCTCTGAAGCTTCTACAGATGCCTTATTTCTCCTGCTTCTTGTGGGGCACTAGCAGCTGTTCTTAGCACCAATCAGTGGCTCACTGAGTTGGAATTTTCTGAAACAGAACTGGAAGCTTCAGCTGTGAAATTTCTCTGTGAAGGCTTAAAAGATCCAAATTGCAAATTACAGAAGCTCAAGTAAGTTTTAACTGTTAGATTCCATTCTGCAAGAATATTTTTTAAATTATGTAGCTCAAAATGGATGTTGTATGACGACACATTGCAAGGAGTCACGGAGAGGGAGAATGCAAGTGACAGTACCCAAAAAGATCCCTATGCAACAGGCTTAGTAAGAGAATTTTCATTTTAACTGTCAGTAACATCGGTGAAAGTAATAACCCAGACTTCCTGCACACTTACTTTGTACCAAACATTGTGTTGAGTGCTTTGTATACATGATCTCCTTTCCTCTGAACAACACCTCTGAGCGGTTCAGATTATTACCCACATTTTCGCAGATGAGGAAATTGAGGCCCAACATCATCAGGCTAAAAAATGACAAAGGCACAGTTTGAAACCTAGAAGTGTCTAACTTCAAAAAAAAAGCCTATGGTAATTACCGTAACCAAAACTTCGTTATCATATGTGTGTGTGTGTTCAAACAAAAGCTCTTTAGGATTAACGTTTCTAAAATCACCCCGCAGTGATTTTAGAAATTGTTTTGTGATAGGGATCACAATAGAGGGTTCTTCTGGACAGAGCAGGAGAAAAATGTAGAACAAAATTCAAATTCACGAGAAAAGACCAGAGTTATTGGTTTGACAGAGACTGGAGGAGCCCCTGGACACCGTGCTAACTCAGAACTGAAGCCACTCATGAAGTCCACCTTTCAGCCAAAGATTAGACAAGCCTATAAAAGAAACGATAACACACGTGAGGAACGTATTTCTTAGTTCAGTCAAGTATACAAGACCAAATATGGCAACACCTGCCCAAAAGCAAAGATGAGAAGGCAAGAAGGGACAGGAAAACTGGACAAATGGACACGGGGAACCCGGGGTGGAAAGGGGGAGAGTGCTGACATGTTGCTGGGATTGCAACCCATGTTACAAAACAATTTGTGTATAGATTTTTTAATGAGAAACTAATTTACATTGTAAACTTTTGCCTAAAACACGATAAAATGGGAAAAAAAGTCTTCTAAAATCCACTTTGAAAACTTATTTTATGCAAAGTGCCTCTATTTAAAACTTAAAGTGGGAGCTATAAATACATCTCCTCATGAGCCCCTTTCAAGACTAAATTTGGAGCCTGGTAACTCAAGAGAAAATTGAGAAATCAAAGCTTGTAGTATCACAATGATTATTGAAAATGATTGCAGAAAAAATGGATGGGAAATGGTTCAATGAATTGAACTACTTAATATGGAGAAACAAAGGTTGAGAAGACAGTAAAAACCTCTCTTCATGCCAATATTATGTAGATGATGGTGATGGGCTGGATCTCTCTAGGGATGGCAAATTAATAATGGACATTTAGCTAAGAGAAAAGGAAAGATGTTTTGACTATAAATTTTTTTAAGGATGATTATAGAATTTTCTCCCTGGGATTTAAGAGGCTAAATTCATGCAGGGAATTGAAATGAGATTAGGTCAGCTCTATGTTTCTTCTCAAACCTTTCTTCTCTCAGGCAGTCAGTTCACATTTATTGAGTTCCCGCTGTGGGACACATTGTTTTGGAAGCAATACACAAGTCCCTCCCGTGGGGGTGAGGAATCTGTGACATACACAAAGTTGGGGACCTTGTATCAGTGGGTCTTTATTTTCTCTGCTTGTGTGGTATTATTAGTAGGGAGTTAGTGAGGCACTAAAGTGGCCAATTCTATCTCTGTATATCTTTCCTTCCAGGTTGTGTGCTAGCTTTCTCCCAGAAAGCTCAGAGGCTGTTTGCAAGTATCTTGCCTCTGTTCTCATGTGCAACTCAAACCTCACTGAGCTGGACCTGAGTGAAAATCCCCTGGGAGACACAGGGGTGAAGTATCTTTGTGAAGGTCTCAGGCATTCCAACTGTAAAGTGGAGAAGTTAGAGTAAGTCTCTTAGAACTATCTGGCATCATCTTATGACTGTTGAACTGGTTGAGTGCCTACTATGTGCCAGGCTCCATGTTTGGTGCTTGTCAGAAGTCATATCACTTCATTTACTCCTTACATTAACCATATAAAGTGGATTTTTTAATCCCCATATTACAGATGAGGACACTGAGGCTCAGGAGAAGAACGTGACTTGTCCAAGGTCACACAGCTAAGTGGTACAGTCAGGATGTAACTCCAAAACCTGTCTCCAAACCTCATGCTCTTTCCAGTATACCACAGCCCTATGTGTTTATACAAATGATACTAATTAAATATTAAATATGTGTAGAATACCTACTATACACACAAGACTGGGTGGTGAAGTACCACAAGTGACAAGGCTGCCCTTAAGGACACACAGATATGAAACAATCAAGTGCCAAACCACTGTGGAATCATTTAGAAATGCCAGATGAGCCAAGGGCAGAGGAAGAAGTCACTGTGGGCTGGAGACCTCAGGAGGAGGCTCTGTGAAGGAGGTGGGGCAGGAGCTGGCACTTTAAGGATGGCTAGGACTTAGCTAAGTGGGGAGGCTGGGAGAACATTCTCAAGAAGCCAAAATGACAGCAGTGGCTGATTTTTCTTCTCTTTTTCTCTGTGTAGCTTGAGCACATGTTCCCTCACAGATGCTAGCTGTGTGGAGCTCTCTTCTTTCTTGCAAATGAATCAGACTTTAAAAGAGCTATTTGTGTTTGCCAATGCCCTGGGGGACACAGGAGTACAGCATCTCTGTGAAGGTCTGCGACATGCGAAGGGTATAGTTGAGAATCTTGTGTAAGTGTTTTCTTGTTCTTGTCCTTCTCATGGGCCTTGGCATTAGGGTCCAGTGGGACTCCCTGCTGCCATTGTTAACAGCTACCTTTTTTTCCCCATCCCTGCAGGCTTTCTGAGTGTTCTCTCTCTGCCACTTGCTGCGAGCCACTTGCCCAAGTCCTAAGTTCCACCCGTAGTCTGACAAGGCTGCTTCTAATTAATAACAAAATTGAAGATTTGGGACTGAAACTGCTGTGCGAAGGATTGAAACAGCCTCACTGTCAGTTAAAGGATCTGGCGTAAGTATCGTGGACTAGAGTCGCAGGCAGTTTTCTGAAGTTTCAGCAAAATCCTAAAATTAAGTGAGTATTTTGGTCTGATGATTTGCATCTCCCGAGGAAGCAATAAATAAAGAGCTGAATAATTTAGGGGGAATAAAGCTTACCCTCTATACTCTGACCCAAGGGTTTGGTTGTTGTTTTAACGTGACACTGCTTTACAAAGTGCTTTTCTAATGGGCAAACACAATTGCTAAAGGGACCCTGTACAGATGAAATAATGCCAGCCTTCTCTACCTTACTTTCTGGCAGATTGTGGACTTGCCACTTGACTGGAGCGTGTTGTCAGGATTTGTGCAATGCACTCTACACCAATGAACATCTGAGAGACCTTGACCTGAGTGACAATGCCTTAGGGGATGAGGGTATGCAGGTGCTGTGTGAAGGGCTGAAACACCCCTGCTGCAAACTACAGACCTTGTGGTAAGTTCACAGGACCTCTGTGGCCATTGGGTTCTTGCTCCAGGTTATATGTGAAATGGAGGGCCACTGTGGAACTTGGGGTCAAACGGATGTTTTTCTTGAATCCCCAATCCCTCATAGGTTAGCAGAATGTCATCTCACAGATGTGTGCTGTGGAGCCCTCGCCTCTGTCCTCAACAGAAATGAGAACCTGACGTTGCTAGACTTAAGTGGAAATGACTTCAGGGATTTGGGAGTGCAAATGTTGTGTGATGCACTGATTCATCCGATATGTAAACTACAGACCTTCTAGTAAGTCACTGTGATGGGAGGAGGGGCAGGGAGATGGTCAGGGCAGGCATATTGGGTTTGGTCATAGCCCACTGCAGTGGGGAAGGAGAGGAAAAGCTGAGGGCAGGCCAAGCTTAGGCAAAATAGCAAAGTAAGTGAAATTACCAATAGGCCTTTCCTCCTTGGACACGGGAGCAGAGAGAGGAGAGAGGCAGAGAACAGGCAGTGCTCTATCTCATTGCTAAGGGAAGCAGCTTGGTGTAGGAACAAAAGAGATCTAGATTCCACTAGGCCTGGTTCAAATCCTAGGTCAAGCATTTACTAGCTACATGACCATGGGCAAGTTACTTAACCTCTCTGAACTTCAGTATCCTTGTCTGTGAAATGGGGCTAATACTAGTAACGGATCACCGGGGTTAATATGGAGACTGAATTAAGTGACACAGCAATTGTGAATGTACCTACTACAATCCTTGGCACATAGTGGACGCTCAACAAATGTTAGGCCGGTTTCCCTTTTCCTCTTCTAACATCTGCTAAAGGACTTAATATGTGCATTCTGAGAGTTTTCGAGACTCAAAGGGATGAAGCTGTAATGGCACAATTACAGAAGGTGGCAGTTTTGACCCTCTCTGGTCAATATCCACCTGCCAGCTCAGCAGGCTGGCATGACACACAAAGTAATTCTTAATTAGGATACAACTGTGCTCTGTAGGCAGCTAACCAGTGGCCAAATGACCATTTGTTTCTGGCATCCAGAATTGGAACACATAATGGAAAGTAAAAGCTGAGTGCAAAAATTCCACATTCCAAAGCCAATTCAATAGATTGAAGCTTAAATGAAAACAGCATCAAGGCCTGATTATGAGTCTGGCTGAAACAGAAGCTGGGTCTCTACTAGCTAAGTGAACTCTGTTTGTTTCAAATGCTCAAGAGTGCAGTGATTACTGCTCAGCAGAGGGAATTATTCACAACTTGATAAGCCTCAGAAGTCAGGGGCCTCCATGGTGTCTTTCTCAGAAAGAGGCAGCTGGAGTTTGTGTCGTCAAAAGGTTGAAACCAACTCAGCAGTCAACCCTAACGTTTCTTTAAAGGGAGAGTAATTTATTGTTCTAGCACTCCCCGGTATGTGTGCTGCAGCAAAGTTCATAAATGACAGCAAGGAGAAATTATTTTGTTCATCATGGCATGCCATTATTTGTTGTTCTATTGTAAATTGTCACACCATTTCCTATTTTTCTTGATCTCTCTTTGCCTTTTAACCAGTATGCTTCCGTTGTATTTTCAGGCCAACCCTCAAACCCTGTCAATAGCAGTGGGCAGTAATAGCTTACAAACACACACATGCACACACACAGACACACACAGAGAGAATGAGTGAGAATAGACACAATTCACTGACCACAAATAAATTTTGAATGTTAGAATGTATATGTACGATAATGTAATCAATAAAAATATATATTTACACAAGTAAAGGTAAGAGAAAGATATGGGTCGATTAATGTGACGGTGGGCTGAAGAGTGGGTAAATCAGGAGAGCCTCCTGGAAAGGGTAGTCTTCTCTGGAAATTGAAAAGGCTTGAGGAAGGTTATTTCTTAAGAGCTGCTTGAGTATGGGCTCTGAATCTTATTCTTCATGGCATCTTGCACTGTAAACTTCCTGGCACAGTGCTTTGCATATTATAAGCACATATAGGAGAGCAGTAAGTAATGTAGAGCATCTGGGGGCAAGGCAAGGGGACAGCTAATAGTATGTTCAATAACGACTAGATGTCCAGACATTCAAAATGTCAAGGGAAAAGAAGAGTTGTGTTCTCAGAGTGACAAAGCTTACCTTCATTCATTCAGCAGTACTTGTTGAATACATAATATGTGCCAGGCAATTGTGCCAGGTGGTGGGGAGACAAGGACGAATAAGATATGAGATGTGATCTGTGCTCTTGAGCTAGTGGGTCTAGCGGTAGCGACAGGCACAAATACAGATTATTCTAATACAATGAGGTAATCACAGGTTCTTAAGAGAATCATGGCAGGGGATGCTTAACCTAGCCTGAGATGGTCAGGAAAAGCTTCTTGGAGGAAGGGCCACCTGAGTTGAGTCTTAGGACTATTGCCAGGGAAAATGGAGGTAGGGATGGAAAAAGGTAGTTCAGACTTA
The DNA here is from genome assembly GCF_030014295.1 of Loxodonta africana. Lineage (NCBI taxonomy): Eukaryota > Metazoa > Chordata > Mammalia > Proboscidea > Elephantidae > Loxodonta > Loxodonta africana. The sequence goes on from NC_087369.1 coordinate 128,669,992, forward strand.
GGAGATAGCATGAGCAAAGATACCCAGACAATGAACAGCATGGTTTATGGTATGCGACGGGGATAAGGGTGGGAGATCGCCAAGCAGTTTGGTGTTGTTGGAGCATAAAGTGCAAAGCAGGGTGTGTCGGGGAGGGAGAGGGAAAGGGAGCGTCATTATTTGGGAAGCATTGAGCTCCTGTTTATGGTGATAGAAAATTTTGCAATGCTTGTTGGTAATGGTTGCACAGCATGGTTAATGTAATTGGTGTCACTAAATTGTACACATGAAAAACATTGAAGTGCAAATGTTGTGTTAGGTATCTTTCTACAACAATTTACAAAATAAGACTGGGGAGGTAGGCAGTGCTATGTATACCATGTGTAATAAGAAAGACTTGCTAGCAGAATTCTGGGTGTAAGTTCAGTCATCTCTCTTTCTCTCACATACTCTATTATAGTACAATTTTGGGCCTCTCCCCACTCTACCTTTTCAAAACTGGCCCCAAGATAGGGCCAGTTTTGATTCCAAAGTTGGGTGCAGAATCAGTCCACTGCTGTCGTTTCTCACTGTCACATGGGATTGATCTTGAGAACTGATCCTAGTCCAGATCCCTGCCAGCCCTGCAGTGCCGTTATACTTGGGCTCCAAGGTCCTCTTAGCCCACACCCAAATGTGCAGCCATTGTTCTCTAAAGTACCATATATGTCATGATGACTGGGTGTAAAGGAGTTCCCAGAATCAGCCACAGGCACATGTGTGCTAAAACCTGCCTTTATCTATCTACAAAGATGTAAGCCCTTGTGTTGATCCAGGGGCACCACTTAAGATTTCCCATTTCTTCAAGGTAATTTAATTTTAGGGGCTTTGGTACCTTTCCCAGGCACTGGGCCTTGGATAAAGCCAGCCTAGCTCACCCTGATACATATTCCTAATTCTACACTTGGAAAGAAAGGTAACTGGCCTCTTAACTCCCAGGGGACCTCTGGGCTCCTTAAGCATATTGGCTCACTACCTCCCTAACAATGAGTTCTGCATATCAGAAGGTAACACAGCTTTTGCCAAGTCACTCAAGAAAATCTAAAAACTCCTGTTATACACCACTTCCAAGGCATTAAAAGCCTACTTGCCCTATAATTGAATAAATAATAGGATCACTCATTTTACTTTAATAAAGATTAACTTTTCTCCATTAAAACTAAAAACTGTACCTTACTTCACACTTGAAAGACCTTCAGCCTTCTTTTGTTATCATTGGGTTTTAATCAGGGATTAAACCGAAACACATATTGAGTTTGAAGTGCCTGTGGGATGCTTTTGAAGTTTTCTAGTATGCAGGTAGTTGGCTATAGGAAGAGATCATCTATGTAGAGGTGATAGCTAAAGCCATGACAATGGCTGAGATCCCCTAGGGAGAGTGAGAAGGGAAGAATCTCTGAGGAATATCTCTGGGGAGTAAGTCCTGGGCAATACCAACTTTTAAGAGGTGGGTGTGGGAAGGAAAACCCATGAAGTATACCAATAAGAAGGAAAGGTCAGGATGCTGTGGTGAGAACCAGGAGAGAGTGGTGTCCTGCAAGCCAAGAGAAAAGAGAATATGGAGGAAGAAGTGTTCACATGTAGCAGAGAGGTTCAATCGAATAAGTACTGAAAAATATCCATTGGATTTAGCAATTAGGATACCATCGGTGACCTCTTCTAGTGCTGTTTTAGTGGTGTGGTGGGGCCAGAAACCAGACTGCAGTGACTTGAAGAGCTAGGAGATAAGGAAGTGGAGAAAGTGAGCCGAGACTATTTTTTCAAGAATTTTGTGAAAAGGAAGAGAGATGTGGGATTGTAGCTAGAGTAAGTTGTGGGACTAGGGGAAAGAGGGAGTTGTTCTTTTTTTTTTTTTTTGCCTTTGTTTTGAGATAGACACATTTGTAGGCTGAGAGAAAAGAGACCGTAGAGAGGGAGAGGTTGCAGATACAGGACTGGGAATGAATGAACTAATGGAGCAGGGCCTTGGTCAAGGCAGGAGAGGATAGGAGTGAGAATCCAAGAGGAGACTATATATTTTAACTTCTGAGACTCAAGGAAAGGGACTAAGGATGAAAGAGGAGGCCAATAACCGAGTGGATGAAATAACTGAGTGGTGCTATGGATCTTATCCTGAAGAGCAGGAGAGCTAGTGCAGGCATCTGTTGGCTTGGCTTGACACAGACTTTTTTTCCTTTTTTATAGCATTGACACGGATCATTTACATGAAGAAACATTCAGAAAGATGGAAGCTTTAAAAATGAGCAAGCCTGGAATCAACTGGTAATTTCTAAGGAAAGCTCCAAAAGAATTGACTGCATATACACCCCCTCTGTCTGGCACCATCTTTAACAGTTGTACAGTATTCCTGTTTCAAACCTGTTAACCTTTGCTGAGAACACTAGTGTGAAAAAAGCAGTAGTGATTTCTATTTCTTACATAGAACCATCCACTAAGTAGGATGGCAGAAGCACCTTAGCTCAATTGTCCTCGGCAATAATAACACCTTATGTTTCTATATTGTGTTAAGTGTTTATTATGCTTTTTGCAAGAACCTCTAAGGTGGTCAGATGAGGCTCAGAGAGGTTGTGACTAGCTGCAGGTCACACAGCTAGTTAGTGGGAGAGTTGGGACTGGAATCCAGCCAGATCTCCCAAGTCCCAGATCATGCAGGGGGAAAAAAAAATAGAAAAAAAGACACGTGAATGAGTCCACCTAAGAAACAAGCTACTTGAAATGATTAAAGAACAAGAGAGTATACAAACACACACTACATCTTATGGTGCTGATTTTAAGTTAAACTAAAATTTGAGAAAGAAAGAAAGGAATGAGCTGGATTAATAGGGAAAGGCTTCATGGAAGAGGTGAAACTTGAGTCAAATTGAGATAGGTGGAGATATACTGGCCAGGGGCTTTAAGACTGCGGGGCAGCAGGGCTGTGCTTGTGCGCAGCCCACCACAAAGAGCCTAGGGAGAGAGAAATGTTTGCATCAGAATTTCTGGAGAATGTGTTTTTCAGTTTCCAGTCTCAACTCCCTTTCTGAACTTTTGGTACCACCCCAATGTGTTTGTATTTGTTCATGGTCACTCATGATTGACTGACTCCTCATGCCTGACAGCACCTCGCATAGCTTAGCAGGGATCCTACACGACCCTTTGTTTATATCTTTGCCTAGCTTCCATGAAACACCAAATGAGACAAGTGGAGAAAGGGAATGCCAGGCAAGGAAATTAGCACAGTTGGTGCAATAGGGGAGCTCTGGTGGCACAGTGGTTAAGAGTTCAGCTGCTAACCAAAAGGCCGGCAATTTGAATCCATCAGCTGCTCCTTGGAAACCATAGTGGGCAGTTCTCTGTCCATTAGGGTCACTGTGAGTTGGAATTGACTCGATGGCAAAGGGTTTGGTTTGGTTTTGGTTAGTACAATAGTAGTGCATGTAGTGTGGAATCAACAGAAAGTAGGTTGACCTGATTCAAGTGTAGAGTTGCCTCTGGAAACTACTTAACTATCCATGTAACCCTGAACAAGTTACCTGGATCCTTGGAACCTCAGTTTTCTCCTCTATAAAATGGAGATAAATGACATTAAGTTTGCAGGGGCTGTTGTTGCCAACATGGTGCCTACCACACAGTACCCAAAAACACCCACTGCCGTCGAGTCGATTCCGACTCATAGCCACCCTATAGGACAGAGTAGAACCACCCCATAGGGCTTGGAAGACTGTAAATCTTTGTGGAAGCGGACTGCCACATCTTTCTCCCACAAAATGGCTGGCGGGTTCAAACTGCCAACCTTTCATTTAGCAGCTGAGCACTTTAACCACTGAGCCACCAGGGCTCCTTTACCACACAGTAGGTACCGATTAATGATAGCTGTTTTTATCAGTGTGCACCTGTACTATAACTCAACTGTGTAGCCTTTCAGCTCCCAGATTTTCTTCCTGTGTAGTCAGTGTGAATTGTCCATTTGAACTAAATATGTGTGCTGGAGGCAGTGAATCTAGTTGGGGAAGAGACACATGGTGAGAAGTTATTGCAGGTGAGAGGTTGTAGAAGAGCCCAGCTGCTACATTTCCTCACCCATGTTGTATATCATCGTGTATTGTTCCTCATTACCCTGGGAGATGGTAATTCTCACTAAGGAGACCAGGTCTGGCCAGAGAAGAATGGTTAAGATAGATGTTTGTCTCCAGTTTTCTCAAGTTCTTCTTTCCCTTCAGTTACTTAACATATATTTATTGAGCATTTATTATGTGCCAGGTTTTCTGCTAAGTGTTGACTTTACAGAGATGAATATGCCTTTTCCTGTGTACTTTCCCTAGTGTGTTCTCTGACTGCCCTGGTCCCTCTATCAGACTGGAAAGCATCTGATAACACTCCTTCACATTAAAAACTCAAAGATATGATGTTAAGTGAAAAATTGTAGAACTCTATGTGTGTGTGTGTGTATCCTGTTTGTGTACAAAAGGACGTATATGCATGTGTATGTATGTGCCCAGAAAATGTATGAAAGGCTATAAACAAGAAATTGCTAAATGTGTTGCTTCTGGCAAGAGGAATTTGGCAAGTAGGGGTGGTGGGGAGAAGAGGAAATGAGTTTTTCATTTTCATCCTGTAAACCTCCGTTCTATTTGATGTTTTTACCTTGTGCATGTATTACTTTTATAATTAATTAACTTGATGTTAAAAATAAAAACTCACTCAAATTAAAGTTATTTTTCTTCTTTTAAAAATGATGATTTAGAAGAAAATATAGGGTAGTCATTTATAAACATGGTATAAACCCCAAAGGAAAAGAATGAAAGATTTGATAATATCAAAATTTAAAACTTTTATGAAAAAGTGTACCACAAATAAAATTAAAAGATTAGTGCTAAAGTAGTACATATATGGCACACATATGAGAGACAAAGTTAATGTCTATAATATAAAGAAGAACAAATTAGTATGACAAACACAAAACATGGAGGACCTAGCAATGATGGAGTTATAGTGAGTGGATTGACCCTTCCAGCTTAACAACTCAAAAAATAGGAAATATATATGAAACAATGGTTTTCAGACATTGGATAACAGGCAGCAAATGATAATGATTGCTAAAAGAAGGAAGACAAAATAAGGTGAGCCCTATGATGGCCCCAGCTTACTATCTGGATAGAATTTCAAGGTTATAGTGCAGGGAGAGAAACCCAAGTCCCTGAGTTTAGGAGACACAGAGTAGAATATTCAGGGATGCCAAGGCAGCTAGAATTCACAGGGAAGAGAACCACAGAGGAGAGGGCTAAACAAAGAGCTCTGGAGATCTGCAAAGGGTTCCTTTGAGTCTTTAGCTGATTACTGGTCTGTGCATGAATGTGAGGAAATGACCCATGACTGGAAAGGGGTAAGTGGAACAACCTCTGTGGCTCACACAACATTAAGGACAGTTCATGTTGCCACCAACCAGAGTGGAAAAACCTGGTTGAGAGGGGACAATAGAAAAATACTTGAAGAAAATACAGACAAAACTTTTCCAAATTTGATGAAAGCTATAATCCCATCAGTTTTAAGAGATAGTTGACTATTTAAAGCAAAAATAATAATGTATTACAGGGTTTAAGACATATAGAAGTAAAATGTATGACAATAGAGCAAAGATAAGGACAGCGGAAACAGAAGTGTAATGTAGGATTCTTAAACTATACATGAAATGGTATGATATTATTGGAAGGTAGATTGTGATAAATTAAAGATGTTTACAATAAACCTTAAATCACACACACACATACACACAAGACATATAGCTAAAAGCAAGGAGAAAAAAGTAGAATAACGAAAATACTCTTTATCCAAAACAAGGAAGAAAAAGAGGGGAAAAGGAGCGAAAAATAGATGGACAAATAAAAACGAATAGCAAAATGGTAGATTTAAGCCAAATTATATCAATATAAAAAAAATTAGACATATTAAAATTAGTGTTCTTACAGCAACCCAATTAAAAAACTGAGATTGGAAGATTGGGAAAAAAGGCTTAAAGACCCAACTATATGCTTCCTGTAGGAAACTCACTTTAAATGTAAAAATACAAACATAGATTAAACATAAAAGGTAGAAAAAAGATAAACTATGCTAACAGTGGAAACCCTGGTGGCATAGTGGTTAAGTGCTATGGCTGGTAACCAAAAGGTCAACAGTTCAAATCCACCAGGCACACCTTGGAAACTCTGTGGGGCAGTTCTACTCTGTCCTATAGGGTCGCTATGAGTTGGAATAGACTCGATGGCAACAGGGGTTTTTTTTTTATGCTAACAGTAATTTTTAAAAAGCTAGAGTGAATATATTATCAGAAAAAGTAGATTGCAAAGCAATGAATATTACCAGAGATAGAGGGATTTTCATAATGATAAAATGCTTAATTCATCATGAGAATATAATGATCCTAAATACATATTTGCCTAATAACCAAAAACCAAAACCAAACCCAGTGCTGTCGCCTAATAACAGAGCTTCAAAATACAGTAAAACCTGTGTAAGGTGGAAACCTGTCAGAGAAGGAAAACTTAAATATTTTCCACTAAAATGATCTATAGAAAAGTGGTACAACGGCACCCTGTCAAAGGCGTAAAACTTTCCAGACCCAGAAAAACAAGGCAGCCCTGTCAAGTTCCAGATCTCACAGGTTTCACTGTACATGAAGCAAAAAGTGAACTTCAAGGAGAAACAGACAAATATCTAATTTTAGTCAGAGATTTCAAAACCCCTCTGTCAATAATTGATAGATGTAGGAGACAGGAAATCATTAAGAATATAGAAGAATTGAACAACAATGACAAGAAGCGACCTAATTGACATTTATATAACACTCAACCCAACAGCAACAGAAAACATAGTCTTTTCATGTGCACACTGGACACTGTGGGTCATATAACAAATCTCAGTGAAGTCATGCATAGTATGTTCTCTGACTACAATGGAGTTAAATTAAAAATTCATGACAGATATATGGAAAATGCTCAGATATTGGAGCTAACTGTTAAGTGCTTGACCACTAGTGGTTTGAATCCACCCTGAGGCACCTTGAAAGAGGGGCCTAGCAATCTGCTTCTGAAACGTCACGGCCTTGAAAACCCTAGGGACAAGTTCTACTCTGCTCACTTTAGGTCCCCATGAGTTGGAATCAACTCAACGGCAACTAATAACGAAGACAAAATAATCTATGAGTCAAATAGGAAGTCTCAAGGGAAATCAGAAATGATTAAAAACTGAACGAAAATGAAAACATGAAACAAAAATTTGTGAACTATCGCTAAACCAGTGTCAGAGGGAAATGTATAGCACTAAACAGCTATATTAGAAAGTAAAAGTCTTAATGACTTCAGCTTCCACAATAAGAAATTAGAAAAAGAACAAGTTTAGCCTAAAGTAAGCAGAAGAAAGGAAATAATAAAGCTAATGGCAGAATCAATGAAATAGAAAATAGAGAAAATCATTGAAACCAAAGGCTAGTTCTTTGAGAAGATTAATAAAATTGATAAACATCTAGCCAGACTGATCAGGAAAAAAGGAGAGAAGACACAAAATGCCAGTATCAGGAATGAGAGGGGGCACCACTACAGATTCTGGAGACATTAAAAGAATATAACGAACAACTTTATGCCAATAAATTCTATTGCCAAATTCCTTGAAAGACACAAATTCCAAAGGTCAGTAAAGAAAAAATTGAGAGCCTGAATATCTCAATATTTAGTAAAGAAATTGAATTTTTAGTTAAAAACCCTCCAGCCAAGGAAACTCAAGGCATAAATGACTTCTCTGGTAGGTTCTACTAAACATTTAGGGAAAAAATACCAATTCTACAGAAAGTCTTGCAGAAAAATGAAGGAAAGGTAACATTTCCAAGCTTATTTTATGAGGCCAGCATTGCCCTGCTACCAAAACCAGAAAAAGGCATTAGAGTAAAAGAAAACTGTAACCTAATATCTCTTATGGATGTAGAAACAAAAATATTTAACAGAATTTTAGCAATTCAAATTCAGCAACGTATAAAAAGAATAACACATTATGTCCAAGTTGGGGGATTTATCCTGGAAATGCAAGAATGGTTCAACATTTAAAAATTAGTCAATATAATTCACCATTTTAACAGACAGAAGAAAGATATATGACTATCTCAGCAGGGACAGAAAAAATATTTGACAGACTCCAACATCCATTACTGACAAAAAATTAAAAACTAGAAATAGAGGAGAACTTTATCAACCTGAGGGAGCCCTGCTGGTGCAGTGGTTAAGCACTTGACTGCCAGCCCAAAGGTCCTCAGTTCAAACCCACCAGCCACTCTGTGAAAGAAAGATGTGGTAGTCTGTTTCCGTAAAGATTACAGCCTTGGAAACCGTATGGGGGAAATTCTACTTGTCCTACAGGATCGCTGTCTTAGTTACCTAGTGCTGCTATAACAGAAATACCTCAAGTGGATGGCTTTAACAAAGAGAAGTTTATTCTCTCACAGCCCAGTAGGCTAGGAGTCCAATTCAGGGCACTGGCTCCAGGGGAAGGCTTTCTCTCTCTGTTGGCTCTGGAGGAAGCTCCTTGTCATGAGTCTTCCCTTGGTCTGGGAGCATCTCAGCTCAGAAACTTCAGGTCCAAAGGATGCGCTCTGCTCCCGGCACTGCTTTCTTGGTGGTATGAGGTCCCCCCTCTCTGCTCACTTCCCTTTCTCTTTTAACTCTTGGGAGATAAAAGGTGCTGCAGGCCAGCTAACAGATACATGAGAAAATGCTCTCGATCATTAGCCATTAGAGAAATGCAAATTAAAACTACTGTGAGATTCCATCTCACTCCAACAAGGCTGGCATTAATCCAAAAAACACAAAATAATAAATGTTGGAGAGGCTGCGGAGAGATTGGAACTCTTATACACTGCTGGTGGGAATATAAAATGGTACAACCACTTTGGAAATCTATCTGGCGTTTTCTTAAAAAGTTAGAAATAGAACTACCATACAACCCAGAAATCCCACTCCTCGGAATATACCCTAGAGAAACAAGAGCCTTCACATGAACAGATACATGCACACCCATGTTTATTGCAGCTCTGTTTACAATAGCAAAAAGCTGGAAGCAACCATGGTGTCCATCAACGGATGAATGGGTAAATAAATTGTGGTATATTCACACAATGGAATAGTACGCATCGATAAAGAACAGTGACGAATCTGTGAAACATTTCATAACATGGAGGAACCTGGAAGGCATTATGCTGAGTGAAATGAGTCAGAGGCAAAAGGACAAATATTGTATAAGACCACTATTATAAGATCTTGAGAAATAGTATAAACTGAAAAGAACACATACTTTTGTGGTTATGGGGGGGGAGGGAGGGAGGGTGGGAGAGGGTTATTTACTGATTAGTTAGCAGATGAGAACTACTTTAGGTGAAGGGAAGGACAACACTCAATACACGGAAGGTCAGCTCAACTGGACTGGACCAAAAGCAAAGAAGTTTCCGGGATAAACTGAATGCTTCAAAGGTCGGTGGAGCAAGGGTGGGGGTTTGGGGACTATGGCTTAAGGGGAATTCTAAGTCAATAGGCAAAATAATTCTATTATGAAAACATTCTGCATCCCACTTTGAAATGTGGCATCTGGGGTCTTAAATGCAAACAAGTGGCCATCTAAGATGCATCAATTGGTCTCAACCCACCTGGATCAAAGGAGAATGAAGAACACCAAGGCCGCATGATAACTATGAGCCCAAGAGACAGAAAGGGCCACATGAACCAGAGACTTACCTCATCCTGAGACCAGAAGAACTAGATGGTGCCCGGCCACAACCGATGACTGCCCTGGCAGGGAGCACAACAGAGAACCCCTGAGGGAGCAGGAGATCAGTGGGATGCAGACCCCAAATTCTCATAAAAAGACCAAACTTAATGGTCTGACTGAGACTAGAGGAATCCCGGTGGTCATGGTCCCCAAACCTTCTGTTGGCCCAGGACAGGAACCATTCCCCAAGACAACTCGTCAGACATGGAAGGGACTGGACAATGGATTGGAGAGAGATGCTGATGAGGAGTGAGCTACTTGTATCAGGTGGACACTTGAGACTGTGTTGGCATCTCCTGTCTGGAGGGGAGATGGGAGGGTAGAGAGGGTTAGAAACTAGCAAAATTGTCACCAAAGGAGAGACTGGAAGAAGGGAGCGGGCTGACTCATTAGGGGGAGAGTAAGTGGGAGTATGGAGTAAGGTGTATATAAGCTTATATGTGACAGACTGACTTGATTTGTAAAAGTTCACTTAAAGCTCAATAAAAATTAAAAAAAAAAAAGGTGCTGCAGGCCACACCCCAGGGAAACTCCCTTTACATTGGATCAGGGATGTGACCTGGTAAGGGTGTTACAATCCCACCCTAATCCTCTTTAATATAAAATTACAATCACAAAATGGAGGACAACCACAGAATGCTGGGAATCATGGCCTAACCAAGTTGAGACACACATTTTTCGGGGGACATAATTCAATCCGTGACAATCGCTATGAGTTGGAATCAACTCAATAGCAATAGGCTTGGCTTTGGTTTCTTATCAACCTGAAAATGGGCATCTGCCAAAAACTTACAGCTAACATCCTACTTAATGCTGAAATACTAAGATTGGGAACAGGGCAAGGATGTCTGCTTTCATCACATGTAACCAACATTCTACTGGAGGTTCTAGCCAATGCCAGAAGGGGAAAAAAATTAAAGATATACAGATTAGAAAGGAAGAAGTAAAACTGTCTTTATTTAAAGATGAAGTATTGTATGTAGAAAGTCCTAAGGAGTCTATAAAAAAGCTACTAGAACTAATAAGTGAGTTTAACAAGCAGGATACGAGATCAATATACAAAATTAATTGAATTTCTATATATTAGCAGCAGCCAACCAAAAATTAAAAGTAGTATCAAAAAAATTACAGTAGTATCAAGAAATATGAAATACTTAATGATTAACCAGACAAAAGGTGTACAAGACCTGTACACTAAACACTACCAAAACCTTGCTGAGAGAAATTAAAGACCTAAATAAATGGAACCATATGTTGTGTTCATGGATAGGAAGACACAATATTAAGGTATGAGTTCCTTATTCATCTCTAGATTCATAGCAATCCCAAATAAAATTTCAACAGGCTTTTTTTTTCCTGTGGAAGTTAACAACCAGAATCTCAAATGCATATGGAAATGCAAAGAACCTAGAATTGCCAAAATAACTTTGAAATATAAGAACACGGGATTTACACTACCTGATTGCAAAACTTATTACAAGCTACAGTCATCAACACAGTGTGATGATGGTGTAAAGATAGACATAGATCAATAGAACAGAAAAGAGAGTCCAGAAATACATTCACACCTACATGATCAATTGATTTTCGACAAAGATGCTCCAGCAAATTCTGTTGGGAAGGGATGATATTTTCAACAAATGCTGCTGGAACAATTGGATAGCCTTTTGCAAAAGAATGACTTGCAACAAAAATTAACTGGAAATGGATCATAGACCAAAATGTAAGAGCCAGAATTATGAAATGTCTAAAAAAGAACACAGGAGAAAGTTCAGTTACCTTGTATTTGGCGAAGACTTCATAGAACATTAAAAATAAAAAAGCATGAACAATAAATCGATAAATTGGGTTTCATTAAAACAAAAAAATAAAAATAAAAAAAATTTGCTCTTCAAAAGGCCATGTTGCAAAAATGAAAAGGCAAGCCAAAGACTGGGAGAAAATATTTGCAAAACATATATGTAGCAAAGGACTTGTATTTAGAATATATAAACAGCTTTTGCAACTCTATAACTGATAGACAAACAATCCAATTTTTTAAATGGGCAAAAATTTGAACAGGGACTCCACCAAGGAAGATATATACTCAAAAATAAGCATATGTTATGTGGGGATTTATTTCTGGACTCCATTCTGTCCCATTAATCTTTTTATCTTTATGTTAAGACCACACTGTCATGATTGACTATAACTTTATGTTAAATCTTGAAATCAGCTTTTGGCTATTCTAGACCCTTTGTATTTCCATTTGAATTTTAGAACCAGCATGCCAATTTCTATAAAAAGTCTGCTTGAATTTTTATTGGGATTGCATTGAATGTATAAATTTGGAGAAAATTGACATATTAACATTATTGAGTCTTCTGACCTATGAACATGCTATATTTCTCCAATTATTTATGTCTTTAAGCTTTATCAGCAATCTATATAGTTTTCAGTGTACAGACTTTTCATATCCTGAATCATATTTATCACTAAATATTTTAGTTTTTTATGCTATTGTAAATGGTATTGTTATTTCAATTTCAGATTGTTCATTGTTGGCATATAGAAATACAATTATTTTTCTTATGTTGACCTTGAGTCCTGCGACCTTGCTGAACTAAGCTGTTAGTTCTGGTAGCTTGTTTATAAATTCCAGTGGGTTTCTACATAGACCTTTAGGTCACGTGCAAAAAAAAAAATTATATGGGAAGATGCTCAACAACGTTAGTCCTTACCAAAAACCAAAACCAAACCCAGTGCCGTTGAGTCGATTCCGACTCATAGTGATCCTGTAGGACAGAGTAGAACTGCCCCATAGAGTTTCCAAGGAGTGCCTGGTGGATTCAAACTGCCAACTCTTTGGTTAGCAGCCATAGCACTTAGCCACTAGGCCACCAGGGTTTCCCATTAGTCCTTAAAAAATTAGGGAAATGCAAATTAAAAGCACAGAGAGATACCAATAGACACCCACCAGAACGGCTAACATTAAAAAGATTGACCACTTTAAATGTTTAGAAGAATGAAACTCTCATATGCAGTTGGTTGGGAATGTAAAGTTGTACAACCACTTTGGAATAAAGCTGGTCATTTTTTCACAATGTTATAGACCCACCATATGACTGAGCTATTTCATTCATTCCTGGGTATTTACCGAAGAGATCTGAAACACGTGTTCATAGCAGCTTTATTTGTAATACCCAATAATCGGAAACAACTCAAATGTCCATCAACAGGTGAATGGATAAGCAATTTGTGCTACATTCATACAATGAAATACAGCAAATAAAAAGAAGCACACACAGTAACATGGATGAATCATAGAATAAATATGCTGAGTGAAAGAAGCTAGACAAAAAAGAGTAAATACTGTATGATTCAATTTTTATCTTTTTTATTGTGCTTTAGGTGAAAGTTTACAGCTTAAGTTAATTTCTCATTCAAAAATTTATACACATATTGTTTTGTGACATTGGCTGAAATCCCTACAATGTAACAGCACATTCTCCCTTTCCACCCTGGGTTCCTATGTCCATTCGACGAGTTCCTGCCCCTTCCTGCATTCTCATCCTGCTTTTGGACAGGAGCTGCCCATTGGGTTTCGTATATCTGATTGAACTAAGAAGCTCATTCCTCAGATGTATTATTTTTTGTTCTATAGTTCTGTCTAATCTTTACCTGAAGAATGGGCTTTGGGAATGTTTTCAGTTCTGGGTTAACAGTTCTTCCAGGGGCCATAGTTTCGGGAGTACCTCCAGTCTCTGTCAAACCATCAAGTCTAGTCTTTTTACATGAATTTGAGTTCTGTTCTACAGTAAAATTCCAGAAAATTCCAAGTATTCTGTAGTGACAGAAAGGAATGGTTACTTAGGGTCAAAGCTGGGGAGAGGAAAGGATGCATTACAAGGGGCACAGTAAAACTTTCGTAGGTGATGGATATGCTCATTATCTTGTTTGTGGTGATGAGTCCAGTCAAAACTCATCAAATGGTAGTCTTTCAACACATCGCATTTGTTGTATATCTATTATAACTCAGTAGAGCTGTAAACACACGTATGTACACACACCTATACCTACACACACACACACACACACAGATTCACTCACAAATTTGTCTTAAAGGGTCATTTAACAATGCCAGTCATCTAACCCCCTTATTCTACAGGCGAGGAACCTGGAATTCAAAGAGGCCAGGGTCACATAGCCAATTCATGATGAGATTGGTATTAGAACTTAAATGTCCTTACTCATGGTTTTGCTCTTCTGAGTATACCAAAAGCAGAGCTTGGAGCAAAGGAATAAATTGTAAACGGTGAAATTTCAGGTTTTGTGGCATGCCAGCGAGAAAGAGAGAGGTGCATGACAAAAAGGGGAGACTTTCCCAGGACCCTTTCAGTAGCGTGCTGGAGCAAGCTTGTATTGGCTCTTGATGGTTAAATTTCTAGGAATTTTGAAAGGCAGTTGTTAAACAGAGCCATTATTAAAAATTAAATCATTTAAATTTATGGGCATCCAATTTGGTAATGAAGAAGTAAAATTGTTCCTATTTGCAGATAATATGGTACTACGGGAAACCCTGGTGGTGTAGTGGTTAAATGCTACAGCTGCTAACCAAAGGGTCAGCAGTTCAAATCCGCCAGATGCTCCTAGGAAACTCTATGGGGCAGTTCTACTCTGTCCTATAGGGTCGCTATGAGTTGGAATCGACTAGACGGCACTGGGTTTGAGTTTTGGTTTTTTATGGTACTAAAAAAAAAAATTTTTTTTATGCATAGAAAACCTAAAAGACTCCAGGAGAAAACAACTGGAACTAGTAGAAAGATTGAGCAGAGTATCAGAATACAAGAAAAACATACAAAAATCAGTTGGATTCCTATATACCAATAAAGAGAGCTAAGAAAAGCAAATCAGGAAAACAAAACCATTTATAGCCCCTAAAAAAATAAAATACTTAGGAATAAATCTAACCAGGGATGTAAAGACCTATACAAAGAAAACAACAAAACACTACTGCAAGAAACCAGAAGAGATCTACATAAAATGGAAAAACATACCATGCTTATGGATAAGCAGACTCAACATTGAGAGAATGTCAATTCTACCCAAAGCAATCTACAAATACAATGCAATCCCAATCCAAATACCAACAGCATTCTTTAAAGAGATGGAAAAACTAATCATTAACTTTATATGAAAAGGGAAGAGGCCCCAGATAAGTAAAGCACTACCGAAGGAAAAGAATATAGTAGGAGGACTTGCACTACCTGACCTCAGAACCTACTATACAGCTACGATAGTCAAAACAGCCTGGTACTGGCACAACAGATACATTGATCAATGGAACAGAATTGAGAATCCAGATGTAAATCCATCCACCTATAGTCACCTAATCTTCATCAAGGGCCCAAAGTCTATCAAATAGGGAAAAGACAGTTTTTTAAACAAATGTTGTTGGCAAAACTGGATGTCCATTTGCAAAAAAAAATGAAACAGTACTTATACCTCACACCATACACAAAAACTAATTCAAAATGGATCAAAGACCTAAGTATAAAACCAAAACTATAAAGATTATAGAAGAAAAAATAGGGTCAATGCTAGAGACCCTAATACATGGCATTAACAGGATACAAACCATAACCAACAACACACAAACTCCAGAAGACAAACCAGACAACTGGGATCTTCTAAAAATTAAATCAAAAGACTTCACCAAAATAGTAAAAAGAGGACCTATAGACTGGGGAAAAAAAATTGGCTATGACAAATCCGACTAAGTTCTAATATCTAAAATCTACAGGAAAATCCAACACCTCTACAACAAAAAGACAAATAATTCAATTAAAAAGTAGGCAAAGGATATGAACAGACACTTCACCAAAGAAGACATTCAAGTGGCTAAAAGACACAAGAGGAAATGCTCACAATCACTAGTCATTAAAGAAATGCAAATCAAAACCACAATCAGATACTATATTACCCCGGCATTACCAGCAGAAATAAAAAAAAAAAAAACAGAAAATAACAACTGTTGGAGAGGCTGTGGGGAGATTAGAACTCTTAGGCACTGCTGATGAGAATGTAAAATGGTACAACCATTTTGGAAAACCATATGGCACTTCCTTAGAAAGCTAGAAACAGAAATACGTATGATCCAATCCCACTTCTAAGAATAGATCCTAGAGAAATAAGAGCTGTCACACAAACAGGCATATGCACACCCATGTTCACTGCAGCGTTGTTCACAATAGCAAAAAGATAGAAACAACCCTAGATGCTCATCAACAGATGAATAGATAAGCAAACCATGGTATATACACACAGTGGAGTACTACACAATGATAAACAACAATGATGAATCTGAGCAACACACAAAAAAGAAACACACAAAAAGAAACAATCTTTGATGGTTATGAGGGAGGGGAGGGGTGGGGATGAAAAAACACTGAATAGAAAATAGATAAGTGGTAACTTTGGTGAAGGGTAAGACAGTACACAATACTGGGGAAGCCAGCACAATTTGTCCAAGGCAAGGTCATGGAAGCTTCATAGACACATCCAAACTCCCAGAGGGACCAAATTACTGGGCTGAGGGCTGGGGCCCACGGTCTCAGGGGACGTCTAGCTCAATTGCCATAACATAGTTTATAAAGAAAGTGTTCTACGTTCTACTGTCGTGCGTAATACCTGGGGTCTTAAAAAGCTTCTGAGTGGTCATCTAAGATACTTCCTTCACTGGTCTCACCCTGTCCGGAGCAAGGAAGAATGCAGAAAACCAAAGACACAAGAGAAAGATGAGTCCAAAAGACTAAAGGGTCACAACTACCACAGCCTCCACCAGACTGAGTCCAGCACAACTAGATGGTGCCCGGCTACCACCACTGACTGCACTGACACAAATCACAATAGAGGGTCCCGGACAGGGCTGGAGAAAAATGTAGAACAAAATTCTAACTCACAAAAAAAGGCCAGACTTAACTGGTCTGACAGAGACTGGAGAGACCCCGAGGGTATGGCCCCTGGACTCTCTTTTAACTCAGTACTGAAGTTACTCCTGAGGTTCACCCTTCAGCCAAAGATTAGACAGGCCCATAAAACAAAAGGAGACTAAAGGGGCACACCTGCCCGGGGGCAAGGATGAGAAGACAGGAGGGGACAGGAAAGCTGGTAATGGGGAACCCAAGGTCGAGAAGGGGAGAGTGTTGACACGGGGAGAGTGGGGTTGGCAACCAGTGTTACAAAAGAATATGTGTATTAATTGTTTAATGAGAAACTAATTTGCTCTGTAAACCCTAATCTAAAATGCAATTAAAAAAAACATTATTCACCGTTAAAAAAAATTTCAGATTGTATCAAATGAGAGGTAAATTCCCCTTCAATGCCCCTCAACTTCCCTTTTAGGGGGTGGTCATTGTCCATAGTGTGTTTCCTGCACTTGTTTTTTTTTTTTTTGTATCCTTACATTCGCTTATATAGTCTTGGGGATTTTAAAGAATAAATTGTATCATGATATAGACATAAAAGAAAAAGACAGAAAACCGATCGCCCTCGAGTTGATTCTGACTCATGGTGACCACCCACATGTTGCAGAGTAGAACTGTTCTCCATAAGGTTTTCAATGGCTGATTTTTCTAAAGTAGATTGCCAGGTCTTTCTTCTGAGGTACCATTGGGTGTGTCTGAACCTCCAATCTCAGTTAGTAGTCAAGTGTTTAACTGTTTGCACTATGTAGGGACTCAGATAAAGATAATAGATATAAACCTCTTCCTTTTTTCATTCACTAATATTTTCTGGAAATCTTTTCACTTCAGTACATAGAGATTTACCTATTCTTTTAATATCAGTTAATATCAGTATGGCCACTGGACATCCTTTTAGCTCAGTACTGAAGTCACTCCCGAGGTTCACCGTTCAGCCAAAGATTAGACAGATTCATAAAATAAAACGAGATTAAAGGGACACATCAACCCAGAGACAAGGTTAAAAGGCAGGAGGCAGGAAGGCTGGTAATAGGGAACCCAAGTTCAAGAAGGGGAGTGTTGACATATCGTGGGGTTAGTAACCAGTATCACAAAACAATATGTGTACTAATTGTTTAATGAGAAGCTAGTTTGTTCTGTAAACCTTCATCTAAAGTACAATAATAAAATAATAATAATCATATAAACTTGCAATTAAATAAATTATATTAAAATTATTAAAATCAAAGGTAATAAATACTCAAAACTCATCAGTTCTTAATTATTTTACATTTTACTATTGTCCATGATTTTTTTTATGCTTGAGGCTATTTACATCTATTGTATACATTTGATGGAAATATTATATAATGGTGTTTTATTCTGCGTTTCTTTTTTTTTCCACATTAAGTGACATCACTTTGATACCTTGAAATTGGTCATGGCAAGGGTACTTAACACCACAGAAATGGGCAAATGCTACTAATGGGGGCTTTTTTTGCCCTGGAGAGCTGGTCGTTAAATGCTTACCAGCACATCCCTGCCTTAAAGTATCACGTGGTCTCGCATTCATTTTAAGCTAGCCTGGAAGGCAACTCATCAGTGTCTAAGTGTGCAGTTAGTAAGTGTTCTAGAGTAACCAGCTATCCAACTTTGCCCAAGAGTCTCCTGGTTTTAGCCCTGAAAGTTCCAGGAAACCTCTCAATCTCGGGCAAGCCAGGATAATTGATCACCCTAGTGTTTGCACACTTTCTGGAAAAAAAAGAGATGGGCCAGGTGGCTGTATCCAGGTGGGTAAAACAATTGATACCCACCAGCTTTCTTGGAAAAATAGCCCAAATATGTCTCCTTCTGTGAGACAACCAGTGGCACCCTTTTGTGTAAAGCCCCATATATTATACAGTCTCAGTAGAAGCCAGAAGAGGAAGACAGGGCCTTACACATGGTAGGTGCTTAAAAAGCCTCCATTGATGGCAGATGGTTGGAGAGAGGCAGGCTTGCAGTAGAAGTCAAGGTCTAAAGATGATGGAAAGCTACAGAGAGTCCGGTCTATGAGCTGATGAGAGGGAGGGCGGTAAAGACCTAGAGATGGAACAGGGCACCCCAAATAAATGCCATCCACTTCCAAGTTTTATTTATGGGTGATTCAATTTCTCTTGCTAGCTTGTTTATTTCTTGCTTTTCCAGCTCTCTCCTCCAGGAAGTCTCCTCCAGGAAATCTTTCTTGAAATAGTTCCATTCCCTATAGTGTGGTAGACACAGATCAATAAAACAGGATTAGGAACCTAGAAATAAAAAAAAAAAACTTTTTTTTACCCACACAAATACGCTAAACTTACTTTTGACAAAGGTGGAAAAACAATTCAATGGAGGAAGCATAGCCTTTTCAACAAATGGTGCTGGAACTATTGCACATCCATAGGCAAAAAATGAACCTTGACCTAAGCCTCACACCTTGAACAAAAAGTAACTCAGAATGAATCATGCACTTAAATGAAAATCTTCAGGATATATGGCTAGGCAAAGAATTCTTAGACTTGGCACCAAAAGCATGATCCGTAAAAAGAAAAATTGGGCCCCACCAAAATTAAAAATTTTTGACCTGTAAATGTTCTGTTAAGAGAATGAAAGATAAGCCACAGACTGGGAGAGTATGTTTGCAAACCACATATCCAACAGAGGACTTGTATCTAAAATATAGAGAGAACTTTGAAAACTCAACAGTAAAAAAAAAAATTAGAAAATAGGCAAAAGACATAAACAGACATTTCACCAAAGGGATACACAAATGAGAAATGAGCACACAAAAAGATGTTCAATAATGAGCTATTGCTACACACCAATCAGAATGGCTAAAATAAAAAATAGTGACAGCACCAAATGCTGGTGAAGATGCAGAGAAACTGGGTCAATCATACATTGCTGGTGGGAATGTAAAATGGTAGAACTACCCTGTAAAAGTTAGGTAGTGTCAAGGGCTGAATTGTGTTCCTCCAAAATAAGTGTCAACTTGGTTAGGCCATGATTCCCAGTATTGTGTGGTTGTCCTCCATTTTGTGATTTTCCTATGTGTTATAAATCATAATCTCTGCCTGTGGTTAAAGAGGATTAGGGTGGGATGTAACACCCTTGCTCAGGTCACGTCCCTGATCCAATGTAAAGGGAGTTTCCCTGGGGTGTGGCCTGTACCACCTTTTATCTTACAAGAGATAAAAGGAAAGGGAAGCAAGCAGAGAGTTGGGGACCTCATATCACCAAGAAAACAATGCCAGGAGCAGAGCACGTCCTTTGGATCTGAGGTTCCTGTGCTGAGATGCTCCCAGACCAAGTGAAAAGTGATGACAAAGACCGTCCTCCAGAGCTGACAGAGAAAGAAAAGACATCCCCAGCTGACACCCTGAATTCGGACTTCTAGCCTACCGGACTGTGAGGGAATAAGCTTTTCTCTGTTAAAGCTATCCACTTGTGGTATTTCTGTTATACAGCTGCCCTAGATGACCAAGACAGGCAGTTTCTTATAAAACTAAACATGAAACTAACATAAAACATACCACCCAGCAATTGCACTTCTGGACATTTATTGCAGAGAAATGAAAACTTATGTTTACATAAAAATCTGTATACAAATGTTCATAGCACCTTTATTTGTAATAGCCAAAAAATTGGGAACAACTCAGAGGTCCTTCAACGGGTAAATGGTTAAACAAACTATGGAACATACACACTCTGAAATGCTACTCAACAAGGAAAAGGAAAAATATGTTGATACAGGCAACAGCATGGATGAATTTCCAGAGAATTATTCTGAATGAAAAAAAGGAAATTGCCAAATGTTTCATATTGTATCATTCCATTTATATATGGTTCTCGAAAAGATAAATTTTAGACATGAAGAGCAGATTAGTGATTGCCAACAGTTAAGAACAGGGGTGGTGGGTGGGATCTGGTAGAGAAGCAAGTGTGTTTATAAAAGGCCAATATGAGGTATCCTTGTGGTGAGGAAATGTTCTGTATCTTGACTGTGTCAATGTCAATATTCTAGTTATAATATTGTCCTATAATTTTGCAGGGGTTTGACAGGAAGATACCATTGGGAAGGGGTGGTCTTGGCTGCAAATCAAAAGGTTGGAGGTTGGAGCCCATCCAGAGGCACCTCAAAAGAAAGGCCTGGCTATCTACTTCTGAAAGGTCACAAACGTTGAAAACCTATGGAGTACAGTTCTACTCTGTCACACATAGGGTTGCCATGAGTCA